>NC_141344.1:34590585-35790585 GCF_057382095.1 Aulonocara sp. 'chitande type north' Nkhata Bay
TAATCTAATAATCTAAAAAGAAATTATATCCACTGACAAGAAGCCTTCAAGAATAACTGTCCATTGATCAGAAGCAATAAACAGTGAAGAAGTCTTCATGTCTAAAAAGGGTTAACTTTTAAATAAGCTCTCCCCCCAGTATGACAAACACTGCTTCTCAGCTTTAATTATAACCTCATTATTCACTGAAATAACACTGAAGACAAAAGAGTCCTTAATGTACAAAGACTGCTCCTAATTCACGGCCACCTGCTAAAATGATTATCAGTTTTTTTCTCGTGTGAACACACAACGGTCATAGCAAAGAAGAAATCCCATCACCGCAGGAGCGAGCTGAAGCACCTGTTCATCAGCTGAGCACCTCCTCTGAAGCAGACCGAGCCAGATCCTGCCCACTGACCCCCAGACAGGGATTACAATGTTGTGCAGGTCAGGACAGCAAGACCATCACACACCCTGCTGGTTGTGTTCCTGACACAACCAGCTCTTCTTCTGTCCGAGCTGTCACACATAGCACAAAAAATGAACTCTAATGAAAATTTAGAAAAATTGACATATTGTTGATTTGTGTGTTTCAAGTATAGCTTTACACTCTCGCTGATTACTGTTTAAAAAAAAAAGTTAATCATCGGTTTTTCAGAACGTTTATTTTCAAGCAGGGGAGAAAATTAATGGAGGCCTAAGGAAAAAGTACCATCTTAAATGAAAAGAACTGTTCATGCAAATAAAACTGGGGGGAGAGATTTGTAATTTTATGTGCACACTTGCATTTCATTTGATTAATTCATCTTTTATTTCGTTAGAGGAAATTACGTTGTAGTTTCCACATATTGATTCCACAGTACGACTGCTGTGTTTGACTCCAGGCAACAAAGTGCTTTCTCCATGAGTGAAGTTCAAGGAAAACTGTGCGTGTGCTTTGATGTGGCAAGAGATGATTTTCAAACCATTTATGTTTAGTTAAATTAATTATTTATGTCATTCAAAATTGATTAACGACAAAAAAATGGACACCGTGTTAAGCAGTATTATTGTGGTTGGTCTGAAGAAGGTTTCTTTCTAGGGTCATGAAGGATGTCCTTCCTGACTGGAAGCTGAGTGGGCATGTGGTATTCGAGGGGTCTGACTTTTAAGAGGCCTGCACAGCCAATCGTGATATCCCATAACCAAAGACCAGTCCATCCCACTAGCCGCTGCCACCTGTCCTTCGCCCTCCCTCAGGGTGCATGGAGAGGGTGATGGCCAGATGGCTCTTGAGGGCCAAGCAGCCTCCTTAGTGCAGCATCCTCCCAACCCCCAGCCTCAGAGCTCCATGCCTGGTCCCAGCTCCACCCTCTGACCCCCTCCTCCCCCATCCTCTCCCATCCATAGTCCAAACCCCTGAGCCCCAATGCTCGTCAGTGCTGCATGACTGGGCAAACACAGTCCTTCACTAAAATAAATCCCCGTCTCTGCTCCGCAGCTGCCTGGTTTGTAGGACACGTTTAGTCGGTGGCTAAGAGAGCCCTCATCTCTATTGGCAAACACTGTTCATGACATTAAGATGTTCACTATCACAAAGTGCCAGATCCTGCTCTTTCTTTACAGCTTAAATACAAATATTTAAAAGAAAAACTGTTTGTTTCAGCTAGCTGCTAAGTTTAAATAAGGTAACGAGCACTACAAGCCACGGTGATCACTAAAGATAGTGATCACTTATCTAAGTGCTACAGTCGGAGGGCAGCTAGCAAGGAGCAACTGTTATAGTCGGATAATGCCTACAATAGGATCTAAACAATCTCACAAGGCTGCTCATTTGTCATCGTGCTATCCTATCTCTCTGATATTACATTCAATTAGTTTCAGATACCAGCAGAGCAGGGCGCTTGGCATGAACAATCAATCAAACCCTGTCAATGACAAATTGTCACTCCTCTATTGCTCTCCATATCTAGGCAACAGGCCAACATAACAGTGGAGAGATGATTCAGGACCAAATCTAATGGATGTCTCTACTTGGGGTCATATTACTGCAATGGTTCTTTTTGAGAGAAAAACTGAAGTCTCGTTATTCGAATCTGTTTGATGCCAGCAACAAATGATCATTTTCAGTGGTTTTAAAAGAAAAATTGAAAAAAAATATTTAAAAAAGCACCTTATAGAGCAAACTGCCGAGATGTATCTATAAATGCTTATTTCAGAGACAGGCCCAACTGTAGAAATCTGAGTGGTAGCACAGATGTTGTAGTCCCAATGAACAGGTTGGCAGATTAGGGAGGGTACGGCTACAGTGACCTTGGGCATATGTCTACCTAAACATCCAGGGTTGGAGAAGCCATTGTAGAAAAAACTGCAAATTGTTTATTTATTCTTTTCATGGTGCTTTGGTAATCTTCAGGATAAAACTAAAACATTCACAATGAAACATAACTATTTCAGTTCATCTGGACAGAGTTTTCAGTGGGAGAAATGTTTTGTCACCCATCCAAGTGACTTCTTCAGTCTCAGCTGACTTATAAACGATCAAGGAACTGACCTCACAGCCCATTGTTCATTCAGTAGGCTAGTGTCAGTCATTGTGCAAATGTACTGTTTATAAGGTTGGGGAAACCTGCAGTCAGCTGAGACTGAAGACGTCACTTGGATGAGTGCTGAAACGTTTTTCCCACTGAAAACAGAATCAGCCTTTTGGGATTTGCTTACCTGGATGATTGAGCATGCATCAAGAACTCTTTCAGCTTCAAGTATTATCAAAAAAGTAGGCTTTCCCAGCTCATATTTTCTTCATTCATTTTGTGGGCTGAGCATGTACTACGGATGAATCTACTTCGAAACTATTTTTACTGCCCAGAGTCACACAGAGAAAACCTCAGTTTATTTAATAAAACTTTCAACTGATATCAACTCCATATCTAACCTGCTTTAGGCATGCTTACTGTAGTAGCTAAAGAAAAGTGTCAGTGAGCTACTATTCTTCACCATCTACCACTGTGAAGATGGATGGATGGATTGATAGATGTTCACCCAGCTTACTGGGATTAAAAAAAATTAACTGAAACCAAGTCTGATATACTAGTGGTATTAAATAAGAGTGCAACTATCCACCATAACAATAATAGTAAGGTCTTTATTTATACATGTGTCATGGTATGCTGCTTCCATAAACAGCTGAAACTAAACAAAACACTGTCAGCTTAACTACTATAGGGTCAGTATCCTATCAACAAGTCTCATCGAACCGTTTTAAAGCTGGAATCACTAGAGGCCGTCATCTGTGGAAAGGAAACTCGAAACGTCGCTAAACAGGCCTCTCCCACTGTGTATAAAATGTGTCCTGAGATTACAGATTAAGTCCACCCTATGAAGAACATAAACAAAAGCCATGTAGCGTTTCCCACTCCTCTGTGACTCTTAGCTAATTATGAGGCTGTTAGAGAATAACTGCAGCAGATCAACACGCGCATCCACTGTAAACACCTCATTATCCTACAGAACCCCACCCAACCGTATCAAACACTCCTTAATGAGCAGTCAGAATAGCTGGTGAAAATAAATACATAATTTCCAGCGGCTCTGATTGAGCAATTAGTGTCAGAATCCTTTTTATTCTCACGTAACTGAATCAATAAGAGATTCCATTACACAATTCTCTCTGTCACCTTCTGAATGCCCTTCATCGTCTCTCGGACTTGCTAGTGAGAGGGCGGAGGTTAAGATCTAATGTCAAACCAGTAATGAAATCTTGCCCACTTTTTTAATTAGTGTCTTTTTGACTGTCAGCTTGAGGCTGGTGCTTTCTCAGCATAATGAATCCTGATTTGCGTTCTGTCTCTGTGGATAATAGAAATGTTGGAAGCGCTGCTTTTTCACCAAACATGTAGACAGCATGGCTAAGAAAAACAGATTTAAGTCAACACTGCCTGAACCTTTACCATATGTTTGACATTTGTGTTGTAAATGTGTAATGTCTCAGAAATCAAGTGTGAGGTCAGGATATAAATCAGCCAGCAGTTCAATAACAGAGAATTCAGTGTTTCATTAGCACTCTCTCAGGAGTGAGGCTGTATGGGAGCCTGGGATATCCCACCTACCAGCAGACGCAACAGAATTGTTCATTAAAGATCAACTTCTTCTCTTTTGTTGCTCTTCAATAAATTAAGCATGCCTGTCTAGACCTCTAGTTCACAATCATTGAAATCTCTACAACCCAATTTCACGCTGGCTCCCACAACTCTGTGTTACAGAGCAGAAACAATGCATGAATATGTGCTGCAAAGTGTTGTTGTCAGAGGAAACCCAACTTTTATCAAAAATGTGGGGCAACATTTTCAGAGTTACACATTACATTCTCATGGTTATAAAATTACCTATATCTGTGTTAGAGGCAGCTTTTGACTCCCAAAAGATGTTATGTTATTTACAGTTTTAGCCGAGACCTAATGGAGAGGTTGTTGTCTGTCCAAGGATCATCAGATAAAACTTTTAATGTGACTTAATTTTATGGCAGTTTTTACTGAGTGTTGAACTTTCCGCTTCCACTTGTAGATTCTTCAGTGTTGTTAAAGCGTTAAGGATGAAACTTGCCACTACTTCAACAACAGTGGCACAGCACTGACTTCCTGTTATTCAGTATCCTTCAGTGGTATCCCAGAAAAGGAGAAATTTATTTCTATCCAGTAAAACTTGTAAGAACTAATTAACCTAATGGCTTTTGCAAAAATGCTGCTAAGTAACAGTACAATTGCAATCCTTTCTTGCAGTTGGACAATTCCTAAGACTAAAGCTCTAACTTCAAGGAGTTCATGTTCAGTGAATAGCAAGTGGCTACATAAGGACAGGTTTCTGATAGTAACAAAAAACAGTGTTTCTCTTAATAAAACATCATTGCAATTAGGGCTGCTCAATTAATCGAATTTTAATCACGATTACGATCTGGGCTTTCAACGATCATTAAAAATGACTGAGCCGATTATTAGCCCCTCCCTAATTTATCCGCGACACCTTAAAGGCCGGTCCGTGAAAATATTGTCGGGCATAAACTGGTCCGTGGCGCAAAAAAGGTTGGAGACCGCTGATTAAGAGGACCCGAGGGAAGCTCGGAAAGCTAAGCAGAAGTTATTTGGAGAGTGACTGCCGTTGGTTGAAAAGAGAGTTAAAAAAAAAAAAAAACTTCAGTGGTGTTGCACACTATTTTATATTATTTTTTTTAAAGTCATTGTTAACCCTTTAAAGCCGGTCAGAGCAGCACGCTCCATTTTGCGTAACTATTTTTAAATCCCTGTAGAACCTGAACCGTGTAAGCTAGCGCAATAATTTGTTTTGCATATGAAACCGGAGGAGTTGTACTTACATCTGATGCCATCAGCGGTTTCGTTCCACATATAGCTTTGCAAAAATTGCATAAAAAGCGCTTGCAGGAACAAAAACATAATATTCCAGAAACAGGCTTTGCCGTTCCTATCAGCTGTTCGTAACACTTCCCACAGTGAAATGATGCACATGCTGTTTTCTTTGCAAATTTGCATCATAGGATTGTTTTTTGTTTTTCCTGCAGTATATAAAAATTGCTGTATCTCCAAAATAAAACTATGAAGACACTCAAAATAAATTTCCTGTTGTTGTAAACTATTTTTTGCAACTTTATTGTATTTAAAGTTTTGAGGGATAAGCCTCTTAAATTTCTCCAAGTAGAAATATATGTAAACAAAACAAAAGCGATTTTCAATTTTTTTTGTAGTTTATTGCACTTTTTTGCAATTTATGTAATTACTATGGACTTAATGCATACATATTATTAAAATATGGGCTATAACAGTTGTATTGATGTATAGCAACTTGAAATGCTCCCACAAATGGCACTACAGCATGTAAAAAAAAATAATATAAGCTCTGGTGGACTTGGTTCTATAGTAGGTCTTAAAGGGTTAAATAAATATCGTCAAATAATCGTGATCTCAATTTCAGTGAAAATAATCGTGATTATCATTTTTGCCATAATCGAGCAGCCCTAATTGCAATACAATAAAATGCATCCATGATTCTCTAGTACTTCCCGTGTACGTCCATGATTGCTACTCAGTGAACATTAATATATGAAGCAGGGGACATGTGACATAGTACATCTACAAAGAGAACAAAATCCAATTACCTCCTACTGGGGAGAGTATCACATATAGGATCTTGAACCCACACAGCCTAGGTAATTGCCAGGGGACATTGAATCTCTGCATGAAAGCCTGAGGTAATTCTCTCACAGTGGGTAGCTGTGTGTCAACGTTACTACATCAGTGCTTTCAGTTTATGTATGTTGCTTGATGTCCATTAAGAGGGAAGGTGAATATTAGCCCAGTGTAGCGCAACCTTTCTCTTTAGGGATGGCCAAGCGTCTGGCCTGCTCTGTTTTCCTATTGATGATGCCGTCACGTTTGCAGCTGGCTTCTAATGAACTAGACGTGTCGCTGCTGAGAACTCACTGAGCATGCAAAGGGCAACAAAAAAAAAAAAAAAATCCCTTTATGAATGATATCAGGGTTAGTTACCATAGCAGCAATGAAGCAGATGGAAAAATCCAGATAAGATTTTTTTATAACCCCCCCCCCACTGCCTGGACATCTTCCTCTTCTTTTTATACTGCTTTGTATCAGAGATGTAATGAGGGGAGATAACCTCTAAGGGGCAAGACTTTTTATAACCTTATTTTTGGGGCAAAGTCAGCAACAACTTTTTAGGTTTTATGACTGGTGCATCGATATATACAGTTTCTCTGTCCTGAGGATTATTGAGTTAAATCTATTTGTTATATTTACAGGGTATGTCAATATAAAGTTATATACTTACAATGTTTACAATTGCTCAATGTGTGCCTCTCTGGACACACGGGGTATTTCAATACAATCGCCAAACTCGTCATATACTTTTGCGAGCTTGTCTGAAGTCAATGCAGCCACTGCTGTTGTTATGCTACCTGCGAATCCCCTCTCTCTAAGTACATGTTTCATGTGATACACCTTGCTTCCATAAGGACCTTGCACTGCTCGCCTGATTTGTGACAAAATGGCAGTGAATGGCCAAAGACAGCGGACGCACGGCGGTCTAGAAGCTCCCTCTCAGACCCCTTTAATCACAATATGCAGAAAGGTTCTTATGGATTTTTGGCTTCAAGGTCCTCGTGTTGCTCGGTGTGTCACTTAGCATCCAGCGAGATACTCGGTAGCCTGGGAAACTGGAAAACAGCAGCTGGGACTTTGGTTGGATCAATTAATATTCATGTTCTACATATTCCCATGTGTCTAATTTAACACACCTGATCAAATTAATAATTTATGGGGTGACAAGAGGACATGGGATAAACAGGAAAGGAAACGGACCTCCTTCTTAAACCTAAACCCTGGTGCACCTATGGCAGGAATCTGACAGATCTGTACATAATTTGAAATCAAAACCTCAACAGCTGTCCATTTCTCAGCTGCTCTGGATGGTTGCTGCAATATGCTGGAACACAGACACAATCCCCAACCTGGAGAATTTGGGGTGCCCCTGTCTCATCTCTTAGCTATAAACACATTGTGCTGAGCGTGAGATACATACTCTGAACCATAAGTCAGTCGAGTCCCTGCCCATTGCAGCAGAGCAGGAGAAATTCACTCTGCCTCCCATCCTTAAATGAAGACTAATGCACTCTAAATCAGACATCTATTTAGGTCTGTCACCTGGTGCCTGTTCCAATCTGTCAGACCCGTGCAGTATCCCAGGCAAATGAGAATATCAACTCATCTCTATCTCCAAACAAAAGGAGGGTTTTTTATGTCCTACAGAGGACAATGTAATCATCTAAAACTCAAACCCTTACCAGCTTACGACAGCGCTACATCAACATCATGCAGAAAATGCGGAGCGAAGCTGAAACAGGGAAAATTGAGTCGTGGTATTAAGTGCTCTATCAATCTCAGCGCAGCAGACTGCTGAAGTAACTCACAACCACAAACCAAGGAAGAGGCCTCAAAGAGGAACCCACAGACTCCTTGACGCTTTCACTGATTGTTAGCTTTCAATCAATCACGCTTTGCTTCCCTTGCCTCCACAGTTTGTTTCCTCAAGAGGGTCAGGCAGACCTCTGAATCTCCTCCATGACAAAATGAATACTTTTTTGCTCATGCATTGAACCAAACATTTTTACTAAAGGAGATAGCAACAGGTTTGTTTCCCTCATTGACGTCTCATGCATCACCCTGCCAAAAGTCAACTGTTAAAGCATGGCTTCACTGTAAGCTTGCGTACCCTCACACAGCCTTGTTGTACAGTAAAGCCAACAGAATCCCACACAAGTAGATACACACTCACCCTTTTCTGGTCCTCCAATCCATGCAGCACAGGCTTCCTCCTCTGGTGCTGTTGTGGGCTAGCCTCTGCTCCTGCCTCCATCTTTCCATAAGTAACTGAGTACTCACTCGGGCTCTCCCACAGCTAAATATCCCACCTTTTTTAACACGGAATGAAGGGAAATACCTGCTCAGAGTATTTCAGTCCCCGTCCCACTTAATTTCCACTTATGGTTCATGAATGTCTCTTTAAAGAAAAAAAAAGAACAATTGTCCTTCTTATCAGCTTTGCTTCATTATAAAGATGACACCGAGTCTCTGAGTGGATCCAACCTCGGCCACATGCTCCGTCTCAGTCATAATGTTTCTTGATGGTTTCTCTTTGAGGTTCCAGATCCCAAGGGGCTGACCTGAAGTGAGCATCAGGGCTGAGATGGGGAACTGGAAACAACCAGGAGGAACCCCTCTTCTAAAAACATCACAGCAGCAAGAGACCTTTGCTCTTGAAGAAGGCTGTGATCCTCGTGGTTTTCTCTGCTGCTATTATAACAAACCACAAAAATGTCGGCAGATTTCAGTTTCTTTGCAGCAAAAGGAGTCCACCCCCAAAAAAAGAACATCCAGAAAAATCTGATGTGGAGGAGCTGGTGTCACTCACAGCTCCGCGGTCACGTGTGGCACCTTGCAGTAAACAAGAGAAGAAGAAAACGGAGAAGACCGTGGTGACAAACTCATGTTTCAGCATCTTTACACACACGACCAAATTGCAGCCATACATGGGCTAACTATGATAACGACTAAATGATTTCGGAATCATTTAGTTTCCTGCTGACTGCTCAGCGATCACACGCTACAACCCATAATCTGAGTACGTTTCACGGCGCACAAACTAAAAGCCCACACCTGCTCCAGGTGTGGGCTTTTTAACCCTAAGAAAACAAAAGAAAAAACTTAATAAAACACAATTTGGCAACTTTCTAACGGTCTTTTAAACATGCTGTATACTTTCTGGACTTCTCTACACACAAAGCTGCTAACGCTACACTTTGACAACAGATACACGTTAACTCGAGAGTTAAAACAAACTGAACAAATTGCTTGCGAAGGTTTGAGCTACTGCAGCATCCCTGCAGGATAATCTGGGAGAGCTCACAGGCTGCCTGACACACCGGCTGCTGCTCTGAGCTGGTAGCAGTTGGCTGCTTTAAATAAACGAGAAGAAGAAATTCAATGAAAGAACTGAATTTGGTGTAAGATTGGAGCTCACCGCGCTCTCCTCTGTTTTCTTTGCCTTCCCCATGGAGAATGGTACCTGTCTCGTGCGCAGCGCGGTCCGCTCCTCTGGCTGAAAGCGGAGCAGCCCGCTGCCTCATTCACGTGCCGTCGGAAATGTTAATACTTGCGTGGGATGGATAGCAAAATGTCCGTGAAGGTTCTCAGTCATCCTGGACATCTAAGGAACTCAGAACTGAAGAAGCTTCTCGGATGAGAGGTGAAACGTCTTCAAGCAACTTAAAGAAGTCCAGACGCTTTTCTTTTCAAGCTCTTTAGACTAGCAAAATTGCTAGAATACTCGAAAATTAGATCTCCTCGTAGGCTATATTATTTGCAACCAAAATAGTTTTGTCTTAAAATGAGAGCTCATAATACGTTTACAATGATGAAAATGACTTTCAAGTGCCTCTGTATTAGAGTTAGCCTCTGTTTTACACATTCGTGTCTGTGATGTAAAACTTACATATTATTATTATTATTGATAATAATAATAATAATTATTATTATTATTATTATTATTATTATCATAGGCCCGCAGTTTTGAGGATGGCATTTTAAGTCTGTCGTTACAGATGCTGCGATACTGCGATCAAACAGTTGGGTTTTCTTTTCTTTTTCTTTCTTTTTTTTGTCAAAACGGTTCTTTTACTGTGTTTAACTAGCGGACATGGATGCCATCATTTACGACGAGCACCTGAAGGCAGCATTAAGGTCCCGCTCGCTCTCTCAGCCTTGGCATTACGTCACGCGGTGGTTCAAGCTCCGATGTTTTCTCTCAACATCCTTGAAGGCGGCCGTAGGTTTCCATGGTTACTCTCGCTAGGTAGTGCTTGGTTGCCACCTAATGGGGAATTAGAGACATGCAAGCGCTAATAACTGGTAATTGTACTTTTTAGTCTACATTCCTATAGGTGAACTTATTAGAAAGTCAGACTTTATTGATCCACACTGGAAAATTCAGATACCAGTCATTAAATTTAGACTCACTTTTATTAGTTGGAACATCAAAGTAATATAAAGAATTCCAGTATATTACACATTCTTCAGAAATGAATACTATAGAATAAGATTTTAAGTGTTTTTGTTGTTTGTTTGTTTTTACCTTTGTACTTTTACTTAAGCAAATGACCTAACACTAAATAAATAAAATCAGATTTTTTCAGTTTATTTTTTATTTACTTTTTAAGGATGTGTATAACCTGTTCTTACAAGCCTGGAACTGATTATTGGTAGGCTGGTGAGTGTTTCTGATGATCCACTGGGTCATTACACAGCTGCTTATGAAATCTGCTTAACTATGGGGAGGAACTTTGGACTTCACACACCATCCCCTCAAAGAGCCATTGTAGTTCATCAGTGTTACTTGGTAAATTGACTGGTTCTTATATAGGACATTTCTATTCTATCTGAGCACTCAAAGTACTTTGCACAACTTGCCTCATTCACCCATCCATGCAAGCACACATTCATACTGTGATGGTTGCATTGTAGAACAACTTGGGGTTAATATGTTGCCCAATGATATTTGGGATGCTAAAAAAAATTTAAAAAATGTTTGCGTGCAAACAGTGATCAAACCACTAACCTTACAATTAGTAGGTGACCTGCTCTACCACCTGAGCTACAGCCACTGCAGCTGTGTCGACTGAACAGTACACTTCACAGGATCTCGAGTGGGTTAAATTTAGACTCCGCTATTTAAAACCTGAAATTCTTCTTTTCCAGAGACTCCGTTTTTGATTGACAGTGTGTTTTGATGATTCATTGTCTTGTTGAAACAGAAATGGTCTGTTATGCTTCAGGTCCAGGACTGTAAAATTTCCTTATACAATTTGAATTTACTGTTCTCTCGGTGACTGAAAGCCACGATATTCTCTCCACAAATGCACAGCTATATATTTTTTAAATATGTTGTGCTATATGTTTGTAAACTGGATCTTTTGCAGAAGTCTTTGGCATTTCCTTTTTCCACTCGACACAAATATGGATTATGTGCTATAAGTTAAGCCAAATTGTGCTTGTGTATAACTGCAACAGATCAAGACCAGGTCATGTTTTATCAGCTGGTCTTGTTTTAGGCCTAGAAAGCCTAAGCAGCTTATCAAAAAATTAACCAATAACATGGGACTTGCATTAATTGATAGCCTAGATTTGTGGTGAACGTTCCCATCTAATTTATGTGTGATAAATTTTTCTGGTTATGCTGACATGTTCCTGGCAAGTTGCAAAATAAGCCAGTAATCAAATCATGTAAATTCAGGTTTACAACAAACCACACAAAGCTTTTAAACAAGCAGCTATATTAATTTGGTTATTTGCTGTATAATGTGGTTATAATGTGGTTATCGTGTGCATCCATGCACGTAATGATTAACAGCTGTGTGCTAGACTGAAGATCCGGGTTTTAATTTTCAGGAAAATCTCTCATGGCAACTGAAATAACAGGAACTGTTTGAACCTGTGCTTCTGCTCAGAAAACTCTAAAAGATCTGGAGTTTTTTTTTTTTTTTTGTATTTTTCCTATATTATTGTTGCAATGCATGTGGCAATTCCACTAAAACAAACAAAAAATATTTGCAGCGCCAACTAACAGATGTCATGTTTTGTGTCCATCTTACCAAAGGTCCCTGCGGCCAAATATTGCACTAACACCCTGTTTGAGTTCATGCCGGGCTCACATGATCCATATTCATAAAGACACAGCCTTCATTTACACAAAACTTTAAGGCAGGAAGTTTTCTCCCGTCTTGTTGTAGTAGGCATAGTATTTTTTGGTGTTTTAGTGTTTTGGTGCTGCAAAAAGTTGTCTGTATTGATTTAATGCTGCTTACTACAAAGTAGTGGGTGAAGGCACATTTAGGGACTCAAAGTGAAATGTTAGTCAGGCGACAACTGCAGAGTTTAGTGCGGTACAGCTATACAGCAGCCTGATCCCAGGACAGCTTCTATCCCATTTTTTTCTTTAAGGATTATCCTCAGAAACATGAGGCTCATTCTGATGCGATGGCCATCAGTTTTTAATTGTTTTATCTGTGTTCATGTTTTTCCTGATTAGAAAAAACAAAAACAAAAAACGGTTAAAGGTGCCGTAGCAGCATCAGAGTCTTAATTACAATTGAGAGTAAGGCACAGACACAGTCTTCCATAAAAAAGTTTCAACAATAGCTTTAGCATACTGACTTATCTGAAAGTTCCTAAAGCATAATTTGTTGGATTCCATTTGCACACGTGTAGAGTCAAGACCATCCCTTTTATTATTATATTGCCACCTGGACTGAAATTATGTCACCAGCTAAGATTTATATGCTTATGATGACCAGCTGGGAAAACTCTATTATCATGACACTGGCTATTAATGTCTGTGTGTAATATAGATCATCTTTTAAAGGGAAGATAAAATACTCTACTTATTCACTATAACCCACATGGGTAGTTTGAACATTATTTGTGTAAAACGTTACACTTAAAGAAGTTTAACATGTTTAATTGTTTTTTTGTTTTGTAGGTTTTACTTGTTGGCCGCCTCATAGCTTGTTCTTGTGAATGTCTACATGGGAACCAAAAGTGTGAATAGTATTGTAAATGGCCTGTATTTGTAAAGCGCTTTTCTAGTCCCTAAGGACCCCAAAGCACTTTACTCAATCAGTCACCCACCCATTCACACACATATTCACACACTGGTGATGGCAAGCTACATTGTAGCCACAGCCACCCTGGGGCGCACTGACAGAGGCGAGGCTGCCGAACACTGGCGCCACCGGGCCCTCTGGTGGTCAGAGGGCCCGGTGGCGTATAGTATAGCAAGTTGACAGAAAATATTACTTTTGACACTTATCTGGTGTGCATGCTAATGGGTAGGAGAACCAATTTATACCTTAAGTGAACATTTTGACTGCAAGATTGTTTCTTACCTGTGTTTTCTTACAAGGGTGTTCCAACAAAAAGAGTCCCCAGACTTCCTGATTGCCTCTTCAAGGTGCCAGGTAGCACCAAGTAATTTAAAAGGGGATTAGACAGTCATATTGGTTTTTGTTTTATTTATTATATTTTTTATTTTATTTTAGATCATAAGTATCTAGGCCAGTAGTTATTGTGATCTATACAGTGTTGATCCCACATTGATATCAGTAAGTTATATTATCAGATAAGTTGTGTGTTTTGTTTATTATTTTAATGGTATGGCTTGGGGGTTAATTACCAGTATAGTCTATGAAAGACTGCCAGTTAACATCAGAGGCTGTTACTGGAACCATGTCCCACCACTCGGCGACATTGTTTTAGTTTGTGTTTGTCAGTGCTGGTGGTGAAACCTGGTTGGCTTGTACCTCATCTCTGCCCCAAGCCTTTAACTGAAAATTTCTCATGGTGAGCATTGGATAAGGACTATAATATATTTGTTTTGACTCTAAATGTGGCTAAAAAGGAGACCTTTCATATACTAGATGGTGATATGACCTTTAAAAGTATACCCAAAATGCACTCTGTGAAATTTTCGCTATCATCATAATTATTAATCTGGGGGAGTTCCTACTGTTAAAACGATGACAAATCCCATGCAGATGCATGGTGCTGAACAATGGTGACAGAAAACATCATGCTGACCAGAAATTATATTTAGGCTTTAGACTGTGACTATGTTAATGGGTGTCAAATTGATTTGGTTGTTGTCATTTCAATTCAAATCAATTCAGTTTTATTTATATAGCGCTAAATCACAACAACAGTCATCTTAAGATGTTTTCTACTGTAAGATAAAGACTAAACAGCAGAGTTAACAGAGTTTAAATTAGTTTTGAGCCCTTAAATGTTCTCCTATGCCTCACCTGTATCCTTCAACACAACCTGAACTCTCTTAGGCAAGCGTTCCTGAAATGTCCTTAAGCAGTTTTCGGTAATAGTGCTCCAGTTTTGTTGAAGGACATTCAAAGCTCTTCTTTGTGCTACCAGTCTGTTTGGGATCACTGACATTCTGACTCATTCACTTGGATACTTTCCAGATTTTAGGATTATTGTGTAGTGAATCAAAATCTGAATGCAATTTTCTGTGTTCATAATAAAAGGATAAGCGGAAGCGAATAGATGGATGGTGTTCATGTCATCAGTTTTGACAAGATCCCAACACCACTGGCTGAAATGCAACCCTAAACCATGAAAGAGCCTCCACTATGTTTTACAGATGGCTGTGGACACCCACTTTTGTAACTCTAAAAGTCGTCACTGATAGTCTGTCCAGTTCTTGTGTAATTTGGCATACCTCAGCCTTTTTTTTTTTCTTGTTTCATTATTTCTCTTGACTTATTGACAGAAACCTTTACAGTGAGAACATTTCTGAGTCTTGGGTCTCAGTCACTGATTTTTATTCCTTTTTCTACAGATGATGTGTTTACTTGGCTGCTACTAGTAGCAAAGTGCATTTAAAACTGGTTCTTTGCTAAGTTTTCTGCTTTGTGTAGACACAACACTGGGTCACCCCCTGTGTTAAGTGAATTTTTTATCCTTGAGTAGATCATTATTGAGTACCCCAAAAAACAGAAAAACACGTTCCCCTGAGAATGATTGCATACAAAACCTGGACTGAAAATGAAGGAAATGTTTGTATTTTAACTTCCTTTTAAAATGGAACTTCCTGCTCGGAAGGTGAAAGGTTACGTGACGCTACAGATGATTTGGGCCCGCCTTTCTCCCCGCCAAGAGGTATGGGGCGGGTGTGACGTGAGCGCGCATACTCGTACTGGGCGGGCCAAATGTTGCCGGTCACCGACACAACTGGGCAAACTTTTCATAACTGTAGTAACGTTGACCAAAAGGCCACTGCTTACTGGCAGAGGAAGAGAGAAAGCTGAGGCGCGCAAACTTTGCAGTAATTTTGTATGATTTTTGACGTTTCTATCGCCTCTGTGCACGCGGAGAAGCGCAGTCCCATAATAAAGTCCTTATTGGCGCTCGGACCAGACTGCCTGGACTCCATAACATACTACTGCGAAGATGTCAAGTTTCCTTTGAGAGAGACACATTTCGTGGATTTAGGTGAGTCTGTTTATGTACTTCTCTAAGGTTTGGGAGCTTTATTAAAGCACACACGAGATCTAGACGGCTGGAAAGTAAATGTTGGTGGATTTTTTTTCCACTGGCACTGTACGTAGATGTGTTGATTTGCTAACAACTTATAGCCTAAACTTTGGTCCTTATTGTTTCTTGAAAGCCAGTTGGGCTTGGTTGAAATGTTTCTTGTTTATCCGGTTTTACTGTTTCTTATCGGACGGTGGGCACTCGTAGCTGGCGTACGTGACGCCCACCCTTAACCGTAGGACGTTTTTCCACCGGAAAGCAGACTCGGCATAAAAATAAAGTATCGTTCCTCATGGTGGAACTTAGTAATTATTAACTGTTTGCCAAAAACGTGTTAAAGGTTAAAGCGAGCCGTCACTGTTGCTTTAGGCACGTTCCGCGCCAAGGATTTCAAAAAACTGTTTACCTGCGCGGGACACTATTAACTTCCTCTCCGCTGCCTCGCGCCTCGTTCTCATTGGCTGCTTCTGATAAAAAGGGCGGTACCGCCCTGCCGTTGGGGCTGCGATTCGGTGGAATGTACGTCAGTTACCGCCAATATTAATCATGTTTTGATCAGTTTTAAAAGATTTCTTTGACAAAAATTACCAGGAAGAAAAGTCATGGTGTTTGTTAAACTGACACCGTGAACATTATTAAACTCATAATTGTTTGCACTGCCGGTTCCCCGGCAAATATATTTACCCCCAAAAGAGGTAAGATATTCTCTAAAAATGTATATATACATAAGTAAGATTTATAAATATAATAACGAAGAAATCTGGTTTGCAGGTTTAATTTTTTATGGCTATTTAAGTGAATTGCCTTTGTATATGATTTTTCTTAAAGTATTTGATTGTTTTGAACTATACCGTTAACATAGGTAACGTAATACCTAGATAACTATAGCTCATATGATCCTTATTGAACTGTTATGCTAACTTGGAAACTGACCCAGAAGTCTCATTCAAAGCTCAATAAGTACAGCATAATATGGCCACGTTTAGATAAAATTTATTCGTATTTTTTTATTCTTACATTTCAGTATTAACCAGAGAAGAAATATGAGGCTTGCATCTTAATATGTCTTCTCCTTTTCTCACCAGGATGGTGGTTTTGTTGCACCCCAGGTATTGGTAAAAACAACAAAAACGCCAAAGACATTAACTGGTTCGTGTGGTGTCTTAGTGGACAACCAGATCACGATGGGTCCCCTCACCACACCTAAAAAAGGGAGGGAAGTTGGTTCAGTTGATCCCTGGACACCGACCTCCAACCTCAAAATGCTCATCAGCGCTGCTAGTCCTGAGATCAGAAACCGAGAAAAGGAGCTCTGTATGGACAACGATGGGCGGGATAGTCTTGAATCTACACAGGTACAAATAAAATACTAGAGCTGATGTCACAGGCATCTTCTGGTATGTTGAGATGGTAAAAAAGCTGTTCTTGTCTGTTGTCTTTTTTTTACAGGAGCCTGAAAATGGAGAAGAGTCAGAGAAAATGATTAGCAGAAAAGAGAAGAGTCTGGGGCTTCTGTGTCACAAGTTCCTTGCACGTTATCCAGATTACCCAAACCCAGCCCTCAACAATGACATCTGCCTGGATGATGTGGCCACTGAGCTCAGTATGTCTATTAAGCTCATAGATTGTAGCTAATGATTGCTTAACTTACTTTGTTTAGCAATAGCTCTTATGATACATCATATCTGAGTTGACTTGTTCTGCTTTAGGCAAAAAAACACACACAAAAACACCATGATCGTAACTTATTCTGGTTTGTTTCATTTTCTCCTCCAATGAGTTACTTTTACCTAATGAGTTAAGAAATTTTATTTTTTCTCCTACGCTCACAGATGTGGAGCGCCGACGCATTTATGACATCATGAACGTGCTGGAGAGTCTTCACATGGTGAGCCGCTCTGCAAAGAACCGCTACACCTGGCACGGCCGAACCAAATTGGCTGAGACTCTGGCCATTCTGAAGCAGGTGGGCGAGGAACACCGGTACAGCCAGCAGATGCAGCAGATCCGCCAGCGCCTTGTGGAAAAGGAGTTTGACTTTGACGGGGAGGAGAAGGAGAACGAGGTGGCGGTGGTGGACTTGGAGAACGGAGAACACGGACAGAAAGAGCTCTTCTTTGTGGAGCTGCCAGGAGTGGAGTTCAAAGCAGGTGGAGAAGATTTTGTTTTTATATAAACAATAAAATTGTCGTTTTGAATTTTGTGAGATGATACACAAATACTAATACAAAATGAAACAGTTAGGTTCAAACACAAACCTTTGTGTTTATTGTCCTATGTCTTGTCCAGCCTCTGTCAACAGTAGGAAAGACAAATCTCTGCGTGTGATGAGCCAAAAGTTTGTCATGCTCTTTTTGGTGTCTAATCCTCGTGTGGTCAGTCTGGACGTGGCTGCAAAGATCCTGATTGGAGAGGACCAGGCAGCAGATCAAGACAAGAACAAGTTCAAGAGTGAGTACAGAGCCTCATCCAAATAAGGTGTAGTGTAAGGATGTCAAACTCATTTTACTTTGTGGGGCATGTACAGCTCACTTTAATCCTAGGTGGGCCAGACCGGTGAAACTTGTTTTTCTGATGGTGTGAAAACATTTATTGACACACATTTCTGAGATGTTTTGAGATGTCCTTTAATTATATGACAAAAACAAAAATAATTGGCAAAATTTCTTCTTCTTTTTTTGTTTGTTTGTTTTGTTTAATGTGAACACAAATTTCTACAGTAGATTTTGAAAATAATAATAACTTTCTGTCATTTAACGGTGTATTATTACTTATTTACTTGGTGTAGTATGAATTCTGATAGGGAGTTCTTTTGTCAGTAGAGCGAGATAAGAGAGAATGAAAAGCTGTAAAATGTATGACTTAAAAGTCTAAAATGTAAAAGTCGAAAGTGTTACAAACATCTCCAGTTGGGCAAGATTGGAGTCTTGGGCTGGTCCTTATGTTTGACACCCCTGGTATAAGGTTAATCGAGACTGCGTCGTGGCATACATGTGAACAATGCATGAACTCTATGACAGTTATGATTGAGGTGGGGGTAAAGGCATCTTATGAAGTTTTAAATGTTGATTATGTGTATTTCCTGTTTTGTGTCTTCACTAGTCGATATTAACGCTGTTTGGTTGTGTGTTTGCAGCCAAAGTGCGGCGGCTGTACGACATAGCTAATGTGCTACGAAGCCTGAAGCTCATTGAGAAAGTTCACGTGGCAGAAGAAAGGGGGAGGAAACCGGCGTTCGAATGGGTCGGCCTTGATGATTTCCCACAAGTCATAGGTATCACCAGAACTCCCTGAAAATTTGGCCCTCAGTTATAAGGTGTAGTCGTAGCGTTTGTGTTTTCTTAGCACTTAACTCTTCCTCTAGACTCGGAGAACACCTCAACCGCATGCCCACCCAAGAAGAAAGGCGTACTTGAACCACGTGCGTCTGCCGACAACTGTGCCAAAAATCTCTTCTCGTCACCGGGGACCAAACGCAGCTTCACTCGCCACCCGTCCCTCATAAAGCTCGCCAAGAGCATTCAGGATGATCGACGCAAGATCAACTCGGCCCCCAGCAGTCCTGTCAAGAGTAAGCAGAAAAGACATTTCTTCATTTAAAAAAAAGTTCCTTCTCCAGCAAATTATTATGAATGATGCAATGAAGCTTCTTAATTTTCTTTTCTTTCTTTTTTTTAAATTTACTCTTCTGTCTTCAGGTGATTCCTCAGTGAACAGTGACTTCCCAAACAAAATGGCCCAGCTTGCTGCTATTTGTAAGATTGAACTCGACCAGGAGTCAGTGTAAGTTTAGTTCCATTTAGTCTGTCACTCATCCTAAGCTAAATCTTCAGTAATAACTCTGTACGTTTTACCTTATTTGGCTTTTGACCCACAGAGATTGCTTGCACGTGCACAAACTTACCTCATTATATTAAACATTTTGTCATGTTTCAATGTGAGCATCCACTTTTAAAAAGAACATAAAACATTTAAATGATTGTCCTGCTTGTGTTGCAGGACTGGAGATGTAGGCCTAAAGCCTGCTGCTGCAGAGGCAAACACAGGTTACGTGTTACAGCTTCCCACTCCTACTTCAGTGGAACCATCTCGTATACCGTTACAACCTCCAACTCAGGAGCAGGCAGTCAATACTACTGCCAACCCGATCCCACATGCCCTGCTGGCAGCACAGCCATCAGGGTCTGTTTCCTACATCCCCGCGCAGTGTTCGCCCCTGATCCCTGTACTGTTACCTCAGCAGCGAGGGAGTGGGCCCTACGCCGTGTATTTGAACCCTTCTTCGCTCAGGTCAAACCCTCTGGCCAGGCCGCAGCCAACTAGCCTGGCAGTGCGCTCTATGACTTTTGAAGATAAGACTGGGCAGAGCCCAAATGGCCAGTCGGCAGCTAAGAGCCACACAGCTGCCGATGCAAGTCCCTCGGGGGTCAAAAGGCTGCGTTCAGAGTTGGCATCCGAGGGCAGCCCCTCTAAAGCTAAGAGGTCTGACCCCACCTTTAAGGTGAGAAAACTTAAATGTGCCATTTATGTAATAATCTGGTAATAACCAACACAGAACTATGTAACTGTATCACCCCGCACTGTTCATTTCTCAGCGCCTGTCTTTGTTCACCTCCTAGGACACCTCGCCAAAGCTCTGTGAGATCCTGCAGGCCCGCCTAAAGGCCCGTCGTGTCGGTCAGCTCACCAGTCGGCCCTCGCCTCGCGCCCTCCACCTGGACCCAGAGTTTGTCAACACCCCCGGCGGGGCTGTAGCCAATCAGACATTAGAGCAGAGTTTGGAACTCCTACTGGACAGAGAAGAGAAGGTGGCAAATTCTGACAGCGAGGCGGGATTAACACCGGTCAGGGCTGTTCCCCTCACACCCAGACAGCTTCATGCTGAGGTAGAAGTGCTAAAAGAACTTCAAGGATCAGAGGATGATCTGTTAGTAGGTGTTCATTTGTTGATTTTCTTTTGTTCTACTCTACCTATCCAGACTTTAATCCCAGCTGGATACTTGATCCCAATCTCCCAGCAGTCCCTCATCAGCTACAAGGAAGTTCAAAGTTCAGGAGCAGAAAGCAACAAGATCTCACCTCCCAACATCTACCAAACACCAACTGCAGGTAAATATTTTATTAAATGTGCTGCTCGAGCTCTGACTGTACATAGATTTTATACTTAAACTGTCAAGAAAATGTTAGGTCTCCAGTTATCATTGTGTGCAGCACAGTAAAGATTGCATAAACAACATCCAAACAACAGAACTGACTTTTACTCTGTCTACAGGCTCCAGACCTGCCCCAGCCCAGGAGATTACGCCCACCAACCTTCGGCTTCAAAGACCCGCTAACGCAGCCTCTCCACAGGCCACCCAGCAAGCCCACCGCCTCAACAGTCCCAGTCCTGCCATCTTAAACTTCACCCTGCAGAACCTCGGTCTGATCTCCAGCTCCAGCCCAGGAAGTGCATTTGCTACACCTCAGACTCCAGAGCGTGCCAACACCCTGACCAGTCCATTGCCGAGCCCCCTGACTCTGCAGCAGAGGGCCATGGTTTTCATCAAACCTCTGTCCCCTGTGCACATTCAGCAGACTGTATCCCCACATCAAGTGGCCCTGATCGGTGTACAGCAGGTATAAACAAACAGCGTGGGCCTCTAAACCAGACTTAATCTGTTCTGCTTTCAGACTTCATGGCACACATGGATTTACATGCATGTCATCAGTTTTCTTGGCGGTGTTTTTGAGTTAGTTTCAGTTGTCTCACTGATTTAACAGTTTGAGAGAGGTGCTTCTGATTGTCTGATTAGACCTGAAACAAGTGTTTTATTATTGAGGTGATAGGATTTAGTGTTCATATAAGATCAATGAAATGAATATACTAATTTGGTTGAGAAATATTAGTCTAACTAATTATTGTCTGTTTTCTAGCCCCTGATGGCCACCCCTAAAGGGAGCGGGGTCCCCCAGCACAGCTTCTTTCACACACCGGTCTCCCTTTCGCCTCTGGCTGCTGTAGTAAACACTGCCGGACAATCATCCACCAAAACTGTACACATCCCTCAAAGAAAGCTGGACGTTACCACTGATGAGTCCTGAGGGCCCTGAAGGATCTTAGAGTACATATTTGTGTGTGTGGGTGTTGTTTATGTTGTGGGTGGATGGGTGTTTTTTTTTTCTCCCCCTTTTTAACCTGTTTAGCATTTACACAGTATTCATTACCTCTGAAAACATTTCACAGCAGCTTCACTGCCTTCATTCTTATGACAGCCAGCTCTAAAAAAAGCAGGTTTATCCCGATATTCATCAACACTACCGTCGTGCTCATTGTGATGCTTATGTGGTCTGTTTCACAGGAATAGAATGGCATGGGGAGAAATGTAAGAATAAGATATTTTTTATTTGTTTGTTTTGGGGTTTTTTTGTTTGCTTTGTTTTTCCATTTCTGCTAATATGGATATTTTTATTCCTTTTTTCAGTTTGTCAGTACTAGTAAAATGACATCAGCACTCGAGTAAAATCTAGCAAGATCACTTTTGCACATACGGCATGTACATGTTAACTGTTACCCCTTGAATGGAATTGCTGAGAACCTGTGAATATTTGTAAGACATCCTAAGACAAATGAGAAATTGTGAGATTAATTTATAAGAAAATTACACTTGTATCTGATGTCCTGCTAAATTTAAAAATGCTTAATAAATTTTAAATATGTATTTTGTAAAAAAGAAAAGAAAAAAATGCATCCTTTGTCGCCGTCGTCGCCAACTTATGAACAGATCGCATTTACATTCCCTCTCTAAATCCCTTCATCCCCAGTTGTTTGTGGCAGATGGCTGCCCCATCCTGAGCCTGGTTCTGCTGGAGGTCAAAAGTTTTTCCTTCCCACTGGTGCCAGTGGCACAGGTGGGTCTAAAACTATTTTTAAAACTGGGAAACGGCACTAGCACATTATTTCTGGGTCTTGAGCATCTGCTTTCATAGTTTGAAGGATCCACTGCAGAGTTCTGACCTTTATCCTAAGATGAAACCTTTATATCGTAATAGGAACGGTCTGTCCTGGGATTATGAGGCCCCCACCCATAAGACACAAGGGGCTCACAGAAGAGTTTAAGTATTAAAATGATTTCAAAGAAATAGTTAGCAGATGTGCAGATTTTGGATAGATACATTAGCTGGCTCTGTATTACTATCGTCAAAAAAACCAGTGAGGGTACTGTCCCCCCATAGGCTTCCAGTACATGGTCTTGATTGCTCAATCTTGAAGCTCTACTCTTTACTCTGCACTTTGTTTTTGTTTTCTTTAATTTGTCACCAGAGCTTCTGAAGTTAAATTTTATTAAACAGAATGCATTAACATAAAAATGTTAAATTAATTAAGCTACTTTACGTGGATCTGTTGTGGACAGATTCATATTGATTTTGTTTACTGGCTATTCTATTCTGTTCAATTTCATATGTCCATTTGCTACTTGTTCATGAGATATTTTTAGGCTCTTATCTCTTGATGGCCTAGCAGCTGACTGGAGACAGTCCTGAAAGCCTTCTCTCTTGAGCTTAAGTATGAAGTATCACTTCAGTAGAATAAGTAAAGAGATCTGACGTGATTCAAACGTCTGTGACAAGCTGTGTTTACTTTCCCTTGTAGGAAGCTTAGGACCAATCTTTAACATTTGTTCTGCAATTCATTTCAATTCAGTTATATTTATATAGCACCAGTTCACAGTAACAGTCACCTCATGGCAATTTATATTGTATGGTGAAGATCCTAAATATTAGAATGAAACGTCCAACAATTGCATGACACCCCACGACCCTACAACTAGATGTGAAGATCACCAGGTCACTACCGCAGCTCAGCCATGTGTTCACCATCAGTGGTGCAACCAATAGTTATATTTAAATACACCGTTCATGCATATAATCCTGTAATGCTTCTCTGCTGGTAGTCAGACTTTCCCGCACTCTGTCTGAGGGCAGAGCAAATATCTGAGTGGCTGATGTTCAGGCCTCTTTCAGCTTGTGATGAAGGGTCAGAGGGCCCTGCTTAGTCACAAGTTATTTTAGGAGGATACTTTCATTGAAGTGTCACCAGTGGACCGTGGTGATGGTGAGACAGTATTTAAACAGCCCAGAAGCGCTCATCACCAGTCAGCCACAGAAGCAAGCTTGGAGTCAAGGTAAGGACCTGCTACCTTTTGTATTAAAGCTCCCTTTCAGGGTTTGAGTAGTTACTCCAAGCTAAGTAAAGTACTCGATGATACTTTTACTTACTACTTTAATTTTTCTTGCTAGAACTCTGTTTACATTGACGCATTTATTATACACAACCATGAACGGCTGGCGGCACTTTCACGTGAAATTTAGGATCTGTCTCAGTAATATTCAGTTGTTTTCAGTGTAATTTGAAGGAGAGACAGCTCAGCTTTTGTCTGTCCAATATGACAGTTAAGCCCCTGTTCCTGGAATATCACATACCAATGCTGTGAGGTGATGGGCAGCCTTTGATATTAGTGCAAACTGGGATGTCAGACAGAACGCCAGCGAGGGCAGAGCTGCCATTCCTGAGTAAATGTTAGGATGGATGTTAGAGTTAAAAACTGACACATCGCAGTGAGACAATATCAGAACTGATTTGATTTGATTTGAAATCTTCGTAACCCTGACGACGTGTATTCACGTACATGCAGGAATGTACACATAGAGATTACACACACACAACCACCAGAAAACATAGAGATTTTATTTGTTTGTTTAGGTGAGGAGATGATTTTTAACCTTTTTTAAATTCAGTATAGTATCCTCTTTCAAATTTTATAAATGTAAAAATGTAGATAAGGTAGATCCTCTAAAACAGAGATTCCCAAAGTGCTGGGCCCGCTCCTTGGGGAGGAGCAGAGCCCAGAGCCATTACCGAGGAGGGGGCTGGTGGGGGGGCAGTGGCGGTATGAAAAGATAAGAAAAAAAAAAAGAAAGCTTGGACCCTGCAAGCATTACGGACAGCTTTTTGACGGGGCTTCCACACAAACGCAAAGCAGGAGATGAAGCATCGTCAAATATGTTTCCAACTTCATTCTAAAACAAAAACTAGAAAAATGGTGAAGCATGTCTGCCCTTTGGCTTCACCTGCACAAGTGCCAAGGTAGGTCTCCCCTGCAGAATTGGTTTTCCCTGTCGGGAGCACACGCTGGGCTCTCCAAATCACGAACAGTATCCCACATTCTTGATTTTTAGTTCACAAACACTTCTTATAATGACTAACTAATCCTGAAATTTTGGAGATGTTAGCTGTTTATACAGTAAAGTTACAGCGGGATACAAATAATGTCAGGCTGATCTTGCCGTAATTTGTCCCCCCTGTCCAAATCACTGACAAACAGTATGCCACAGTTGTTTATGTTTTTTAACCCATTTTGCACAGAGAGACATTTAAAAAAATGTATTGATAGCGATGTTGAATATTATTACACAGGAGAAAACAACTACAAGTAAAATTACACCATGAGGCCTCTGCTTTTCTAATTGGAGGGAGAGTAACTGCGTGTGTAGTCTATATGTAAGCATGTAAAAACTGAAGATATTAAGATTAGCAGTAACAGTATTTTGTCTCTATCTGCAATTCATCTCATGTAAACCATAACATGGCGCACAGTCTGACGTAGGAAAAGGCACATACCTTTGACATTGCGTGACAAACTGTATTCCTCGTCCACACAAAACGCAAAAACAGAGTTTTTAAAAAATCTCAGTTTTCGGTGATTTGAAGTGCCGTTTACGTGTGGACGAAAGGCTCAAACGCATAGAAACAGCTGCGTTTTCAAAGGTGTAGGTTCACAAAGTTAGTAGTTTATTACTACTAATTTACTAGTAGTAAATGACTACCTGTAATTTATTGCAGTTTACTTTTTTGTTCAATCGTTTACTAAATGTTTGAGGTGTGAAATAAACCGCAATGGAGTTTGAAAACAAAATATGGGTGTGTGTTAGGTGGTGGGGGGTGCGAAGATTTTTCTTGGAAACAAAGGGGGGCCTAGCAAAAAAGTTTGGGAACCACTGTCATAGGAGGTCATCTGACTGTTGATGTTTTCTCTGTATTATTGTAGGGTCATTACCTAACAATATAAAAAAGAGGTGACTATTGTTGTGATTTGGTGCTACATAAATAAAACTGAATTGAATTGGATTTTTAATATGATTACATACATGTACAGAATACTGGAAATCAAGTCAGTCCTTACATTAACACTGATTTAATTGCACGATGTTTTACTTGTCTATGAGTAAGCACATGCCAACAACAGTGGGAAGGAAAAATTCCCTTTTAACAAGAAAGCTCCAACAAAACATGGCATACCAAAGGGCAGCTATCTGCTGAGAGCAGTTGGGGTTGAAGGAAGTAAGACAGAAAAAAAACTCCTTGAGGGGACTGTTGTTTTGATTTGGGGCTGTATAAATAAAATAATTGTATAAATAAAATAATTGAATTCAACTGAATTGAAAAAAGAAGACCAACCTTAGGCGAGTGGTGTATAAAAACATAGTGAGTGTAAAGAGTGAGGGAAGAAGAAATGCTCAGTGCATTATAGGAAACCCTCTGCAGCCTAGGCCTAATGCAGAGTAGGATTCAGGGTCACCTGATCCAGGCTAACTTTATCAAAAAGGAAGGTTTTAAGCAGAGTCTTAAAAGTAGAGAGGGTGTTTCAAATCCAAATTGGGAATTGAAATCATATTTACATTTCAGTTCTAGCCTGGAAAACAAGACAACAGATCAATAGATTGTTTGAACTCCTTTATTTATTTATTTTGATTTACTCTTGAAGATGCCAAACTGGGGAGGAGGAGCCAAATGTGCAGCCTGTGAGAAGACAGTGTACCATGCAGAGGAGATCCAGTGTAATGCAAGGAGCTTCCACAAGACTTGCTTCATCTGCAGTAAGCAGACCCGCACTGCCCCAACAGAGGGTGTCATGGTGGATCTGGAGAATCATGCAGATATGTGATAGAAGTAATTTACACGTAAAACCCCCCCAGCTATTTTCCTCCTTCCATTCACCTTTGTGTATCCCATCTGGGCCTGCATCATTACTCAGCAGTCCCTCTGTATTTTTCTGTGTTTAATGACCTGCCTGCAAAGCTTCTTTGATTCTTCCACCCTGCTTCTGTTTGGCTTGCTTGCTGATTTCATACAGCCACAAGTGCTTAACTGGATCACTCAGTGACAGTTTACTTTCCCAGTTTACTGTCCCCTACACCAAAACATACACTCTCCAGCTGGTCAGTAGCCTGTGTGACTGCTAGATTGTTCCACTGGGAGCTCAGAAAGGCCTCTGTGAAAAGCTCACCCATCTTCTGAGTCTTCATCTTTTCTCGAACTTTCACCTCATGATCCCCTCTCTTTCTACAAATAGAAATACAAGACATCAGACTATGTGTAATGTTACTGCTGACTGATAACACTAGCTAGGTGGGTGCTTTATTTAACCTCCATTATACCACCATGACATTCTACTGAAAACATCTCACACAGTCTCATGGTCAGCATGGTACTAAATGTGTGTGTTTCCTTCACACAAGTGAGCTGCAGAAAGGGGCTGGACAGTACAACAGTTGCAGCGCATGAGTCTGAGATTTACTGCAAGTCCTGTTATGGCAAAAAGTACGGGCCGAAAGGATATGGGTACGGGCAAGGAGCTGGCGCTCTGAGCTCTGATCCTCCTGGACAGGATGCAGGCCCTCAGCCTCATGAGTAAGTGTTCATGACAGATAAAGACAGAGCACCTTATAACCTTAACCTTAACCATGACCGAAACAGTGGTGCAGAGGCAAATAACCTTAAAGAGAAAAATTGCTTTAAAAAATCTACTTTGACCAAAGATGACATCACACAGCGTTTCTTTTCTAGCTCCAAACCTCGACCAGCCTCCTCAAAATCCACCGCCAATAAATTGTCCCAGAAGTTTGGAAGTTCAGATCGCTGCCCTCGATGCTCCAAAGCAGTCTATGCAGCAGAGAAGGTGATGGGAGCAGGGAAGGTGAGGACCATCCTGTTATTCTTTGTGTGCATCTAAAGTATGACTTAAATTCAAAGTTACTTGCTGTTGCCCAATCAGACAAACAATTTAAATTCACATCTTGTATCTCTTCTAGATGTATGTTTTTATTGCTGATTATTGGGTACACCAAAAATCAAAGACAATACCAAAAAAAAACCCCCAACCCAATCAGTTTGGACTCTTTAGGCCACTTAACGATGAAATCAAGGCTTAGCGCCTGATGTAAGTGTGCCACATGTTCCTTATGGGTCCACCAGCTGGCCAGGAATTCCTTCCCCAGAGCGGAGTCCACGCCAGCCTCATCTCAGGCAGACGAGGAGCATCCTCCTATCCCCCTCTTGTCCCTTCACTGGGCCCATCACATCCCAGCCCAGCTTGCATTCTGCATCGGAGTCCCTCATGCGATGCCACCACAGCTCCCCTCACGTCCGCGTCCTGTAAATAAATAAATAGGGGCCAGAGCAATCATCCCGGAAGAGGCCCTGGCTTATAACTATGGCGGCCCTTTCCCAAAACGGCTGTGCCCGTCATACGACAGTGGGGAGAGTGTTACTCACATATGCAGGCAGAGGTACACATCTGCCCGGCGGTCGATTACACGCAGCGCCTCCCACTGTTGCACTTCTCGCAACAGTCTCCCACTGTCTCCCAACTCTTTTTCACCTGGCCTTCTTGCATTCCTCTTCATGTCTGGGGCTTCTCTCCTCCAGTGCTCAGCTAGCCTGCCTTAGGTCTTTACACAGCTGATAGGCCACCTCTGGACATACCCATACCTCAGCAGGTGATCCCTATCAGCTAATTGTCCCATGCTCAGCCAATCCACAGTGGATTAAAACAATGTCAAATAAAACACCAAAAACCATGCAATACAAACAGAAGAATAAAATCATGCAATAAAAACTAAACTCGCAAATAAACTAAAAAAAATCGAAATGAAACCAATATAAAAGATAAATATAAAGTTCCACTGTGTGACAATATCATGTAAGGAACTTTGTAGCACTTTGTTATTAATAATCACAAATATGTGCGTCTTTAGCCTTGGCATAAAACCTGCTTCCGCTGCGTTCTGTGTGGTAAAAGCCTCGAGTCGACCACAGTGACAGATAAGGATGGAGAGCTGTACTGCAAAGGTACACATACACACACACAAACACACACACATTGTAAAGATGGTTCTTGTTTATCTTCATTGCACTTTAAAACCAGAACATTTAATATTTAACCAGAACTACAGGAAAAAAACCAAAGCAGCACACAGTACACACAGGTCATATTTGAAAACTACCTCTAAATGTTGATTATTGACTCAGTCAATTCTCGTTTTTCTCTGCAGTTTGTTATGCCAAAAACTTTGGCCCCAAAGGATTTGGACTGGGCAACGCTGCAATGCTGGAGGAACGACAGTAAAAACATGCTTTTAATAAGCCTCCCACTCATCGTGCGGCAGCTGTCTCAAGGAGACCTTTGCACTGCTGTAAATTCAAAGTTATTTTTAAAAGTGGCTAAATTGTTCTTGTGATGGTTCAATGCAGAATAAAAGCATTTTATTACTTTAAAATTGGTTTTAATGCAGTTTATTAAAAACATCTTGAAAGACTAAGAGCAGAGCATAAGAACAAGAGCTCAACAGCTTTCTGTTGTCTTTGTTACATATTATAGTTTTGATGATAACAAACGTGCCTGAATGTATTTTGTCCCCTGTTATTGTTGTGGTGCAAAGACTTTTCTTGCTAAACTGAATTACTACATGTTATTTGCAATCATAATTCTGTGCGCCCCCTTAATAGGAATATCAAATCAGCAAGCGATAAACAAATACAATGAGTTAATATTTCCAGAAAAATTATGTGTTGGCAGCCAAGCAGAGCGACACTGGATGACTCGTTGAACCAACATCACAGTGGCTATCTCGTATTATTGAATTAACGGAGCTGACGACACACAGAAAAAAAATTCATCAGATAAAAGTGTCTCCATATCATGGCTTACATTAAATTTTAACAGAGTTACCTGTAACCTTGTTTTTTTGCCAGTCCTGTTTGGTTCTGTAGCAGTCAGAATTATTGTCGGAAGGCCAAGAATGATGCCCAATGGATTTGTTTTACCAAGTGGATCATCATGGCCTTGCCATATTATCATTTATTTTATTTTCGGTTGTTAGAGATGGGACAGACATGACTGAGGGATAGGAAAGGGAGAAAGAAAGAAAGAGAGGGAGGGAAGGAAAAACAGATGGGAAGAGAGACAGTGAGAAAGGGCACTTCAAAAAAATAATCTGGATCACCTGTTGAGAGAAGAAAAATCAGAAGAGAAAACAAACAAAAAAGAGAGCAACATAATAAACACAACACCATTGCAATAATCTAGCTAAGAGTAAATGACAGTAGATACTAAACACTGAATGTTATTGTGCAGCACGCAACATCAACAGCACGCAATGTGCTTTGAGGTAGCAGCCAAGAAAGGTGTAGTTTGTGTCTGTGAACACCCATGCGTACACCTGTGTGCACACACCCAAAGAGGACCATCGGAAGGGCAACCGTGCCACCCTCCTGGGAAGAGCTGAGGAGAGCCCCAGACAAGGGGTCACCTGGCAGCGAGTGTGGTGAGGGGAGATAGGCCTCCATACCTTGGAGGGCCTGAGATGTACCCAGAGAGGTGGAGTCTCAGACCCAACCTGACATATAGACACAGATGAACAGGCACACACACAGACAAATAAATACTTGGCACTCACCCAACGTGGAGACAGACACAAATAGACACTGTACACACAATCACACTCCCCAAACATACTTTATACTAAGTATTTGTAACTAAGTAACTAAGGTTGCTAAGGTTTTAAAATCACTGTGGAAAGTTTTGAATTAGTACCTGGTTTTAAGGAATGAATACAATGAATATAAGTCGATCAAAAGTGCTCAAATACAACCACTCAGACTTAATAAACCAAAGGAAATCAGTTCAGTCAATTAAAATGTCAATTACATTTTATTTGCAAAATACCTGTTGACAAGACGCTGCTTCAAGGCACTTTATATTGTAAGGTAAAGGCCCTACAATATTACAGAGAAACCCAACAATCAGAGGACCCCCTATGAGCAAGCACTTGGCGACAGTTGGGAGGAAAAACTGCCTGTTAACAGGCAGAGACCTCCGGCAGAACCAGGCTCAGGAAGGGGCAGCCATCTGCCGCGACTGGTTGGGGGTGAGCTAGTGACACAGATGGAATGTGTTCATGTCACTTCCTCACAGCAGACAGATGTTATTGTCTGTGAAGGTTCTCAGTCATCCAGGTCATCGTAGTCAAAGGAGCTTGTAAAGAAACGTGTCTGGACTTCTTTAAGTTGCTTGAAGACGTTGCACCTCTCATCCGAGAAGCTTCTTCAGTTCTGAACAGAGAACTGAAGAAGCTTCTTGGATGAGAGGTGCAACGTCTTCAAGCAACTTAAAGAAGTCCAGACGTTTCACCTCTCATCCGAGAAGCTTCTTCAGTTCTGAACAGAGAACATCTGCAGCTGTCATCAAAGAGAATTCAGTGATGTCGCCGTGACTGTGACATGGCAGCCAAAATTAAAAACTATATTCTTCTATTGTTATTTTTTATTTGAATTTATTAATTTTCAGTTAATTTTGAAGTCAGGTTGTTATTGAGTTTAATCCCTTTTTCTTAAAATCCATTCCATTTGAAGTATTTATGAATAAAGCGATTGTTCATTTTGAAATATTTAATTATAAAATATCTTTTATTGTACATTAAATTATCAAGCAATAAATATATATAAATTCATTGCTTTTATATATACATATATGTGTGTGTGTGTATGTATGTATGTATGTATGTATGTATAAGAAATAGAAAGTACAAATATTTCTGTCAAAATGTAGGAAGTAAAAGTTAAAAGTTGTCAGAGAAAAAATAAATACTCGCACAAGTTTTTTTTTTCCAGGATATATGATTGGCTTCATTTAGTATAGCTTTAAAGTAAAATAATGCTATCTTTACTGTGTGTTTTTTTTTCAATCCTTTTGCAATCATAATTATGATCTGAATGCACGGTTTTGTTTGTTTTTTTAGCCATCAGATTTACTGTCTGAAGGCCAAGAATGATGCCCAATGGATTTACTTTACCAAGTGGATCATCATGGCCTTGCCATATTGGTCAATTTGATTGACCTTATTATTATTTATTAGTGTGAATGCTTGAAAAGCATTCACAGTATTGTTCTTCTAATCTTTATTAGTGTGAATGCTTGAAAAGCATTCACAGTATTGTTATTCTAATCTTTATTATTATTAGTGTGAATGCTTGAAAAGCATTCACAGTATTGTTATTCGAATCTTTATTAGTGTGAATGCTTGAAAAGCATTCACAGTATTGTTATTCGAATCTTTATTATTATTATTATTATTATTATATTTTATCTATTCCGTACGTTTTTTGTAATCCTATAACTTCAAAACCGTTCAACTTAGAAAAAACATTCAAACACCGTTAGATTCCTATTCTTTTGGACAACACTGCTTCTATTTTTCATATTTTTAACATTTATATTTTTAATTTTATTCAACTTTATTCAACAAAAATTTATAATGTATTTCAATGGGGAGACCCTTCAAATCCTCATTCAACTTACTCATTTTTAAACTCTTACTACTTCCACATACATTGACATAGAGCCACCATTCAAACTTTAAAACGAAGACAAGACATTCAACTATTCAACTTGTATTTATCTTTTCAATATCTATTATACTTTTTCTTCAGTTCCAGTTTAAGTTTCATGATGTTTTTTCACCCGTTTCAGAGTTTATAATGGGTGTGTATGGGACGGAATGTTGGGGCTAGAGTGAGGCAGCTCAACTGCTAGAGTGAGAGGAGCAAAAAAATTAATCTTAAAATCTTTTTTAAAACTGCTGCTGTGTCCACAGCGTTTGCTCTACAGGTATGACTTTACCCTCAAAACGTAGCCATGGCTGTCCTCTTTCATCCAATGTGTTTACTATTGTACTAGGTGTTATGGTTCTTTCATAAATGTCACCAATGCACAGCCTCCTCCCTCCAACTCTTCCATAGACTCTAATGTTAAAATGGCTCAGAAGGTTCGTTTGAAAATCAGAAGAGCATGGTGTCTTTCCACTGTCACCACGTCCATATAATAAGCTCCACAGGCATGAAAACTGAGAATTAGGTAGACTAGACATTGCTGTCGCTCACGGTGAAAGAATTTTGTCAATACGACTTTTACTTTTCATTTGGGAGCGATTTGTTTCGGCCTGACTTTTCTGTTCATTTTAAGCAGCAAAAGTGAGGTGCATGTCTGTGTCCGTGTGTATGGAGCCATTGGGTGCGGTCACTATAGCGACCAGGCTCACACCTGCCTGCTTAACGAGCTCTGCCTGCCACTGTGCCAAGATTCATCTTAAGCACTTCTCTTTCAACTGCTGCTGTGTCCACAGTGTTACAGCCATCATTTTACCCTCAAATTGTCGCCATTATTGTTCTCTTTCCAACACCGTATCTTTCAAAGCTCAGGCATTTAAACTTTTTAAACTGTGTGGATCAAAGTGGAGGGATCACATTTGAGTCATTCAGTGATTCAAAGAATATGACCTTTTAATATTCATTCAGATGTTTTCTGACTCTAAATGTTCTTTTCTCATTTCTTAGGGTTTTCTAATTTACATTTAAAACATTTTCAGTTTTTTTCCAACTCCTTCTTCTGTGTAACCTTCAGCTTTTAGCAGTTCAGCACCTTTGTTTTCAGGTTAAATTCGTTTTTTTTTTTTTTTTTTTTTATCTCATTCAATATTTTTAACTCAAAATTCAGCAATTAATTCATTTCAGTGCATACATTCAGATTCAAGCATTCACACTGCAGTTTCTTCAGAAAATGCACTTTCTAGTTATTATTATATATTCCGTACGTTTTTTGGCATCTAACTCCTTCAAAACCGTTCAACTTAGAAAAACCATTCAAACACCGTTAGATTCCTATTCTTTTGGACATGACTGCTTCTATTTTTCATATTTTTAACATTTATATTTTTAATTTTATTCAACTTTATTCAACAAAAATTTCCCATGTATTTCAATGGGGAAACCCTTCAAATTCTCATTCAACTTACTCATTTTTAAACTCTTACTACTTCCACATACATTGACATAGAGCCACCATTCAAACTTTAAAACGAAGACAAGACATTCAACTATTCAACTTGTATTTATCTTTTCAATATCTATTATACTTTTTCTTCAGTTCCAGTTTAAGTTTCATGATGTTTTTTCAGCCGTTTCAGAGTTTATAATGGGTGTGTATGGGACGGAATGTTGGGGCTAGAGTGAGGCAGCTCAACTGCTAGAGTGAGAGGAGCAAAAAAATTAATCTTAAAATCTTTTTTAAAACTGCTGCTGTGTCCACAGCGTTTGCTCTACAGCCACCATTTTACCCTCAAAACGTAGCCATCGCTGTCCTCTTTCATCCAATGTGTTTACTATTGTCCTAGGTGTTATGGTTCTTTCGTAAATGTCACCAATGCACAGCCTCCTCCCTCCAACTCTTCCATAGACTCTAATGTTAAAATGGCTCAGAAGGTTCGTTTGAAAATCAGAAGAGCATGGTGTCTTTCCACTGTCACCACGTCCATATAATAAACTCCACAGACATGAAAACTGAGAATTAGGTAGACTAGAAGCTGCTGTCGCTCACGGTGAAAGAATTTTGTCAATACGACTTTTACTTTTCATTTGGGAACGATTTGTTTCGGCCTGACTTTTCTGTTCATTTTAAGCAGCAAAAGTGAGGCGCATGTCTGTGTACGTGTGTATGGAGCCATTGGGTGCGGTCACTATAGCAACCAGGCTCACACCTGCCTGCTTAACGAGCTCTGCCTGCCACTGTACCAAGATTCATCTTAAACACTTCTCTTTCAACTGCTGCTGTGTCCACAGTGTTACAGCCATCATTTTACCCTCAAATTGTCGCCATTATTGTTATCTTTCCAACACCGTATCTTTCAAAGCTCAGGCATTTAAACTTTTTAAACTGTGTGGATCAAAGTGGAGGGATCACATTTTAGTCATTCAGTGATTCAAAGAATATGACCTTTTAATATTCTTTCAGATGTTTTCTGACTCTAAATGTTCTTTTCTCATTTCTTAGGGTTTTCTAATTTACATTTAAAACATTTTCAGTTTTTTTCCAACTCCTCCTTCTGTGTAACCTTCAGCTTTTAGCAGTTCAGCACCTTTGTTTTCAGGTTAAATTCTGTATTTTTCATCTCATTCAAAATTTTTAACTCAAAATTCAGCAATGAATTCATTTCAGTGCATACATTCAGATTCAAGCATTCACACTGCAGTTTCTTCAGAAAATGCACTTTCTAGTTATTATTATATTTTATTTTTCCGTACGTTTTTTCAAAGCCTACTCCTTCAAAACCGTTCAACTTAGAAAAACCATTCAAACACCGTTAGATTCCTATTCTTTTGGACAACACTGCTTCTATTTTTCATATTTTTAACATTTATATTTTTAATTTTATTCAACTTTATTCAACAAAAATTTATAATGTATTTCAATGGGGAGACCCTTCAAATCCTCATTCAACTTACTCATTTTTAAACTCTTACTACTTCCACATACATTGACATAGAGCCACCATTCAAACTTTAAAACGAAGACAAGACATTCAACTATTCAACTTGTATTTATCTTTTCAATATCTATTATACTTTTTCTTCAGTTCCAGTTTAAGTTTCATGATGTTTTTTCACCCGTTTCAGAGTTTATAATGGGTGTGTATGGGACGGAATGTTGGGGCTAGAGTGAGGCAGCTCAACTGCTAGAGTGAGAGGAGCAAAAAATTTTATCTTAAAATCTTTTTTAAAACTGCTGCTGTGTCCGCAGCGTTTGCTCTACAGGTATGATTTTACCCTCAAAACGTAGCCATGGCTGTCCTCTTTCATCCAATGTGTTTACTATTGTCCTAGGTGTTATGGTTCTTTCGTAAATGTCACCAATGCACAGCCTCCTCCCTCCAACTCTTCCATAGACTCTAATGTTAAAACGGCTCAGAAGGTTGGTTTGAAAATCAGAAGAGCATGGTGTTTTTACACTGTCACCACGTCCATATAATAAACTCCACAGGCATGAAAACTGAGAATTAGGTAGACTGGACATTGCTGCCGCTCACGGTGAAAGAATTTCGTCAATACGACCTATACTTTTCATTTGGGAACGATTTGTTTCGGCCTGACTTTTCTGTTCATTTTAAGCAGCAAAAGTGAGGTGCATGTCTGTGTCGTGTGTATGGAGCCATTGGGTGCGGTCACTATAGCAACCAGGCTCACACCTGCCTGCTTAACGAGCTCTGCCTGCCACTGTACCAAGATTCATCTTAAGCACTTCTCTTTCAACTGCTGCTGTGTCCACAGTGTTACAGCCATCATTTTACCCTCAAATTGTCGCCATTATTGTTCTCTTTCCAACACCGTGTCTTTCAAAGCTCAGACGTTTAAACTTTTTAAACTGTGTGGATCAAAGTGGAGGGATCACATTTTAGTCATTCAGTGATTCAAAGAATATGACCTTTTAATATTCATTCAGATGTTTTCTGACTCTAAATTTTCTTTTCTCATTTCTTAGGGTTTTCTAATTTACATTTAAAACATTTTCAGTTTTTTTCCAACTTCTTCTTCTGTGTAACCTTCAGCTTTTAGCAGTTCAGCACCTTTGTTTTCAGGTTAAATTCGTTTTTTTTTTTTTTGTTTTTTTTTAATCTCATTCAATATTTTTAACTCAAAATTCAGCAATTAATTCATTTCAGTGCATACATTCAGATTCAAGCATTCACACTGCAGTTTCTTCAGAAAATGCACTTTCTAGTTGTGTGGATGCTTTAAGCATCCACACTATTGAGTTCCTGTTTCTCTTTATTCTTTATTGTGTGGATGCTTTAAGCATCCACACTATTGAGTTCCTGTTTCTCTTTATTGTGTGGATGCTTTAAGCATCCACACTATAGAGTTCCTGTTTCTCTTTATTCTTTATTGTGTGGATGCTTAAGCATCCACACTATTGAGTTCCTGTTTCTCTTTATTCTTTATTATTATTATTGTGTGGATGCTTTAAGCATCCACACTATTGAGTTCCTGTTTCTCTTTATTCTTTATTATTGTGTGGATGCTTTAAGCATCCACACTATTGAGTTCCTGTTTCTCTTTATTCTTTATTGTGTGGATGCTTTAAGCATCCACACTATTGAGTTCCTGTTTCTCTTTATTCTTTATTATTATTATTATTCTAGTTGCTTCCGTACACTTTTCGCCGTTAAACTACTTCCACAATTTTCAGCCGATTTTCACCGTTCAAATTTTAAACTATTCAGCTATTTTTGCTAATTCCTGCTATGATTTTTGCTATTTTTAACTATTATACTTTTTAAAATATTCCACTTTTTTCCTTTAATTTGTCCCATTGAAATGAATGGGAAACTTCAGCAATTCTGCTAAAATTTGCTTGTTTTTGAAACTTAACTACTTCCTCATATTTTCACCTAGAACAACCATTCAAACTTTAAAATGTTCACAAATTATTGGGCTATTCAGGTATGATTCAGCTTTTTCAAATCTTTTACTGTTTTACTTTTATGCCTCTTAAAGTTTTGAGTTGCAAAATTGTGATTTTTCACAAAATACATGTGTTGTTATGGTTGCTATGCTCTTGGCTTCCAGTGTGCCACTGAAGGTTTTGCAATTTTCACTTCATGTCCGAACAACTTCCTGCTACTTGCTCAATTTTCACTCAACTTCCACAAATTATACATCAAAACGTAGGTATTTTTGCTGGCTTTCAGAAAATGTCACCATCATTGTTGTGGGATTTATAGAATTTTTGCAAATCTCCTCAGACTAACACAAGGTCAGAAAACTCTCCATATAAAGTGAATGGAGAGCTTGTTCAAAATCACCGCTGGATTTCTGTAATGAGAGGCATATTCGAATCGTCATATCTCCTTAACGAAGCAAAGTTAAGACATGAGGCTTGTCCCCGAATATCTTCAGACACCCCTGACGCTCACAATTCAAGAATTTCTTTCTCACCTATTACCGTTCTGAAATGAGTTGGACTTGTTTGAGGGTAGGAAATTCGTCCTTCGCTCAGATTTCTTCAGATTTCAAACTGTGGAAATGAACCACTTTTTTCTCTCGTCATAACTTTTTGTTGGATTTCCACAGAGACCTGAAAATTTCCATGATTGTTCACCAAAGCCTGCTGTCTCTTACGGTGAAAGAATGATATCGATACTCCAAATAGATTTCAAGTTACAAAGCATTGTTTGAGGGCAAGTCAAGGCAGTTTTTGCTTCGCTCTACTCAGTTATGGTGCATTACAAGTCAAATATCTTTAATAATTCATATTTTAATGATAAATTGTAAACACTGGAAGATTCCCCCATGTCTTCTGAACAAAACGGTGTAAGAATGACCGTTCTAGCCCCTACGGTTAGGAAATTATGGTCATTTGTTTGAGGGGAGTCGTCACTATGAGAAATAGACTGCAATAATCCTGTGCCTCTCTCTGCTGCATGTGTAAAAAGATGCACCTTTTTTGGCGGGAAAACGTAAACAGCCACTCTGATTGGTGGATTTAAATTCGGCAGCTCTCTCCCTCTGTGTCTGTCTGTGTGTGTGTGTGTGTGTGTGTGTGTGTGTTTAGTGGGAGAGAGAGAACCCTACCCTTATTTGGCAGCATGTCATTGTAGGATTTAAATTGAATATAGTTAGACTGATTGACTGGATTAGAGCCTGTGTTTGTGTGTCCCTCTCTGCATTTCTGTTTCAATATGCCTCCATATTTGTAATTTTGTAAGTTATTGCTATTCTGCTAAATCATAGTATTTCTGGTACTTTTCGGTACTTGTGCTAAATACAGTATTTCTGCTAAATTATAGTATTTCTGCTTTATTATACTATTTGTGCTAAAATATAGTATTTCTACTAAATGTAGTATTTCTGCTTTTTATACTATTTGTGCTAAATTATAATATTTCTGCTTTTTATACTATTTGTGCTAAATTATAATATTTCTGCTTTTTATACTATTTGTGCTAAAACATAGTATTTCTACTAAATGTAGTATTTATGCTTAATCATACTATTTCTGCTTTTTATAGGATTTGTGCCTAATATAGTATTTCTGCTTTTTATAGGATTTCTACTAAATGTAGTATTTATGCTAAATTATAGTATTTCTGCTTTTTATAGGATTTGTGCTTAATATAGTATTTCTGCTAAATTATAGTATTTCTGCTTTTTATAGTATTTGTGCTAAAACATAGTATTTCTACTAAATGTAGTATTTATGCTTAATCATAGTATTTCTATATATTTCTGCCAGGTCCCCAGGCAGCCAATCCTCTGTGAGGACTGAGAAATTCAAATTTTCAAATCAGGGCCTGCACGGCTTCCCAGCCAATCATATATGTGTCCTGAGGCATTCAAATTTGCATATTGGGGCCTTCATGGCTTCTAAGCCAGCCAATCATATCTGAGGGCTGAGGAATTCAAATCCACAAATCAGGGCCTGCACAGCTTCCCAGCCAGCCAATCATGTATGTGGGCTCCAGGTATTCAAATTTGCATATTGGGGAATTCGTGGCTTCTAAGTCAACAAGTCATCCATGTCATATATCTCTAAAAATTCATATTTTAATGATAAATTGTCAACACTTGAAGATTCCCCCATCTCTTCTGAACAAAACGGTGTAAGAATGACCGCTCTAGCCCCTATGGTTAGGAAATTATGGTCATTCGTTTGAGGGGAATCCTCACTATGTGAAATAAACTGAAAGAAGCAGGTCTATGTCTCTGTGCTGCGTGTGTAAAAAGATGCACCTGTTTTGGCGGGAAAACGTAAACAGCCTCTCTGATTGGTGGATTCAAATTCAGCAGCTCCCAGGCTGACCTAGAAACTTAGTCCTCTCTCCCTGTGTGTGTGTGTGTGTGTGTGTGTGTGTGTGTGTGTGTGTGTGTGTGTGTTTAGTGGGAGAGAGAGGACCCTGCCCTTATTTGACAGCATGTCATTGTAGGATTTAAATTGAACATAGTTAGACTGGTTGAGTGGATTAGAGCCTGTGTTTGTGTGTCCCTCTGTGCATTTGTGTTTCAATAAGTTATTACTATTCTGCTAAATCATAGTATTTCTGGTACTTTTCGGTACTTGTGCTAAATACAGTATTTCTGCTAAATCATACTATTACTGCTTTTCATAGGATTTATGCCTAATATAGTATTTCTGCTAAATTATAGTATTTCTGCTTTTTATAGGATTTGTGCCTAACATAGTATTTCTGCTAAATTATAGTATTTCTGCTTTTTATAGGATTTGTGCCTAACATAGTATTTCTGCTAAATTATAGTATTTCTGCTTTTTATACTATTTGTTCTAAATTATAGTATTTCTGCTTTTTATAGGATTTGTGCTTAATATAGTATTTCTGCTAAATTATAGTTTTTCTTCTTTTTATAATATTTGTGCTAAAACATAGTATTTCTACTAAATGTAGTATTTATGCTTAATAATAGTATTTCTATATATTTCTGCCAGGTCCCCAGGCAGCCAATCCTCTGTGAGGACTGAGAAATTCAAATTTTCAAATCAGGGCCTGCACAGTTTCCCAGCCAATCAAATAAGTGTCCTGAGGCATTCAAATTTGCATATTGGGGCCTTCGTGGCTTCTAAGCCAGCCAATCATATCTGAGGGCTGAGGAATTCAAATCCACAAATCAGGGCCTGCACGGCTTCCCAGCCAGCCAATCACATATGTGGTCTCAGGCATTCATATTTGCATATTGGGGAATTCGTGGCTTCTAAGTCAACAAGTCATCCATGTCATATATCTCTAAAAATTCATATTTTAATATTAAATTGTCAACACTTGAAGATTCCCCCATCTCTTCTGAACAAAACGGTGTAAGAATGACCGTTCTAGCCCCTACGGTTAGGAAATTACGGTCATTTGTTTGAGGGGAGTCGTCACTATGAGAAATAGACTGCAAAAATCCTGTGTCTCTCTGTGCTGCTGCGTGTGTAAACAGATGCACCTGTTTTGGTGGGGAAAAGTGCACAGCCTCTCTGATTGGTGGATTCAAATTCACCAGCTCCCAGGCTGACCTAGAAACTTACTTCTCTCTCCCTGTGTGTGTGTGTGTGTGTGTGTGTGTGTGTGTGTGTGTGTGTGTGTGTGTGTGTGTGTCTGTGTGTGACAGGGAGAGAGAGAGAGAGAGAGAGAGAGAGAGAGAGAGAGAGAGAGAGAAAGCCTTTTAATGGGATGATCTCATTGTAAGATTCAAATTCAATATATTTAGACTGGGTGACTGAATTTGATCTTGTGTGTGTGTCTCTCTGTGCATGTGTGTTTCCTTATGTGTAGATATTTGTGATTGTGTGGCTGTTATAGATTTTTTTGCTGATTTTTTTCATTTAACAAGTATAGTTGAGGGACCTTCAGCACGTTCAGCATTTTTTCAGCTGTCCATTTTGCTTTTCCAATTTTTCTGTTTAAGTTATTACTATTGTGCTAAATCAGACTATTTCTGCTATTTTATAAGATTTGTGCTTAATTTACTATTTCTGCTTTTTATAGGATTTCTGCTTAATATAGTATTTCTGCTAAATGTAGTATTTATGCTTAATCATACTATTTCTATACATTTCTTCTCTTCTGAACAAAACGGTGTAAGAATTAAGAATGACCGTTCAAGCCCTTACCGTTAGGAAATTATGGTCATTTGTTTGAGGGGAATCCTTACTGGATAAGGTTTATTTATATATATATATATATATATATATATATATATATATATATATATTGTCTTTAAAACATCTTTGCAGACTGTCCTGGACTGGTTGTCTTTTTTGTTTGTTTTTTTAGGTCTGGTGAACTCTGTCACCAGCTATTTGGTGTTGGTGTTCAGGAGAAGAGCCTTCTAATAATATTTATTTAACTTATAGAATTAAAGTTCTGCTAGTTTTTAGCAAATAGATATTGTATAAAATATTTAAAAATCACCTACATTTTTTATGTTTACAATGCCCATTGTGTGTAATACTGGAATTTCCTATGACCCGTGAACGCCTCATCTTTTACCTGACTGCCGGACATCCGCCTTTCTGCACACTTCGTTGAGTCCGCTCTGGGTGAGTGCTGCTGCTCTGCTTGTCCTCTCCTCTTCTAAATGTCTATACTCTGTTTACGCGATGTAACAAGTTCTTGTTAGTGATTTATAAAGCCAGCCGAGGTATAACTCATGTTAAAGTAACACAATGGTTGCTTTTTAGTGATAAGTTGTCATTTTTGTATGTAAAAGCAGTGTTTGATGAGCTAAAGCTAACAACCCAATGCTAACGACTAGCGTTCTTATGAGCCCAGTGTGAAATGAAGATTTGACGGTAAACCACGGTTATTGTGTTGTTTTATTAATTACATTTGGTGTGTTCGTGTTTGTCAGTCTGTTACATAAGGTGCAGTTAGTTCTCTTCACAAATCAGTTGGTTAAAACAGCCTCATTCTTTATGCTGTAAAGTTTTTAACGAACCACCATCTTAGATTCAGTGTCAGCTGTCGGCAAGATCAAAGGAGCCATTTTACCGCCTCTGACCGAACACGGGAGAAAAAGAGTCACGTGTGTGCAGGTCTTGTGGGTTAATTAAGACAAAGGAGGGGGGGAGAAACTGAGGATTAAACATAGGCTATGTCCCCACATACACGGGTATTTTTGAAAACGGAGATTTTCCGTTTCTGTTTTAAAAAACAATCCCGTCCACACATAAATGCAGAAATGAAGGAGAACGCTGCTAGGAACATGCCAAAGCAGCAGGTGGCGCTATATTCCTAACCATGTAGAAATGTTGGCCAATCAGAAGTCTAGAAGCCTCGGTGGGAAATGGTAAACAAAGATGGGGCATAGAAGCAGAACCGAGTCATATCTGTGGGGGGACAGTAACTGTGTGCGCATATGTAAGCATTTAAACACTGCAGAGAGAACAATTAACAGTAACCGTATTGTAGAAATGCATTTCACCGAAACAATAACGTTGCGCACAGTGTGACGTCAAAAAAGGCGCTGCGTTTTCTCCGTTTCCCTGTCCACGCATAAATGCAAAAACGGAGTTTTTGAAAATATTCTGGCAAGCGTTTTTAGTTTTTCAGTGACCGAAAACGCCGTTTAAGTGTGGACGAAAGGTGCAAACGCATAGAAAAATCTCCATTTTCAAAAGTACGTGTGGACATAGCCCAAGAATAATAAGAACTCCTAATATGTAGACTTTAATTTTTAAGAACTGTTTAACAAAGGCTTGTTTGTGCCAACCTAAATCTGCAGCACAGTTTAAATTCTCACTTTGTGGGAAATTAATGAAATAAACAACAGCCCACCTTCACATAAATAAAATATGGCAGTATATTATTATTAGTATGGTACATAGATATTTATTTTAAAACTAGAGCATATTTACTATGATACTATGTGCAGTTGGTAATATTTTAGGAAGTAGAATTTGAATGCAGACCACCTCAAATATTAAAGCCTTAAAAATATGTCGTGCAGTTTTTCATGTATGAGTGTTTTGCAATCTTAAATGAGATGTAGACCAAAGAAAACAGAGGAGAGTTGTTGTTTGTATTCCAGCTGTAGTAAACAAAGAAGTTTAGTGAATCTTTTTGACAACAGAGAGTGATGCAGTATTGATGCTGATTTGAGTTTTCTGATCCTGTATTTTTGTTCTTTGTCTTTTGTTACACAGAGTGAACTAGAAGCTTGGTTTTGCCTTTGCTGGTAAGTAAACAGTGATTGTAACTGAAGCAATATGAAATTGGGATTGTGTAACATTTTTAGCAATTTACATACAATAGTTTGGCTTTTTGTGATATCTTGCCATTTGCTCATGGGCAAAAACACATTTAGGATTTATAAGCAGTAAAGCCCCCCCCCCCCACTAGATCTCTGAGTGTCCCTAAAAATGTCCCTGAAGTTTAATAGGCCATTTATGTCTAATTTTAAAGGCTTATCAAAGCATTTCTGTAGTAATTATTGTTTTTATTACACATGTTAAGGCCATTTGAGACTCTGCAATTAAATTTTGCCCTCTTTAGACTAAAGTGAGTTCATTTTGTCTGAGGTACAGTGCTGGGAAAAGTCTTTCTTCCTTGCAGATTTATTTTGTTCATGCTTTTTTGTCACATGTTTCAAATCATCTAACAGGGATGATATGAATAAATACAAAAAAGCATTTTAAAGTGATGATTTCACGTATGAAGCAGAGAAAACCAAACCAGAGCTATCTGTTCTAATGTGAGAACATGCTGGTCTCTAATACCCAGCTGTGGAAGCCCTGATACGAAGAACTACCATCAAGCATTTATAGTATCAAGTATTATTTGTGATTGTTGCATGCTTTGAAACTGTGATGTTATCATTTGATCAAGTGTGCAGTGCGAGCAAATCCTTGCTTGTGGTATCTGATGTGTTATGTAATAGCACCAAAGTATTAGAGCTTTACGTTAATGAGGAATTTCTGTGGCTTATTGCAGATTGATAAAACGACACATCACCTTAATAAAGACAGAAATCTTTAATAAGGTGCAGAAAGAGAAGATGGGGTGTTTATAGTAAAGCTGTTGTAAACAAAGAATTTAACAGATTTTTTTTTTCACTACAGATTGTGATGCAGTATTGACTCTGATGCTGATTTTAGTTGTCTGATTCTGTATTTTTGTTCTTTTGTTACAGAGTGAAACAGAACTTTGGTTTTGCCTTTGCTGGTAAGTAAGCAGCAATTGTAACTGCAGTAATATGACATTGTCACTGTGTAACATGTTTAGCAACTTACCTAACGTAGTTTGGTTTTTGTGACATTACCATTTATTGATGGGCAAAATCAAATGGTCAGAATTTATACCTTGTAGCAGCAAAGGCCCCACACATGACCTCTGACTGTCCCTGAAGTTTAACAGGCCATTTGTGTCTGATTTTTATGTTTGAACACAAACAACTGTTTTTATACAGTTGTTTGTGTTCTCCGTTTGTTTGTGGATTTACGTAGCAGAGCACCACAGTTGTTGATTTATATCTTCACTCATATTCTGCTTATGTATTACATTAAAGTCAGACCACTATAGAAGTATTTTTGCCTGAGTGAACAGAAGTGGTAGGTTAAACATTTAAGCAATAATAAAAAACTCAGAGGACCAGAGTTGTGAGTAGGCAATGTTGTGTATGTTAAAGCCTGTGTGTAATTTATATACAATAAGTTTAAATCAGTTTCTTAATAATTTGCTTGATACAATGTGTTTAAAATTTTATATAAAAGGGAAATATTGAAAAATACAAAAAGATTCCTGCCAACAGGTACAATGGAAGGACTCTTTATTATAATTTTTGTAATTGCAAAAATGGTGTACCACTGTTGTTACTATAACATGTCAGAATTTACATGTATTTTAGGATTTACATATTCAGACCAGAACTAAAACCTAATGAGGTTTTCCGTTGATTCTAACAGTTGTGGTTTTTTCACACTTTATTAAGCACTGACTTGTGATAGAAAATGATGGAGCTAAAAAGCCATAATCTGTACCAACAAATATTGGTGCCTCTTTTTTGCACTTCTGTAGTATGCATGCCTTTATTACACATGTTATCACCATGTGAGACTCTGTAACTGAAGTTTGTCCTCTTTAGACTACAGTGAGTTCATAAAGGCTTGAAGAAATTGAGGATTTTACTAGTTATTTCATGTCACAGTAAATTGGATTGTGTGCGAAGAGGTTCAACAGTGTAAGTCATTAAACAGTGATCTGATGTGTTGTTTCCTTTCTCTAGGATACTGATCTGATCGTCGCAAGTCTGGTAAGTAAAGGTTTTGTCTGCGGTACAGTGCTGAGAAAGGTCTTTCTTCCTTGCAGATTTATTTTGTTTATGCTTTTTTCACATGTTTCAAATCATCTAACAAGGATGACCTGGATAAATACAAAAAGCAGTTTTAAAGTGATGATTTCATTTTTGAACCAGAACAACCTGGTCTAATGTAAAAACATGTTGGTCTGTAATACCCAGCTGTGGATGCCCTGATAGCAACAATTACCATCAAGCATTTACAGTAACTGGTAATGACTGGTTTACATCACTGGTTGATTTTGGTCCACTATAATTTCAGAATTGTCATAATTAGATCCAAACAGGACAGGCAAAAAAAGAAAAGAAAAAAGTCTTAATTAAGGCCCAATATAGGGTTTTCAAGTCATGCCAAGTATCTTAATTTCATTAAAGTCCAGACTGATTAGTTTACACCATGTGTTTTGTTTCATTCATTCAATTGGACTTGCTTGTGTGCTTCAGATCCTAAGTGTGATTAAACTTAAGCCCAGGACCTGATGAGTTGATGTAGGTCCTGAAGTAGTAAAGGAACTCTGGGACATCACAGTAACAGCACCATGTTTGACTTTAATGCTGGTGTTTTTCTCTCACTATAGATGATTCAGTTTAGTGCAGTTAGTCAGCACAGCTCTTGGTTATCATCGAGATATTATTAGGCAACTTGTTTTTGCATGTTCAGCTACAACATCTGGGAGGGTTTCTGTTTTCTGAGGTCTCCAGATCCTTAGTAGTCTCTTTGTAAACCTTTACAGAACTATATGTGTTTGTTTCACATTAGAGCAGCTCACGACTAGCAGTTTAGGGACAATTAAATATTCACATAGGACAGGGGTCTCAAACTCCACTCTTCAAGTGCCGGTGTCCTGAAGCTTTTCCACGTGTCCCTGTTACAAAACACCTGAATAACATTTGTAGGTCATTAGTGAGAGTATAGAATTTGACTGTGTGCTGAAGTGGCATCCCCTAAGACTACTCAAATGTAAGTAATTTAAGTGTTTGGAAAAATGTACTTCTAAAAGTACTTTCATTGCATCATGTTCATTCACTCATGAGCTGCTATAACATGAATCAAATTCCTGAATTACCACCTCAGCATGCAGTCACGTTCTGTAGAGTTTTGCTAATGACCTACTAATGTTATTCAGGTGTGTTGCAACAGGGACACATAGAAAAGTTTCTGGACACCAGGCCTTAAGGACCAGAGTTTGAGACCACTGGTGGTAGGGCATTGTGGATTTCAAAAGCTTCTTCCCTTAAATCACTGCCTAAAAACTGCTTTTTGTAATTTGTCATAATGACTTGCAAAGTATAGGTGGGATGAAAACATAAACATAAGACATTTTATAGTGGCCTGATATTTTTATCAAGGCTGTTTTTTGAAAATAATCCTGGCCTAATTTACAAAAGATGAACTGTCTGAAAGTCATGTTTGTTTGTTTGTTTAAGAAATGTGGGAATGTCCAGCAAAGATCTTACATGCAACAGCTCAGATACAGCACTCACTTCTGTTCTTTTTATCATGAAATGATCTACAAAGAAATGATCATCATACTAAATTTTGCTAATTAGGCCTTTATATCAGCTATGATAAGTTTATTATAGATTTAGTGTAGTGCTTATTGCTGTGTATCAAACATGCCCCAAATGTGACTGAAATATGTAGAAACTGCTGTGTAGAAACTAGCTGTCTCCAAATTTCTCATTTTGCCAAAATTCATACAGAGTGACCTGAAACTGTGCTGTAACCTCAGTGTGTTGGTTTTGTTGGACCATTTAATATTTACAGTAAGTTACTGTAGCAGCACGTCTTGGTTTGAGTTTATAGACTTAGTTTATTGTTTTAATAGAATGTAAAAATGTCCTTATAACAGTTCCACCATCATTTGTTAAACATTGTCATTCTGTTCAGTCCAATAATTTACTGTAGAAGTCTTTAGTATTCAAAGCCCTACATGTACTGTATTTTTGAGATTATAAGGCATAATGTCAATAAACAAGCCTGTTTTTAAGGCAGATTAAGCCAAACAAACAGTCAGATAAGTCAAACTTTATTCAAGTCATTCACAAACAACTCTCAACACTGTTCAGTTGTAACACATAAAATACAGAACAATACACTCACTTTTTCAGTTCATTCCTCATCCACAAATCCATCAAACTCTTCATGGGTTGATCAGTTTGAAATCTGCTTCTTAAGCATGTCTCTTAGCACGTGCCAGGTCCTTGTACACACACCATAATGTTATGTTGAAGCACCGTACGAATTACTCTGCGAGGGTCCTGACTATGGTAGCCATAATGCCCTGACAATACATCAAGCAGCGCAGCTTTGTAGCTTACGAAGTCTTACTAAAATATTTGACAGAATTTTGAGCGCTGTGTACCACAGAAATCCCGTTTGAGGTCAGTAAGCATAACCAGAATCGATACGCTAGGCACATTGTATGTTTTTGAGATAATGACAGGATTTTAGGTGTGCCATATAGTCTGAAGAATATGGTAAATCCAAGCATGTTGGAAATATGACTAATTCCATGCCTTTTGTGTCTTACAGGTGACCTGCTGCAGAAGATCCTCTCTCTCTCTCTCTATCATTATAAGCAATTCTGTCTATCCTATCACTCTCCCAACTCTATCTAATTTGAAAGCCATTCTATCTTGTATCCCTCTATCCCTACTGCTCTATCTAATTTGAAAGCCATTCTATCTTGTATCCCTCTATCCCTACTGCTCTATCTAATTTGAAAGCCATTCTATCTTGTATCCCTCTATCCCTACTGCTCTATCTAATTTGAAAGCCATTCTATCTTGTATCCCTCTATCTCTACTGCTCTATCTAATTTGAGAATCCAAGTTTTGAGAATCCTTTCAGAATCCAATTTTCAGAAATCCAAGTTACCAGAACTTGATCTATCTGTTACAGAATTCTGAGAGATCTCTGCTCTCACTGCTCTTTCTTTCCTGTCATTAAGCTCTCTCACATTCAGTCATTTTGCTTTAAATTACAAGTTGAATATACAGTAGTAGAATTACAGTACAGTAGAACTTATAGTAGAAACTACTTACACAGCCCTACATTTGTCATTTTAATTTTGCATTAGACTTTAGTTTGGACTGCTAGTTTGGCTTACTTTGATCAATTGTATAAAATATCACCTTTTTATAAGTTTATTTGTAATAAGATAATCTGGTTATTTTGTAATACATACATTCAGATAAATAATAAATTAGATCCAGTCTGTTAGTCTGTTTCATTGGCTATAACATTTGACTGCAAGTTTATAGTATTATTATTTAAGGACAAACCCATTTTGTCACTCAGTGTAAGTATTCAGTCAGTATTGTCATCGAGAAGTGCCTGAGGACCCAGACTTCCTGTTTCCTGACTGCTGCAGAACATCCAGCTGAAGAAACCCCGTTTCTAAAAGAGGTACAATAAAACGGACCAAATTGTTTCCAGAGAACTTTGAATTTCCTTTATTTTGAGTTTGGAGTACAAATCAGCTTTTTAACATCTATTCATATATTCATAAAAACATTTTATAGTATAATAGTACATTTCTCAGATTTAACAGTAACTTAAGGAGTTATAAGTTTTTCTGTGTTTCAAGGTTCAGTTTTGTTTATATTTGTGTATAACCACATATAAGCTCCAGATTGTACTTCAGCAAAATGCCAAGAAAAAGTCAAAGGTCGCAGTCCCAGAAGCTTAGATGGCAAAAGCAGAAAGAACAGGTGAATGTTTCTCAGAGCAGTGAGCAGGTAAAGGTGTGTGTTTCAGCTTTTCCCAGCACAGAAGTGCAGAGCAGTGTTCAGACAGCCACAGTGTCTTATGCAGATGTGGTAAAGAGAAGTGTTCCCTCAGTGTCTGTCCCAGAGCCTGGAGTTATGCAGGTAATCCAGACTAAACCCCAGCTAACTGTACAAACACAGCATGATGGAGAGACAGCCACAGTGTCTTATGCAGATGTGGTAAAAAGAAGTGTTCCCTCAGTGTCTGTCCCAGAGCCTGAAGTTATGCAGGTAATCCAGACTAAACCCCAGCTAACTGTACAAACACAGCATGATGGAGAGACAGCCACAGTGTCTTATGCAGATGTGGTAAAAAGAAGTGTTCCCTCAGTGTCTGTCCCAGAGCCTGAAGTTATGCAGGTAATCCAGACTAAACCCCAGCTAACTGTACAAACACAGCATGATGGACAAGCTCCAGTACAGTCTCATGTACAGGTTACAAACAGTGAAAGTCCACGAGTGAGTAGCGTCTGTGCTTCCCGAAGCCAGGCCGCTCCTAGGTATGGAAAGTACCGGAATCAGCAATGCATGGCTAACAGTTTGGTTTTCCTGTCATTCTTACAGGAGGATGAATTTATTACCAGAGCAGATCTAAACTGTGTGTTGGACAAAGGCCATGCCGTCTATTCAGATGCCAGACTGAGGTTTGTGAACAGTGTGTTTCTAGCCTGCGATGAACTTCCCTCAGTTGTTACCAGCCGCACACACGAGTATCAAGTCGACATGTCTCAGTTTGCTCATTACGGCACATTTGATGGTACAGATCACTTTCCGAGCCTTGAACAGGGATTACAGTGTTTGGCTTCAGACGTTCGCTATGCTTTGCTAGTCATGGGAGGAACAGTCATCGCTGTTAGCAGGCTGACTTCAGGTGAATATGCATATTTTGACCCTCACCCACGTAAGTCTACTGGTATGCCATTGTCGCTAAGTGTAAGTGGTGGAACTGCAGTTATGTTGAAATTCACACGTCTTAATGACATGATTGACAGGATCAAACGTTTGTACAGAATGTTCAGCATCGCACCAAGCTGCACTTATGAACTACAGCCCATCGAGTTTCACAGTGAAAACGCTGCTGACCAAAGAGATGCTAATCAAACCACCGAATACAGACAAACAGCTACAACTGTTACAGCACCAGCTTTAAATGAAGCCGTTCATGAAATAAACTCCCAAAGATCTACTGACCAGACACAGAAGACTGTGAGAGACACTTTAACGACTGAAGTGACATCATCCAGAGTGGATTATTCAAATGAGACAGCTGCTACTGAAAACAACCATCTTCCTTCTGAGTATTTAGAAAAAGAAACATCTGCATCTTCTGTAAGAGACACTCAGGTAACATCAGATTCTGTTCCTCAGAATGATTCAAACAGTGCCTCCAGTTCAACTAAGATAACAGAGGAACTCTCAGATAAACTGCTGAAATATAGTAAACATGAAAGGCAAAAAATGAGGAGAAGATTATTGACCCAACAAAAGCTACCACAGAGAAAGGAAAATCAGAAGACGAAAGAAAGGCAGATGTACAGGTTTGATGAAAGCTTCAAGACAAAGAAAAAAAACTCAACTAAGAAGTGTAATGATCCTGATCACAGACAGAAAAAGAGCATGTACAAAAATGAACTGTATAAATTAAATGCTACCTATAAGGAGAAACAGAGAGAACATTTTAGAAAGATGTATAGAGAAAGTGCTAAAATTAGAGAGAGAAAAAGAGAATGTGTCATAAGGACATATAAAGACAATCCCCTATTCAGAGAAAAGCAGAAGGAACGTGTAACAAGAACATATAGAGAGTCTCCCCTATTCAGAGAAAAGCAGAAGGAACGTGTAACAAGAACATATAGAGAGTCTCCCATATTCAGAGAAAAGCAGAAGGAACGTGTAACAAGAACATATAGAGAGTCTCCCATATTCAGAGATAAGCAGAAAGAGCGTATAAGAAGAATATACAGAACTTGTGCTGAATTCAGAGAAAAACATAAAGCTTACATGAGGTCATATGTATATAACCTATATAAAGAAAGTGAAGAATTTAAAAAGAAAAAACTATCTTACATGACTAAGCGTTATGGAGAAGAGAGACGATTTCAGCAACAACACAAGGACAATATGAGAGAACGAATGAGAGTAAAATATTGGAATGGTTTTTCTTTCAGACAGATGCATAATATCAGATGTGCAATGAATATAAAACGGAAATATCGCCAGATGCATCGACCAGCTGAGACTTTACAGTGTCATCCAGAGAACACTTTAATGAATGAGGCCATATCTCGTTTCAGATCAAACATTAAGTCAGCACCATCTTATGTTTGTACTGTTTGTCTAAAAGCTTCTTTTCCTAATCAGGTGAAAATCTGCAAAAGACAAAATTACTCAAAACACCAGACTGTAGCTCATCAGTGTCTAACTGGTAAATATGTTCATGTGTGTGATGAAGCATGTCATGATCACTGCAGCTTTCCTGTTGAGAGAAAAAAAGAGTATATCTGTCACACATGTCACAGTTCCCTCAAAAGTGGATGCATGCCCAGGCTTGCTGCTGTTAATGGTTTAGAACTGCAGGATATTCCAGCTGAACTTTGTGATCTCAACATTCTGGAGAGACATCTGATTGCCAAATGCATACCATTTGCTAAGATTATTCCTCTTCCAAAGGGGAGACAGAGACTTATACGTGGTAATGTGGTGTGTGTACCATCTGAGGTCCAACAAACAGTTGACAGTTTACCGAGGATCAGAAGCCAATCACAGATCATGAGGATAAAGCTGAAAAGACGACTGTGCTACAAAGGCCATCAGCTGTTCCAGACTGTCACCTGGTCTAAACTCATTCAAGCTCTGCGTAAACTGAAACAAATTCATCCACAGTACACAGATATTGTTATCAGAGATGATGCATTGCTTTGTGATCCAACGTTACCTGATGATGACAGCAGTGATGAAGCCAGCATGGCAAGTGATGATTATAATGAAGCAGATTTAATGGAAATTGACAACTATGAAAAAGATGCCCTTTTGTGCGAAAGTGAGTCTCAAAGTGACCAAGATATTAATATGCAATCCTGTGATGAACAACCAGAGGAACAAAATCCAGATGAACCAGAAAGTGATTTGAACAATGGAGGTTTTGCTCTAGAAAGTTGTCTGCAGCCTGTAGACATTTCAGAAGAGATTCTCTGTTTCACTGATAACACATATTGTGTGGCTCCTGCAGAAAGAAACAATCCTGTTAGCTTCTTCAGAACTCCTCATTTGGAAGCCATGGCATTTCCTGTGCAGTTTCCTACTGGTCAGAATACACTGGATGAAAAGAGACGTCTCAAGCTCACACCAAGTGCTTACTTCAAGTCAAGGCTTTTCAACATTGATGCAAGATTTGCTAAAGACACAAATTACTTGTTTTTCTCACAGTTTGTCACTGAAATACATTTGGCTAATTCCAGCATGACAATACAGCTAAGGAAAGGTAAAACTATGACCAAAGATGGACGCAAAATCACATCAGGAATGTTACAAAGTAAGACAGAAGTAGAGAAGCTGGTAAGAAATAAAGATGCAATCAGATTTATGCAGCCACTCAGAGGAACTCCAGCTTACTGGCAGAAAACTACCAGAGATCTATTCAGCATGGTTCGCCAAATAGGAACACCTCAGTTCTTTGTCACTTTCTCTGCTGCTGAGATGAGATGGCCTGAAGTGATTCAAGCAATAAAGAGACAGCAAGGTGAAGAGGTTGATTTTGAAGCCCTGGACTGGTCAGAAAAGTGTGAAATTCTAAGATCAAATCCAGTAACCACCATGCGAATGTTTGATAAACGTGTTGAGGCTTTGTTCAGAGATTTGCTTTTTTCTCCTGCACAGCCCCTTGGTGAGATCATTGATTACTTTTACAGAGTTGAGTTCCAGCACAGAGGTAGTCCACATATACACATGTTGCTGTGGATTCGAGAAAAGGTAGAAGCAGATGTGGATGATGACCAAACTGTCTGTGACTTTGTGGACAGATACATCTCAGCTCAACTCCCTGATCCAGAAAAACAACCTGAACTGCACAAAAAAGTCACTGAGCTACAAAAGCACAGCAAAAACCACACAAAGACATGCTTTAAGAGTGTGAACTCTGGTTGTAGATTTGGGTTTCCCAAACCACCAGCCACAAGAACAATGATTGTGAGACAGGATGAGGATTCAGACACTGAAGCTGCAAAAGCCAAACTCAGACCTTTGTTGAACCTGCTGAAGGAACCTGAAGCTGCTTCCCTCACCATAGAGCAGATTCTGTCACGATGCAACTTAACAATGAATGAGTATGAACAATGCCTCCAAGACATAAACAAGAAAACAGCTCTGATTCTGAAACGTGACCCAAATGAGTGTTGGATCAACAATTACAACCCAGACCTGCTTGAAGCCTGGAACTCTAATTTAGATGTCTCATTCATTTTGAATGCCTATTCATGTATAGAATACCTCTGTAAATATATAACAAAGAAAGAATCTGGCCTCTCTGAATACCTGAAGACAGTTATTGACAACTCTGATAAGAACACCGTCAATGAATGTGATGAAATGAGAGCTGTGATGCAAGCTTACTCAAAAAAGAGAGAAATCAGCGCACAGGAGTGTGTGACTCGAGTCTGTGGCCTAAAAATGAAAAAATGTTCCCGCAGTGTTGTATTTGTACCAACAGATGATAACCCAGTAAAAATGAGTCGGCCCATGAGCTTCCTGGAAAGCACAACACACGACAGTTGTAATATTTGGATGACAAGTTTGAGTGATAAATACAAATGCAGACCTGAGACCCCAGAATATGAGGAAATGTCACTGGCTGATTTTGCTGCCTTGTGCAGGTTGGTGAGTGGTCCAAATGAAGGAAAAGATGTGCTTCCTCTTCTAAACCAGCTTGGATTTGTACAAAGGCGAAAGAATGATAAACCAGCTATAATCAGATATTACCACTGTTCACAGGAAAAAGATCCTGAGCAATATTATGGTCGACTGTTGAGACTTTACCTTCCACACAGATCAGAGCAGGAACTGAAACCACAAGGGTTCCAAACCTATCAGTCCTTCTACAACTCAGGTTTTGTACGACTTCCATGTTCAGACCACAGTGAGTCTGTGAAAAGGGTTGTGAAAAGAAATAAAGACAAGTATGAGAAGAACTCTGAGGATATTGAGAGTGCACTGGAAGAGTTTGAACAAAATAGGGATGTTGTGATCGATGAATGGTGTAATCTGGCTCCTGAATCTGAAGTTGTGAGGCTGCAATGCGATGAGAATCTTCCTGAGAGACATTCTGATGATGAGAACGAACAGGAGAATGTTCCCGACTACAGTCGTCAGTCTGATGCTGTAACAAAGATCAGAGCCGTCAGAGAACAACCTGCAGTAGATCCAGCCGTGGTACGTGTAATGTATCAGAATCTGAACCAGAAGCAGGCCTGCGTGTTCTATACTATAAGAGACTGGTGTATTCAGCGAGTTTGTGGTTTGAACCCAGATCCATTTTTCTTCTATATCAACGGTGGTGCAGGAACTGGAAAGTCACATCTGATTAAGTGTATTCATTCTGAAGCATCAAAGATCCTGAGCAGACTGCCTGCTAATGCAGAAGAAGCTGACATATCAAATCCAACTGTTTTACTGACTTCATTTACCGGTACAGCAGCTTTTTCTATCAGTGGCTCTACGTTACATTCTCTACTGAAACTACCCAGGAGTCTGAAACCACCCATTCAAGGACTTGGTAACCAACTGGATGAAGTCAGATCTGAGCTGATGAATGCTGAAATTATTGTTATTGATGAAATTTCAATGGTTTCAAAACCCCTTTTTGCTTATGTGGATGCAAGACTGAAACAAATCAAAGGCACTCAGAGACCTTTTGGTGGAATGTCAGTTTTAGCTGTTGGAGATTTTTACCAGCTGCCACCAGTGCGACAGTCTAAACCTCTCTGTGTTTACGATCCAGAACAGATTGACCTATGGCAGGAGCATTTTCAGATGATCACTCTAACCGAGATCATGCGTCAGAAAGATGATGTGGCCTTTGCAGAGATGCTGAACAGGATTAGAGTCAAAGAAAAGACAGATGAGCTTTCTCAGTGCGACAGAGATTTGTTGTCACAGGCTGTGACTGCACCAGAAGAATGTCCAACTGAGGTCTTACACATTTATGCCACCAACAAGAATGTGGAATCCCACAACACAGATACCCTGAAGAAGCTTCATTCAAACATCATAATCATCAATGCAGACGATTTCCAGAAGGATAAATGTACAGGCAGAATGGAACGAAGAGACAAACCATTTACAGGTGGGAGAAATGATTTACCTGACACTCTGAATGTTGCTGAAGGAGCTCGAGTCATGCTGACCAGAAACTTGGACACACTAAACGGTTTAGTCAACGGTGCTTTTGGTATACTGGTAAAGGTGGTGAGATCTGAAAATGATGGACACATAATTAAACTGGGGCTCAGGATGGACAACCGGCAGCCTATGAGACACAACCGCAGTGCTAATGCAGCTTCTGATGATCTGGTTTACATTGAGAGAGCAGAGGAGAGTCTGAAGTTTAAAGGAGCAGTACGCAGACAGTTTCCTGTAAAGCTAGCATTCGCTTGCACAATTCACAAAACTCAGGGTCTTACAACACAGACAGCTGTAGTTTCAATGAAGAACATTTTTGAACCAGGTATGGCTTACGTTGCTCTCAGCAGGGTGACGTCTCTCAGTGGACTCTATTTGCAGGACTTGGATGAGAAAAAGATTTACGCCAATCCCGAGGTAACTGCAGCGCTCCAAACCATGAGACAAGCCAGTGTTGAAGAAATGATGCCTCTTCTTCAGGTCAGAGAAACAGCCAGCAGACTTGACACTCTTACACTGATCCATCACAATACGGAGGGTTTGCCATCTCACATCAGTGACATCAAGAGTCATCATGAAATGTGTTTAGCAGATGTTTTGTGTCTCACTGAGTCTCACCTTCAAGGCTCCTTTGTTGCAGACAGTCTTCATTTGGACGGCTACACCATGTTCAAACGCAACAGACATGTGTCCTACACAAACTTTCCTCACATGGCCAGCAGAAGTGGTGGGGGAGTTGTTGTGTATTTGAGGAATCATTTTCAGGTTCAGGTAAAACAGTATCTGCATAATGTCACTGATCTTGAGTTTTTAGTGTTGAAGGTTCAGGCTCCATTCCCTGCACTCATTGCTGTTGTGTACAGACCCCCTGACTACAGTTTGACACCATTCATGCAAAACCTGGTAAGTCTTTTAGATTCACTTGAAATAATGGACTGTCACCCAATCATTGTGTGTGGAGATTTTAATGAGAACCAGTTGCAGAGTGGAAGAAAACAGATTCTGGAGCAGTTTCAGTCGAGAGGGTATTCACAGCTGATCACTTCTGCCACTACAGACAAGAACACCCTGCTTGACCTCATTTTTATTTCTCAGCCACAGAAATGTCTGTATTCAGGTGTTCTGAGATCATATTACAGTTACCACAACCCTGTCTTTTGTGTCCTGTCCTCGAGCCAATCATGAAGTCGTCTGGTGAGTTTTGAAACAATTACAGATCATGTTTGTTACAGAGTTTACTGATTGTAGAGCATGAAAAAGATTTTTCATTGAAAAAAGGGTCTTCCCTACTCTGTCTGTCAGAAGACCCTTTCTTATTGCAATGTTATTAATCATTTCACCAAATCATTGCTGAACTTCATGCAGAGCAGAGAACATCTGCTATCATGCACCTCTGATCTGAAATGTGCTGCAACATTTATTAAACCAACATCATTTCTTTTATTCTCATGTTTTAAATGACTAAATCTTTTTACTGTGACGTATGTAGCTCAACAAACGAGATCTTCCCCTCCAAGGGCTTGAAAATATGAAATAGTAAATAAATAAATCCCACATAAATGCAGGTATTTATTATGGCTCACATGAATAAATACAGACAATTATATTTTCTTGATTATAGTAGCTTTTGTAGAATCAAAAGTTTTTGTGATGAATGAGGTTTTGCTTATCATGTTTTACAGGTAAAAAATGTCAAAAGTTATAAACTATCTTTAGGCTACCAGAGATGTCTATAATGATACATTATGTAGAGAAAAACATTAGTACAGCTTACAGAATATGTATAAAAACTGATTTAGAAGTAAATGGATAGTTTTCTGAAAGTTCCCGACTACAGTTTAACACCACCCACCCAGATCAGCCCCCAAGTGTCTATGTAATGCTGGTATGGTGTGTGAGTTTGACTTGGCCTTTATCCGGGTGGGTTTGGGTTTGGGTGGATAAAGGCCAAGTCAGAATTCTCTGAGCAGCTGGAAAAAGCTGCTAATAAACAAAGACATCAAAAAGTGTGGGCTTTAGGTGTAGCCCCCGCTTTCTGATGCACTAATTAGACTTAGTAACCGACACCCCATACCAGCATTACATAGACACTTGGGGGCTGAGCTGGGTGGGTGGTGTTATAAGCACGTGTTTTGTTAGATATATTTTTTCAGACACCATCTTCATGAACTGCTGAGCCAAACCTGATCCATCAGTGCTGGACTGCACAGATAACTACATGCCACAAGGAGACTGCTGTGTTATGAATTGCCATACCAGTGTGTCTTCAATGGAGAAGATGACACACCCATCACCTGACCTCCTGCCTGATCTGGAGACCATCATCATGCTACCACACTACACACCTCTGAGACCATCAATGATGACTCATACTGAGGAAACTGTATTTCCTGTCAGAGATGCTCAGTGATCCTCAGAGCAGAGAGAGGTATCATTCTTTATCTTTGATAAAAAAAAATGTCAGTGTTTTTAATTCAATTAATTAATTAAAATCCTGTTTATTGCATAAATAATTCCACACTCAAATGATTATACTTGTTGACACTTTTTGAGTTTTAATTCACATTATGGATTACAAATCTATGCTTTTTCTACTCTGTCTCTCTGTGCAGGTATTGCTTGTCTTCTGAGTTCTTCCGTGTCCCAACTGAGGCCTTCAAACCTCATTGCAGAGCTCATGTCTTTCCTCACCATCATGTGAGTGTGAGATTGCTCTGGATTCTGGTTATGTGGCCTGCAGCACCTATAAGGTATTTCAATATTGTTCATTGTATAACTTATTTGTAGTTTTTAGGGTTTCTACAGACAAAAAAAATGTTCCTTTTTCTGTATTTTTTAGAACAAGCTCGTCCAGTGTGCCTGCATTCCAGCTTCTTAGACTCTACGCAAGTGGACAGAGTATCAGTGTTTGGCCACTCTTACAGACACTGACTTCTGTCAATTCACTTCTACTGATCGGGCACCTCACTCCAGGAAGACAGAGGGCTGCAAGCCTGTCATCATTTCCAGTGTGGCTTTGTATTCTTGGGGTAGCATCAGATTTTTCCCACAAATATTCAAAGGTAACACTTGTTTTAAGCTTAGTTATTAAATCAAAAGTCTTCCCTTGTGTCATGTCTGTGAAGGTTCTCATGATGTCCTTTGATGTAGTCTCTCTCTTCACTTGCATACCCACTACAGAGGCAGTGGAGACTGTCAGAAAACGACTGCAAGAAGACAGCTCCTTGGAAGACAGGACCAACTTCACACCCGATCAGATGTGCACACTGTTAGACCTCTGCCTCACCACTACATATTTCAAATACAACGAGGGTTTCTACAGACAAAAACATGGCTGTGCCATGGGTTCCCCTGTGTCACCTGTTGTAGCCAACCTTTACATGGAGGAAGTGGAAAGGAAGGCTCTTGGCTCTTTCAAAGGAAGAGTACCCAGCCACTGGTACAGATATGTAGATGACACCTGGGTCAAAATCAAAAGGCAAAAAGTGGAATCCTTCACTGCGCACATCAACGCTGTGGATAAAAACATCAAGTTCACCAGGGAAGACACAAAGGACGACTGTTTGCTTTTCCTGGACTGCGCTGTGCACATTGAAGAGAACGGCAAACTCAACATCGAAGTTTACCGGAAGCCCACACACACGGACCAGTACCTCCTCTTTGACTCCCATCACCCTCTGGAACACAAACTTGGAGTAATTAGGACACACATTTTTTAGAATAAGCTCGTCCAGTGTGCCTGCATTCCAGCTTCACAGAAAAGAACATCAGACACCAGCGAGGGAGGATAAGAAAGACAGACACAACAACATTGTCATCCCCTATGTAGCCAGTGTATCAGAAAAACTCAGGAGAGTTTTCTCCAAATACGACATCCCAGTGTACTTCAGACCCAGTAACACACTCAGACAGAAACTGGTTCACCCGAAAGACAAAACTCCTAAACACAAACTTAACAATGTGGTGTACGCTGTACAGTGCAGCGAGGAATGCCCAGACTTCTACATCGGAGAGACCAAACAGCCACTTCACAAGCACATGGCACAACATAGAAGAGCCACCTCCACGGGACAAGACTCAGCAGTTCATCTGCATCTAAAGGACAAAGGTCAGTCTTTGAGGATGCCAATGTTCACATTTTGGACAGATGGAGGAGTGAAAGAAGCCATTTACGTCCACTGTGAGCGACCATCTTTAAACAGAGGCGGTAGTTTACGACACCAACTGTCTGCCATCTATAATCCAGTTTTGAGTTCCCTCCCCAGACACCGTAACGTCCACTCACATCCTGGGAGTGGGCGTGGGTGATTTCCTGACCTCGGGAAATCACATGATAGGGTGGGGCCAGGTTTCACAATGAGCTCACCCGAAACCCTGGCTGATTGGGACCCACACCCACTTTCACACCTTGGCTCATGTGATTAGGTAGAGGATCATCAGGGGGTTCTTTGTCCCTCTTTGGGGGGAAACTCCCACTGGGTTTAAATCTGGGACTCTCCACCATTGACCCTTAGAACTGAAGAAGCTTCTCGGATGAGAGGTGAAACGTCTTCAAGGAACTCAAAGAAGTCCAGACGCTTTTCTTTCCAAGCTCCTTAGACTTCACTTGTGTTAATTACATTTTATTTGTTGTTGTTTTCTTTTAGATTTATATGCAGTGATTGGATGTGGTGGAGCTTTGTTAACCGTGTGGAAAACATCTGTTTGTGATGATATTTACAATGAGGCTTTAAGGTGACAGTTTCCATGTAATTTCAATCCTCTTACTAAGCAAAAACATGTTTGCAATTAACATATTTTTTCAGTTTTGTCTTTTGGATTTATGGTTAACATTCCTCTGTGACAGCAAATACTAAACTGGTCCAAGTAACCAGCATATCATTGGTCAAAGGCAAAAAGGACCACATGTCACACTAGCAATGAATTTTTGACTGTGTTTGTGTTAGTATAGAGTAGGTCTAACAGTGGTTTTCCACATCTGCTCTAATATATATAGATAATGGGTCAGACATATAAAGTCATTTTGAAAAGTTCATAAAGGTCATTTATATGTGTTCCTCTTTATCATTTTATATCAGGTCACACAGCTGACTTGAGTTTTGATCAGAGTAGAACCATAACATTCATGCTAATGGTTCTACTGTTTACAGTTACTTTATGATGGATTTCACCCTGGTCACAGCACTATGTGAAAAGCTGTTAGAGGTAAAGTTAAGCCAATTAATACATCATCATAAGTCACTCTCTAACGCAGGGCAGTGATTATTATTCACTGTAATTTATTCCACAACAATGTTCTTTATTTGATTCTTTAAATATGCACATCGATTGTTTAGCTCTGTGACTCTCCACACCTGAAATATATCACAATGTGGACTTCATTTCGACAGTATTTTGTAGATTGGTACCATATTTATCATCGAATCATCTTGTGCACTTATTAACTAAATGTTGTTTGTTTGTTTTTTTTGTTTGTTTGTTTGGGGGTTTTTTGTTGCCATTTTTACCTTTCACCAACTGTGTAAATTCTGCAATTTTACCTTGGTTTTGTTTCACATCAGTTTATCTGCTGGCTGGTATTCCTGTCTTCCTTCTCTCACCCCAACCGGTCGCAGCAGATGGCCGCCCCTCCCTGAGCCTGGTTCTGCTGGAGGTTTCTTCCTGTTAAAAGGGAGTTTTTCCTTCCCACTGTCGCCAAAGTGCTTGCTCATAGGGGGTCATATGTCATATGATTGTTGGGTTTTTCTCTGTATCTATGAAGCGCCTTAAGGCGACTTTTGTTGTGATTTGTTGCTATATAAATTGAATTGAATTGGTTTTCTTTCTTTTCTAATGTTTCTGGTCATTTTTCACAGTTAAACAAGTAACTTTGAGGTTACGTCATCGTTTTCAGCTGTTATCTGTATACATTTTTTTCCTAATAATTACATTTCTGCAAAATTATAGCAGTTCTGGTAAGTTGTAATATTTCTGCCAAGTTATTAATTTTTTAATAAATTATTACATTTCTGCTAAGTTGTAGCTTCTGGTAAACTACAACATTTCTGCTGAATTGTTATGTTTCTTCTAAGTTATTGCATTTCTGCTAAGTTATTACATTTTTGCTAACTTGATGTTCTTCTGCAAAGTTATTAAAATTTCAACAACTTTTTAAACACTGACTTTGATTTCTTCAGCTTCTTCAGCTATTTTCAACTATTTTCAGCAGACAGCTTCAGCTTTACAGTTTCCTCTAAGTGATTGCAGTTCTGCTAAGTTATTCCATTTTAGCAAAGTTCCTTTGCTTCTGCAAAGTTTTTACAATTTCTGCAACTTTTCAGCTTTTTCAGCTACTTTTTGCATACAGCTTCAGCTTTAAGCATCCACACTGCATTTTCGCAGGAAATGCAAATTTTTCTAGTTATTATTATTATTCTAGTTGCTTCCGTACACTTTTCGCCGTTAAACTACTTCCACAATTTTCAGCCGATTTTCACCGTTCAAATTTTAAACTATTCAGCTATTTTTGCTAATTCCTGCTATGATTTTTGCTATTTTTAACTATTATACTTTTTAAAATATTCCACTTTTTTCCTTTAATTTGTCCCATTGAAATGAATGGGAAACTTCAGCAATTCTGCTAAAATTTGCTTGTTTTTGAAACTTAACTACTTCCTCATATTTTCACCTAGAACAACCATTCAAACTTTAAAATGTTCACAAATTATTGGGCTATTCAGGTATGATTCAGCTTTTTCAAATCTTTTACTGTTTTACTTTTATGCCTCTTAAAGTTTTGAGTTGCAAAATTGTGATTTTTCACAAAATACATGTGTTGTTATGGTTGCTATGCTCTTGGCTTCCAGTGTGCCACTGAAGGTTTTGCAATTTTCACTTCATGTCCGAACAACTTCCTGCTACTTGCTCAATTTTCACTCAACTTCCACAAATTATACATCAAAACGTAGGTATTTTTGCTGGCTTTCAGAAAATGTCACCATCATTGTTGTGGGATTTATAGAATTTTTGCAAATCTCCTCAGACTAACACAAGGTCAGAAAACTCTCCATATAAAGTGAATGGAGAGCTTGTTCAAAATCACCGCTGGATTTCTGTAATGAGAGGCATATTCGAATCGTCATATCTCCTTAACGAAGCAAAGTTAAGACATGAGGCTTGTCCCCGAATATCTTCAGACACCCCTGACGCTCACAATTCAAGAATTTCTTTCTCACCTATTACCGTTCTGAAATGAGTTGGACTTGTTTGAGGGTAGGAAATTCGTCCTTCGCTCAGATTTCTTCAGATTTCAAACTGTGGAAATGAACCACTTTTTTCTCTCGTCATAACTTTTTGTTGGATTTCCACAGAGACCTGAAAATTTCCATGATTGTTCACCAAAGCCTGCTGTCTCTTACGGTGAAAGAATGATATCGATACTCCAAATAGATTTCAAGTTACAAAGCATTGTTTGAGGGCAAGTCAAGGCAGTTTTTGCTTCGCTCTACTCAGTTATGGTGCATTACAAGTCAAATATCTTTAATAATTCATATTTTAATGATAAATTGTAAACACTGGAAGATTCCCCCATGTCTTCTGAACAAAACGGTGTAAGAATGACCGTTCTAGCCCCTACGGTTAGGAAATTATGGTCATTTGTTTGAGGGGAGTCGTCACTATGAGAAATAGACTGCAATAATCCTGTGCCTCTCTCTGCTGCATGTGTAAAAAGATGCACCTTTTTTGGCGGGAAAACGTAAACAGCCACTCTGATTGGTGGATTTAAATTCGGCAGCTCTCTCCCTCTGTGTCTGTCTGTGTGTGTGTGTGTGTGTGTGTGTGTGTGTTTAGTGGGAGAGAGAGAACCCTACCCTTATTTGGCAGCATGTCATTGTAGGATTTAAATTGAATATAGTTAGACTGATTGACTGGATTAGAGCCTGTGTTTGTGTGTCCCTCTCTGCATTTCTGTTTCAATATGCCTCCATATTTGTAATTTTGTAAGTTATTGCTATTCTGCTAAATCATAGTATTTCTGGTACTTTTCGGTACTTGTGCTAAATACAGTATTTCTGCTAAATTATAGTATTTCTGCTTTATTATACTATTTGTGCTAAAATATAGTATTTCTACTAAATGTAGTATTTCTGCTTTTTATACTATTTGTGCTAAATTATAATATTTCTGCTTTTTATACTATTTGTGCTAAATTATAATATTTCTGCTTTTTATACTATTTGTGCTAAAACATAGTATTTCTACTAAATGTAGTATTTATGCTTAATCATACTATTTCTGCTTTTTATAGGATTTGTGCCTAATATAGTATTTCTGCTTTTTATAGGATTTCTACTAAATGTAGTATTTATGCTAAATTATAGTATTTCTGCTTTTTATAGGATTTGTGCTTAATATAGTATTTCTGCTAAATTATAGTATTTCTGCTTTTTATAGTATTTGTGCTAAAACATAGTATTTCTACTAAATGTAGTATTTATGCTTAATCATAGTATTTCTATATATTTCTGCCAGGTCCCCAGGCAGCCAATCCTCTGTGAGGACTGAGAAATTCAAATTTTCAAATCAGGGCCTGCACGGCTTCCCAGCCAATCATATATGTGTCCTGAGGCATTCAAATTTGCATATTGGGGCCTTCATGGCTTCTAAGCCAGCCAATCATATCTGAGGGCTGAGGAATTCAAATCCACAAATCAGGGCCTGCACAGCTTCCCAGCCAGCCAATCATGTATGTGGGCTCCAGGTATTCAAATTTGCATATTGGGGAATTCGTGGCTTCTAAGTCAACAAGTCATCCATGTCATATATCTCTAAAAATTCATATTTTAATGATAAATTGTCAACACTTGAAGATTCCCCCATCTCTTCTGAACAAAACGGTGTAAGAATGACCGCTCTAGCCCCTATGGTTAGGAAATTATGGTCATTCGTTTGAGGGGAATCCTCACTATGTGAAATAAACTGAAAGAAGCAGGTCTATGTCTCTGTGCTGCGTGTGTAAAAAGATGCACCTGTTTTGGCGGGAAAACGTAAACAGCCTCTCTGATTGGTGGATTCAAATTCAGCAGCTCCCAGGCTGACCTAGAAACTTAGTCCTCTCTCCCTGTGTGTGTGTGTGTGTGTGTGTGTGTGTGTGTGTGTGTGTGTGTGTGTGTTTAGTGGGAGAGAGAGGACCCTGCCCTTATTTGACAGCATGTCATTGTAGGATTTAAATTGAACATAGTTAGACTGGTTGAGTGGATTAGAGCCTGTGTTTGTGTGTCCCTCTGTGCATTTGTGTTTCAATAAGTTATTACTATTCTGCTAAATCATAGTATTTCTGGTACTTTTCGGTACTTGTGCTAAATACAGTATTTCTGCTAAATCATACTATTACTGCTTTTCATAGGATTTATGCCTAATATAGTATTTCTGCTAAATTATAGTATTTCTGCTTTTTATAGGATTTGTGCCTAACATAGTATTTCTGCTAAATTATAGTATTTCTGCTTTTTATAGGATTTGTGCCTAACATAGTATTTCTGCTAAATTATAGTATTTCTGCTTTTTATACTATTTGTTCTAAATTATAGTATTTCTGCTTTTTATAGGATTTGTGCTTAATATAGTATTTCTGCTAAATTATAGTTTTTCTTCTTTTTATAATATTTGTGCTAAAACATAGTATTTCTACTAAATGTAGTATTTATGCTTAATAATAGTATTTCTATATATTTCTGCCAGGTCCCCAGGCAGCCAATCCTCTGTGAGGACTGAGAAATTCAAATTTTCAAATCAGGGCCTGCACAGTTTCCCAGCCAATCAAATAAGTGTCCTGAGGCATTCAAATTTGCATATTGGGGCCTTCGTGGCTTCTAAGCCAGCCAATCATATCTGAGGGCTGAGGAATTCAAATCCACAAATCAGGGCCTGCACGGCTTCCCAGCCAGCCAATCACATATGTGGTCTCAGGCATTCATATTTGCATATTGGGGAATTCGTGGCTTCTAAGTCAACAAGTCATCCATGTCATATATCTCTAAAAATTCATATTTTAATATTAAATTGTCAACACTTGAAGATTCCCCCATCTCTTCTGAACAAAACGGTGTAAGAATGACCGTTCTAGCCCCTACGGTTAGGAAATTACGGTCATTTGTTTGAGGGGAGTCGTCACTATGAGAAATAGACTGCAAAAATCCTGTGTCTCTCTGTGCTGCTGCGTGTGTAAACAGATGCACCTGTTTTGGTGGGGAAAAGTGCACAGCCTCTCTGATTGGTGGATTCAAATTCACCAGCTCCCAGGCTGACCTAGAAACTTACTTCTCTCTCCCTGTGTGTGTGTGTGTGTGTGTGTGTGTGTGTGTGTGTGTGTGTGTGTGTGTGTGTGTGTCTGTGTGTGACAGGGAGAGAGAGAGAGAGAGAGAGAGAGAGAGAGAGAGAGAGAGAGAGAAAGCCTTTTAATGGGATGATCTCATTGTAAGATTCAAATTCAATATATTTAGACTGGGTGACTGAATTTGATCTTGTGTGTGTGTCTCTCTGTGCATGTGTGTTTCCTTATGTGTAGATATTTGTGATTGTGTGGCTGTTATAGATTTTTTTGCTGATTTTTTTCATTTAACAAGTATAGTTGAGGGACCTTCAGCACGTTCAGCATTTTTTCAGCTGTCCATTTTGCTTTTCCAATTTTTCTGTTTAAGTTATTACTATTGTGCTAAATCAGACTATTTCTGCTATTTTATAAGATTTGTGCTTAATTTACTATTTCTGCTTTTTATAGGATTTCTGCTTAATATAGTATTTCTGCTAAATGTAGTATTTATGCTTAATCATACTATTTCTATACATTTCTTCTCTTCTGAACAAAACGGTGTAAGAATTAAGAATGACCGTTCAAGCCCTTACCGTTAGGAAATTATGGTCATTTGTTTGAGGGGAATCCTTACTGGATAAGGTTTATTTATATATATATATATATATATATATATATATATATATATATATATTGTCTTTAAAACATCTTTGCAGACTGTCCTGGACTGGTTGTCTTTTTTGTTTGTTTTTTTAGGTCTGGTGAACTCTGTCACCAGCTATTTGGTGTTGGTGTTCAGGAGAAGAGCCTTCTAATAATATTTATTTAACTTATAGAATTAAAGTTCTGCTAGTTTTTAGCAAATAGATATTGTATAAAATATTTAAAAATCACCTACATTTTTTATGTTTACAATGCCCATTGTGTGTAATACTGGAATTTCCTATGACCCGTGAACGCCTCATCTTTTACCTGACTGCCGGACATCCGCCTTTCTGCACACTTCGTTGAGTCCGCTCTGGGTGAGTGCTGCTGCTCTGCTTGTCCTCTCCTCTTCTAAATGTCTATACTCTGTTTACGCGATGTAACAAGTTCTTGTTAGTGATTTATAAAGCCAGCCGAGGTATAACTCATGTTAAAGTAACACAATGGTTGCTTTTTAGTGATAAGTTGTCATTTTTGTATGTAAAAGCAGTGTTTGATGAGCTAAAGCTAACAACCCAATGCTAACGACTAGCGTTCTTATGAGCCCAGTGTGAAATGAAGATTTGACGGTAAACCACGGTTATTGTGTTGTTTTATTAATTACATTTGGTGTGTTCGTGTTTGTCAGTCTGTTACATAAGGTGCAGTTAGTTCTCTTCACAAATCAGTTGGTTAAAACAGCCTCATTCTTTATGCTGTAAAGTTTTTAACGAACCACCATCTTAGATTCAGTGTCAGCTGTCGGCAAGATCAAAGGAGCCATTTTACCGCCTCTGACCGAACACGGGAGAAAAAGAGTCACGTGTGTGCAGGTCTTGTGGGTTAATTAAGACAAAGGAGGGGGGGAGAAACTGAGGATTAAACATAGGCTATGTCCCCACATACACGGGTATTTTTGAAAACGGAGATTTTCCGTTTCTGTTTTAAAAAACAATCCCGTCCACACATAAATGCAGAAATGAAGGAGAACGCTGCTAGGAACATGCCAAAGCAGCAGGTGGCGCTATATTCCTAACCATGTAGAAATGTTGGCCAATCAGAAGTCTAGAAGCCTCGGTGGGAAATGGTAAACAAAGATGGGGCATAGAAGCAGAACCGAGTCATATCTGTGGGGGGACAGTAACTGTGTGCGCATATGTAAGCATTTAAACACTGCAGAGAGAACAATTAACAGTAACCGTATTGTAGAAATGCATTTCACCGAAACAATAACGTTGCGCACAGTGTGACGTCAAAAAAGGCGCTGCGTTTTCTCCGTTTCCCTGTCCACGCATAAATGCAAAAACGGAGTTTTTGAAAATATTCTGGCAAGCGTTTTTAGTTTTTCAGTGACCGAAAACGCCGTTTAAGTGTGGACGAAAGGTGCAAACGCATAGAAAAATCTCCATTTTCAAAAGTACGTGTGGACATAGCCCAAGAATAATAAGAACTCCTAATATGTAGACTTTAATTTTTAAGAACTGTTTAACAAAGGCTTGTTTGTGCCAACCTAAATCTGCAGCACAGTTTAAATTCTCACTTTGTGGGAAATTAATGAAATAAACAACAGCCCACCTTCACATAAATAAAATATGGCAGTATATTATTATTAGTATGGTACATAGATATTTATTTTAAAACTAGAGCATATTTACTATGATACTATGTGCAGTTGGTAATATTTTAGGAAGTAGAATTTGAATGCAGACCACCTCAAATATTAAAGCCTTAAAAATATGTCGTGCAGTTTTTCATGTATGAGTGTTTTGCAATCTTAAATGAGATGTAGACCAAAGAAAACAGAGGAGAGTTGTTGTTTGTATTCCAGCTGTAGTAAACAAAGAAGTTTAGTGAATCTTTTTGACAACAGAGAGTGATGCAGTATTGATGCTGATTTGAGTTTTCTGATCCTGTATTTTTGTTCTTTGTCTTTTGTTACACAGAGTGAACTAGAAGCTTGGTTTTGCCTTTGCTGGTAAGTAAACAGTGATTGTAACTGAAGCAATATGAAATTGGGATTGTGTAACATTTTTAGCAATTTACATACAATAGTTTGGCTTTTTGTGATATCTTGCCATTTGCTCATGGGCAAAAACACATTTAGGATTTATAAGCAGTAAAGCCCCCCCCCCCCACTAGATCTCTGAGTGTCCCTAAAAATGTCCCTGAAGTTTAATAGGCCATTTATGTCTAATTTTAAAGGCTTATCAAAGCATTTCTGTAGTAATTATTGTTTTTATTACACATGTTAAGGCCATTTGAGACTCTGCAATTAAATTTTGCCCTCTTTAGACTAAAGTGAGTTCATTTTGTCTGAGGTACAGTGCTGGGAAAAGTCTTTCTTCCTTGCAGATTTATTTTGTTCATGCTTTTTTGTCACATGTTTCAAATCATCTAACAGGGATGATATGAATAAATACAAAAAAGCATTTTAAAGTGATGATTTCACGTATGAAGCAGAGAAAACCAAACCAGAGCTATCTGTTCTAATGTGAGAACATGCTGGTCTCTAATACCCAGCTGTGGAAGCCCTGATACGAAGAACTACCATCAAGCATTTATAGTATCAAGTATTATTTGTGATTGTTGCATGCTTTGAAACTGTGATGTTATCATTTGATCAAGTGTGCAGTGCGAGCAAATCCTTGCTTGTGGTATCTGATGTGTTATGTAATAGCACCAAAGTATTAGAGCTTTACGTTAATGAGGAATTTCTGTGGCTTATTGCAGATTGATAAAACGACACATCACCTTAATAAAGACAGAAATCTTTAATAAGGTGCAGAAAGAGAAGATGGGGTGTTTATAGTAAAGCTGTTGTAAACAAAGAATTTAACAGATTTTTTTTTTCACTACAGATTGTGATGCAGTATTGACTCTGATGCTGATTTTAGTTGTCTGATTCTGTATTTTTGTTCTTTTGTTACAGAGTGAAACAGAACTTTGGTTTTGCCTTTGCTGGTAAGTAAGCAGCAATTGTAACTGCAGTAATATGACATTGTCACTGTGTAACATGTTTAGCAACTTACCTAACGTAGTTTGGTTTTTGTGACATTACCATTTATTGATGGGCAAAATCAAATGGTCAGAATTTATACCTTGTAGCAGCAAAGGCCCCACACATGACCTCTGACTGTCCCTGAAGTTTAACAGGCCATTTGTGTCTGATTTTTATGTTTGAACACAAACAACTGTTTTTATACAGTTGTTTGTGTTCTCCGTTTGTTTGTGGATTTACGTAGCAGAGCACCACAGTTGTTGATTTATATCTTCACTCATATTCTGCTTATGTATTACATTAAAGTCAGACCACTATAGAAGTATTTTTGCCTGAGTGAACAGAAGTGGTAGGTTAAACATTTAAGCAATAATAAAAAACTCAGAGGACCAGAGTTGTGAGTAGGCAATGTTGTGTATGTTAAAGCCTGTGTGTAATTTATATACAATAAGTTTAAATCAGTTTCTTAATAATTTGCTTGATACAATGTGTTTAAAATTTTATATAAAAGGGAAATATTGAAAAATACAAAAAGATTCCTGCCAACAGGTACAATGGAAGGACTCTTTATTATAATTTTTGTAATTGCAAAAATGGTGTACCACTGTTGTTACTATAACATGTCAGAATTTACATGTATTTTAGGATTTACATATTCAGACCAGAACTAAAACCTAATGAGGTTTTCCGTTGATTCTAACAGTTGTGGTTTTTTCACACTTTATTAAGCACTGACTTGTGATAGAAAATGATGGAGCTAAAAAGCCATAATCTGTACCAACAAATATTGGTGCCTCTTTTTTGCACTTCTGTAGTATGCATGCCTTTATTACACATGTTATCACCATGTGAGACTCTGTAACTGAAGTTTGTCCTCTTTAGACTACAGTGAGTTCATAAAGGCTTGAAGAAATTGAGGATTTTACTAGTTATTTCATGTCACAGTAAATTGGATTGTGTGCGAAGAGGTTCAACAGTGTAAGTCATTAAACAGTGATCTGATGTGTTGTTTCCTTTCTCTAGGATACTGATCTGATCGTCGCAAGTCTGGTAAGTAAAGGTTTTGTCTGCGGTACAGTGCTGAGAAAGGTCTTTCTTCCTTGCAGATTTATTTTGTTTATGCTTTTTTCACATGTTTCAAATCATCTAACAAGGATGACCTGGATAAATACAAAAAGCAGTTTTAAAGTGATGATTTCATTTTTGAACCAGAACAACCTGGTCTAATGTAAAAACATGTTGGTCTGTAATACCCAGCTGTGGATGCCCTGATAGCAACAATTACCATCAAGCATTTACAGTAACTGGTAATGACTGGTTTACATCACTGGTTGATTTTGGTCCACTATAATTTCAGAATTGTCATAATTAGATCCAAACAGGACAGGCAAAAAAAGAAAAGAAAAAAGTCTTAATTAAGGCCCAATATAGGGTTTTCAAGTCATGCCAAGTATCTTAATTTCATTAAAGTCCAGACTGATTAGTTTACACCATGTGTTTTGTTTCATTCATTCAATTGGACTTGCTTGTGTGCTTCAGATCCTAAGTGTGATTAAACTTAAGCCCAGGACCTGATGAGTTGATGTAGGTCCTGAAGTAGTAAAGGAACTCTGGGACATCACAGTAACAGCACCATGTTTGACTTTAATGCTGGTGTTTTTCTCTCACTATAGATGATTCAGTTTAGTGCAGTTAGTCAGCACAGCTCTTGGTTATCATCGAGATATTATTAGGCAACTTGTTTTTGCATGTTCAGCTACAACATCTGGGAGGGTTTCTGTTTTCTGAGGTCTCCAGATCCTTAGTAGTCTCTTTGTAAACCTTTACAGAACTATATGTGTTTGTTTCACATTAGAGCAGCTCACGACTAGCAGTTTAGGGACAATTAAATATTCACATAGGACAGGGGTCTCAAACTCCACTCTTCAAGTGCCGGTGTCCTGAAGCTTTTCCACGTGTCCCTGTTACAAAACACCTGAATAACATTTGTAGGTCATTAGTGAGAGTATAGAATTTGACTGTGTGCTGAAGTGGCATCCCCTAAGACTACTCAAATGTAAGTAATTTAAGTGTTTGGAAAAATGTACTTCTAAAAGTACTTTCATTGCATCATGTTCATTCACTCATGAGCTGCTATAACATGAATCAAATTCCTGAATTACCACCTCAGCATGCAGTCACGTTCTGTAGAGTTTTGCTAATGACCTACTAATGTTATTCAGGTGTGTTGCAACAGGGACACATAGAAAAGTTTCTGGACACCAGGCCTTAAGGACCAGAGTTTGAGACCACTGGTGGTAGGGCATTGTGGATTTCAAAAGCTTCTTCCCTTAAATCACTGCCTAAAAACTGCTTTTTGTAATTTGTCATAATGACTTGCAAAGTATAGGTGGGATGAAAACATAAACATAAGACATTTTATAGTGGCCTGATATTTTTATCAAGGCTGTTTTTTGAAAATAATCCTGGCCTAATTTACAAAAGATGAACTGTCTGAAAGTCATGTTTGTTTGTTTGTTTAAGAAATGTGGGAATGTCCAGCAAAGATCTTACATGCAACAGCTCAGATACAGCACTCACTTCTGTTCTTTTTATCATGAAATGATCTACAAAGAAATGATCATCATACTAAATTTTGCTAATTAGGCCTTTATATCAGCTATGATAAGTTTATTATAGATTTAGTGTAGTGCTTATTGCTGTGTATCAAACATGCCCCAAATGTGACTGAAATATGTAGAAACTGCTGTGTAGAAACTAGCTGTCTCCAAATTTCTCATTTTGCCAAAATTCATACAGAGTGACCTGAAACTGTGCTGTAACCTCAGTGTGTTGGTTTTGTTGGACCATTTAATATTTACAGTAAGTTACTGTAGCAGCACGTCTTGGTTTGAGTTTATAGACTTAGTTTATTGTTTTAATAGAATGTAAAAATGTCCTTATAACAGTTCCACCATCATTTGTTAAACATTGTCATTCTGTTCAGTCCAATAATTTACTGTAGAAGTCTTTAGTATTCAAAGCCCTACATGTACTGTATTTTTGAGATTATAAGGCATAATGTCAATAAACAAGCCTGTTTTTAAGGCAGATTAAGCCAAACAAACAGTCAGATAAGTCAAACTTTATTCAAGTCATTCACAAACAACTCTCAACACTGTTCAGTTGTAACACATAAAATACAGAACAATACACTCACTTTTTCAGTTCATTCCTCATCCACAAATCCATCAAACTCTTCATGGGTTGATCAGTTTGAAATCTGCTTCTTAAGCATGTCTCTTAGCACGTGCCAGGTCCTTGTACACACACCATAATGTTATGTTGAAGCACCGTACGAATTACTCTGCGAGGGTCCTGACTATGGTAGCCATAATGCCCTGACAATACATCAAGCAGCGCAGCTTTGTAGCTTACGAAGTCTTACTAAAATATTTGACAGAATTTTGAGCGCTGTGTACCACAGAAATCCCGTTTGAGGTCAGTAAGCATAACCAGAATCGATACGCTAGGCACATTGTATGTTTTTGAGATAATGACAGGATTTTAGGTGTGCCATATAGTCTGAAGAATATGGTAAATCCAAGCATGTTGGAAATATGACTAATTCCATGCCTTTTGTGTCTTACAGGTGACCTGCTGCAGAAGATCCTCTCTCTCTCTCTCTATCATTATAAGCAATTCTGTCTATCCTATCACTCTCCCAACTCTATCTAATTTGAAAGCCATTCTATCTTGTATCCCTCTATCCCTACTGCTCTATCTAATTTGAAAGCCATTCTATCTTGTATCCCTCTATCCCTACTGCTCTATCTAATTTGAAAGCCATTCTATCTTGTATCCCTCTATCCCTACTGCTCTATCTAATTTGAAAGCCATTCTATCTTGTATCCCTCTATCTCTACTGCTCTATCTAATTTGAGAATCCAAGTTTTGAGAATCCTTTCAGAATCCAATTTTCAGAAATCCAAGTTACCAGAACTTGATCTATCTGTTACAGAATTCTGAGAGATCTCTGCTCTCACTGCTCTTTCTTTCCTGTCATTAAGCTCTCTCACATTCAGTCATTTTGCTTTAAATTACAAGTTGAATATACAGTAGTAGAATTACAGTACAGTAGAACTTATAGTAGAAACTACTTACACAGCCCTACATTTGTCATTTTAATTTTGCATTAGACTTTAGTTTGGACTGCTAGTTTGGCTTACTTTGATCAATTGTATAAAATATCACCTTTTTATAAGTTTATTTGTAATAAGATAATCTGGTTATTTTGTAATACATACATTCAGATAAATAATAAATTAGATCCAGTCTGTTAGTCTGTTTCATTGGCTATAACATTTGACTGCAAGTTTATAGTATTATTATTTAAGGACAAACCCATTTTGTCACTCAGTGTAAGTATTCAGTCAGTATTGTCATCGAGAAGTGCCTGAGGACCCAGACTTCCTGTTTCCTGACTGCTGCAGAACATCCAGCTGAAGAAACCCCGTTTCTAAAAGAGGTACAATAAAACGGACCAAATTGTTTCCAGAGAACTTTGAATTTCCTTTATTTTGAGTTTGGAGTACAAATCAGCTTTTTAACATCTATTCATATATTCATAAAAACATTTTATAGTATAATAGTACATTTCTCAGATTTAACAGTAACTTAAGGAGTTATAAGTTTTTCTGTGTTTCAAGGTTCAGTTTTGTTTATATTTGTGTATAACCACATATAAGCTCCAGATTGTACTTCAGCAAAATGCCAAGAAAAAGTCAAAGGTCGCAGTCCCAGAAGCTTAGATGGCAAAAGCAGAAAGAACAGGTGAATGTTTCTCAGAGCAGTGAGCAGGTAAAGGTGTGTGTTTCAGCTTTTCCCAGCACAGAAGTGCAGAGCAGTGTTCAGACAGCCACAGTGTCTTATGCAGATGTGGTAAAGAGAAGTGTTCCCTCAGTGTCTGTCCCAGAGCCTGGAGTTATGCAGGTAATCCAGACTAAACCCCAGCTAACTGTACAAACACAGCATGATGGAGAGACAGCCACAGTGTCTTATGCAGATGTGGTAAAAAGAAGTGTTCCCTCAGTGTCTGTCCCAGAGCCTGAAGTTATGCAGGTAATCCAGACTAAACCCCAGCTAACTGTACAAACACAGCATGATGGAGAGACAGCCACAGTGTCTTATGCAGATGTGGTAAAAAGAAGTGTTCCCTCAGTGTCTGTCCCAGAGCCTGAAGTTATGCAGGTAATCCAGACTAAACCCCAGCTAACTGTACAAACACAGCATGATGGACAAGCTCCAGTACAGTCTCATGTACAGGTTACAAACAGTGAAAGTCCACGAGTGAGTAGCGTCTGTGCTTCCCGAAGCCAGGCCGCTCCTAGGTATGGAAAGTACCGGAATCAGCAATGCATGGCTAACAGTTTGGTTTTCCTGTCATTCTTACAGGAGGATGAATTTATTACCAGAGCAGATCTAAACTGTGTGTTGGACAAAGGCCATGCCGTCTATTCAGATGCCAGACTGAGGTTTGTGAACAGTGTGTTTCTAGCCTGCGATGAACTTCCCTCAGTTGTTACCAGCCGCACACACGAGTATCAAGTCGACATGTCTCAGTTTGCTCATTACGGCACATTTGATGGTACAGATCACTTTCCGAGCCTTGAACAGGGATTACAGTGTTTGGCTTCAGACGTTCGCTATGCTTTGCTAGTCATGGGAGGAACAGTCATCGCTGTTAGCAGGCTGACTTCAGGTGAATATGCATATTTTGACCCTCACCCACGTAAGTCTACTGGTATGCCATTGTCGCTAAGTGTAAGTGGTGGAACTGCAGTTATGTTGAAATTCACACGTCTTAATGACATGATTGACAGGATCAAACGTTTGTACAGAATGTTCAGCATCGCACCAAGCTGCACTTATGAACTACAGCCCATCGAGTTTCACAGTGAAAACGCTGCTGACCAAAGAGATGCTAATCAAACCACCGAATACAGACAAACAGCTACAACTGTTACAGCACCAGCTTTAAATGAAGCCGTTCATGAAATAAACTCCCAAAGATCTACTGACCAGACACAGAAGACTGTGAGAGACACTTTAACGACTGAAGTGACATCATCCAGAGTGGATTATTCAAATGAGACAGCTGCTACTGAAAACAACCATCTTCCTTCTGAGTATTTAGAAAAAGAAACATCTGCATCTTCTGTAAGAGACACTCAGGTAACATCAGATTCTGTTCCTCAGAATGATTCAAACAGTGCCTCCAGTTCAACTAAGATAACAGAGGAACTCTCAGATAAACTGCTGAAATATAGTAAACATGAAAGGCAAAAAATGAGGAGAAGATTATTGACCCAACAAAAGCTACCACAGAGAAAGGAAAATCAGAAGACGAAAGAAAGGCAGATGTACAGGTTTGATGAAAGCTTCAAGACAAAGAAAAAAAACTCAACTAAGAAGTGTAATGATCCTGATCACAGACAGAAAAAGAGCATGTACAAAAATGAACTGTATAAATTAAATGCTACCTATAAGGAGAAACAGAGAGAACATTTTAGAAAGATGTATAGAGAAAGTGCTAAAATTAGAGAGAGAAAAAGAGAATGTGTCATAAGGACATATAAAGACAATCCCCTATTCAGAGAAAAGCAGAAGGAACGTGTAACAAGAACATATAGAGAGTCTCCCCTATTCAGAGAAAAGCAGAAGGAACGTGTAACAAGAACATATAGAGAGTCTCCCATATTCAGAGAAAAGCAGAAGGAACGTGTAACAAGAACATATAGAGAGTCTCCCATATTCAGAGATAAGCAGAAAGAGCGTATAAGAAGAATATACAGAACTTGTGCTGAATTCAGAGAAAAACATAAAGCTTACATGAGGTCATATGTATATAACCTATATAAAGAAAGTGAAGAATTTAAAAAGAAAAAACTATCTTACATGACTAAGCGTTATGGAGAAGAGAGACGATTTCAGCAACAACACAAGGACAATATGAGAGAACGAATGAGAGTAAAATATTGGAATGGTTTTTCTTTCAGACAGATGCATAATATCAGATGTGCAATGAATATAAAACGGAAATATCGCCAGATGCATCGACCAGCTGAGACTTTACAGTGTCATCCAGAGAACACTTTAATGAATGAGGCCATATCTCGTTTCAGATCAAACATTAAGTCAGCACCATCTTATGTTTGTACTGTTTGTCTAAAAGCTTCTTTTCCTAATCAGGTGAAAATCTGCAAAAGACAAAATTACTCAAAACACCAGACTGTAGCTCATCAGTGTCTAACTGGTAAATATGTTCATGTGTGTGATGAAGCATGTCATGATCACTGCAGCTTTCCTGTTGAGAGAAAAAAAGAGTATATCTGTCACACATGTCACAGTTCCCTCAAAAGTGGATGCATGCCCAGGCTTGCTGCTGTTAATGGTTTAGAACTGCAGGATATTCCAGCTGAACTTTGTGATCTCAACATTCTGGAGAGACATCTGATTGCCAAATGCATACCATTTGCTAAGATTATTCCTCTTCCAAAGGGGAGACAGAGACTTATACGTGGTAATGTGGTGTGTGTACCATCTGAGGTCCAACAAACAGTTGACAGTTTACCGAGGATCAGAAGCCAATCACAGATCATGAGGATAAAGCTGAAAAGACGACTGTGCTACAAAGGCCATCAGCTGTTCCAGACTGTCACCTGGTCTAAACTCATTCAAGCTCTGCGTAAACTGAAACAAATTCATCCACAGTACACAGATATTGTTATCAGAGATGATGCATTGCTTTGTGATCCAACGTTACCTGATGATGACAGCAGTGATGAAGCCAGCATGGCAAGTGATGATTATAATGAAGCAGATTTAATGGAAATTGACAACTATGAAAAAGATGCCCTTTTGTGCGAAAGTGAGTCTCAAAGTGACCAAGATATTAATATGCAATCCTGTGATGAACAACCAGAGGAACAAAATCCAGATGAACCAGAAAGTGATTTGAACAATGGAGGTTTTGCTCTAGAAAGTTGTCTGCAGCCTGTAGACATTTCAGAAGAGATTCTCTGTTTCACTGATAACACATATTGTGTGGCTCCTGCAGAAAGAAACAATCCTGTTAGCTTCTTCAGAACTCCTCATTTGGAAGCCATGGCATTTCCTGTGCAGTTTCCTACTGGTCAGAATACACTGGATGAAAAGAGACGTCTCAAGCTCACACCAAGTGCTTACTTCAAGTCAAGGCTTTTCAACATTGATGCAAGATTTGCTAAAGACACAAATTACTTGTTTTTCTCACAGTTTGTCACTGAAATACATTTGGCTAATTCCAGCATGACAATACAGCTAAGGAAAGGTAAAACTATGACCAAAGATGGACGCAAAATCACATCAGGAATGTTACAAAGTAAGACAGAAGTAGAGAAGCTGGTAAGAAATAAAGATGCAATCAGATTTATGCAGCCACTCAGAGGAACTCCAGCTTACTGGCAGAAAACTACCAGAGATCTATTCAGCATGGTTCGCCAAATAGGAACACCTCAGTTCTTTGTCACTTTCTCTGCTGCTGAGATGAGATGGCCTGAAGTGATTCAAGCAATAAAGAGACAGCAAGGTGAAGAGGTTGATTTTGAAGCCCTGGACTGGTCAGAAAAGTGTGAAATTCTAAGATCAAATCCAGTAACCACCATGCGAATGTTTGATAAACGTGTTGAGGCTTTGTTCAGAGATTTGCTTTTTTCTCCTGCACAGCCCCTTGGTGAGATCATTGATTACTTTTACAGAGTTGAGTTCCAGCACAGAGGTAGTCCACATATACACATGTTGCTGTGGATTCGAGAAAAGGTAGAAGCAGATGTGGATGATGACCAAACTGTCTGTGACTTTGTGGACAGATACATCTCAGCTCAACTCCCTGATCCAGAAAAACAACCTGAACTGCACAAAAAAGTCACTGAGCTACAAAAGCACAGCAAAAACCACACAAAGACATGCTTTAAGAGTGTGAACTCTGGTTGTAGATTTGGGTTTCCCAAACCACCAGCCACAAGAACAATGATTGTGAGACAGGATGAGGATTCAGACACTGAAGCTGCAAAAGCCAAACTCAGACCTTTGTTGAACCTGCTGAAGGAACCTGAAGCTGCTTCCCTCACCATAGAGCAGATTCTGTCACGATGCAACTTAACAATGAATGAGTATGAACAATGCCTCCAAGACATAAACAAGAAAACAGCTCTGATTCTGAAACGTGACCCAAATGAGTGTTGGATCAACAATTACAACCCAGACCTGCTTGAAGCCTGGAACTCTAATTTAGATGTCTCATTCATTTTGAATGCCTATTCATGTATAGAATACCTCTGTAAATATATAACAAAGAAAGAATCTGGCCTCTCTGAATACCTGAAGACAGTTATTGACAACTCTGATAAGAACACCGTCAATGAATGTGATGAAATGAGAGCTGTGATGCAAGCTTACTCAAAAAAGAGAGAAATCAGCGCACAGGAGTGTGTGACTCGAGTCTGTGGCCTAAAAATGAAAAAATGTTCCCGCAGTGTTGTATTTGTACCAACAGATGATAACCCAGTAAAAATGAGTCGGCCCATGAGCTTCCTGGAAAGCACAACACACGACAGTTGTAATATTTGGATGACAAGTTTGAGTGATAAATACAAATGCAGACCTGAGACCCCAGAATATGAGGAAATGTCACTGGCTGATTTTGCTGCCTTGTGCAGGTTGGTGAGTGGTCCAAATGAAGGAAAAGATGTGCTTCCTCTTCTAAACCAGCTTGGATTTGTACAAAGGCGAAAGAATGATAAACCAGCTATAATCAGATATTACCACTGTTCACAGGAAAAAGATCCTGAGCAATATTATGGTCGACTGTTGAGACTTTACCTTCCACACAGATCAGAGCAGGAACTGAAACCACAAGGGTTCCAAACCTATCAGTCCTTCTACAACTCAGGTTTTGTACGACTTCCATGTTCAGACCACAGTGAGTCTGTGAAAAGGGTTGTGAAAAGAAATAAAGACAAGTATGAGAAGAACTCTGAGGATATTGAGAGTGCACTGGAAGAGTTTGAACAAAATAGGGATGTTGTGATCGATGAATGGTGTAATCTGGCTCCTGAATCTGAAGTTGTGAGGCTGCAATGCGATGAGAATCTTCCTGAGAGACATTCTGATGATGAGAACGAACAGGAGAATGTTCCCGACTACAGTCGTCAGTCTGATGCTGTAACAAAGATCAGAGCCGTCAGAGAACAACCTGCAGTAGATCCAGCCGTGGTACGTGTAATGTATCAGAATCTGAACCAGAAGCAGGCCTGCGTGTTCTATACTATAAGAGACTGGTGTATTCAGCGAGTTTGTGGTTTGAACCCAGATCCATTTTTCTTCTATATCAACGGTGGTGCAGGAACTGGAAAGTCACATCTGATTAAGTGTATTCATTCTGAAGCATCAAAGATCCTGAGCAGACTGCCTGCTAATGCAGAAGAAGCTGACATATCAAATCCAACTGTTTTACTGACTTCATTTACCGGTACAGCAGCTTTTTCTATCAGTGGCTCTACGTTACATTCTCTACTGAAACTACCCAGGAGTCTGAAACCACCCATTCAAGGACTTGGTAACCAACTGGATGAAGTCAGATCTGAGCTGATGAATGCTGAAATTATTGTTATTGATGAAATTTCAATGGTTTCAAAACCCCTTTTTGCTTATGTGGATGCAAGACTGAAACAAATCAAAGGCACTCAGAGACCTTTTGGTGGAATGTCAGTTTTAGCTGTTGGAGATTTTTACCAGCTGCCACCAGTGCGACAGTCTAAACCTCTCTGTGTTTACGATCCAGAACAGATTGACCTATGGCAGGAGCATTTTCAGATGATCACTCTAACCGAGATCATGCGTCAGAAAGATGATGTGGCCTTTGCAGAGATGCTGAACAGGATTAGAGTCAAAGAAAAGACAGATGAGCTTTCTCAGTGCGACAGAGATTTGTTGTCACAGGCTGTGACTGCACCAGAAGAATGTCCAACTGAGGTCTTACACATTTATGCCACCAACAAGAATGTGGAATCCCACAACACAGATACCCTGAAGAAGCTTCATTCAAACATCATAATCATCAATGCAGACGATTTCCAGAAGGATAAATGTACAGGCAGAATGGAACGAAGAGACAAACCATTTACAGGTGGGAGAAATGATTTACCTGACACTCTGAATGTTGCTGAAGGAGCTCGAGTCATGCTGACCAGAAACTTGGACACACTAAACGGTTTAGTCAACGGTGCTTTTGGTATACTGGTAAAGGTGGTGAGATCTGAAAATGATGGACACATAATTAAACTGGGGCTCAGGATGGACAACCGGCAGCCTATGAGACACAACCGCAGTGCTAATGCAGCTTCTGATGATCTGGTTTACATTGAGAGAGCAGAGGAGAGTCTGAAGTTTAAAGGAGCAGTACGCAGACAGTTTCCTGTAAAGCTAGCATTCGCTTGCACAATTCACAAAACTCAGGGTCTTACAACACAGACAGCTGTAGTTTCAATGAAGAACATTTTTGAACCAGGTATGGCTTACGTTGCTCTCAGCAGGGTGACGTCTCTCAGTGGACTCTATTTGCAGGACTTGGATGAGAAAAAGATTTACGCCAATCCCGAGGTAACTGCAGCGCTCCAAACCATGAGACAAGCCAGTGTTGAAGAAATGATGCCTCTTCTTCAGGTCAGAGAAACAGCCAGCAGACTTGACACTCTTACACTGATCCATCACAATACGGAGGGTTTGCCATCTCACATCAGTGACATCAAGAGTCATCATGAAATGTGTTTAGCAGATGTTTTGTGTCTCACTGAGTCTCACCTTCAAGGCTCCTTTGTTGCAGACAGTCTTCATTTGGACGGCTACACCATGTTCAAACGCAACAGACATGTGTCCTACACAAACTTTCCTCACATGGCCAGCAGAAGTGGTGGGGGAGTTGTTGTGTATTTGAGGAATCATTTTCAGGTTCAGGTAAAACAGTATCTGCATAATGTCACTGATCTTGAGTTTTTAGTGTTGAAGGTTCAGGCTCCATTCCCTGCACTCATTGCTGTTGTGTACAGACCCCCTGACTACAGTTTGACACCATTCATGCAAAACCTGGTAAGTCTTTTAGATTCACTTGAAATAATGGACTGTCACCCAATCATTGTGTGTGGAGATTTTAATGAGAACCAGTTGCAGAGTGGAAGAAAACAGATTCTGGAGCAGTTTCAGTCGAGAGGGTATTCACAGCTGATCACTTCTGCCACTACAGACAAGAACACCCTGCTTGACCTCATTTTTATTTCTCAGCCACAGAAATGTCTGTATTCAGGTGTTCTGAGATCATATTACAGTTACCACAACCCTGTCTTTTGTGTCCTGTCCTCGAGCCAATCATGAAGTCGTCTGGTGAGTTTTGAAACAATTACAGATCATGTTTGTTACAGAGTTTACTGATTGTAGAGCATGAAAAAGATTTTTCATTGAAAAAAGGGTCTTCCCTACTCTGTCTGTCAGAAGACCCTTTCTTATTGCAATGTTATTAATCATTTCACCAAATCATTGCTGAACTTCATGCAGAGCAGAGAACATCTGCTATCATGCACCTCTGATCTGAAATGTGCTGCAACATTTATTAAACCAACATCATTTCTTTTATTCTCATGTTTTAAATGACTAAATCTTTTTACTGTGACGTATGTAGCTCAACAAACGAGATCTTCCCCTCCAAGGGCTTGAAAATATGAAATAGTAAATAAATAAATCCCACATAAATGCAGGTATTTATTATGGCTCACATGAATAAATACAGACAATTATATTTTCTTGATTATAGTAGCTTTTGTAGAATCAAAAGTTTTTGTGATGAATGAGGTTTTGCTTATCATGTTTTACAGGTAAAAAATGTCAAAAGTTATAAACTATCTTTAGGCTACCAGAGATGTCTATAATGATACATTATGTAGAGAAAAACATTAGTACAGCTTACAGAATATGTATAAAAACTGATTTAGAAGTAAATGGATAGTTTTCTGAAAGTTCCCGACTACAGTTTAACACCACCCACCCAGATCAGCCCCCAAGTGTCTATGTAATGCTGGTATGGTGTGTGAGTTTGACTTGGCCTTTATCCGGGTGGGTTTGGGTTTGGGTGGATAAAGGCCAAGTCAGAATTCTCTGAGCAGCTGGAAAAAGCTGCTAATAAACAAAGACATCAAAAAGTGTGGGCTTTAGGTGTAGCCCCCGCTTTCTGATGCACTAATTAGACTTAGTAACCGACACCCCATACCAGCATTACATAGACACTTGGGGGCTGAGCTGGGTGGGTGGTGTTATAAGCACGTGTTTTGTTAGATATATTTTTTCAGACACCATCTTCATGAACTGCTGAGCCAAACCTGATCCATCAGTGCTGGACTGCACAGATAACTACATGCCACAAGGAGACTGCTGTGTTATGAATTGCCATACCAGTGTGTCTTCAATGGAGAAGATGACACACCCATCACCTGACCTCCTGCCTGATCTGGAGACCATCATCATGCTACCACACTACACACCTCTGAGACCATCAATGATGACTCATACTGAGGAAACTGTATTTCCTGTCAGAGATGCTCAGTGATCCTCAGAGCAGAGAGAGGTATCATTCTTTATCTTTGATAAAAAAAAATGTCAGTGTTTTTAATTCAATTAATTAATTAAAATCCTGTTTATTGCATAAATAATTCCACACTCAAATGATTATACTTGTTGACACTTTTTGAGTTTTAATTCACATTATGGATTACAAATCTATGCTTTTTCTACTCTGTCTCTCTGTGCAGGTATTGCTTGTCTTCTGAGTTCTTCCGTGTCCCAACTGAGGCCTTCAAACCTCATTGCAGAGCTCATGTCTTTCCTCACCATCATGTGAGTGTGAGATTGCTCTGGATTCTGGTTATGTGGCCTGCAGCACCTATAAGGTATTTCAATATTGTTCATTGTATAACTTATTTGTAGTTTTTAGGGTTTCTACAGACAAAAAAAATGTTCCTTTTTCTGTATTTTTTAGAACAAGCTCGTCCAGTGTGCCTGCATTCCAGCTTCTTAGACTCTACGCAAGTGGACAGAGTATCAGTGTTTGGCCACTCTTACAGACACTGACTTCTGTCAATTCACTTCTACTGATCGGGCACCTCACTCCAGGAAGACAGAGGGCTGCAAGCCTGTCATCATTTCCAGTGTGGCTTTGTATTCTTGGGGTAGCATCAGATTTTTCCCACAAATATTCAAAGGTAACACTTGTTTTAAGCTTAGTTATTAAATCAAAAGTCTTCCCTTGTGTCATGTCTGTGAAGGTTCTCATGATGTCCTTTGATGTAGTCTCTCTCTTCACTTGCATACCCACTACAGAGGCAGTGGAGACTGTCAGAAAACGACTGCAAGAAGACAGCTCCTTGGAAGACAGGACCAACTTCACACCCGATCAGATGTGCACACTGTTAGACCTCTGCCTCACCACTACATATTTCAAATACAACGAGGGTTTCTACAGACAAAAACATGGCTGTGCCATGGGTTCCCCTGTGTCACCTGTTGTAGCCAACCTTTACATGGAGGAAGTGGAAAGGAAGGCTCTTGGCTCTTTCAAAGGAAGAGTACCCAGCCACTGGTACAGATATGTAGATGACACCTGGGTCAAAATCAAAAGGCAAAAAGTGGAATCCTTCACTGCGCACATCAACGCTGTGGATAAAAACATCAAGTTCACCAGGGAAGACACAAAGGACGACTGTTTGCTTTTCCTGGACTGCGCTGTGCACATTGAAGAGAACGGCAAACTCAACATCGAAGTTTACCGGAAGCCCACACACACGGACCAGTACCTCCTCTTTGACTCCCATCACCCTCTGGAACACAAACTTGGAGTAATTAGGACACACATTTTTTAGAATAAGCTCGTCCAGTGTGCCTGCATTCCAGCTTCACAGAAAAGAACATCAGACACCAGCGAGGGAGGATAAGAAAGACAGACACAACAACATTGTCATCCCCTATGTAGCCAGTGTATCAGAAAAACTCAGGAGAGTTTTCTCCAAATACGACATCCCAGTGTACTTCAGACCCAGTAACACACTCAGACAGAAACTGGTTCACCCGAAAGACAAAACTCCTAAACACAAACTTAACAATGTGGTGTACGCTGTACAGTGCAGCGAGGAATGCCCAGACTTCTACATCGGAGAGACCAAACAGCCACTTCACAAGCACATGGCACAACATAGAAGAGCCACCTCCACGGGACAAGACTCAGCAGTTCATCTGCATCTAAAGGACAAAGGTCAGTCTTTGAGGATGCCAATGTTCACATTTTGGACAGATGGAGGAGTGAAAGAAGCCATTTACGTCCACTGTGAGCGACCATCTTTAAACAGAGGCGGTAGTTTACGACACCAACTGTCTGCCATCTATAATCCAGTTTTGAGTTCCCTCCCCAGACACCGTAACGTCCACTCACATCCTGGGAGTGGGCGTGGGTGATTTCCTGACCTCGGGAAATCACATGATAGGGTGGGGCCAGGTTTCACAATGAGCTCACCCGAAACCCTGGCTGATTGGGACCCACACCCACTTTCACACCTTGGCTCATGTGATTAGGTAGAGGATCATCAGGGGGTTCTTTGTCCCTCTTTGGGGGGAAACTCCCACTGGGTTTAAATCTGGGACTCTCCACCATTGACCCTTAGAACTGAAGAAGCTTCTCGGATGAGAGGTGAAACGTCTTCAAGGAACTCAAAGAAGTCCAGACGCTTTTCTTTCCAAGCTCCTTAGACTTCACTTGTGTTAATTACATTTTATTTGTTGTTGTTTTCTTTTAGATTTATATGCAGTGATTGGATGTGGTGGAGCTTTGTTAACCGTGTGGAAAACATCTGTTTGTGATGATATTTACAATGAGGCTTTAAGGTGACAGTTTCCATGTAATTTCAATCCTCTTACTAAGCAAAAACATGTTTGCAATTAACATATTTTTTCAGTTTTGTCTTTTGGATTTATGGTTAACATTCCTCTGTGACAGCAAATACTAAACTGGTCCAAGTAACCAGCATATCATTGGTCAAAGGCAAAAAGGACCACATGTCACACTAGCAATGAATTTTTGACTGTGTTTGTGTTAGTATAGAGTAGGTCTAACAGTGGTTTTCCACATCTGCTCTAATATATATAGATAATGGGTCAGACATATAAAGTCATTTTGAAAAGTTCATAAAGGTCATTTATATGTGTTCCTCTTTATCATTTTATATCAGGTCACACAGCTGACTTGAGTTTTGATCAGAGTAGAACCATAACATTCATGCTAATGGTTCTACTGTTTACAGTTACTTTATGATGGATTTCACCCTGGTCACAGCACTATGTGAAAAGCTGTTAGAGGTAAAGTTAAGCCAATTAATACATCATCATAAGTCACTCTCTAACGCAGGGCAGTGATTATTATTCACTGTAATTTATTCCACAACAATGTTCTTTATTTGATTCTTTAAATATGCACATCGATTGTTTAGCTCTGTGACTCTCCACACCTGAAATATATCACAATGTGGACTTCATTTCGACAGTATTTTGTAGATTGGTACCATATTTATCATCGAATCATCTTGTGCACTTATTAACTAAATGTTGTTTGTTTGTTTTTTTTGTTTGTTTGTTTGGGGGTTTTTTGTTGCCATTTTTACCTTTCACCAACTGTGTAAATTCTGCAATTTTACCTTGGTTTTGTTTCACATCAGTTTATCTGCTGGCTGGTATTCCTGTCTTCCTTCTCTCACCCCAACCGGTCGCAGCAGATGGCCGCCCCTCCCTGAGCCTGGTTCTGCTGGAGGTTTCTTCCTGTTAAAAGGGAGTTTTTCCTTCCCACTGTCGCCAAAGTGCTTGCTCATAGGGGGTCATATGTCATATGATTGTTGGGTTTTTCTCTGTATCTATGAAGCGCCTTAAGGCGACTTTTGTTGTGATTTGTTGCTATATAAATTGAATTGAATTGGTTTTCTTTCTTTTCTAATGTTTCTGGTCATTTTTCACAGTTAAACAAGTAACTTTGAGGTTACGTCATCGTTTTCAGCTGTTATCTGTATACATTTTTTTCCTAATAATTACATTTCTGCAAAATTATAGCAGTTCTGGTAAGTTGTAATATTTCTGCCAAGTTATTAATTTTTTAATAAATTATTACATTTCTGCTAAGTTGTAGCTTCTGGTAAACTACAACATTTCTGCTGAATTGTTATGTTTCTTCTAAGTTATTGCATTTCTGCTAAGTTATTACATTTTTGCTAACTTGATGTTCTTCTGCAAAGTTATTAAAATTTCAACAACTTTTTAAACACTGACTTTGATTTCTTCAGCTTCTTCAGCTATTTTCAACTATTTTCAGCAGACAGCTTCAGCTTTACAGTTTCCTCTAAGTGATTGCAGTTCTGCTAAGTTATTCCATTTTAGCAAAGTTCCTTTGCTTCTGCAAAGTTTTTACAATTTCTGCAACTTTTCAGCTTTTTCAGCTACTTTTTGCATACAGCTTCAGCTTTAAGCATCCACACTGCATTTTCGCAGGAAATGCAAATTTTTCTAGTTATTATTATTATTCTAGTTGCTTCCGTACACTTTTCGCCGTTAAACTACTTCCACAATTTTCAGCCGATTTTCACCGTTCAAATTTTAAACTATTCAGCTATTTTTGCTAATTCCTGCTACGATTTTTGCTATTTTTAACTATTATACTTTTTAAAATATTAAGCTTTTTTCCTTTAATTTGTCCCATTGAAATGAATGGGAAACTTCAGCAATTCTGCTAAAATTTGCTTGTTTTTGAAACTTAACTACTTCCTCATATTTTCACCTAGAACAACCATTCAAACTTTAAAATGTTCACAAATTATTGGGCTATTCAGGTATGATTCAGCTTTTTCAAATCTTTTACTGTTTTACTTTTATGCCTCTTAAAGTTTTGAGTTGCAAAATTGTGATTTTTCACAAAATACATGTGTTGTTATGGTTGCTATGCTCTTGGCTTCCAGTGTGCCACTGAAGGTTTTGCAATTTTCACTTCATGTCCGAACAACTTCCTGCTACTTGCTCAATTTTCACTCAACTTCCACAAATTATACATCAAAACGTAGGTATTTTTGCTGGCTTTCAGAAAATGTCACCATCATTGTTGTGGGATTTATAGAATTTTTGCAAATCTCCTCAGACTAACACAAGGTCAGAAAACTCTCCATATAAAGTGAATGGAGAGCTTGTTCAAAATCACCGCTGGATTTCTGTAATGAGAGGCATATTCGAATCGTCATATCTCCTTAACGAAGCAAAGTTAAGACATGAGGCTTGTCCCCGAATATCTTCAGACACCCCTGACGCTCACAATTCAAGAATTTCTTTCTCACCTATTACCGTTCTGAAATGAGTTGGACTTGTTTGAGGGTAGGAAATTCGTCCTTCGCTCAGATTTCTTCAGATTTCAAACTGTGGAAATGAACCACTTTTTTCTCTTGTCATAACTTTTTGTTGGATTTCCACAGAGACCTGAAAATTTCCATGATTGTTCACCAAAGCCTGCTGTCTCTTACGGTGAAAGAATGATATCGATACTCCAAATAGATTTCGAGTTAGAAAGCGTTGTTTGAGGGCAAGTCAAGGCAGTTTTTGCTTCGCTCTACTCAGTTATGGTGCATTACAAGTCAAATATCTTTAATAATTCATATTTTAATGATAAATTGTAAACACTGGAAGATTCCCCCATCTCTTCTGAACAAAACGGTGTAAGAATGACCGCTCTAGCCCCTACGGTTTGGAAATTATGGTCATTTGTTTGAGGGGAGTCCTCACTATGAGAAATAGGCTGCAATAATCCTGTGCCTCTCTGTGCTGCGTGTGTAAAAAGAGGCACATGTTTTGGCGGGAAAACGTACACAGGCTCTCTGATTGGTGGATTCAAATTCAGCAGCTCCCAGGCTGACCTAGAAACTTACTTCTCTCTCCCTGTGCATTTTTTTGCTGATTTTTTCATTTAACAAGTATATTTGAGGGACCCTCAGCATGTTCAGCATTTTTTCAGCTGTCCATTTTGCTTTTCCAATTTTTCTGTTTAACTTATTACTATTGTGCTAAATAATACTATTTCTGCTGTTTTATAAGATTTGTGCCTAATATAGTATTTCTGCTAAATTACAATATTTCTGCTTTTTATACTATTTGTGCTAAAACATAGTATTTCTACTAAATGTAGTATTTATGCTTAATCATACTATTTCTGCTTTTTATGGGATTTGTGCCTAATATAGTATTTCTGCTTTTTATAGGATTTTTGCTCAAACATAGTATTTCTACTAAATGTAGTGTTTATGCTTAATCATCCTATTTCTGCTTTTTATAGGATTTGTGCTTAATATAGTATTTCTGCTAAATTATAGTATTTCTGCTTTTTATAGTATTTGTGCTAAAACATAGTATTTCTACTAAATGTAGTATTTATGCTTAATCATAGTATTTCTATATATTTCTGCCAGGTCCCCAGGCAGCCAATCCTCTGTGAGGACTGAGAAATTCAAATTTTCAAATCAGGGCCTGCACGGCTTCCCAGCCAATCATATATGTGTCCTGAGGCATTCAAATTTGCATATTGGGGCCTTCATGGCTTCTAAGCCAGCCAATCATATCTGAGGGCTGAGGAATTCAAATCCACAAATCAGGGCCTGCACGGCTTCCCAGCCAGCCAATCATATATGTGGTCTCAGGCATTCATATTTGCATATTGGGGAATTCGTGGCTTCTAAGTCAACAAGTCATCCATGTCATATATCTCTAAAAATTCACATTTTAATGATAAATTGTTAACACTGGAAGATTCCCCCATCTCTTCTGAACAAAACAGTGTAAGAATGACCGCTCTAGCCCCTACGGTTAGGAAATTATGGTCATTTGTTTGAGGGGAGTCCTCACTATGAGAAATAGGCTGCAATAATCCTGTGCCTCTCTGTGCTGCTGCGTGTGTAAAAAGATGCACCTGTTTTGGCGGGAAAACGTAAACAGCCACTCTGATTGGTGGATTTAAATTCGGCAGCTCTCTCCCTCTGTGTGTGTGTGTGTGTGTGTGTGTGTTTAGTGGGAGAGAGAGGACCCTGCCCTTATTTGGCAGCATGTCATTGTAGGATTTAAATTGAATATAGTTAGACTGGTTGACTGGATTAGAGCCTGTGTTTGTGTGTCCCTCTGTGCATTTGTGTTTCAATAAGTTATTACTATTCTGCTAAATCATAGTATTTCTGGTACTTTTCGGTACTTGTGCTAAATACAGTATTTCTGCTAAATTATAGTATTTCTGCTTTTTATAGGATTTGTGCCTAACATAGTATTTCTGCTAAATTATAGTATTTCTGCTTTTTATAGGATTTGTGCTTAATATAGTATTTCTGCTAAATTATAGTTTTTCTTCTTTTTATAATATTTGTGCTAAAACATAATATTTCTACTAAATGTAGTATTTATGCTTAATAATAGTATTTCTATATATTTCTGCCAGGTCCCCAGGCAGCCAATCCTCTGTGAGGACTGAGACATTCAAATTTTCAAATCAGGGCCTGTACGGCTTCCCAGCCAATCATATACGTGTCCTGAGGCATTCAAATTTGCATATTGGGGCCTTCATGGCTTCTAAGCCAGCCAATCATATCTGAGGGCTGAGGAATTCAAATCCACAAATCAGGGCCTGCACGGCTTCCCAGCCAGCCAATCATATATGTGGTCTCAGGCATTCATATTTGCATATTGGGGAATTCGTGGCTTCTAAGTCAACAAGTCATCCATGTCATATATCTCTAAAAATTCACATTTTAATGATAAATTGTTAACACTGGAAGATTCCCCCATCTCTTCTGAACAAAACAGTGTAAGAATGACCGCTCTAGCCCCTACGGTTAGGAAATTATGGTCATTTGTTTGAGGGGAGTCCTCACTATGAGAAATAGGCTGCAATAATCCTGTGCCTCTCTGTGCTGCTGCGTGTGTAAAAAGATGCACCTGTTTTGGCGGGAAAACGTAAACAGCCACTCTGATTGGTGGATTTAAATTCGACAGCTCTCTCCCTCTGTGTGTGTGTGTGTGTGTGTGTGTGTGTGTGTGTGTGTGTGTGTGTGTGTTTAGTGGGAGAGAGAGGACCCTGCCCTTATTTGGCAGCATGTCATTGTAGGATTTAAATTGAATATAGTTAGACTGGTTGACTGGATTAGAGCCTGTGTTTGTGTGTCCCTCTGTGCATTTGTGTTTCAATAAGTTATTACTATTCTGCTAAATCATAGTATTTCTGGTACTTTTCGGTACTTGTGCTAAATACAGTATTTCTGCTAAATTATAGTATTTCTGCTTTTTATAGGATTTGTGCCTAACATAGTATTTCTGCTAAATTATAGTATTTCTGCTTTTTATAGGATTTGTTCTAAATTATAGTATTTCTGCTTTTTATAGGATTTGTGCTTAATATAGTATTTCTGCTAAATTATAGTATTTCTGCTTTTTATAGTATTTGTGCTAAAACATAATATTTCTACTAAATGTAGTATTTATGCTTAATAATAGTATTTCTATATATTTCTGCCAGGTCCCCAGGCAGCCAATCCTCTGTGAGGACTGAGACATTCAAATTTTCAAATCAGGGCCTGCACAGTTTCCCAGCCAATCAAATAAGTGTCCTGAGGCATTCAAATTTGCATATTGGGGCCTTCGTGGCTTCTAAGCCAGCCAATCATATCTGAGGGCTGAGGAATTCAAATCCACAAATCAGGGCCTGCACGGCTTCCCAGCCAGCCAATCACATATGTGGTCTCAGGCATTCAAATTTGCATATTGGGGAATTCGTGGCTTCTAAGTCAACAAGTCATCCATGTCATATATCTCTAAAAATTCATATTTTAATGATAAATTGTCAACACTTGAAGATTCCCCCATCTCTTCTGAACAAAACGGTGTAAGAATGACCGCTCTAGCTCCTACGGTTAGGAAATTATGGTCATTTGTTTGAGGGGAGTCGTCATTATGAGAAATAGACTGCAATGATCCTGTGTCTCTCTGTGCTGCGTGTGTAAAAAGGATGCACCTGTTTTGGAGGGAAAGAGTGCACAGGCTCTCTGATTGGTGGATTCAAATTCAGCAGCTCCCAGGCTGACCTAGAAACTCACTTTTCTCTCCCTGTGTGTGTGTGTGTGTGTGTGTGTGTGTGTGTGTGTGTGTGTGTGTGTGTGTGTGTGTGTGTGTGTGTGTGACAGAGAGAGAGAGAGAGAGAGAGAGAAAGGCTTTTAATGGGATGATCTCATTCTAAGATTCAAATTCAATATATTTAGACTGGTTGACTGAATTGGATCTTGTGTGTGTGTCTCTCTGTGCATGTGTGTTTTCTTATGTGTACATATTTGTGATTGTGTGGCTGTTATAGATTTTTTTGCTGATTTTTTTCATTTAACAAGTATAGTTGAGGGACCTTCAGCATGTTCATCATTTTTTCAGCTGTCCATTTTTGCTTTTCCAATTTTTCTGTTTAAGTTATTACTATTGTGCTAAATCATACTATTTCTGCTATTTTATAAGATTTGTGCCAAATACCGTATTTCTGCCAAATATAGTATTTCTGATTCATTATAGTTTTTTCTACCAAATCATAGTACAGTATTTCTGCTTTTTATAGGGTTTGTGCTTAATATAGTATTTCTGCTAAATTATAGTATTTCTGCTTTTTATAGTATTTCTGCTAAATTATAGTATTTCTGCCAAATTATAATATTTGTGCTAAAACATAGTCTTAATTTAAAATTACAATATTCATAGTTCATCACAGTGTCTCTGGTAAATCACAATATTTCTGCTCTGTTGTACTATTTTTCTAAATCATAGTGTTTCTGTAATGTTTAAGTATTTTTGGCTAAATATATTCTTTCTGTTATCTTATACTATTTCTCCTAAATTCTTGTATTTTTGAGAAGTTATCATGTTTCTGGTAAGTTACAATATTTCTGCTAAATTCTGCTATGCTATTGTATCTCTGCCAAGTATTATGTTTCCTCTAAGATATTGCAGTTCTGCTAAGTTATTCCATTTTAGCAAACTTCTTTTGCTTCTGCAAAGTTTTTACAATTTCTGCAACTTTTCATCTTTTTCAGCTACTTTTTGCATACAGCTTCAGCTTTAAAGCATCCACACTGCATTTTCGCAGGAAATGCAAATTTTTCTAGTTATTATTATTATTCCGGGTGTTTCCGTACACTTTTCGCCGTTTAACTACTTCCACAATTTTTGTGCTATTTTCACCGTTCAAACTTTAAACTATTCAGCTATTTTTGCTAATTCCTGCTACGATTTTTGCTATTTTTAACTATTATACTTTTTAAAATATTAAGCTTTTTTCCTTTAATTTGTCCCATTGAAATGAATGGGAAACTTCTGCAATTCTGCTAAATTTTGCCTGTTTTTGAAACTTAACTACTTCCTCATATTGTCACCTAGAACAACCATTCAAATTTTAAAATGTTCACAAATTATTTGGCTATTCAGGTATGATTCAGCTTTTTCAAATCTTCTACTGTTTTACTTTTATGCCTCTTAAAGTTTTGAGTTGCAAAATTGTGATTTTTCACAAAATACATGTGTTGTTATGGTTGCTATGCTCTTGGCTTCCAGTGTGCCACTGAAGGTTTTGCAATTTTCACTTCATGTCCGAACAACTTCCTGCTACTTGCTCAATTTTCACTCAACTTCCACAAATTATACATCAAAACGTAGGTATTTTTGCTGGCTTTCAGAAAATGTCACCATCATTGTTGTGGGATTTATAGAATTTTTGCAAATCTCCTCAGACTAACACAAGGTCAGAAAACTCTCCATATAAAGTGAATGGAGAGCTTGTTCAAAATCACCGCTGGATTTCTGTAATGAGAGGCATATTCGAATCGTCATATCTCCTTAACGAAGCAAAGTTAAGACATGAGGCTTGTCCCCGAATATCTTCAGACACCCCTGACGCTCACAATTCAAGAATTTCTTTCTCACCTATTACCGTTCTGAAATGAGTTGGACTTGTTTGAGGGTAGGAAATTCGTCCTTCGCTCAGATTTCTTCAGATTTCAAACTGTGGAAATGAACCACTTTTTTCTCTCGTCATAACTTTTTGTTGGATTTCCACAGAGACCTGAAAATTTCCATGATTGTTCACCAAAGCCTGCTGTCTCTTACGGTGAAAGAATGATATCGATACTCCAAATAGATTTCGAGTTAGAAAGCGTTGTTTGAGGGTAAGTCAAGGCAGTTTTTGCTTCGCTCTACTCAGTTATGGTGCATTACAAGTCAAATATCTTTAATAATTCATATTTTAATGATAAATTGTAAACACTGGAAGATTCCCCCATCTCTTCTGAACAAAACGGTGTAAGAATGACCGCTCTAGCCCCTACGGTTTGGAAATTATGGTCATTTGTTTGAGGGGAGTCCTCACTATGAGAAATAGGCTGCAATAATCCTGTGCCTCTCTGTGCTGTGTGTGTAAAAAGAGGCACATGTTTTGGCGGGAAAAAGTACACAGGCTCTCTGATTGGTGGATTCAAATTCAGCAGCTCCCAGGCTGACCTAGAAACTTACTTCTCTCTCCCTGTGCATTTTTTTGCTGATTTTTTCATTTAACAAGTATATTTGAGGGACCCTCAGCATGTTCAGCATTTTTTCAGCTGTCCATTTTGCTTTTCCAATTTTTCTGTTTAACTTATTACTATTGTGCTAAATAATACTATTTCTGCTATTTTATAAGATTTGTGCCTAATATAGTATTTCTGCTAAATTACAATATTTCTGCTTTTTATACTATTTGTGCTAAAACATAGTATTTCTACTAAATGTAGTATTTATGCTTAATCATACTATTTCTGCTTTTTATGGGATTTGTGCCTAATATAGTATTTCTGCTTTTTATAGGATTTTTGCTCAAACATAGTATTTCTACTAAATGTAGTGTTTATGCTTAATCATCCTATTTCTGCTTTTTATAGGATTTGTGCTTAATATAGTATTTCTGCTAAATTATAGTATTTCTGCTTTTTATAGTATTTGTGCTAAAACATAGTATTTCTACTAAATGTAGTATTTATGCTTAATCATAGTATTTCTATATATTTCTGCCAGGTCCCCAGGCAGCCAATCCTCTGTGAGGACTGAGAAATTCAAATTTTCAAATCAGGGCCTGCACGGCTTCCCAGCCAATCATATATGTGTCCTGAGGCATTCAAATTTGCATATTGGGGCCTTCATGGCTTCTAAGCCAGCCAATCATATCTGAGGGCTGAGGAATTCAAATCCACAAATCAGGGCCTGCACGGCTTCCCAGGCAGCCAATCATATATGTGGTCTCAGGCATTCATATTTGCATATTGGGGAATTCGTGGCTTCTAAGTCAACAAGTCATCCATGTCATATATCTCTAAAAATTCACATTTTAATGATAAATTGTTAACACTGGAAGATTCCCCCATCTCTTCTGAACAAAACAGTGTAAGAATGACCGCTCTAGCCCCTACGGTTAGGAAATTATGGTCATTTGTTTGAGGGGAGTCCTCACTATGAGAAATAGGCTGCAATAATCCTGTGCCTCTCTGTGCTGCTGCGTGTGTAAAAAGATGCACCTGTTTTGGCGGGAAAACGTAAACAGCCACTCTGATTGGTGGATTCAAATTCGGCAGCTCTCTCCCTCTGTGTGTGTGTGTGTGTGTGTGTGTGTGTGTGTTTAGTGGGAGAGAGAGGACCCTGCCCTTATTTGGCAGCATGTCATTGTAGGATTTAAATTGAATATAGTTAGACTGGTTGACTGGATTAGAGCCTGTGTTTGTGTGTCCCTCTGTGCATTTGTGTTTCAATATGCCTTCATATTTGTAATTTTGTAAGTTATTACTATTCTGCTAAATCATAGTATTTCTGGTACTTTTCGGTACTTGTGCTAAATACAGTATTTCTGCTAAATCATACTATTTCTGCTTTTCATAAGATTTGTGCCTAATATAGTATTTCTGCTAAATTATAGTATTTATTATTTTTATAGGATTTGTGCCAAACATAGTATTTCTGCTAAATTATAGTATTTCTGCTTTTTATACTATTTGTGCCTAATATATTATTTCTGCTTTTTATAGGATTTGTGCCTAATATAGTATTTCTGCTTTTTATAGGATTTGTACCTAATATAGTATTTCTGCTTTTTATAGGATTTGTGCTTAATATAGTATTTCTGCTAAATTATAGTATTTCTGCTTTTTATAGTATTTGTGCTAAAACATAGTATTTCTACTAAATGTAGTATTTATGCTTAATCATAGTATTTCTATATATTTCTGCCAGGTCCCCAGGCAGCCAATCCTCTGTGAGGACTGAGAAATTCAAATTTTCAAATCAGGGCCTGCACGGTTTCCCAGCCAATAATATATGTGTCCTGAGGCATTCAAATTTGCATATTGGGGCCTTCATGGCTTCTAAGCCAGCCAATCATATCTGAGGGCTGAGGAATTCAAATCCACAAATCAGGGCCTGCACGGCTTCCCAGGCAGCCAATCATATATGTGGCCTCAGCCATTCAAATTTGCATATTGGGGGAATTCGTGGCTTCTAAGTCAACAAGTCATCCATGTCGTATATCTCTAAAAATTCACATTTTAATGATAAATTGTCAACACTGGAAGATTCCCCCATCTCTTCTGAACAAAACGGTGTAAGAATGACCGCTCTAGCCCCTACGGTTAGGAAATTATGGTCATTTGATTGTGGGGAGTCCTCACTATGAGAAATAGGCTGCAATAATCCTGTGTCTCTCTGCTGCGTGTGTAAATAGAAGCACCTGTTTTGGAGGGAAAAAGTGCACAGGCTCTCTGATTGGTGGATTCAAATTCAGCAGCTCCCAGGCTGACCTAGAAACTTACTTCTCTCTCCCTGTGTGTCTGTGTGTGTGTGTGTGTGACAGAGAGAGAGAGAGAGAGAGAGAGAGAGAGAGAGAGAGAGAGAGAGAGAGAAAGCCTTTTAATGGGATGATCTCATTCTAAGATTCAAATTCAATATATTTAGACTGGGTGACTGAATTTGATCTTGTGTGTGTGTCTCTCTGTCCATGTGTGTTTCCTTATGTGTACATATTTGTGATTGTATGGCTGTTATAGATTTTTTTGCTGATTTTTTTCATTTAACAAGTATAGTTGAGGGACCTTCAGCATGTTCAGCATTTTTTCAGCTATCCATTTTGCTTTTCCAATTTTTCTGTTTAAGTTATTACTATTGTGCTAAATCATACTATTTCTGCTATTTTATAAGATTTGTGCTAAATACAGTATTTCTGCCAAATATAGTATTTCTGATTAATTATAGTTTTTTCTACCAAATCATAGTACAGTATTTCTGCTTTTTATAGGATTTGTGCTAAAATATAGTATTTCTACTAAATGTAGTATTTATGCTTAATCATACTATTTTTGCTTTTTATAGGATTTTTGCATTATATAGTATTTCTGCTTTTTATAGGATTTGTGCTTAATATAGTATTTCTGCTAAATTATAGTATTTCTGCTTTTTATAGTATTTGTGCTAAAACATAGTATTTCTACTAAATGTAGTATTTATGCTTAATTATAGTATTTCTATATATTTCTGCCAGGTCCCCAGGCAGCCAATCCTCTGTGAGGACTTAGACATTCAAATTTTCAAATCAGGGTCTGCACGGTTTCCTAGCCAATCATATATGTGTCCTGAGGCATTCAAATTTGCATATTGGGGCCTTCATGGCTTCTAAGCCAGCCAATCATATCTGAGGGCTGAGGAATTCAAATCCACAAATCAGGGCCTGCACGGTGTAACGGTGGACCCAAGAAATACCAGCCGGAGCGACTTTGACAGTGCAGAACTTTTTATTAAGCTCGGGGTTGTACGTAGACACATATACTCCGCGCTCTCTTTCTCTGCTGTCACCTCCGTCTCCGTCTGTCACTGCCAACACATAAAGAGACACAATCACTGTCAGATCCCAGCACACCTGTTCACCCCGCCCCTGCGCCGCCCCGGGAGCTCACTGCGTCACGCCTCCTCTGCAGCTGGCCAAGGACCACACCCACGCCACACACGGCTTCCCAGGCAGCCAATCATATATGTGGCCTCAGCCATTCAAATTTGCATATTGGGGGAATTCGTGGCTTCTAAGTCAACAAGTCATCCATGTCATATATCTCTAAAATTTCACATTTTAATGATAAATTGTTAACACTGGAAGATTCCCCCATCTCTTCTGAACAAAACGGTGTAAGAATGACCGCTCTAGCCCCTACGGTTTGGAAATTATGGTCATTTGTTTGAGGGGAGTCCTCACTATGAGAAATAGGCTGCAATAATCCTGTGCCTCTCTGTGCTGCGTGTGTAAAAAGATGTATATATATATATGTGTGTTTGTATATATATATATATATATATATATATATATATATATGTATATATGTGTATATATGTGTATGTATATATATATATATATATATATATATATATATATATATGTATATATGTGTATATATGTGTATGTATATATATGTATATATATATATATATATATATATATATATATATATGTATATATATATATATATATGTGTATATATATATATATATATATATATATATTAGGGCTGAACGATATATCGCATTTGCGATAATATCGCGACATGATCAAGTGCAATTTTCTAACCGCAGAGGCTGCGATTATACTCTGGACATGTCCAAATTCATGGGCTGCATCCTCCTGAGGCCGCATTTGTAGACCGATTACGTCACAGCGACGCGCCGAAGGTTGTCCAAATTACTACCATATCCCAGAATTCATAGCGCGGCCCAGCCAAACTCCAGTTTCCAGCAATGGCGGCCGCTACTAAGTTTTAAAATTACTCATACTAATCTTTCTGGGTCACAAAATAAACTTTTAACATATTTTCAGGCGAGAAAGTAGTTGTGTAAACATCAAATATCTGCTCGGTTTATCAAGATATGTGCAAAAGTGCTTCGACGTTTTCAGAGGCGTCTGCTACCCACCAGCTCGACAGCTCGAGGGTTACTGATGCGGCCGAGAACGGCACAACTCCCGGCACATCATTTTCAGATCACCGCGGAGTTTCGCTGCTCGGGTTAAACGTAATATATAAGTCACTTAGACAACCTAAAAATGTTATTGTTGGGCTTTTTTCAGTGTTTTGTTTGTTCGTGAGTAAATCGGTTTGGCTGAGATTAAAGTTATTAGATTAGATAAAATAAAAGTTTATTAATCCCCCGGGTGGGTTCCTCCTTGGTTTTCACACAGCTGACTAAACGTCAAACAGAAAACTTATTAAACAGAAGTGTGAGACAGTCGAGAATTTACACCAGTGTCTGGTTATATTTTAGATAGCAAGAAGCAGACGGCCGAGTTTATTAAACTCCACCGAGACAGCGGTGACGCTAATCAGAAGGCTAGACCGTCCAATTTCACGCCTTTAAATTTTAAAGGCGTGTTTGTGTGTGTGTTTATATAATTGCTATTATGTTTGCACTTTATGTGTAATGTTACTGACTGCAGAGATCAGTAAGATGTGTGTATTTTTTATTTATTAGTTTTATTTATTTAATATTATTTTTTAATTGAATGACTGTCTAGTAGTTCACAGATGTCGAAAAACTGAGTGTGGTAAAGCCACTGATTTTTTTTATGTATATTTCTGCAATCTGCACATTGTACTGACTTTCATTTTAATGTTTACACCAGGGTTCCTTGTCAGCACTTTATGCTCAGATGTTTGTAAGCTAAAAATAAACTATTGTGTATGTTCAAATATACTGTTGTGATTGAAGAAGTTAAATAAAAATGTCAGTCATCAATTCATGCATCACCTCATGTCATCATAACAGAGGTCTGTCTTCCAGGAAAGAACAGTTTAAAATTAATGTAATATAGTATTGGCCATACTATATGATGTATTGCTTGTCTTTGTTTAATAATACAGAAGACAAAGACCTTAAAAAATAATCGCATATCGCATCGCAATCGCAATATTGGGGCAAAAAATCGCAATTAGATTATTTTCCATAATCGTTCAGCCCTAATATATATATATATATATATATATATATATATATATATATATATATACTTTTTTTTTGTCTTTAAAACATCTTTGCAGACTGACTGTCCTGGACTGGTTGGGTTTTTTTTTTCAGGTCTGGTGAACTCAGCTCTTTGGTGTTGGTGTTCAGGAGTAGAGCCTTCTAATAATATTTATTCAACTTATAGAATTAAAGTTCTGCGAGTATTTTCTTTAGCAAATAAATATTGTATAGAATATTTAAAATCACCTACATTTTTGATGTTTACAATGCCCATTGTGTGTAATACTGGAATTTCCTACTACTGTGAACGCCTCATCTTTTACCTGACTGCCGGACATCCGCTTTTCCGCACACTTCGTTGAGTCCGCTCTGGGTGAGTGCCGCTGCTCTGCTTCTCTTCTTTTCTCCTAAATGTTTATACTCTGTTTGTGCAATTTAACGAGTTCTTTTAGTGATTTATAAAGCCAACCGAGGTATAACTCATATTAGAGTAACACAGTGGTTGATTTTTCCTAGTGAAACTTTGTCATTTTTGTATGTAAAAGGAGTGTGATGAGCTAACAACCCGATGCTAATGCCTAGCGCTCCTTTGAGCCCAGTGTGAAATGAAAATTTGACTGTGAACCACGGTTATCGTGTTGTTTTATTAATTACATTTGGTGTGTTTGTCAGTCTGTTACATAAGGTGCAGTTAGTTCTCTTCACAAATCAGTTGGTTAAAACAGCCTCATTCTTTATGCTGTAAAGTTTTTAACCAACCGCCATCTTAGATTCAGTGTCAGCTGTCGGCAAGATCAAAGGAGCCATTTTACCGCCTCTGACCGAACACGGGAGAAAAAGAGTCGCGTGTGTGCAGGTCTTGTGGGTTAATTAAGACAAAGGAGGGGGGGGGGGGGGGAACTGAGGATTAATCATAGGCTATGTCCCCACATACACCGGTATTTTTGAAAACGGAGATTTTCCGTTTCCGTTTTAAAAAACGATCCCGTCCACACATAAATGCAGAAATGAAGGAGAACACTGCTAGGAACATGCCAAAGCAGCAGGTGGCGCTATATTCTTAACCGTGTAGAAATGTTGGCCAATCAGAAGTCTAGAAACCTCGGTGGGAAATGGCAAACAAAGATGGGGCATAGAAGCAGAACCGAGTCATATGTGTGGAGGGACAGTAACTGTGTGTGTAAGCATTTAAACACTGCAGAGAGAACAATTAACAGTAACAGTATTGTAGAAATGCATTTCACCGAAACAATAACGTGGCGCACAGTGTGACGTCAAAAAAGGCGCTGCGTTTTCTCCGTTTCCATGTCCACACATAAATGCAAAAATGGAGTTTTCAAAAGATATCCTGGCAAGCGTTTTTAGAAATCTCCGTTTTCAGTGACCGCAAACGCATAGAAAAATCTCCATTTTCAAAAGTACCTGTGTACGTGTGGACATAGCCCAAGAATAATAAGAACTCCTAATATGTAGACTTTAATTTTTAAGAACTGTTTAACAAAGGCTTGTTTGTGCCAACCTAAATCTGCTGCACAGTTTAAATTCTCACTTTGTGGAAAATTAATGAAACAAACAACAGCCCACCTTCACATAAATAAAATATGGCAGTATATTATTATTAGTATGGTACATAGATATTTATTTTAAAAATACAGTATATTTACTATGATACTATGTGCAGTTAATAATATTTTAGGAAGTAGAATTTGAATGCAGACCACCTCAAATATTAAAGCCTTAAAAATATATCGTGCAGTTTTTCATGTATGAGTGTTTTGCAATCTTAACTGAGAGGTAGACCAAAGAAAACAGAGGAGAGTTGTTGTTTGTATTCCAGCTGTAGTAAACAAAGAAGTTTAGTGAATCTTTTTGACAACAGAGAGTGATGCAGTATTGATGCTAATTTGAGTTTTCTGATCCTGTATTTTTGCTCTTTGTCTTTTGTTACACAGAGTGAAATAGAAGCTTGGTTTTGCCTTTGCTGGTAAGTAAACAGTGATTGTAACTGAAGCAATATGAAACTGGGATTGTGTAACATGTTTAGCAATTTACATACAATAGTTTGGCTTTTTGTGATATCTTGCCATTTGCTCATGGGCAAAAACACATTTAGGTTTTATAAGCAGTAAGCCTCCCCACTAGACCTGTGAGTGTCCCTAAAAATGTCCCTGAAGTTTAATAGGCCATTTATGTCTAATTTTAATTTTAAAGGCTTATCAAAGCGTTTCTGTAGTAATTATTGTTTTTATTACACATGTTAAGGCCATTTGAGACTCTGCAATTAAATTTTGCCCTCTTTAGACTAAAGTGAGTTCATTTTGTCTGAGGTACAGTGCTGGGAAAAGTCTTTCTTCCTTGCAGATTTATTTTGTTCATGCTTTTTTGTCACATGTTTCAAATCATCTAACAGGGATGATATGAATAAATACAAAAAAGCATTTAAACATTTAAGCAATAATAAAAGACTAAGAGAACCAGAGTTGTGAGTAGGCAATGTTGTGTATGTTAAAGCCTGTGTGTAATTTATGTACACTAAGTTTAAATTAGTTTCTTAATAATTTGCTCGATACAATGTGTTTGAAAATTTTATACAAAAGGGAAATATTGCAAAATACAAAAAGATTCCTGCCAACAGGTACAATGGAAGGACTCTTTATTATAATTTTTGTAATTGCAAAAATGGTGTGCCACTGTTGTTACTATGACATGTCAAAATTTACATGTATTTTAGGATTTACATATTCAGATCAGAACTAAAACCTGATGAGGTTTTCCGTTGATTCTAACAGTTGTGGTTTTTCCACACTTTATTAAGCACTGACTTGTGATAGAAAATGATGGAGCTAAAAAGCCATAATCTGTACCAACAAATATTGGTGCCTCTTCTTTGCACTTCTGTAGTATGCATGCCTTTATTACACATGTTATCACCATGTGAGACTCTGTAACTGAAGTTTGTCCTCTTCAGACTACAGTGAGTTCATAAAGGCTTGAAGAAATTGAGGATTTTACTAGTTATTTCATGTCACAGTAAATTGGATTGTGTGCGAAGAGGTTCAACAGTGTAAGTCATTAAACAGTGATCTGATGTGTTGTTTCCTTTCTCTAGGATACTGATCTGATCGTCGCAAGTCTGGTAAGTATAGGTTTTGTCTGCAGTACAGTGCTGAGAAAGGTCTTTCTTCTTTGCAGATTTATTTTGTTTATGCTTTTTTCACGTTTCAAATCATCTAACAAGGATGACCTGGATAAATACAAAAAGCAGTTTTAAAGTGATGATTTCATTTTTGAACCAGAACAACCTGGTCTAATGTAAAAACATGTTGGTCTCTAATACCCAGCTGTGGATGCCCTGATAGCAACAATTACCATCAAGCATTTACAGTAACTGGTAATGACTGGTTTACATCACTGGTTGATTTTGGTCCACTACAATTTCAGAATTGTCTTAATTAGATCCAAACAGGGCAGGCAAGAAAAGAAAAAAGTCGTAATTAAGGCCCAATATAGGGTTTTCAAGTCATACCACGTATCTTAATTTCATTAAAGTCCAGACTGATTAGTTTATACCAAGTGTTTTGTTTCATTCATTCAATTGGACTTGCTTGTGTGCTTCAGATCCTAAGTGTGATTAAACTTAAGCCCAGGACCTGATGAGTTGATGGTCCTGAAGTAGTAAAGGAACTCTGGGACATCACAGTAACAGCACCATGTTTGACTTTAATGCTGGTATTTTTCTCTCACTATAGATGATTCAGTTTAGTGCAGTTCGTCAGCACAGCTGTTGGTTATCATCGAGATATTATTAGGCAACTTGTTTTTGCCTGTTCAGCTACAATATCTGGGAGGGTTTTTGTTTTCTGGGGTCTCCAAATCCTTAGAAATCTATTTGTAAACTTTTACAGAACTATATGTGTTTGTTTCACATTAGAGCAGCTCACGACTGGCAGTTTAGGGACGATTAAATATTCACATAGGGCAGGGGTCTCAAACTCCACTCTTCAAGGGCCGGTGTCCTGAAGCTTTTCCACGTGTCCCTGTTACAAAACACCTGAATAACATTTGTAGGTCATTAGTGAGAGTATAGAATTTGACTGTGTGCTGAAGTGGCATCCCCTAAGACTACTCAAATTTAAGTAATTAAGTGTTTGGAAAAATGTACTTCTAAAAGTACTTTCATTGCATCATGTTCATTCACTCATGAGCTGCTATAACATGAATCAAATGGCTGAATTACCACCTCAGCATGCAGTCAGGTTCTGTAGAGTTTTGCTAATGACCTACTAATGTTATTCAGGTGTGTTGCAACAGGGACACATAGAAAAGTTTCTGGACACCAGGCCTTAAGGACCAGAGTTTGAGACCACTGGTGGTAGGGCATTGTGGATTTCAAAAGCTTCTTCCCTTAAATCACTGCCTAGAAACTGCTTTTTGTAATTTGTCATAATGACTTGCAAAGTATAGGTGGGATGAAAACATAAACATAAGACATTTTATAGTGGCCTGATATTTTTATCAAGGCTGTTTTTTTGAAAATAATCCTGGCTTAATTTACAAAAGATGAACTGTCTGAAAGTCATGTTTGTTTGTTTAAGAAATGTGGGAATGTCCAGCAAAGATCTTACATGCAACAGCTCAGATACAGCACTCACTTCTGTTCTTTTTATCATGAAATGATCTACAAAGAAATTACCATCATACTAAATTTTGCTAATTAGGCCTTAATATCAGCTATGATAAGTTTATCATAGATTTAGTGTAGTGCTTATTGCTGTGTATCAAACATGCCCCAAATGTGACTGAAATATGTAGAAACTGCTGTGTAGAAACTAGCTGTCTCCAAATTTCTCATTTTGCCAAAATACATACAGAGTGGCTTGAAACTGTCTGCTCTAACCTCAGTGTGTTGGTTTTGTTGGACCATATAATATTTACAGTAAGTTACTGTAGCAGCACGTCTTGGTGTAAGTTTATAGTGTGTTTTTTTTTTTAATTGTGTTAATAGAATTTGAATGCAGGCCACCTCAAATGTCAAAGCCTACAAACATTCCATACAAGCTATCATTTGTGATTGTTGCCTACTTTTAAATTGTGACATCACCATTTGATAAAGTGTGTAGTAGTAGGTGAAGCAAATCATTGGTTACGATCTCTACTCTCTTATGTAACTGAACCTAAATTTTGGAGCATTACATGACTCAGAAACTTGTGTGGCTTATTGCAAATGGATAAAACTACATATTACCTTTTATGAAGATGATCATCTTTATTAGGGTGCGGAAAAAGAAAACAGAGGAGAGTTGTTGCTGTCTAATGCTGATTGGAGTTGTCTGAGCCTGTATTTTTGTTCTTTGTCTTTTGTTACACAGAGTGAACAGCTCTTTGGCTTTGCCTTTGCTGGTAAGTAGACAGTAATGGTAATGTTTAGTAATTTACTTACAGTAGTTTGGCTATTTGTGTTATCTTGCCATTCACTCATGGGCAAAGACAAATAGTCAGGATTTAGAATCTGTAGCAGCAAAGCCCCCACACAGGACCACTGACTGCCCCAGAAAATGTCAATGAAGTTTAATAGCCCATTAATGTCTGATTTTAATTTTTGATGGCTTATCAAGTCCAAACATAGTTAAATGTCAGAGACATCTTTATGCAGTTGTTTGATTTCTCCTTATGTTTGTGGATTTAAGTGTGAGTATAGGTGGTACCTTAAACACTTAAGAGCACCACAGCTATCGATTTTTATTGTCTCTCTCATTCCACTTATGAATTAGCATGAAGTCAAAACGCTAGAAGTATTTTTCCTGAGTGACTGGCCTGAGTGCAGTTCACACTGCAGGCGAAAGCGCATCAAATCAGATTTTTTTGTCATGTTGGTATCAGTGATGGTATCATGGTATGACAGTGTGAACGGCACAAATCCGATATTTTAGAAAGCGACTGCTGTTTGAATTTCAATTGTCTTAATTAAGGTCCAAAATAGTGTTTTGAAATCATTTCACAGCTCTTGCTGATCATCAAGATGTTTTTAGGCAAATGTGAGAAGGTTTGTGTTCTTTTTGGCCAGTCAATAAATAATTTTGAGTTTAATGGATATAAAGTATTTAAAGCAGGAGGCCTGAAACTCTGCTGTAACCTCAGTGTGCGGGTTTATTTGGACCATATAATATTTACAGTAAGTTACTGTAGCAGCACGTCTTGGTTTGAGTTTATAGACTTAGTTTATTGTTTTAATAGAACGTAAAAATGTCCTTATAACAGTTCCACCATCATTTGTTAAACATTGTCATTCTGTTCACTCCAATAATTTACTGTAGAAGTCTTTAGTATTTAAAGCCCTACATGTACTGTATTTTTGAAATTATAAGGCATAACGTCAATAAACAATTCTGTTTTTAAGGCAGATTAAGCCAAACAAACAGTCAGATAAGTCAAACTTTATTCAAGTCATTCACAACAACTCTCAACACTGTTCAGTTGTAACACATAAAATACAGACCAATACACTCACTTTTTCAGTTCATTCCTCATCTACAAATCCATCAAACTCTTCATGGGTTGATCAGGTTGAAATCTGCTTCATAAGCATGTCTCTTAGCACGTGCCAGGTCCTTGTACACACACCATAATGTTATGTTGAAGCACCGTACAAATTACTCTACGAGGGTCCTGACTATGGTAGCCATAATGCTCTGACAATACATCAAGCAGCGCAGCTTTGTAGCTTACCAAAGTATTACTAAAATATTTGACAGAATTTTGAGCGCTGTGTACCACAGAAATCCCGTTCTAGGTCAGTAAGCATAACCAGAATCGATACACTAGGCACATTGTATGTTTTTGAGAAAATGACAGGGTTTTAGGTGTGCCATATAGTCTGAAGAATATGGTAAATCCAAGCATGTTGGAAATATGACTAATTCCATGCCTTTTGTGTCTTACAGGTGACCTGCTGCAGAAGATCCTCTCTCTCTATCATTATAAGCAATTCTGTCTATCCTATCACTCTCCCAACTCTATCTAATTTGAAAGCCATTCCATCTTGTATCCCTCTATCTCTACTGCTCTATCTAATTTGAGAATCCAAGTTTTGAGAATCCTTTCAGAATCCAATTTTCAGAAATCCAAGTTACCAGAACTTGATCTATCTGTTACAGAATTCTGAGAGATCTCTGCTCTCACTGCTCTTTCTTTCCTGTCATTAAGCTCTCTCACATTCAGTCATTTTGCTGGAAATTACAAGTTGAATATACAGTAGTAGAATTACAGTACAGTGGAACTTATAGTAGAAACTACTTACACAGCCCTACATTTGTCATTTTAATTTTGCATTACACTTTGGAATTAACACTTCTAGTTTGGCTTACTTTGATCAATTGTATAAAATATCACCTCTTTATAAGTTTACTTGTAATAAGATAATCTGGTTATTTTGTAATACATACATTCAGATAAATAATAAATTAGATCCAGTCTGTTAGTCTGTTTCATTGGCTATAACATTTGACTGCAAGTTTATAGTACTATTATTTAAGGACAAACCCATTTTGTCACTCAGTGTAAGTATTCAGTTAGTATTGTCATCGAGAAGTGCCTGAGGACCCAGACTTCCTGTTTCCTGACTGCTGCAGAAAATCCAGCTGAAGAATCCTCATCACCTGTCATCTTATCACCACACCACCACAGCTCCATATATTTGATTTCAATTTTAGATATCTGAAAGATTTACATAAACTCCCCTAAGAGCTAAGACTTTTATTATAGCCTGTTGATTGTTGAGATTTATTCTGCATATCATTTTATAGAAGTTGTAATTATTTACCAGTCTGGTTAAAAAAAATATAAGTAAAATTATACAGTTTCTAAGAGCTACAATAAAACGGACCAAATTGTTTCCAGAGAACTTTGAATTTCCTTTATTTTGAATTTGGAGTACAAATCAGCTTTTTAACATCTATTCATATATTCATAAAAACATTTTACAGTATAATAGTACATTTCTCAGATTTAACAGTAACTTGAGGAGTTGTACGTTTTTCTGTGTTTCAAGGTTCAGTTTTGTTTATATTTGTGTATAACCACATATAAGCTCCAGATTGTACTTCAGCAAAATGCCAAGAAAAGGTCAAAGGTCAAAGTCCCTAAAGCTTAGATGGCAAAAGCAGAAAGAACAGGTGAATGTTTCTCAGAGCAGTGAGCAGGTAAAGGTGTGTGTTTCAGCTTTTCCCAGCACAGAAGTGCAGAGCAGTGTTCAGACAGCCACAGTGTCTTATGCAGATGTGGTAAAGAAAGGTGTTCCCTCAGTGTCTGTCCCAGAGCCTGAAGTTATGCAGGTAATCCAGACTGAACCCCAGCTAACTGTACAAACACAGCATGATGGAGAGACAGCCAAAGTATCTTATGCAGATGTGGTAAAGAGAAGTGTTCCCTCAGTGTCTGTCCCAGAGCCTGAAGTTATGCAGCTAATCCAGACTGAACCCCAGCTAACTGTACACAAACAGCATGATGGACAAGCTCCAGGACAGTCTCATGTACAGGTTACAAACAGTGAAAGTCCACGAGTGAGTAGCGTCTGTGCTTCCCGAAGCCAGGCCGCTCCTAGGTATGGAAAGTACCGGAATCAGCAATGCATGGCTAACAGCTTGGTTTTCCTGTCATTCTTACATGAGGATGAATTTATTACCAGAGCAGATCTAAACCGTGTGTTGGACAAAGGCCATGCTGTCTATTCAGATGCCAGACTGAGGTTTGTGAACAGCGTGTTTCTAGCCTGCGATGAACTTCCCTCAGTTGTTACCAGCCGCAGACACGAGTATCAAGTCGACATGTCTCAGTTTGCTCATTACGGCACATTTGATGGTACAGATCACTTTCCGAGCCTTGAACAGGGACTACAGTGTTTGGCTTCAGACGTTCGCTATGCTTTGCTAGTCATGGGAGGAACAGTCATCGCTGTTAGCAGGCTGAATTCAGGTGAATATGCATATTTTGACCCTCACCCACGTAAGTCTACTGGTATGCCATTGTCGCTAAGTGTAAGTGGTGGAACTGCAGTTATGTTGAAATTCACACGTCTTAATGACATGATTGACAGGATCAAACGTTTGTACAGAATGTTCAGCATCGCACCAAGCTGCACTTATGAGCTACAGCCCATCGAGTTTCACAGTGAAAACGCTGCTGACCAAAGAGATGCTAATCAAACCACCGAATACAGACAAACAGCTACAAGTGCACCAGCACCAGCTTTAAATGAACGTGTTCATGAATTAAACTCTGAAATATACACTGAGCAGACACGGAAACCTGTGACCAAAGATTTAACCAGTGAAGTAATGTCATCCAGAGTTGATTCTTCAAATGAGACAGCTGCTCCCAGAAAAAACCATCATCCTTCTGATTATTTTGAAAAGGAAACCTCTGCATCCTCTGTGAGAGAAACTCAGGTAACACCAGATTCTATTCCTCAGAATGATTCAAACAGTGCCTCCAGTTCAACTAAGATAACAGAGGGACTCTCAGATAAACTGCTGAAATATAGTAAACATGAAAGGCAAAAAATGAGGAGAAGATTATTGACCCAACAAAAGCTACCACAGAGAAAGGAAAATCAGAAGACGAAAGAAAGGCAGATGTACAGGTTTGATGAAAGCTTCAAGGCAAAGAAAAAAAACTCAGCTCGGAAGTCTGATGATCCTGATCACAGACAGAAAAGGATTCTGTACAGAAATGAACTGTATAAATTAAATGCTACCTATAAGGAGAAAAAGAAAGAACATTTGAGAAAGATGTATAGAGAAAGTGCTGAAATTAGAGATAGAAAAAGAGAACGTGTCATAAGGACATATAAAGACAATCCCCTATTCAGAGATAAGCAGAAGGAACGTATAACAAGAAAATATAGAGAGTCTTCCATATTCAGAGATAAGCAGAAGGAACGTGTAACAAGAACATATAGAGAGTCTCCCATATTCAGAGAAAAGCAGAAGGAACGTGTAACAAGAACATATAGAGAGTCTCCCATATTCAGAGATAAGCAGAAGGAACGTATAAGAAGAATATACAGAACTTGTGCTGGATTCAGAGAAAAACATAAAGCTTACATGAGGTCATATGTATATAACCTATATAAAGAAAGCGAAGAATTTAAAAAGAAAAAACGATTTTACATGACTAAGCGGTATGGAGAAGAGAAACAATTTCAGCAACAACACAAGGACAATATGAGAGAACGAATGAGAGTAAAATATTGGAACGGTTTTTCTTTCAGACAGATGCATAATATCAGATGTGCAATGAATATAAAACGGAAATATCGCCAGATGCATCGACCAGCTGAGAGTTTACAGAGTCATCCAGAGAACACTTTAATGAATGAGGCCATATCTCGTTTCAGATCAAACATTAAGTCAGCACCATCTTATGTTTGTACTGTTTGTCTAAAAGCTTCTTTTCCTAATCAGGTGAAAATCTGCAAAAGACAAAATTACTCAAAACACCAGACTGTAGCTCATCAGTGTCTAACTGGTAAATATGTTCATGTGTGTGATGAAGCATGTCATGATCACTGCAGCTTTCCTGTTGAGAGAAAAAAAGAGTATATCTGTCACACGTGTCACAGTTCCCTCAAAAGTGGATGCATGCCCAGGCTTGCTGCTGTTAATGGTTTAGAACTGCAGGATATTCCAGCTGAACTTTGTGATCTCAACATTCTGGAGAGACATCTGATTGCCAAATGCATACCATTTGCTAAGATTATTCCTCTTCCAAAGGGGAGACAGAGACTCATACGTGGTAATGTGGTGTGTGTACCATCTGAAGTCCAACAAACAGTTGACTCTTTACCGAGGATCAGAAGCCAATCACAGATCATGAGGGTGAAATTGAAAAGACGACTGTGCTACAAAGGCCATCAGCTGTTCCAGACTGTCACCTGGTCTAAACTCATTCAAGCTCTGCGTAAACTGAAACAAATTCATCCACAGTACACAGATATTGTTATCAGAGATGATGCATTGCTTTGTGATCCAACGTTACCTGATGATGACAGCAGTGATGAAGCCAGCATGGCAAGTGATGATTATAATGAAGCAGATTTAATGGAAATTGACAACTATGAAAAAGATGCCCTTTTGTGTGAAAGTGAGTCTCAAAGTGACCAAGATATTAATATGCAATCTTGTGATGAACAACCAGAGGAACAAAATCCAGATGAACCAGAAAGTGATTTGAACAATGGAGGTTTTGCTCTAGAAAGTTGTCTGCAGCCTGTTGACATTTCAGAAGAGATTCTCTGTTTCAGTGATAACACATATTGTGTGGCTCCTGCAGAAAGAAACAATCCTGTCAGCTTCTTCAGAACTCCTCATTTGGAAGCCATGGCATTTCCTGTGCAGTTTCCTACTGGTCAGAATACACTGGATGAAATGAGACGTCTCAAGCTCACACCGAGTGCATACTTCAAGTCAAGGCTTTTCAACATTGATGCAAGATTTGCTAAAGACACAAATTACCTGTTTTTCTCACAGTTTGTCACTGAAATACACTTGGCTAATTCCAGCATGACAATACAGCTAAGGAAAGGTAAAACTATGACGAAAGATGGACGCAAAATCACATCAGGAATGTTACAAAGTAAGACAGAAGTAGAGAAGCTGGTAAGAAATAAAGATGCAATCAGATTTATGCAGCCACTCAGAGGAACTCCAGCTTACTGGCAGAAAACTACCAGAGATCTATTCAGCATGGTTCGCCAAATAGGAACACCTCAGTTCTTTGTCACTTTCTCTGCTGCTGAGATGAGATGGCCTGAAGTGATTCAAGCAATAAAGAGACAGCAAGGTGAAGAGGTTGATTTTGAAGCCCTGGACTGGTCAGAAAAGTGTGAAATTCTAAGATCAAATCCAGTAACCACCATGCGAATGTTTGATAAACGTGTTGAGGCTTTGTTCAGAGATTTGCTTTTTTCTCCTGCACAGCCCCTTGGTGAGATCATTGATTACTTTTACAGAGTTGAGTTCCAGCACAGAGGTAGTCCACATATACACATGTTGCTGTGGATTCGAGAAAAGGTAGAAGCAGATGTGGATGACGACCAAACTGTCTGTGACTTTGTTGACAGATACATCTCAGCTCAACTCCCTGATCCAGAAAAACAACCTGAACTGCACAAAAAAGTCACTGAGCTACAAAAGCACAGCAAAAACCACACAAAAACATGCTTTAAGAGTGTGAACTCTGGTTGTAGATTTGGGTTTCCCAAACCACCAGCCACAAGAACAATGATTGTGAGACAGGATGAGGATTCAGACACTGAAGCTGCAAAAGCCAAACTCAGACCTTTGTTGAACCTGCTGAAGGAACCTGAAGCTGCTTCCCTCACCATAGAGCAGATTCTGTCACGATGCAACTTGACAATGGATGAGTATGAACAATGCCTCCAAGACATAAACAAGAAAACAGCTCTGATTCTGAAACGTGACCCAAATGAGTGTTGGATCAACAATTACAACCCAGACCTGCTTGAAGCCTGGAACTCTAATTTAGATGTCTCATTCATTTTGAATGCCTATTCATGTATAGAATACCTCTGTAAATATATAACAAAGAAAGAATCTGGCCTCTCTGAATACCTGAAGACAGTTATTGACAACTCTGATAAGAACACCGTCAATGAATGTGATGAAATGAGAGCTGTGATGCAGGCTTACTCAAAAAAGAGAGAAATCAGCGCACAGGAGTGTGTGACTCGAGTCTGTGGCCTAAAAATGAAAAAATGTTCCCGCAGTGTTGTATTTGTACCAACAGATGATAACCCAGTAAAAATGAGTCGGCCCATGAGCTTCCTGGAAACCACAACACATGACAGTTGTAATATTTGGATGACAAGTTTGAGTGATAAATACAAATGCAGACCTGAGACCCCAGAATATGAGGAAATGTCACTGGCTGATTTTGCTGCCTTGTGCAGGTTGGTGAGTGGTCCAAATGAAGGAAAAGATGTGCTTCCTCTTCTAAACCAGCTTGGATTTGTACAAAGGCGAAAGAATGATAAACCAGCTATAATCAGGTATTACCACTGTTCACAGGAAAAAGATCCTGAGCAATATTATGGTCGACTGTTGAGACTTTACCTTCCACACAGATCAGAGCAGGAACTGAAACCACAAGGGTTCCAAACCTATCAGTCCTTCTACAACTCAGGTTTTGTACGACTTCCATGTTCAGACCACAGTGAGTCTGTGAAAAGGGTTGTGAAAAGAAATAAAGACAAGTATGAGAAGAACTCTGAGGATATTGAGAGTGCACTGGAAGAGTTTGAACAAAATAGGGATGTTGTGATCGATGAATGGTGTAATCTTGCTCCTGAATCTGAAGTTGTGAGGCTGCAATGTGATGAGAATCTTCCTGAGAGACATTCTGATGATGAGAACGAACAGGAGAATGTTCCCGACTACAGTCGTCAGTCTGATGCTGTAACAAAGATCAGAGCCGTCAGAGAACAACCTGCAGTAGATCCAGCCGTGGTACGTGTAATGTATCAGAATCTGAACCAGAAGCAGGCCTGCGTGTTCTATGCCATAAGAGACTGGTGTATTCAGCGAGTTTGTGGTTTGAACCCAGATCCATTTTTCTTCTATATCAACGGTGGTGCAGGAACTGGAAAGTCACATCTGATTAAGTGTATTCATTCTGAAGCATCAAAGATCCTGAGCAGACTGCCTGCTAATGCAGAAGAAGCTGACATATCAAATCCAACTGTTTTACTGACTTCATTTACCGGTACAGCAGCTTTTTCTATCAGTGGCTCTACGTTACATTCTCTACTGAAACTACCCAGGAGTCTGAAACCACCCATTCAAGGACTTGGTAACCAACTGGATGAAGTCAGATCTGAGCTGATGAATGCTGAAATTATTGTTATTGATGAGATTTCAATGGTTTCAAAACCCCTTTTTGCCTATGTGGATGCAAGACTGAAACAAATCAAAGGCACTCAGAGACCTTTTGGTGGAATGTCAGTTTTAGCTGTTGGAGATTTTTACCAGCTGCCACCAGTGCGACAGTCTAAACCTCTCTGTGTTTACGATCCAGAACAGATTGACCTATGGCAGGAGCATTTTCAGATGATCACTCTAACCGAGATCATGCGTCAGAAAGATGATGTGGCCTTTGCAGAGATGCTGAACAGGATTAGAGTCAAAGAAAAGACAGATGAGCTTTCTCAGTGCGACAGAGATTTGCTGTCACAGGCTGTGACTGCACCAGAAGAATGTCCAACTGAGGTCTTACACATTTATGCCACCAACAAGAATGTGGAATCCCACAACACAGATACCCTGAAGAAGCTTCATTCAAACATCATAATCATCAATGCAGACGATTTCCAGAAGGATAAATGTACAGGCAGAATGGAACGAAGAGACAAACCATTTACAGGTGGGCGAAATGATTTACCTGACACTCTGAATGTTGCTGAAGGAGCTCGAGTCATGCTGACCAGAAACTTGGACACACTAAACGGTTTAGTCAACGGTGCTTTTGGTATACTGATAAAGGTGGTGAGATCTGAAAATGATGGACACATAATTAAACTGGGGCTCAGGATGGACAACCGGCAGCCTATGAGACACAACCGCAGTGCTAATGCAGCATCTGATGATCTTGTTTACATTGAGAGAGCAGAGGAGAGTCTGAAGTTTAAAGGAGCGGTACGCAGACAGTTTCCTGTAAAGCTAGCATTCGCTTGCACAATTCACAAAACTCAGGGTCTTACAACACAGACAGCTGTAGTTTCAATGAAGAACATTTTTGAACCAGGTATGGCTTACGTTGCTCTCAGCAGGGTGACGTCTCTCAGTGGACTCTATTTGCAGGACTTGGATGAGAAAAAGATTTACGCCAATCCCGAGGTAACTGCAGCGCTCCAAACCATGAGACAAGCCAGTGTTGAGGAAATGATGCCTCTTCTTCAGGTCAGAGAAACAGCCAGCAGACTTGACACTCTTACACTGATCCATCACAATACGGAGGGTTTGCCATCTCACATCAGTGACATCAAGAGTCATCATGAAATGTGTTTAGCAGATGTTTTGTGTCTCACTGAGTCTCACCTTCAAGGCTCCTTTGTTGCAGACAGTCTTCATTTGGACGGCTACACCATGTTCAAACGCAACAGACATGTGTCCTACACAAACTTTCCTCACATGGCCAGCAGAAGTGGTGGGGGAGTTGTTGTGTATTTGAGGAATCATTTTCAGGTTCAGGTAAAACAGTATCTGCATAATGTCACTGATCTTGAGTTTTTAGTGTTGAAGGTTCAGGCTCCATTCCCTGCGCTCATTGCTGTTGTGTACAGACCCCCTGACTACAGTTTGACACCATTCATGCAAAACCTGGTAAGTCTTTTAGATTCACTTGAAATCATGGACTGTCACCCAATCATTGTGTGTGGAGATTTTAATGAAAACCAGTTGCAGAGTGGAAGAAAACAGATTCTGGAGCAGTTTCAGTCGAGAGGGTATTCACAGCTGATCACTTCTGCCACTACAGACAAGAACACCCTGCTTGACCTCATTTTTATTTCTCAGCCACAGAAATGTCTGTATTCAGGTGTTCTGAGATCATATTACAGTTACCACAACCCTGTCTTTTGTGTCCTGTCCTCGAGCCAATCATGAAGTCGTCTGGTGAGTTTTGAAACAATTACAGATCATGTTTGTTACAGAGTTTACTGATTGTAGAGCATGAAAAAGATTTTTCATTGAAAAAAGGGTCTTCCCTACTCTGTCTGTCAGAAGACCCTTTCTTATTGCAATGTTATTAATCATTTCACCAAATCATTGCTGAACTTCATGAAGAGCAGAGAACATCTGCTATCATGCACCTCTGATCTGAAATGTGCTGCAACATTTGATAAACCAACATCATGTTTTAAATGACTAAATCTTTTTACTATGACGTATGTAGCTCAACAAACGAGATCTTCCCCTCCAAGGGCTTTAAAATATGAAATAGTAAATAAATAAATCCCAGATAAATGCAGGTATTTATTATGGGTCACATGAATAAATACAGACAATTATATTTTCTTGATTATAGTAGATTTTGTAGAATCAAAAGTTTTTGTGATGAATGAGTTTTTGCTTATCATGTTTTACAGGTAAAAAATGTCAAAAGTTTTAAACTATCTTTAGGCTACCAGAGATGTCTATAATGATACATTATGTAGAGAAAAACATTAGTACAGCTTACATAATGTGTATAAAAACTGATGTAGAAGTAAATGGATAGTTTTCTGAAAGTTCCCGACTACAGTTTAACACCACCCACCCAGCTCAGCCCCCAAGTGTCTATGTAATGCTGGTATGGTGTGTGAGTTTGACTTGGCCTTTATCCGGGTGGGTTTGGGTTTGGGTGGATAAAGGCCAAGTCAGAATTCTCTGAGCAGCTGGAAAAAGCTGCAAATAAACAAAGATATCAGAAAGTGTGGGCTTTAGGTGTAGCCCCCGCTTTCTGATGCACTAATTAAACTTAGTAACTGACACCCCATACCAGCATTACATAGACACTTGGGGGCTGAGCTGGGTGGGTGGTGTTATAAGCACGTGTTTTGTTAGATATATTTTTTCAGAAACGGCACAGTCTCCTTTGTGGCAAAACCTTCAAACTTCACCATCCTCAGCTGAAACAACAACAACTTAACACCATCTTCATGAACTGCTGAGCCAAACCTGATCCATCAGTGCTGGACTGCACAGATAACCACATGCCACAAGGAGATGCTGTGTTATGAACTGCCATACCAGTGTGTCTTCAATGGAGAAGATGACACACCCATCACCTGACCTCCTGCCTGATCTGGAGACCATCATCATGCTGCCACACTACAACCTCTGAGACCATCAATGATGACTCATACTGAGGAAACTGTATTTCCTGTCAGAGATGCTCAGTGATCCTCAGAGCAGAGAGAGGTATGATTCTTTATCTTTGATAAAAAATGTCAGTGTTTTTAATTCAATTAATTAATTAAAATCTTGTTTATTGCATAAATAATTCCACACTCAAATGATTATACTTGTTGACACTTTTTGAGTTTTAATTGACATTATGGATTACAAATCTATGCTTTTTCTACTCTGTCTCTCTGTGCAGGTATTGCTGTCTTCTGAGTTCTTCAGTGTCCCAACTGAGACATTCAAACCTCATTGCAGAGCTCATGTCTTTCCTCACCATCATGCGAGTGTGAGATTGCTCTGGATTCTGGTTATGTGGCCCACAGCACCTATAAGGTATTTCAACATTGTTCATTGTATAACTTATTTGTAGTTTTTAGGGTTTCTACAGACAAAAAAAAAAGTTCCTTTTTCTGTATTTTTTAGAACAAGCTCGTCCAGTGTGCCTGCATTCCAGCTTCTTAGACTCTACGCAAGTGGACAGAGTATCAGTGTTTGACCACTCTTACAGACACTGACTTCTGTCAACTCACTGCTACTGATCAGGCACTTCATCCAGGAAGACAGAGGGCTGCAAGCCTGTCATCATTTCCAGTGTGGCTTTGTATTCTTGGGGTAGCATCAGATTTTTCCCACAAATATTCAAAGGTAACATTTATTTTAAGCTTAGTTATTAAATCAAAAGTCTTCTCTTGTGTTATGTCTGTGAAGGTTCTCATGGTGTCCTTTGATGTAGTCTCTCTCTTTACTTGCATACCCACTACGGAGGCCGTGGAGACTGTCAGAAAACGACTACAAGAAGACAGCTCCTTGGAAGACAGGACCAACTTCACACCCGATCAGATGTGCACACTGTTAGACCTCTGCCTTACCACTACATATTTCAAATACAACGAGGGTTTCTACAGACAAAAACATGGCTGTGCCATGGGCTCCCCCGTGTCACCTATTGTAGCCAACCTTTGCATGGAGGAAGTGGAAAGGAAGGCTCTTGGCTCTTTCAAAGGAAGAGTACCCAGCCACTGGTACAGATATGTAGACGACACCTGGGTCAAAATCAAAACTCAAGAAGTGGAATCCTTCACTGCGCACATTAACGCCGTGGATAAAAACATCAAGTTCACCAGGGAAGACACAAAGGACGACTGTTTGCTTTTCCTGGACTGTGCTGTGCACATTGAAGAGAACGGCAACCTCAACATTGAAGTTTATTGGAAGCCCACACACACGGACCAGTACCTCCTCTTTGACTCCCATCACCCTCTGGAACACAAACTTGGAGTAATTAGGACACCCCCCCGGGCAGAACATGTTCCCTCTAAGCCTGAAGGGAAAAAGAAGGAACACAAACATGTAAATGAAGCACTTAAAACATGTGGCTATCCTAATTGGGCGTTTATAAAGTCAGCAAAGATGCACAGAAAAGAACATCAGATACCAGCGAGGGAGGATAAGAAAGACAGATGCAACAACATTGTCATCCCCCATGTACTAATTAGACTTAGTAACTGACACCCCATACCAGCATTACATAGACACTTGGGGGCTGAGCTGGGTGGGTGGTGTTAAAAGCACTTGTTTTGTTAGATATATTTTTTCAGAAACGGCACAGTCTCCTTTGTGGCAAAACCTTCAAACTTCACCATCCTCAGCTGAAACAACAACATCTTAACACCATCTTCATAAACTGCTGAGCCAAACCTGATCCATCAGTGCTGGACTGCACAGATAACCACATGCCACAGGGAGACTGCTGTGTTATGAACTGCCATACCAGTGTGTCTTCAATGGAGAAGATGACACACCCATCACCTGACCTCCTGCCTGATCTGGAGACCATCATCATGCTGCCACACTACAACCTCTGAGACCATCAATGATGACTCATACTGAGGAAACTGTATTTCCTGTCAGAGATGCTCAGTGATCCTCAGAGCAGAGAGAGGTATGATTCTTTATCTTTGATAAAAAATGTCAGTGTTTTTAATTCAATTAATTAATTAAAATCCTGTTTATTGCATAAATAATTCCACACTCAAATGATTATACTTGTTGACACTTTTTGAGTTTTAATTGACATTATAGATTACATATCTATGCTTTTTCTACTCTGTCTCTCTGTGCAGGTATTGCTGTCTTCTGAGTTCTTCAGTGTCCCAACTGAGACATTCAAACCTCCCTGCAGAGCTCATGTCTTTCCTCACCATCATGGGAGTGTGAGATTGCTCTGGATTCTGGTTATGTGGCCCACAGCACCTATAAGGTATTTCAATATTGTTCATTGTATAACTTATTTGTAGTTTTTAGGCCTTAACACAAATAAAATGTTCCTTTTTCTGTATTTTTTAGAACAAGCTCGTCCAGTGTGCCTGCATTCCAGCTTCACAGAAAAGAACATCAGACACCAGCGAGGGAGGATAAGAAAGACAGACACAACAACATTGTCATCCCCTATGTAGCCGGTGTATCAGAAAAACTCAGGAGTTTTCTCCAAATACGACATCCCAGTGTACTTCAGACCCAGTAACACACTCAGACAGAAACTGGTTCACCCGAAAGACAAAACTCCTAAACACAAACTTAACAATGTGGTGTACGCTGTACAGTGCAGCGAGGAATGCCCAGACTTCTACATCGGAGAGACCAAACAGCCACTTCACCAGCGCATGGCACAACATAGAAGAGCCACCTCCACAGGACAAGACTCAGCAGTTCATCTGCATCTAAAGGACAAAGGTCACTCTTTGAGGATGCCAATGTTCACATTTTGGACAGATGGAGGAGTGAAAGAAGCCATTTACGTCCACTGTGAGCGACCATCTTTGAACAGAGGCGGTGGTTTACGACACCAACTGTCTGCCATCTATAATCCAGTTTTGAGTTCCCTCTCCAGACACCGTAACGTCCACTCACATCCTGGGAGTGGGCGTGGGTGATTTCCTGACCTCAGGAAATCACATGATAGGGTGGGGCCAGGTTTCACAATGAGCTCACCCGAAACCCTGGCTGATTGGGACCCACACCCACTTTCACACCTTGGCTCATGTTATTAGGTAGAGGATCATCAGGGGGTTCTTTGTCCCTCTTTGGGGGGAAACTCCCACTGGGTTTAAATCTGGGACTCTCCACCATTGACCCTTAGAACTGAAGAAGCTTCTCGGATGAGAGGTGAAACGTCTTCAAGGAACTCAAAGAAGTCCAGACGCTTTTCTTTCCAAGCTCCTTAGATTTCACTTGTGTTAATTACATTTTATTTGTTGTTGTTTTCTTTTAGATTTATATGCAGTGATTGGATGTGGTGGAGCTTTGTTAACCGTGTGGAAAACATCTGTTTGTGATGATATTTACAATGAGGCTTTAAGGTGACAGTTTCCATGTAATTTCAATCCTTTTACTAAGCAAAAACATGTTTGCAATTAACATGTTTTTTCAGTTTTGTCTTTTGGATTTATGGTTAACATTCCTCTGTGACAGCAAATACTAAACTGGTCCAAGTAACCAGCATATCATTGGTCAAAGGCAAAAAGGACCACATGTCACACTAGCAATGAATTTTTGACTGTGTTTGTGTTAGTATAGAGTAGGTCTAACAGTGGTTTTCCACATCTGCTCTAATATATATAGATAATGGGTCAGACATATAAAGTCATTTTGAAAAGTTCATAAAGGTCATTTATATGTGTTCCTCTTTATCATTTTATATCAGGTCACACAGCTGACTTGAGTTTTGATCAGAGTAGAACCATAACATTCATGCTAATGGTTCTACTGTTTACAGTTACTTTATGATGGATTTCACCCTGGTCACAGCACTATGTGAAAAGCTGTTAGAGGTAAAGTTAAGCCAATTAATACATCATCATAAGTCACTCTCTAACGCAGGGCAGTGATTATTATTCACTGTAATTTATTCCACAACAATGTTCTTTATTTGATTCTTTAAATATGCACATCGATTGTTTAGCTCTGTGACTCTCCACACCTGAAATATATCACAATGTGGACTTCATTTCGACAGTATTTTGTAGATTGGTACCATATTTATCATCGAATCATCTTGTGCACTTATTAACTAAATGTTGTTTGTTTGTTTTTTTTGTTTGTTTGTTTGGGGGTTGTTGTTGCCATTTTTACCTTTCACCAACTGTGTAAATTCTGCAATTTTACCTTGGTTTTGTTTCACATCAGTTTATCTGCTGGCTGGTATTCCTGTCTTCCTTCTCTCACCCCAACCGGTCGCAGCAGATGGCCGCCCCTCCCTGAGCCTGGTTCTGCTGGAGGTTTCTTCCTGTTAATAGGGAGTTTTTCCTTCCCACTGTCGCCAAAGTGCTTGCTCATAGGGGGTCATATGTCATATGATTGTTGGGTTTTTCTCTGTATCTATGAAGCGCCTTAAGGTGACTTTTGTTGTGATTTGGTGCTATATAAATTGAATTGAATTGGTTTTCTTTCTTTTCTAATGTTTCTGGTCATTTTTCACAGTTAAACAAGTAACTTTGAGGTTACGTCATCGTTTTCAGCTGTTATCTGTATACATTTTTTTCCTAATAATTACATTTCTGCAAAATTATAGCAGTTCTGGTAAGTTGTAATATTTCTGCCAAGTTATTAATTTTTGACTAAATTATTACATTTCTGCTAAGTTGTAGCTTCTGGTAAATTACAACATTTCTGCTGAATTGTTATGTTTCTTCTAAGTTATTGCATTTCTGCTAAGTTATTACATTTTTGCTAACTTGATGTTGTTCTGCAAAGTTATTAAAATTTCAACAACTTTTTAAACACTGACTTTGATTTCTTCAGCTTCTTCAGCTATTTTCAAGTATTTTCAGCAGACAGCTTCAGCTTTACAGTTTCCTCTAAGTGATTGCAGTTCTGCTAAGTTATTACATTTTAGAAAAGTTCTTTTGCTTCTGCAAAGTTTTTACAATTTCTGCAACTTTTCAGCTTTTTCAGCTACTTTTTGCATACAGCTTCAGCTTTAAGCATCCACACTGCATTTTCGCAGGAAATGCAAATTTTTCTAGTTATATTTTCTTATTCCGTACGTTTTTTGAAAGCCTACTCCTTCAAAACCGTTCAACTTAGAAAAACCATTCAAACATCGTTAGATTCCTATTATTTTGGACATGACTGCTTCTATTTTTCTCATTTTTAACATTTATATTTTTAATTTTATTCAACTTTATTCAACAAAAATTTCCCATGTATTTCAATGGGGAGACCCTTCAAATTCTCATTCAACTTACTCATTTTTAAACTCTTACTACTTCCACATACATTGACATAGAGCCACCATTCAAACTTTAAAACGAAGACAAGACATTCAACTATTCAACTTGTATTTATCTTTTCAATATCTATTATACTTTTTCTTCAGTTCCAGTTTAAGTTTCATGATGTTTTTTCAGCCGTTTCAGAGTTTATAATGGGTGTGTATGGGACGGAATGTTGGGGCTAGAGTGAGGCAGCTCAACTGCTAGAGTGAGAGGAGCAAAAAAATTAATCTTAAAATCTTTTTTAAAACTGCTGCTGTGTCTGCAGCGTTTGCTCTACAGGTATGATTTTACCCTCAAAACGTAGCCATGGCTGTCCTCTTTCATCCAATGTGTTTACTATTGTCCTAGGTGTTATGGTTCTTTCATAAATGTCACCAATGCACAGCCTCCTCCCTCCAACTCTTCCATAGACTCTAATGTTAAAATGGCTCAGAAGGTTCGTTTGAAAATCAGAAGAGCATGGTGTCTTTCCACTGTCACCACGTCCATATAATAAGCTCCACAGGCATGAAAACTGAGAATTAGGTAGACTAGACATTGCTGTCGCTCACGGTGAAAGAATTTTGTCAATACGACTTTTACTTTTCATTTGGGAGCGATTTGTTTCGGCCTGACTTTTCTGTTCATTTTAAGCAGCAAAAGTGAAGTGCATGTCTGTGTGCGTGTGTATGGAGCCATTGGGTGCGGTCACTATAGCAACCAGGCTCACACCTGCCTGCTTAACGAGCTCTCTCTCTCTCTCTGCCAAGATTCATCTTAAACACTTCTCTTTCAACTGCTGCTGTGTCCACAGTGTTAAAGCCATCATTTTACCCTCAAAACGTCGCCATCGTTGTTCTTTTTCCAACATCTTGTCTTTCAAAGCTCAGAGATGTAAACTTTTTAAACTGTGTGGGTCCAAGTGGAGGGATCACATTTTAGTCATTCAGTGATTCAAAGAATATGACCTTTTAATATTCTTTCAGATGTTTTCTGACTCTAAATGTTCTTTTCTCATTTCTTAGGTTTTTCTAATTTACAATTAAAACATTTTCAGTTTTTTTCCAACTCCTTCTTCTGTGTAACCTTCAGCTTTTAGCAGTTCAGCACCTTTGTTTTCAGGTTAAATTCGTTTTTTTTTTTTTGTTTTTTTTTAATCTCATTCAATATTTTTAACTCAAAATTCAGCAATTAATTCATTTCAGTGCATACATTCAGATTCAAGCATTCACACTGCAGTTTCTTCAGAAAATGCACTTTCTAGTTATTATTCCATTTTTTTATTAGTGTGAATGCTTGAAAAGCATTCACAGTATTGTTCTTCTAATCTTTATTATTATTATATTTTCTTATTCCGTACGTTTTTTGAAAGCCTACTCCTTCAAAACCGTTCAACTTAGAAAAACCATTCAAACATCGTTAGATTCCTATTATTTTGGACATGACTGCTTCTATTTTTCTCATTTTTAACATTTATATTTTTAATTTTATTCAACTTTATTCAACAAAAATTTCCCATGTATTTCAATGGGGAGACCCTTCAAATTCTCATTCAACTTACTCATTTTTAAACTCTTACTACTTCCACATACATTGACATAGAGCCACCATTCAAACTTTAAAACGAAGACAAGACATTCAACTATTCAACTTGTATTTATCTTTTCAATATCTATTATACTTTTTCTTCAGTTCCAGTTTAAGTTTCATGATGTTTTTTCACCCATTTCAGAGTTTATAATGGGTGTGTATGGGACGGAATGTTGGGGCTAGAGTGAGGCAGCTCAACTGCTAGAGTGAGAGGAGCAAAAAAAATAATCTTAAAATCTTTTTTAAAACTGCTGCTGTGTCCGCAGCGTTTGCTCTACAGGTATGATTTTACCCTCAAAACGTAGCCATGGCTGTCCTCTTTCATCCAATGTGTTTACTATTGTACTAGGTGTTATGGTTCTTTCATAAATGTCACCAATGCACAGCCTCCTCCCTCCAACTCTTCCATAGACTCTAATGTTAAAATGGCTCAGAAGGTTCGTTTGAAAATCAGAAGAGCATGGTGTCTTTCCACTGTCACCACGTCCATATAATAAACTCCACAGACATGAAAACTGAGAATTTGGTAGACTAGACATTGCTGTCGCTCACAGTGAAAGAATTTTGTCAATACGACTTTTACTTTTCATTTGGGAACGATTTGTTTTGGCCTGACTTTTCTGTTCATTTTAAGCAGCAAAAGTGAGGTGCATGTCTGTGTCCGTGTGTATGGAGCCATTGGGTGCGGTCACTATAGCAACCAGGCTCACACCTGCCTGCTTAACGAGCTCTCTCTGCCACTCTGCCAAAATTCATCTTAAACACTTCTCTTTCAACTGCTGCTGTGTCCACAGTGTCACAGCCATCATTTTACCCTCAAAACGTCGCCATCGTTGTTCTTTTTCCAACATCTTGTCTTTCAAAGCTCAGAGATGTAAACTTTTTAAACTGTGTGGGTCCAAGTGGAGGGATCACATTTTAGTCATTCAGTGATTCAAAGAATATTAACTTTTAATATTCTTTCAGATGTTTTCTGACTCTAAATGTTCTTTTCTCATTTCTTAGGTTTTTCTAATTTACAATTAAAACATTTTCAGCTTTTTTCCAACTTCTTCTTCTGTGTAACCTTCAGCTTTTAGCAGTTCAGCACTTTTGTTTTCAGGTTAAATTCGGGGTTTTTTTTTTATCTCATTCAAAATTTTTAACTTAAATTCAGTAATTATTTCATTTCAATGCATACATTCAGATTCAAGCATTCACACTGCAGTTTCTTCAGAAAATGCACTTTCTAGTTATTATTATCTATTCCGTACGTTTTTTGAAAGCCTACTCCTTCAAAACCGTTCAACTTAGAAAAACCATTCAAACACCGTTAGATTCCTATTCTTTTGGACAACACTGCTTCTATTTTTCATATTTTTAACATTTATATTTTTAATTTTATTCAACTTTATTCAACAAAAATTTATAATGTATTTCAATGGGGAGACCCTTCAAATCCTCATTCAACTTACTCATTTTTAAACTCTTACTACTTCCACATACATTGACATAGAGCCACCATTCAAACTTTAAAACGAAGACAAGACATTCAACTATTCAACTTGTATTTATCTTTTCAATATCTATTATACTTTTTCTTCAGTTCCAGTTTAAGTTTCATGATGTTTTTTCACCCGTTTCAGAGTTTATAATGGGTGTGTATGGGACGGAATGTTGGGGCTAGAGTGAGAGAGCTCAACTGCTAGAGTGAGAGGAGCAAAAAAATTAATCTTAAAATATTTTTTAAAACTGCTGCTGTGTCCACAGCGTTTGCTCTACAGCCACCATTTTACCCTCAAAACGTAGCCATCGCTGTCCTCTTTCATCCAATGTGTTTACTATTGTCCTAGGTGTTATGGTTCTTTCATAAATGTCACCAATGCACAGCCTCCTCCCTCCAACTCTTCCATAGACTCTAATGTTAAAATGGCTCAGAAGGTTCTTTTGAAAATCAGAAGAGCATGGTGTCTTTCCACTGTCACCACGTCCATACAATAAACTCCACAGGCATGAAAACTGAGAATTCAGTAGACTAGACATTGCTGTCGCTCACGGTGAAAGAATTTTGTCAATACGACTTGTACTTTTCATATGGGAACGATTTGTTTCGGCCTGACTTTTCTGTTCATTTTAAGCAGCAAAAGTGAGGCGCATGTCTGTGTACGTGTGTATGGAGCCCTTGGGTGCGGTCACTATAGCAACCAGGCTCACACCTGCCTGCTTAACGAGCTCTCTCTCTCTCTCTGCCAAGATTCATCTTAAACACTTCTCTTTCAACTGCTGCTGTGTCCACAGTGTTAAAGCCATCATTTTACCCTCAAAACGTCGCCATCGTTGTTCTTTTTCCAACATCTTGTCTTTCAAAGCTCAGAGATGTAAACTTTTTAAACTGTGTGGGTCCAAGTGGAGGGATCACATTTTAGTCATTCAGTGATTCAAAGAATATGACCTTTTAATATTCTTTCAGATGTTTTCTGACTCTAAATGTTCTTTTCTCATTTCTTAGGTTTTTCTAATTTACAATTAAAACATTTTCAGCTTTTTTCCAACTTCTTCTTCTGTGTAACCTTCAGCTTTTAGCAGTTCAGCACCTTTGTTTTCAGGTTAAATTTGATTTTTTGATTTTTTTTTATTTCATTCAATATTTTTAACTCAAAATTCAGCGATTAATTCATTTCAGTGCATACATTCAGATTCAAGCATTCACACTGCAGTTTCTTCAGAAAATGCACTTTCTAGTTATTAGTGTGAATGCTTGAAAAGCATTCACAGTATTGTTCTTCTAATCTTTATTATTATTATTATTAGTGTGAATGCTTGAAAAGCATTCACAGTATTGTTCTTCTAATCTTTATTATTATTATTATTATTATTATTATTATATTTTATTTTTCCGTACGTTTTTTCAAAGCCTACTCCTTCAAAACCGTTCAACTTAGAAAAACCATTCAAACACCGTTAGATTCCTATTCTTTTGGACAACACTGCTTCTATTTTTCATATTTTTAACATTTATATTTTTAATTTTATTCAACTTTATTCAACAAAAATTTATAATGTATTTCAATGGGGAGACCCTTCAAATCCTCATTCAACTTACTCATTTTTAAACTCTTACTACTTCCACATACATTGACATAGAGCCACCATTCAAACTTTAAAACGAAGACAAGACATTCAACTATTCAACTTGTATTTATCTTTTCAATATCTATTATACTTTTTCTTCAGTTCCAGTTTAAGTTTCATGATGTTTTTTCACCCGTTTCAGAGTTTATAATGGGTGTGTATGGGACGGAATGTTGGGGCTAGAGTGAGACAGCTCAACTGCTAGAGTGAGAGGAGCAAAAAAATTAATCTTAAAATCTTTTTTAAAACTGCTGCTGTGTCCACAGCGTTTGATCTACAGGTATGATTTTACCCTCAAAACGTAGCCATGGCTGTCCTCTTTCATCCAATGTGTTTACTATTGTCCTAGGTGTTACGGTTCTTTCATAAATGTCACCAATGCACAGCCTCCTCCTTCCAACTCTTCCATAGACTCTAATGTTAAAATGGCTCAGAAGGTTCGTTTGAAAATCAGAAGAGCATGGTGTCTTTCCACTGTCACCACGTCCATATAATAAACTCCACAGGCATGAAAACTGAGAATTCAGTAGACTAGACATTGCTGTCGCTCACGGTGAAAGAATTTTGTCAATACGACCTATACTTTTCATTTGGGAACGATTTGTTTCGGCCTGACTTTTCTGTTCATTTTAAGCAGCAAAAGTGAGGCGCATGTCTGTGTACGTGTGTATGGAGCCATTGGGTGCGGTCACTATAGCAACCAGGCTCACACCTGCCTGCTTAACGAGCTCTGCCTGCCACTGTACCAAGATTCATCTTAAACACTTCTCTTTCAACTGCTGCTGTGTCCACAGTGTTACAGCCATCATTTTACCCTCAAATTGTCGCCATTATTGTTCTCTTTCCAACACCGTATCTTTCAAAGCTCAGAGATGTAAACTTTTTAAACTGTGTGGATCAAAGTGGAGGGATCACATTTTAGTCATTCAGTGATTCAAAGAATATGACCTTTTAATATTCATTCACATGTTTTCTGACTCTAAATGTTCTTTTCTCATTTCTTAGGGTTTTCTAATTTACATTTAAAACATTTTCAGTTTTTTTCCAACTCCTTCTTCTGTGTAACCTTCAGCTTTTAGCAGTTCAGCACCTTTGTTTTCAGGTTAAATTCGTTTTTTTTTTTTTTTTTTTTTTTAATCTCATTCAATATTTTTAACTCAAAATTCAGCAATTAATTCATTTCAGTGCATACATTCAGATTCAAGCATTCACACTGCAGTTTCTTCAGAAAATGCACTTTCTAGTTATTAGTGTGAATGCTTGAAAAGCATTCACAGTATTGTTGTTGTAATCTTTATTATTATAATATTTTATTATCTATTCCGTACGTTTTTTGAAAGCCTACTCCTTCAAAACCGTTCAACTTAGAAAAACCATTCAAACACCATTAGATTCCTATTCTTTTGGACATGATTGCTTGTATTTTTCTCATTTTTAACATTTATATTTTTAATTTTATTCAACTTTATTCAACAAAAATTTCCCATGTATTTCAATGGGGAGACCCTTCAAATTCTCATTCAACTTACTCATTTTTAAACTCTTACTACTTCAACATACGTTCACATAGAGCCACCATTCAAACTTTAAAACGAAGACAAGACATTCAACTATTCAACTTGTATTTATCTTTTCAATATCTATTATACTTTCTCTTCAGTTCCAGTTTAAGTTTCATGATGTTTTTTCACCCGTTTCAGAGTTTATAATGGGTGTGTATGGGACGGAATGTTGGGGCTAGAGTGAGGCAGCTCAACTGCTAGAGTGAGAGGAGCAAAAAAAATAATCTTAAAATCTTTTTTAAAACTGCTGCTGTGTCCGCAGCGTTTGCTCTACAGGTATGATTTTACCCTCAAAACGTAGCCATGGCTGTCCTCTTTCATCCAATGTGTTTACTATTGTACTAGGTGTTATGGTTCTTTCATAAATGTCACCAATGCACAGCCTCCTCCCTCCAACTCTTCCATAGACTCTAATGTTAAAATGGCTCAGAAGGTTCGTTTGAAAATCAGAAGAGCATGGTGTCTTTCCACTGTCACCACGTCCATATAATAAACTCCACAGACATGAAAACTGAGAATTTGGTAGACTAGACATTGCTGTCGCTCACAGTGAAAGAATTTTGTCAATACGACTTTTACTTTTCATTTGGGAACGATTTGTTTCGGCCTGACTTTTCTGTTCATTTTAAGCAGCAAAAGTGAGGTGCATGTCTGTGTCCGTGTGTATGGAGCCATTGGGTGCGGTCACTATAGCAACCAGGCTCACACCTGCCTGCTTAACGAGCTCTCTCTCTCACTCTGCCAAGATTCATCTTAAACACTTCTCTTTCAACTGCTGCTGTGTCCACAGTGTTAAAGCCATCATTTTACCCTCAAAACGTCGCCATCGTTGTTCTCTTTCCAACATCTTGTCTTTCAAAGCTCAGAGATGTAAACTTTTTAAACTGTGTGGGTCCAAGTGGAGGGATCACATTTTAGTCATTCAGTGATTCAAAGAATATGACCTTTTAATATTCTTTCAGATGTTTTCTGACTCTAAATGTTCTTTTCTCATTTCTTAGGTTTTTCTAATTTACAATTAAAACATTTTCAGCTTTTTTCCAACTTCTTCTTCTGTGTAACCTTCAGCTTTTAGCAGTTCAGCACTTTTGTTTTCAGGTTAAATTCGGGTTTTTTTTTTTTTATCTCATTCAAAATTTTTAACTTAAATTCAGTAATTATTTCATTTCAATGCATACATTCAGATTCAAGCATTCACACTGCAGTTTCTTCAGAAAATGCACTTTCTAGTTATTAGTGTGAATGCTTGAAAAGCATTCACAGTATTGTTATTCTAATCTTTATTATTATTATTATATTTTATTCTGTATTCCGTACGTTTTTTGTAATCCTACTCCTTCAAAACCGTTCAACTTAGAAAAACCATTCAAACACCGTTAGATTCCTATTCTTTTGGACAACACTGCTTCTATTTTTCATATTTTTAACATTTATATTTTTAATTTTATTCAACTTTATTCAACAAAAATTTCCCATGTATTTCAATGGGGAGACCCTTCAAATCCTCATTCAACTTACTCATTTTTAAACTCTTACTACTTCCACATACATTGACATAGAGCCACCATTCAAACTTTAAAACGAAGACAAGACATTCAACTATTCAACTTGTATTTATCTTTTCAATATCTATTATACTTTTTCTTCAGTTCCAGTTTAAGTTTCATGATGTTTTTTCACCCGTTTCAAAGTTTATAATGGGTGTGTATGGGACGGAATGTTGGGGCTAGAGTGAGGCAGCTCAACTGCTAGAGTGAGAGGAGCAAAAAAATTAATCTTAAAATCTTTTTTAAAACTGCTGCTGTGTCCGCAGCGTTTGCTCTACAGGTATGATTTTACCCTCAAAACGTAGCCATGGCTGTCCTCTTTCATCCAATGTGTTTACTATTGTCCTAGGTGTTATGGTTCTTTCATAAATGTCACCAATGCACAGCCTCCTCCCTCCAACTCTTCCATAGACTCTAATGTTAAAATGGCTCAGAAGGTTCGTTTGAAAATCAGAAGAGCATGGTGTTTTTACACTGTCACCACGTCCATATAATAAGCTCCACAGGCATGAAAACTGAGAATTAGGTAGACTAGACATTGCTGTCGCTCACGGTGAAAGAATTTTGTCAATACGACTTTTACTTTTCATTTGGGAGCGATTTGTTTCGGCCTGACTTTTCTGTTCATTTTAAGCAGCAAAAGTGAGGTGCATGTCTGTGTGCGTGTGTATGGAGCCATTGGGTGCGGTCACTATAGCAACTAGGCTCACACCTGCCTGCTTAACGAGCTCTGCCTGCCACTGTACCAAGATTCATCTTAAACACTTCTCTTTCAACTGCTGCTGTGTCCACAGTGTTAAAGCCATCATTTTACCCTCAAAACGTCGCCATCGTTGTTCTTTTTCCAACATCTTGTCTTTCAAAGCTCAGAGATGTAAACTTTTTAAACTGTGTGGGTCCAAGTGGAGGGATCACATTTTAGTCATTCAGTGATTCAAAGAATATGACTTTTTAATATTCTTTCAGATGTTTTCTGACTCTAAATGTTCTTTTCTCATTTCTTAGGGTTTTCTAATTTACAATTAAAACATTTTCAGCTTTTTTCCAACTTCTTCTTCTGTGTAACCTTCAGCTTTTAGCAGTTCAGCACTTTTGTTTTCAGGTTAAATTCGGGTTTTTTTTTTAATCTCATTCAAGATTTTTTACTTAAATTCAGTAATTAATTCATTTCAGTGCATACATTCAGATTCAAGCATTCACACTGCAGTTTCTTCAGAAAATGCACTTTCTAGTTAGTGTGAATGCTTGAAAAGCATTCACAGTATTGTTGTTGTAATCTTTATTATTATTATTATTATTATTATTATATTTTATTCTGTATTCCGTACGTTTTTTGTAATCCTACTCCTTCAAAACCGTTCAACTTAGAAAAACCATTCCAACACCGTTAGATTCCTATTCTTTTGGACAACACTGCTTCCATTTTTCATATTTTTAACATTTATATTTTTAATTTTATTCAACTTTATTCAACAAAAATTTATAATGTATTTCAATGGGGAGACCCTTCAAATCCTCATTCAACTTACTCATTTTTAAACTCTTACTACTTCCACATACATTGACATAGAGCCACCATTCAAACTTTAAAACGAAGACAAGACATTCAACTATTCAACTTGCATTTATCTTTTCAATATCTATTATACTTTTTCTTCAGTTCCAGTTTAAGTTTCATGATGTTTTTTCACCCGTTTCAGAGTTTATAATGGGTGTGTATGGGACGGAATGTTGGGGCTAGAGTGAGGCAGCTCAACTGCTAGAGTGAGAGGAGCAAAAAAATATAATCTTAAAATCTTTTTTAAAACTGCTGCTGTGTCCGCAGCGTTTGCTCTACAGGTATGATTTTACCCTCAAAACGTAGCCATGGCTGTCCTCTTTCATCCAATGTGTTTACTATTGTACTAGGTGTTATGGTTCTTTCATAAATGTCACCAATGCACAGCCTCCTCCCTCCAACTCTTCCATAGACTCTAATGTTAAAATGGCTCAGAAGGTTCGTTTGAAAATCAGAAGAGCATGGTGTCTTTCCACTGTCACCACGTCCATATAATAAACTCCACAGACATGAAAACTGAGAATTTGGTAGACTAGACATTGCTGTCGCTCACAGTGAAAGAATTTTGTCAATACGACTTTTACTTTTCATTTGGGAACGATTTGTTTCGGCCTGACTTTTCTGTTCATTTTAAGCAGCAAAAGTGAGGTGCATGTCTGTGTACGTGTGTATGGAGCCATTGGGTGCAGTCACTATAGCAACCAGGCTCACACCTGCCTGCTTAACGAGCTCTGCCTGCCACTGTACCAAGATTCATCTTAAGCACTTCTCTTTCAACTGCTGCTGTGTCCACAGTGTTACAGCCATCATTTTACCCTCAAAACGTCGCCATTATTGTTCTCTTTCCAACACAGTGTCTTTCAAAGCTCAGACATTTAAACTTTTTAAACTGTGTGGATCAAAGTGGAGGGATCACATTTTCTTCATTCAGTGATTCAAAGAATATGAACTTTTAATATTCATTCAGATGTTTTCTGACTCTAAATGTTCTTTTCTCATTTCTTAGGGTTTTCTAATTTACATTTAAAACATTTTCAGCTTTTTTCCAACTTCTGCTTCTGTGTAACCTTCAGCTTTTAGCAGTTCAGCACCTTTGTTTTCAGGTTAAATTTGGTTGTTTTTTTTTTAGTTTTTTTTTAATTTCATTCAATATTTTTAACTCAAAATTCAGCAATTAATTCATTTCAGTGCATACATTCAGATTCAAGCATTCACACTGCAGTTTCTTCAGAAAATGCACTTTCTAGTTATATTTTATTCTGTATTCCGTACGTTTTTTGTAATCCTATAACTTCAAAACCGTTCAACTTAGAAAAACCATTCAAACACCGTTAGATTCCTATTCTTTTGAACAACACTGCTTCTATTTTTCATAATTTTAACATTTATATTTTTAATTTTATTCAACTTTATTCAACAAAAATTTATAATGTATTTCAATGGGGAGACCCTTCAAATCCTCATTCAACTTACTCATTTTTAAACTCTTACTACTTCCACATACATTGACATAGAGCCACCATTCAAACTTTAAAACGAAGACAAGACATTCAACTATTCAACTTGTATTTATCTTTTCAATATCTATTATACTTTTTCTTCAGTTCCAGTTTAAGTTTCATGATGTTTTTTCACCCGTTTCAGAGTTTATAATGGGTGTGTATGGGACGGAATGTTGGGGCTAGAGTGAGGCAGCTCAACTGCTAGAGTGAGAGGAGCAAAAAAATTAATCTTAAAATCTTTTTTAAAACTGCTGCTGTGTCCGCAGCGTTTGCTCTACAGGTATGATTTTACCCTCAAAATGTAGCCATCGCTGTCCTCTTTCATCCAATGTGTTTACTATTGTACTAGGTGTTATGGTTCTTTCATAAATGTCACCAATGCACAGCCTCCTCCCTCCAACTCTTCCATAGACTCTAATGTTAAAATCGCTCAGAAGGTTGGTTTGAAAATCAGAAGAGCATGGTGTCTTTCCACTGTCACCACGTCCATATAATAAACTCCACAGGCATGAAAACTGAGAATTCAGTAGACTAGAAGCTGCTGTCGCTCACGGTGAAAGAATTTTGTCAATACGACTTTTACTTTTCATTTGGGAACGATTTGTTTCGGCCTGACTTTTCTGTTCATTTTAAGCAGCAAAAGTGAGGCGCATGTCTGTGTACGTGTGTATGGAGCCATTGGGTGCGGTCACTATAGCAACCAGGCTCACACCTGCCTGCTTAACGAGCTCTGCCTGCCACTGTACCAAGATTCATCTTAAGCACTTCTCTTTCAACTGCTGCTGTGTCCACAGTGTCACAGCCATCATTTTACCCTCAAATTGTCCCCATTATTGTTCTCTTTCCAACACCGTGTCTTTCAAAGCTCAGGCATTTAAACTTTTTAAACTGTGTGGATCAAAGTGGAGGGATCACATTTTCTTCATTCAGTGATTCAAAGAATATGACCTTTTAATATTCATTCAGATGTTTTCTGACTCTAAATGTTCTTTTCTCATTTCTTAGGGTTTTCTAATTTACATTTAAAGCATTTTCAGCTTTTTTCCAACTTCTTCTTCTGTGTAACCTTCAGCTTTTAGCAGTTCAGCACCTTTGTTTTCAGGTTAAATTCGTTTTTTTTTTTGTTTTGTTTTTTTTATCTCATTCAATATTTTTAACTCAAAATTCAGCAATTAATTCATTTCAGTGCATACATTCAGATTCAAGCATTCACACTGCAGTTTCTTCAGAAAATGCACTTTCTAGTTATTATTATATTTTATTTTTCCGTACGTTTTTTGTAAGCCTACTCCTTCAAAACCGTTCAACTTAGAAAAACCATTCAAACACCGTTAGATTCCTATTATTTTGGACAACACTGCTTCTATTTTTCATATTTTTAACATTTATATTTTTAATTTTATTCAACTTTATTCAACAAAAATTTATAATGTATTTCAATGGGGAGACCCTTCAAATCCTCATTCAACTTACTCATTTTTAAACTCTTACTACTTCCACATACATTGACATAGAGCCACCATTCAAACTTTAAAACGAAGACAAGACATTCAACTATTCAACTTGTATTTATCTTTTCAATATCTATTATACTTTTTCTTCAGTTCCAGTTTAAGTTTCATGATGTTTTTTCACCCGTTTCAGAGTTTATAATGGGTGTGTATGGGACGGAATGTTGGGGCTAGAGTGAGGCAGCTCAACTGCTAGAGTGAGAGGAGCAAAAAAATTAATCTTAAAATCTTTTTTAAAACTGCTGCTGTGTCCGCAGCGTTTGCTCTACAGGTATGATTTTACCCTCAAAACGTAGCCATGGCTGTCCTCTTTCATCCAATGTGTTTACTATTGTACTAGGTGTTATGGTTCTTTCATAAATGTCACCAATGCACAGCCTCCTCCCTCCAACTCTTCCATAGACTCTAATGTTAAAATGGCTCAGAAGGTTCGTTTGAAAATCAGAAGAGCATGGTGTCTTTCCACTGTCACCACGTCCATATAATAAGCTCCACAGGCATGAAAACTGAGAATTAGGTAGACTAGACATTGCTGTCGCTCACGGTGAAAGAATTTTGTCAATACGACTTTTACTTTTCATTTGGGAGCGATTTGTTTCGGCCTGACTTTTCTGTTCATTTTAAGCAGCAAAAGTGAGGCGCATGTCTGTGTACGTGTGTATGGAGCCATTGGGTGCGGTCACTATAGCAACCAGGCTCACACCTGCCTGCTTAACGAGCTCTGCCTGCCACTGTACCAAGATTCATCTTAAGCACTTCTCTTTCAACTGCTGCTGTGTCCACAGTGTTACAGCCATCATTTTACCCTCAAATTGTCGCCATTATTGTTCTCTTTCCAACACCGTATCTTTCAAAGCTCAGGCATTTAAACTTTTTAAACTGTGTGGATCAAAGTGGAGGGATCACATTTTAGTCATTCAGTGATTCAAAGAATATGACCTTTTAATATTCATTCAGATGTTTTCTGACTCTAAATGTTCTTTTCTCATTTCTTAGGGTTTTCTAATTTACATTTAAAACATTTTCAGTTTTTTTCCAACTTCTTCTTCTGTGTAACCTTCAGCTTTTAGCAGTTCAGCACCTTTGTTTTCAGGTTAAATTCGGTTGTTTTTTTGTTTTTTGTTTTTTATCTCATTCAATATTTTTAACTCAAAATTCAGCAATTAATTCATTTCAGTGCATACATTCAGATTCAAGCATTCACACTGCAGTTTCTTCAGAAAATGCACTTTCTAGTTAGTGTGAATGCTTGAAAAGCATTCACAGTATTGTTCTTCTAATCTTTATTATTATATTTTATTATTTTTCCGTACGTTTTTTGAAAGCCTACTCCTTCAAAACCGTTCAACTTAGAAAAACCATTCAAACATCGTTAGATTCCTATTATTTTGGACAACACTGCTTCTATTTTTCATATTTTTAACATTTATATTTTTAATTTTATTCAACTTTATTCAACAAAAATTTATAATGTATTTCAATGGGGAGACCCTTCAAATCCTCATTCAACTTACTCATTTTTAAACTCTTACTACTTCCACATACATTGACATAGAGCCACCATTCAAACTTTAAAACGAAGACAAGACATTCAACTATTCAACTTGTATTTATCTTTTCAATATCTATTATACTTTTTCTTCAGTTCCAGTTTAAGTTTCATGATGTTTTTTCACCCGTTTCAGAGTTTATAATGGGTGTGTATGGGACGGAATGTTGGGGCTAGAGTGAGACAGCTCAACTGCTAGAGTGAGAGGAGCAAAAAAATTAATCTTAAAATATTTTTTAAAACTGCTGCTGTGTCCGCAGCGTTTGCTCTACAGGTATGATTTTACCCTCAAAACGTAGCCATGGCTGTCCTCTTTCATCCAATGTGTTTACTATTGTACTAGGTGTTATGGTTCTTTCATAAATGTCACCAATGCACAGCCTCCTCCCTCCAACTCTTCCATAGACTCTAATGTTAAAATGGCTCAGAAGGTTCGTTTGAAAATCAGAAGAGCATGGTGTCTTTCCACTGTCACCACGTCCATATAATAAACTCCACAGACATGAAAACTGAGAATTAGGTAGACTAGAAGCTGCTGTCGCTCACGGTGAAAGAATTTTGTCAATACGACTTTTACTTTTCATTTGGGAACGATTTGTTTCGGCCTGACTTTTCTGTTCATTTTAAGCAGCAAAAGTGAGGCGCATGTCTGTGTACGTGTGTATGGAGCCATTGGGTGCGGTCACTATAGCAACCAGGCTCACACCTGCCTGCTTAACGAGCTCTGCCTGCCACTGTGCCAAGATTCATCTTAAACACTTCTCTTTCAACTGCTGCTGTGTCCACAGTGTCACAGCCATCATTTTACCCTCAAAACGTCGCCATCGTTGTTCTTTTTCCAACATCTTGTCTTTCAAAGCTCAGAGATGTAAACTTTTTAAACTGTGTGGATCAAAGTGGAGGGATCACATTTGAGTCATTCAGTGATTCAAAGAATATGACCTTTTAATATTCTTTCAGATGTTTTCTGACTCTAAATGTTCTTTTCTCATTTCTTAGGTTTTTCTAATTTACAATTAAAACATTTTCAGTTTTTTTCCAACTCCTTCTTCTGTGTAACCTTCAGCTTTTAGCAGTTCAGCACCTTTGTTTTCAGGTTAAATTCGTTTTGTTTTTTTGTTTTTTTTTATCTCATTCAATATTTTTAACTCAAAATTCAGCAATTAATTCATTTCAGTGCATACATTCAGATTCAAGCATTCACACTGCAGTTTCTTCAGAAAATGCACTTTCTAGTTCTATTTTATTCTTCCGTACGTTTTTTGAAAGCCTACTCCTTCAAAACCGTTCAACTTAGAAAAACCATTCAAACATCGTTAGATTCCTATTATTTTGGACATGACTGCTTCTATTTTTCTCATTTTTAACATTTATATTTTTAATTTTATTCAACTTTATTCAACAAAAATTTCCCATGTATTTCAATGGGGAGACCCTTCAAATTCTCATTCAACTTACTCATTTTTAAACTCTTACTACTTCCACATACATTGACATAGAGCCACCATTCAAACTTTAAAACGAAGACAAGACATTCAACTATTCAACTTGTATTTATCTTTTCAATATCTATTATACTTTTTCTTCAGTTCCAGTTTAAGTTTCATGATGTTTTTTCACCCGTTTCAAAATTTATAATGGGTGTGTATGGGACGGAATGTTGGGGCTAGAGTGAGAGAGCTCAACTGCTAGAGTGAGAGGAGCAAAAAAATTAATCTTAAAATCTTTTTTAAAACTGCTGCTGTGTCCACAGCGTTTGCTCTACAGCCGCCATTTTACCCTCAAAACGTAGCCATGGCTGTCCTCTTTCATCCAATGTGTTTACTATTGTCCTAGGTGTTATGGTTCTTTCATAAATGTCACCAATGCACAGCCTCCTCCCTCCAACTCTTCCATAGACTCTAATGTTAAAATGGCTCAGAAGGTTCGTTTGAAAATCAGAAGAGCATGGTGTCTTTCCACTGTCACCACGTCCATATAATAAGCTCCACAGGCATGAAAACTGAGAATTAGGTAGACTAGACATTGCTGTCGCTCACGGTGAAAGAATTTTGTCAATACGACTTTTACTTTTCATTTGGGAACGATTTGTTTCGGCCTGACTTTTCTGTTCATTTTAAGCAGCAAAAGTGAGGCGCATGTCTGTGTACGTGTGTATGGAGCCATTGGGTGCAGTCACTATAGCAACCAGGCTCACACCTGCCTGCTTAACGAGCTCTGCCTGCCACTGTACCAAGATTCATCTTAAGCACTTCTCTTTCAACTGCTGCTGTGTCCACAGTGTCACAGCCATCATTTTACCCTCAAATTGTCGCCATTATTGTTCTCTTTCCAACACCGTATCTTTCAAAGCTCAGGCATTTAAACTTTTTAAACTGTGTGGATCAAAGTGGAGGGATCACATTTGAGTCATTCAGTGATTCAAAGAATATGACCTTTTAATATTCATTCAGATGTTTTCTGACTCTAAATGTTCTTTTCTCATTTCTTAGGGTTTTCTAATTTACATTTAAAACATTTTCAGTTTTTTTCCAACTCCTTCTTCTGTGTAACCTTCAGCTTTTAGCAGTTCAGCACCTTTGTTTTCAGGTTAAATTCGTTTTTTTTTTTGTTTTTTTTTTATCTCATTCAATATTTTTAACTCAAAATTCAGCAATTAATTCATTTCAGTGCATACATTCAGATTCAAGCATTCACACTGCAGTTTCTTCAGAAAATGCACTTTCTAGTTGTTATTATTATTTATTTTATTTTATTTTACTTTCAGTTGTTAGAGATGGGACAGACATGACTGAGGGAGAGGAAAGAAAGAAAGAAAGATTTTGATTGATTTTTAAAAACACATTTATTCACTCAAAAGTGAACCAAACAGTCAGTTCAAACCAACACATTGCTAAACACAAGTTCAGAGTTATTTAAAGTAAACAGACTACCTTTATAATCCTAAATATTTCGAAAAACACCCAGTCCAACCATATTGAAATAATATTTATATACTCTAACATCACTTTTGCTCTCGAAACACTTTTGAAGAGCTCAACACAATCAGTATTTCGTCCATTATCAATCTTGTACTTTCTACTCAAGTAAATTTCCAACTTTGCTTGGCCCAAGAAAAAAAATCAGCAATTGTCCCTCTTTTCTTCTTCCCCTGTGTCATATGAAAAACCAAAAATAAAACACTGTTGTGTGAAAACTTCTCCAAAGGATTCCCAAATACCATTAAGTACTGAAAATCAATCAATCAATCTGAAACACTGTACAAAACAATGAAAAATAGTTTCTCTCATTGAACAAAAAGGACATGCATCTGAAGACCCAGGGTTAATGATGGACAATGATACCATGTAAAATCCGCCACTGTAAATTACCAGCTTTCTTGGTCAATGGTGGCTTGTACAGCGACCCCCATACAGGGCCCACATCAAAACCAACCTTAAAATGTTCTCACCAAGGTTTTGAACTTCAATATCAAAACTACTATGAGTTTCTTGAGCAAACGCTATGTCAATGCATTTAGATTTTAAAAGGTCAAAATACATCGCCCTTTTTCCATGTCCCTTGCACCATTAAGGTTCAAGGATGGGATTTTAAAGCTACTCATAACCATACAGAAAAAGATCCATAAAAAAACAAGAATACAGCATCGTATCTGCTGTTTTTCCCCTGTCAGGTATAGCATCAAACTCTGCGAAAACTGATGCAGAAAATTAGAACCAGTCTATACACTTCAGTGTCCCTCAAACCATCAGGGGTCCTTTGTCATATCAACCATTTAGCTGAATCAAGAAACAACTCTCTATCAGGGAAAAAATCTTGTATAACCACATCTCGCTTTCCTTTGGTTACTTCCAAAAAACTCTTGTTCTAAACTGTACCCATTACTTCTCTGACCATCAGGAATAGAAGAGTCAGATGACTCTCTATCACTATCACTCTCTCTTCCACCCTTTTTGTTTGCCTGCATCTTTTTTGGCTTTGCACCTTTAGAGTCCTTAGGTTTCCTTTTTGTATGTGGAATCTTAAAAACACTTTCATTATCCCCAAACAAATTCCTGTCACTGTGGACCATTCCATCCACATCCATTTCCTGTTGCACTCCTACTGGCGTAGTTGTGTGGCCAAACTCCTCACACACTTCAGCAGAAGTAGCGGCAACCTCACTGGTGTCCTGACTGCTAAGAGTCTCACATCCTGAAACTCCGCCCGCCTTTCCATCTCCGACATTGAATGCTGGGGCTCCATCCCGTGTGTCACTTGCAGAAACACCTTTGCCCCCCTTACCTGCTGAGACCCTTGCCAAAGTAGGGGAGATAGTTGTAACGTGGGTCAGTTGTAACACTTACAATTTCTCCAATCAGGGCTAAGTTTCAAATGATGTGACTCATCCTGTGCATGCCCAATTCAGTTCTGCTATCACATGTGAAAAATCAGCACATTTGTCAAACACAGACAATTTAACACGAAAAAAAGCAATTTGTATGCCAAAAAGTACGTTTTTCTACTTTATTTCAATGTTTAATAGCATTATCTGAGTAGAAGTATTGACCTGTTTCTTCTTTTCTTTTGTTTCTTTGTTTTGTTCGTCATCCCCTGCTGTACTCAGAGGCCCAAATCCACTCAGAACCAGTTAAAAAGACAGGCACAACATTGTTTTATTGAAGTTTTATAGTGGTCATTTGTATTAAATGCATGCAATTTTTACAAAAGTCATAAAACCAATTTTTCCACACATACAAAGTCCAATTCTTCTTTTCTGAACAGATAGTAAAAATAGTTTTAATGTGTTCATAAAAACAGGACAAAACCTCCATCACAAGTAGGCCTCTAAAGGTTCTGTTATTTTCCCTTTACTTACACTGGTCAAGTATAAGGCAGCAGCAGTCTGTACAAACAGCAACTGAATCAAATATCTACATGTTTCTTTGCGTTTTCCCAATTCTGAGTATTGCAGTCTCTTTCCACAAGGAGCCACCACATTAAAAAACAATAAATAAATGTCTGTGCTTTTGGTCCAGAGTCTGACCCTTGACCCTGAGCGTGGAGGAGGTCAGACCATGTCGGTGTGACCGAACACATGCTGGTGGCCAGGTTGGAACTGCTGTGTCCAGTCAATGATGACCGGTTTGAAGAGTCCACAACAGCGGAGATGGAAGAACGACACCAGGTTCCTAACCACGCCCAAACTATGAACACAGAATCAGAGAAAAGTGACTCAGCTGACCGACAACATAAAGTACGAGTTTAGGTTAAAAAAACAAAACAAAACGCACAGCACATGATTTGCCAGTAAATCCTAAAGAGCCCATGGCATGCTACAGACAACTAAGCAAACAATTTGTAAATATCAAGATATAAGTTATACGATAAAGACAAGAAGCACTACATGCAACTCACTTGAATGGATTTTGTCTCAGAGAGACAGGTTGCCCGAGTTTCCTCTGGCGATGTGTTAGATTTGTTCGCTCTACTGCCGTCAGTCCCAGGAATGCAATCTGATCACACACACACACACACACACACACACACACACACACACACACACACACAAAAAAAAAATAAGGTATGTTGTGTGTTAGAGCAAGAAAAACAAAGAACTAAGCTTGGGGTAAAATTTAAAGACTTTTGTGAAGGCCAAAGCTGAATATTTCCATCTATATTTTAAAATGATTAAGCAAACACTCAAAACAAAATGGAAAGCCGGGAATTTTCTCTGGTCTCACCCAAAACACAGAATTTGTAGTAATTTATGTTGAATTCTGCCAACTAATCCCCTATTTTGAAACATTTACAGAAAACGCAATATGTGCGTGACAGTGAATACTATCCATATGATATACAGAGCCTTAGAACCCCATTAAGAAACTCCAAGCAGCGAGTCACCTGGTAGAGCTGCAGCAGCAGGGTCAAAGTAGACCAACTTGTATGATAGACGACCAGGACGAAGATGCAGAGCAGCCAGGGAGAGCACCCTATCAGGCCAGAGAAGGTACCCCACAGGCCCTGCTCCTCGTAATGCAGCATGCAATGAGCGGACCAGTCTGAAAGAAACATACACAGGCATGTTCATCCAGGGTAAAGGTCATAGCGTGTCAGATGGCATGGCTACACTAGCTGTTGCAGAACTCACACATGACACAGCCGTACAACATCCAGGCTCCCATCAGCACGAGGGAGAACAGAAAGAGGATGAAGTAGTGATGGTTCCTCGCACCTGGGGAAAAGAAAATAATCAGATTAAAAGATGCAAAAAATTAAAAAAGGTAATAATTTAGTAGCAGTGCGTCAAAAAACATTTATGGGAAAGTATTATGCTCTCCAATAATTTGAATGACTAGGGATCAGAGCACTTTATCTTCAGGAAAAATACTGTATAGTTTTTTAATGCATCCCTTAAGTCTTGATATACTAGACCTCCTAAATAAGACATGACTTTCTCAGCTTTGTCTTCGTGTTTGACAGTTCTTCCTGCTGTTGCGTAATTTGAAAGTTACGAACAGGCTTGTGTGTTACCAATGCAGCTGTTGGTCCAGATGGAGTGGTGGTCCTGCTTGGCCACACAGGCATCGCAGCTGAAGCAGTGATTGGCTCTCATTGGCTTCTTTATCTGTAAAAACACATGGTATAAAATAGTACTGGTTGTCACAGTGCTAATGGTGCAGTGTTATTAAAGAGGTGGTTGCAGGTCAGTGGCCTTACCATACAAGAGGTGCACAATATCCTGGGGTCCAGACAGCCGGCTTCAGCCAACACCAACACATTCTGTCAACACAGAGGAACAAAACATAGCTCAGCTCCATGTAAAACATTTACATGGAATATTCTGAACTCTGTCCTTCTCACCATTTTCTTCTCCTCTTCAGTTGCTCTGATGAAGCCGGGGTCCGTCCTGCAGGTGCGGAGGTAGTAGTAGAGTAAAGCAGTGGCATTCAGAGTGAACAGTACCTGTACTGTGGCACTAGGCTGATGTGGAGTTTCAAGTTAAGAAGGTCTCTGTTCAGTTTGTCATCAGAATATGAATGAAACCCAGTTGCCTAATTTATTGGCCTCCAATGACAGATCTGTTTCTCTTTACTGATGATAAAACTATGCATCACTCTTACAACAGAAAGAAAAAAACAAAACAAAACACACACCCTCAGAGAATCTTCCGGTTTAAAAGCATTATCCATCAAGTGCATTCATGAGTCTTGCTTATGTTTTTCATCTGGTACTGACTTGCTTCTCCCAAAGGAAATGCTTTAAGGTGTGGTTTCATTTTTTCAAAGGATATCTGGCATAAACCAGAGGCACCAGGTGACAAGCATCCAAAAGATTGAAGCCATGAGACTTGAAGCTTGTAGGTTGGACTGAAAGTCTGAGCCTGGGAAATTCCTGTTTCATGCAAACATTCATTACTAAATCAATAACACAGGTTTTAATAACAGTAGAGTACATCCGTGAATCAGTGGAAGTGTATCCTCACCTTGTAGCCAGATTAATCACACCTATCACACAGGCCAACAGGATCCCTTTGAGTAACCAGGATTCTGAGTTCATATCCACTATTGCACCAACACCTCCAAACAAAGCCGTGCAGAGTAAAAACTGCAGAAACACCTGAGAAATACAGGGAGAGGATTCTTTTAGAAGAGTCACTGTAGACTGCTAAAAACGTGTTATTTGAGACAAACGTACCCTGTATCTGTTCACGACTCGCAGGCAGCGAGAGTTGGAACGAAGCCTCTCCCGTTTGACCTGATTGAGCATGTGCATGAGCAACGGGCTGTGCACTTGGTGAGCCAAGTCGATGGGTGTGTGACCCTGAAGAAGAACATTAAGAACCCCATGAAAAAAATGAATCACTGATTCAGTTCAAAAGTGGGTATAATTGTAGTTCTTATAATTGACTGTTTACGCTGAGTACATGAACTCTATTGTCAAACGCAGTGCAAAAAACCCAAGTTTAACTTGTGTTAAACTCAAGTTTAAGGGCATAGTTCTATTGTAGTAAATGAATCAAGAAACAGCTTATTTATTGTCAGTCTGCAGATACATGCAAAGCTATTCAGAGACATGGAGTGAGCAATACTATTCAGTGCATTCTCCAAGAAAATCTTGTTGTTTTTTTTTAGTGAGCTCAGCAACTCAGACTTCATTATAGTGGGCATCAAGACTTAATGGAATACTGTAGGAATACTGTGCATTGCCTATTCATTATTTCATATGCAAGCATTTAGAGCTGAATAATGATGAAAGCAAGGTGTACCTGTTACTTGGCCTGATCTACTAAGATGGCTTACTTACTTAATAGTGAACAAAGCGCTCATGCAGAGATTAAGCAAACACATTCAGTTGAAAAACAAAACAGTGTGCTCCTAGAATATACACCTAGAGTATCCAGTTCAAAATCCTACGTCTCCTAGAAAACCTGACCTCTGAACACTGACTTTATCATCGGGATTCAAACTCATATGACAGTAGCTGCGCCTGTGGGATCAACTCCTACAGTTCTCGAGTTATCGCTTTCACAAACTTAAGTGTTCACACGCCCACCTCACCGCTTGCCTGCCTGACCAACAGGGTGATGACATTACCCATTTAGCCTTTTACAGCTAAAGGTTAATAAGAATAATATTCTGTTTATGTATTCCAACATTATGCACTCACAATAATGTAAAAAAAAAAAGAGAAAAAAAAGTGTTTGAATTTATTGAAGCTCACATTAATGTTTTCTGCTTCCACACTGGCCCCAGCCTCCAGCAGGATGTGGGCAGCATCTACATTTCCTGCCAGCACAGCACAGTGCAGTGGAGTGTTCCTGTTGACTTTGTCCACAGCGCTCACGGAGGCATTATTTTTGATTAAAAAGTTTGTTGGTTCAGGCCTGTGACAGAAAGGAAACATCTTACTTTGTTACAGCACATTTAGATACTATCAGAATACTTTTACCAATCAGAAAAAAAGGATTATGCTAACAAACTATACTTAATTTCTTATCAAGACAAGCAATCAAAGCACTGGGGTTAAAAAAGAGAAAGAGGCCTTACCCGATAATCTTCTGTGCTGCTAACATTAGTGGCGTCTGTCCATTGCAGTCAGGCCCGTCAACTTCCTGGAGGCAACGGAGAAATTGAGAAACAAAACCACAACTTGCGCAAAGTGAGAAGCAAATGTAATCAGAGAAAGAGTGAAAACAGAAGTGTTGCAGAGAGAAAGAGTGGGATATAAAGTGATGTGTATGTCTGACCTGTCCCTTAGCTATAAGATAAGCTGCTATTGCCATGTGTTGGAAGAGAATAGCAAGGTGGAGAGCCCTGTAGCCCTCTCCATCTGCAACAGAGGGGTCTGCTCCATATCTCATTAGCTGGATTACCATGGGGAGGTGGCCCTGTCTGGTCATTCAAACAAAAACATGATAATGGACAAGTCTTAAAACACCCAGCAGACTAGTTGTAAAACAGTTACGTAGCCTCACTGAGGACACACTGCCAAAGTGCATAATCTCTTCTAATGCAGGTAAACTTTAACCAGTGGTTGCTGGTAAACCAAAACTAAAGTAAAATAATGCATATGCAAAACAAAGCAAAGCAGCCCAACCCAGCTCTATATCGTGCACAGCCATATAGTCACCTTATGGCCCAATGAAGTGGAGTAGAGTTCAGGTCTCCGCCCAGCTGGTCTACTATTGCTCCTTTGGAAATATAATACCTGTTAGAAAACAAAAGAGAACAGATGTAAAGATCATACTTCAAAGTATTTTGTGGGTTTTTATTATTTGTATTCATTTATTTGTCTCCCTGGTTTCCAGTTTTTGTTTAGCTACTATTTGTTAATTATTTGCATTATTATTCATAAACTTAAGTGCCAAAAGAAAGCCTGTGTTGGTTATATATAAAATGCAAACTGATCATTTGTCACAATTGTAGTATTTTTTTATGTATAGATTCAAGAAATTGTCTAGAATAAATAATTATACCCCCCGATTTGGTGTGTTGTGATAGGTCATTTGCAGTAGATGTGTTCACAAAACAGATTTCCATTTCTTTCTTTCTTTTCGTTGTCAGACTGAGATGAGATCTAAAGGCCTTACTTGACCAGCTCTAAGCGGTTGTTGATAGCAGCCCAGTGCAGCAGAGTGACGTTCTCTTTGTCTGGCTGCCTGACGTCATATCCAGCTTCCACCAGCTCCTTACAGCGCTCCAGGATTCCAAACCTGCGGGACACGCACACACACGCACGCGCATGCACGCACACACACACGGCAATCAATCATGTTATAAACCACACAGTGCTCTGCAATCAAATTAAATCCAAACTACAGATAAACTGAGGAGATGCGACAAATGTAGATAAAATATGTTAGAGAACTAAAAGTACAATGTGACCTGGAAAAGCAAGTTACTCAAGAAGGACTTTTAGAATGTGGAAGACAAAAAAAACAAACAAAAAAAAACGTATACACATACTCTTCCCTACAAAGTCATGGTTAGATAAATAGATAGAAGCGGTTCTATTGGTTTTTTTCTATTGTCCCCCGGCTTAAACAGCGTGAGTGAATTCTGCTTTTATTTACCTCTACTAACTGATCATTAGCTGCAAATCCTTACATGTACTTATCTCAAAAAAACTAAAGCACATCAACAAGTGCATCCATTCTTTACATTTCTAAATTGGATATAAACTAACACGTGCTATATCTTGTTCTACATTATATCATAAACAAAGATTATGAACAGCTGAAAACAGGCCTACAATTATCAATATTACCATATATTTAGAGTCACGAAAGAAAGAAAGTTTTCACAGGGCTCTGTGCAGTCCTGTGAAAAACTAGGCACACCTTTAGCGCCAATAATTTGCAGTACTTTTCTTTTATGACTTTATCTGTTTCTCATATCACTGTGGAGTAGAGCTGGACGATATATCGAGTTTTTAAAAAATATCGATATATTTTTATACGAGATATAAGATGTGACAATATCCTTTATATCGATATAGTCTATGTGGAGCCGCAAGTTTGCCTCTCTTTCGTCCACTTTCGTCTTTACGCAACGTTACTCGGCCTCCCCTCCTCCCCCATCGCTTCACCTGCAGGAAGCGACAAGATGGACACGGCAAATCTCCGTTAACGAGTTACTGCACATCGCCGTGCGTGGGGCTGGACGGCGTCAACGTGTTAGCTAGCTAACCACGCTAACGAGCTAACCACGCTAACGCCATGCAGCCCAGAGGTGCTGCACGGACTAAAATCCTTTCATTTTCTCAAAAGTTGACAGCGCGCCTTATGTATGAATTCTGGTTGTGCTTGATGACTGCGAACCGATTTTATGTGGAACACGGCGCTCAGCAATCTGTCAAAAAACGTTTTAGTACGACTTTGGTAAGCTACGGAGCTGCACCGCTTGATGGATTGTCGGAGCATTACGGCTGAGCCTCGCGGAGTGATACGTACTGTGCTTCAACGTAATATTACCCTACTGTGTATAAGGACCATAAATGGCACCTGTTAAGAGACGTGGTTGCGAAGCGGATTTCAAACTCCAGGCTGTCAGTCACGCAGTAAAACTTGGGAACAGAGCAGCTGTGAAATCTGTCCGTCTTTGTTATTATGCTCAGCGTCTTTTAGTTTACATTTTGACTGCACAATTGTGAGCTTTTTGTTATGCACAAAAACAACATTGTTTTCTTTTATTTATGGAGCATTATTATTTAATAAATGCTCATAATTTATTTTTGAGTAAATTTTATGTACATCTGTTCTATGTTAATAAAAGTGCCTGTGTGACATCTGGGACACAGCTTTGACTAAGAACTCTCTTTTTGTTCTTACTTTATGGCTTTAAAAAAATATATCGAGATATATATATCTTATATCGCCATCCAGCTAAAAAATATCGAGATATGAATTTTGGGTCATATCGCCCAGCCCTACTGTGGAGGAATTCAGACCTTTTACAACACTGGCAACATTTGTCTTTTTTCCAGCATTTCTTTAGGTCATTGAGTTTTGCAGGCAGGTTTCTTAAAGTCCCAGCACAGCACTAAGGTCTGAACTTTGACCTTTGTCTTTATCTTCTTATCTTTTTGTTCTAGATTTGCTGCTCTGTTTTAGGACTGCAACTAAAGATTATTTTGTTAGTCGACTAATCTGCCAATTCTTCTTTGATTAGTCAATTAGTCACCGATTATTTCAATAACTCTTATCTCCGCTTCCTGTGGGCAGACCTATTTTAGGCTCCAGTACCTCACCTGCTCAGTCTGCCCAACGGTGACTATGACCCTGTTGTCTTGTCCCGCATTAAATTAAAATAATGACCCAGGAAACATATGAATTTGAATATAAATTTTTTTAAAAACACATGCAAAAAAGAAACTAAAAATAGCTTCTGTCCATAAGTTCAAACAAAGCTCCAAATTAAATCAAAAATATTTTATTTTCCAGTACAAAAGTACAAGTTTCCAAACTTTACAGATGATACAGTTCATGAATTCCCACCTGTAGTAGACATGCTCAGGAGTGAGGTTTGCTCTCATCTTTGAGATGTTCTAGGTGCTGATAACAATGCTGAAGATGCTCTCTGTCATGACCTCAGCCATTTGAGAGGTCCATGAGCCTCTTTACAGGACACTCAACTCATCTATATACCCGTGCTTAATACTAGTAAAACAGAACAAATCTAAGGCTCTAAAAGACAGTTACTAGTCCCAAATCTCAGTGTTTCTTAGATGGTGTAGTGTTTAAAATATTAGAAATTACATGTTCCACTACTTACTGTGATGCCTTCACTATGTCCCAACTGCTGCTATCATCCATGTGTGACCGTTTCTTTGGTTGCTCCCTGATGTCAGTCAGATCTGCATTTTTCCCGAACTGTCCGTAAAAACCCGGCATGAATGGATTCACCATCCCTCCAAATCCTGCCGGTCTTGGCCCATGACTGTGAGAATGGCCTTGATGCCCATGGTGACAGCTGTCATGCATGTGGCTGTGATCCTGCAACATGCACACGACGAGACACTTATTTAGTCCAAAGTGGTCCACAGGGAACCTTTAAAGTGGTAGAGACCGTGGGATCAAACTGTCAAGTCCAAATTGAGCCCAGCCAAAGCCCTTTGCTGCCATCCCTCTAATTTTTCTGACTCACTGTATAGAGACTGAGGGGCTTGGTATTACGGCTATACCATGAGATTAAATCAATTTGTCAACTTTAGCAACCCAGAGTTTATTTCTGAATCAATTAATCTGTCTGTGACTGTTGTAATAATAGATTAATTATTCAAGCCAACTATCAAGTAAAAGTATTTCCTCTTTACAGTCTCTGAATCTGCTGCTCTTTTTTTTTTTTAGAATACTGAAAATTGGTTGTATATGGAGAAAACAAACTCAAGGCCTCACATAAGGCTTTCAGACAGTATGATGTAACGCTTATCTGTTATTCTATGGAATAAACTAATAAGTGGCTTTTTTTTTTAAGTTGACTTTCAGAAATAAAACCTTGGTATTCCCAAACAAGCACCCCCAGAGAATTTTTGCCATATAATATTCTCCACAGCGAAACCGGTATAAATGTTCATGTGACATAAAAATATCATATTGATATCACTGCTATAACAAAGCCATGTGTTTACATTCCTTGGTCTGTGCAATGAGACAAGTCCAGGCATATCTGAGAGTGCCAAAAGAGACATTTAAGTACCTTAAAATTAAACTACTTATTAATTAACATCTGACATACTTTTAACACAACTTCTGCAGTTCTGTTTTCAAGGGAAAAAACTACCTTAGACTACATTTGTATTTACATCTAGCTTATGCTGTGTCACTGGATAATAATGCTGTTGCTTCCAATTTGTTTTGGTACATTCACACTAAAAATAAGGAAGCTTCTCACAGATGACAGTAGCTCTATGGAAAAGAATGACGGAAAATCCCCTTCATTTACTTACACTTATGAATGCTACTTCCCGCCAAGTTGCAAGTATCAATAACACTGCTCAGTTCTATTTTTTTCCATGCAGTCAGAAATATCGTGCTATAAATTTGAGGCTGTATCAACCACCCCTAGTTATGCTTTCATACTTTTTTGACACACAAATACAAACTGGAGGCAGACGGAAAACGATGTGTTTGGCTGAGATTGACCTATGACAGCTTATAATGATGGATCTATCCATAATTAATGTCTATAGATTTTAGAATGAGATGACTAAAAGCTCTCGTAGGTGTAATGTATTGTGGCCTAATACTTTTTGTCCATATACTGTATATAGCAAAATATATATCCTAGGCAAACACAAGGTGATGTACGGTCTAAGGGAATGCTCACAGTAAGTAGCTAACTCATTTGCTAAATACATTGTTGGAAATTTAGTATAATTTTCCCTTTATAATATAAATCAATCATCGCACAAGTTTATCATTTAGAGAAGGTTTCAGATGAAAGCTGTGAGAAGTTTGCACTGCGCTGAATATGTAGATAAATCTTGCATTGTTGAGTTAATCCCACCCTACTACTGCAGCACTAGGCAGCCGTTTTATCTTCTGGGATAGATGGATGTGCTGGATGCGTTTTGCTGTCAGTCTGGATTAGAATAGATGTTTAATACTGATGGTCACACTGTGAATACAACAGGCTGCTGCCGTGATCTAGACAGATGGCTAATTTACCAACATATGGTAAAAGCTGCACGCTTTCTGGCTGTTATGAGTATTAATACATGTGGATTTAGCTGAACACACGCAGCTCGGACAAGGACTGGGACTTGTGTGCTGGAAGAGGATTACAGCATCATGATAATGGGAAAGGTAAAACAAACAAACAAACAAAAAACCCCAAACCCTCATCTGTTTGTCAGTTAATCATCATGTCAACCAGATAAACCAGAAAGCACTTCCGTAAAGTCAGCACCAGAGGTTTCACGCCAAAGAAATGAGCTAAATGCTAGGACGCTTTGAATTCAGGTAACTAGCTGCAGGTTCACTATGCCTATGAAGCTAACGACGACGAGCCCTGATTTAACTCGAAGTCTATCAGGCAGGTTATTACACGTTACACCAACTCAACACAAGCTAAAATTTAACAGCAAGCTAGCTAATTGACAGCTAACAAAAATAACATAACTGAAAAAATGCCCATGTGCCAAGTGTCAACACGATAAATCAGAAACTACATACAACAAGACAAAGAAGCAATTATTATGTATAAATTGTCTTACATTTGCGTCTTCGTTCCAGTCCATTTTGTAGCCGATGAGGGAAGGGAAAGTTACTGCCGCTGGATAGGCAGGTTTAGAGTTTGACTTCCGGCGTTGGCTTTTCAGATTAAATGTCTATTTAAAAAATGTATGCGTCACAATTTATACAGTATCGCATAAAAAACAAAACAACAGGAGTGTACAGTCTACACATACACACACAAATCACAATAAATTCTTTGAGAGGCAAAATCTTTAGCCCACCTCAGCAATAGAGCAAAAGATGGCTCCCTCTGCCAGGAAAATACTGCCATCGCCGTTTTGATATACTTACAATGTTTAATATGTAATACAGTTACCACACACACACACACACACACACACACACACACACACACACACACACACACACACCCACCTGCGGTGGTTAAATGTTGCTCAGGTGTGAAATTTAAGAGTCGTGAAATTTAATAGAGCTTTTTTTTTAATCTAATAAAGTGAAGGTCACATTTTTTATCTAATGGCGTTTTAATTTCATATGACCTTTCCCTCAATTTTCTTTTAGCAACTTTTACTTTATTTTGAAGGCCAGAAAGTTAAAGAGGAAATGTTGCCGTTTGGCTGTTATTTTCCTCAACGACTTCCTTCTTCCTGGAGATGCTTTTGATTGGGCTTTCGTTTTCCACCCACATACAGGCCTCCACCACTGCTGCAGTGGTGCTTCAAGTCTTAGTACCCCCCCCCCCCCCCCCCCCGAAAAACAAAAAACAAAACAAGAACAAAAAAACAAGGGTTCAGTTTTCAGATCCTTTCCCGAGACATGTTGGATTTTAAACCATCCTAAAACACACATGACAGTCAAAGCGCTTTGGTAAGTGATTTTTTTTTTCATTCATAAAACTTGATTAGAAACTAAACTTCTACATCATTTCAACTTTTGTTTGTTTGTTTTTGTTTCAACAGCATCATGGGCAGCTGAAACTTATAGCATAGATGTACATCAGTGATTATGATCGTAAAGATACTTGAATACTTCTGTCAAAGTAACCTGGCATACAAATAAACCAATGAGGCGCAGGTACTTTAAAATGGCTCACACAATCGTGTTCTTCATTTAGTGCTATAGTAAGCAAGTCTCCTCCTCAACCTTTCACCTAATGGTCAATATATAATTGCATGTGCAATGAAATTTCATATAGCTGTAATGAAATGATTGGATTTCCCATGAAGAATTAACCATTGGAGCCAAACCCATATTCGGAAAATATGAGAATAAATCCTATTTGACACTGGGTGAAATTACAGTATGTGTCACTCAGATGAAACCAGCCACTTACACTGGAGAGGAGTTTTTTTCCCTCCCTCTTTGCTGTGAAACTAAATATGGACTGAATGCAGCTGAAGTGGCCGTCACCTTGGAGCTGTAAGCACAGAGACTATGACCTGTGAATGAACTCAAAGACATGTAGAGGATAGCATCAGCATCATCTTCTTTACTAGATACAGCTGGATATTTTCACTACATGCTTTTTCCACTTTTTCCAAAAACCCTCCATGTCCAATATGTGTCTATTGAACCTTGTTCCCTTCTCATATGAAAATAATACACAGATTGTAAAATGAGGTAAAAGCTAACTCTATGTGAGGAGGCGGAGCTCTGTTTATAATCACAAACTTTTAATCCAGGAACACAGCAAAATCTCCAGTGTTAAATTAACACTAGAGAGTGTCTATATGGGTCCACACCTCTGAGTGCTAAATACAACACTGTTGAGTGTTAAATTAACACTTTTGACAGTGTTATATGTTTAAAAGTAACCTAGTCAGTTTTGAAGATTAACAATGGCTAACACTGAGCAGTGCTGATTTTCTAACACTGGAAAATAACTCAAAATGTTAGAAATATTCCAGTGTTAGAAAATCAGCACTGCTCAGTGTTAGCCATTGTTAATCTTCAAAACTGACTAGGTTACTTTTAAACATATAACACTGTCAAAAGTGTTAATTTAACACTCAACAGTGTTGTATTTAACACTCAGAGGTGTGGACCCATATAGACACTCTCCAGTGTTAATTTAACACTGGAGATTTTGCTGTGAAGGCAAATAGATTTATCATTAAATAGCCTCCTGCAAAAAATGTAACTTTTTAGTCACCCTGTTACTGTGAACCTTTTGTTAATTTTTAATATATGGAACAAACATTTACAAAACCACCACCCTACCACATATAGGTTCTTAGTTAAACCGAAACAGAGACCTAATTTCTACAGGCACTATGCTATGCTGCGCTTACAGTAACGCACTAAAAAAGGTCTGAAGTAATATTTTTGAGTAAAATGCAACTGAAATATATAACTTCAAAGGTTTATTCAAATAATGAATTATTAAGGAAAACATGCTTGGTGTAAATTGAATTTATACCAATCAAGTACATTTCGTGTGACCTGATTCCATTAAGTCAGTCAAATTACTTAAAGTCAGCACTTTGGGCATAAATATTTTTTCCAGTGTATAAATCACAAACCACCCAATTTAATCAGATCATGAGGCTTTCAATTCATTCAAAAAAATTTAAGAATTGCAAGTAAGGTGTTTACAGCTTAAAAAAACCCTCCAACTTTAACTCTTATGTCTTTTTTTAAAATATCAGACTGAAAGACATCATCTTAATCGACTGAACAGAATGAGGTCTTTCAGTATCCCTTCAGGGCAATCCACATTTTACCTGAACTCAAAAGGAATTAATTTATTTGCATTTGCTGTAACATCCTCCAGCTAGCACATTTCTGTTGAAGAACATTTTTCCATAATATCCAGCTCTTTAGACAATCCCATATACAATACAAACAGAGGGCTAGCCGCCTCTTGCACTACCAGGTGAGAGGCAGTAGATGGCCACAGCATTCAATTTATGATCAGAAGCTGCTCATCTGTTGTGTTTCCACTTGCACCTGATTTTTTTGGACAGCATCTAAACAGACATGGTAGTTGTGAAGTTAATTTTGTTTATTGTCCTGGACAATAAACAAAAATAAAAATCTGAATAATCCCTAGCAGTAAAAATCAAATCTGCTTTTGATTTTGATTGTTGCAGAGTGTTTGTTTTTTAAATTAAAAAAAGCATTAAAAATTAAAAACTTTACTGCTATTCATGATTGAAGACAATACAAGTCAGAGAAAAAGTTAAATACTATAGTAAGCATTGTTTTAAAGAAACTGTCGTTATCTTAGACTCAAATTCAAGTTTGACTGTGCCTGTCATCTTTTTGCAAGGGAAACAAAATCTTTAAACAGATATTTAATCCTAGTGTGTGCTTAAAAGAACAGTGAATGTAAAAAAAGACAAACAAAAAACCCCATACATTAAAGCAAGATGGGACCGCTTTGTTATTATACATGTTGGTGATTGGCCTGCCCATCGTTTATTAGTCACTGGAGGGTGCTCTGAACACAAAGGATCAGTTTTCAGGAACACTGTGTCCTTCTACACATTCATACCTAGAGCTGACAAGTACAGTGCCGTGGAAAAATATTTGCCCCCTTCCCAATTTCTTAGTTTTTTGCATTTGCAATTACGTGTTTCAGACCATCAAACTATTTTTAATATTAGTCAAAGCTACATGATAAAATATAAAATGCCATGTTGAAATAGTAATTTCACTTATTAAGGGAAAAAAACCTCACCAAACCCACCTCTGGCTCTGTGGGATAAAAAAGTAACTAAAATATCAGGATCGGTGCAAATACTTTTTGATGCCACTGTAGATGTTTAGTCTGATCAGCAAGAGGCCTACAGTTCATGACTGCTGTTCTTTTGCCTACCTCCTTATTTAGTGTGCATGCCAAGAAGTGAAATGGGCAACCACACTCTTTATTGTCTAATCTAATTATATAGAAATGTGAATAGAAATGAATAGAAATGTGACATGAGAAGTAGGGGTGGGGGGAAAAAATCGATACTGTGTAGTATCGTGATATTTTGTTTGCTAATAATGTATCAATACAGGGACAGCAGAAATCGATATTTTGTTACAAAGAAAGTTTTTGTGGATTGGAACATGCTCTGACTTCAGAGCATGTCGATCAGCTCCTTTTTCTGAGCAAGAATCCTGACATTCCTTCACTGTCCAAATGTGTTTAACTTTTTTTTTTGGCAGTAATAAACATGACAGTTTACTTATTTTAATTTAAGACATGTTTTATTTTAATTAAGTTTAAAAACTTTTTTATTTAATGTAAAATTATATTTTGTTTTAATTTACTTTCAAATTCTTCAGTTGCTGAATGGGCTGCACAGTTTTCATAAATTGCATAGTTCAGAATAGCTATAATTGTACCAGATGGTTGCATTCAGTTAAATTGGACTAGACTGTAATACAAACCGTTCAGTTTGTCAACAATAAAACTGACTGAAATGAGAGAAAGACTGAGTGCGAGGCTTTGATATTAGATAAAATTAATATTGATAAAGTTTACCTTTATGTACAGAATCTGAATATCGCAAAATATTTTAAAAAATTGCAATAATATCGTATCGTGCGTTAAGTATTGTGATAATATCGTATCGTGGGATGTATGGTGATTCCCACCTCTAATGAGAAGGTGTGTCTTTGACTGTTCCTGTATAACTTATTTTCGGACTAGTTGACAAATTATGCTCCGGTCATTTGATGTTTCCAAGATAGATGTTCTTTTGTAAAATAGTTACATTTTCTTTGTATATTTCATTTATCCACCATCATACATACAAGCTAAGAAGAGGTCGTTATACTAACAAGAGGTATCAACGCTGGGCCAAAGTTGAGCACATGGTTAAAGTTTGTAATCCAGCCAGGGTGTAAATATCACTCAGCAGCCAGAGCTGAAGCAGGTAGCATCAACACATAAATCTACTCTACCCGGCTTAAATCACAAGAGCACCTCTGACCAAAAAGCTGTAGATTTTTTCTTGTTTGCACAAATTAATCCAGATTCACATTAATTGTGTTCACAGCTCCAACAAAATGAGGAAGAGGAGGGGGAGAAACACAATTAGGTTGAATTACAATTGGATGGAAGGCGAGGACAAGGAGAAGGAAGCTTAGGATGAGGAGGAAGAGAAGCAGCAGGAGCATCTTTAGGGATCCCTATGATGTCATTGAGGTTTGTTTCATTAATATGGTCCTCTCACAAAGAAAGATGACTTGTTTTAGTTCACCTACTTCCTGTATTAAATAGTGATGTGCAAAACCTTGTGGAAAACCATGGAACAGGCACGTATAGGGCATCTGCAGGTAAATGAACATCAAATCTCTAAGACAGACTGAAATCTGTATATTTATCACCCTTACGATAAAACCCATGTCAGCCATTGGTTTGTGGACTTTTGTATTTTGAAGTCTCAACATTTGCTTTATTGCTGTTGCTATGTTGGGACCATATTAGGATGAGGGATCAGAATCTGGAGTCATGCACACTATTGTTTCATTTAGTGTGTATCCATAAGATTCGTACAGCAGATCCAAGTTGTGCCTTGAAAACAGGAAAGTCGTCTGCATAGAGGAGAACTTTAATAGCAGGCTTGTACAAAGTGAGGCTTTGTGCTCACATTTGCTGCAAACACTCGTTTTACCCTGTTTTGATTCAGAATTCAGTTGAAATCAGGCAAGAACTGGACTTGTTTTTTATAATGTGTTCTTGTGAATTGATTGTGTATCGCATATGTTTGATTTGACTTTCTGCAAGACAACAGTCGTCCGCTGGCCAAATTAAATTTTCTAAATACCTCCACGTGATCTAGCCTGGATTTAGAAAAGAATAGCAAAAAAAAAAATCTGCACCTCCTGCTTCAGATGCAATTTGTGTTTCTGTGTTCAGAGGCAGCGGCGAGAGGGGAGACCTCGGCTCATCCAGCTGGAGAGCCTGACCAGGAGGAGTCAAACATTAACTCAGCTCTTCCAGGGCACCCTGCAGACTCGGCTGCTGGCAACAGCGAGGGATGACGTGAACGCCAAACTGGAGTCCATCACAGGTCAACTGCAGGTATGCGAGTCAGACCTTCTGAGGAGGCTTTCACTTTTCTCTCTTCTTTATAATTGACTCTTTTCTCTCTCTTTCAGCTCCTTGTCTCAGAGTGGGAGGGATTTGAAGCACAAAGGGAGGAACTTGTCGTTTGGTTGGCTGATATGGATGTCCGCCTGAGTGAGGTTGACCAGCTGACAGGAAGCACCAGTGAAAAACTGAAACAACTGCAGGTGTGGGCTTGTTTTGATATGACATATATTTGATATGATACATACGTCAGAGACATTATCCTAAACTGGACTAACAAAGGACCATGAGTACAACATGAAACGTACATTACATAGCGTAAGGCTGAAGTTCATTGATCATTTTAATCATAAACTTGTTGTTGAAATATTTTTACTGAACATGCAAACATCTGCTGATGATAATGTGTTGATTTATTGGTCTGTTATGAAGCTATTGCTATTTCTAATGTGTTTTATCACTTTCTGATGTTTTCTTAATTAAACAATACATGTATTAATTGTTGTGTTATCTGTAGATATAGTATTTTTATATATATATTTATTTATAGTATAGCCAATATATTTAATTATTACTGTTTAAAACACTAATATGTGACATGTATTAGTAGTGATGTTGTGCTGAGGGTTAAAATGCCTTTTTGTCTTTTGGTATACTACAAAATGACAATAAACCATTAATATATGTCTATGCTGTGCTCGTATTTATTTTACCCTATTTTATTTATTTTACCCTACTCAAATTCAATTTATGATACATTTTATTTTGAAAGATTTAAAGTGGTTCTTTAAAGAACCACTCAAAAAAGGTTCTTTAAAATGGTTTTTTTAAAGAACCATTTGAAGGATCTTTTTAAAAATGGTTCTTTAAAGAACCATTTTTAAAAAGGTTCTTTGAAAAACCATTAAAGGTGCCCCAAAGAACCATTTCTTGATGGTTCTTTGGGGCACCTTTAAAGGTTCTTCAATGAACCACTGAAAGAAATGGTTCTTCAAAGAACCATTGTTTGAAAGGTTCTTGGTGGCACCAAAAAAGGTTCTTCTATGGCATCAGTCTAAAGAACCACTTTTGGTTCCAGTTGGCACCTTTATTTTTCTGAGTGCATTTGCTAAAATGTTACTGTTAATTTTTCATAAACACATTCCTTTTAATTTTATAATTATTTGATTTGATTTGATATACCTTTATTAGTCCCACAAGGGGAAATTTCATAAGGCTGCCGACCTATTAAATACATTTGTTAAATTTGAACACAAACTGTTTATGTGTGCAATAAATGAAATACAGTATATAAGGCAGAAACAAAGTTAGTACAATTCTGACAACCTTGAAGTTTTCTTTAAGCAGTCAGGAAATTTCCCTAGGCTTCAAAGCTCTTCTTTGAATGTTGGCTTCCATTTTTTCTATCCTCTGTTAAACTAACAGACCGCTTTGATAATATTGGGATTAGTTTGGGATCATTGTTATGCTGAAAAATGAAGCTGTTACCAGTGATACCCTTTAGAGACTACAGAGCCCCCACTATGTTTTACTGATGGCTCAAGACCATTACTTTAGTTTCTCTCTCCTCACCCCTAACGTATATACTGATGACGATTTGAACCAGAATTGTAAAATTCATGTGTAATTTGGCAAATCTCAACTTTTCTCCCTACTTCTTTTTCTTAAGAATGACTTCTTGACAGCCACCTTTCCTCTGAGACCATTTCTTATGAGGCTGCAGAGAACAGTAGGTGGATCAGCTGAAGGGCCAGATGCATCTCTCACACCTGATACTGGTCAGGTTTCTGCTGGATTTATTTTCTCTATTTCTTTAGGACCTCCTCCTTGAATCGCTACCTTATCGTGGTGGAGGGGTTTGTGTGTCACAGGGATCCCAGGGGCTATGTTGTCTGGGGGCTTTTGCCCCCTGGTAGGGTCTCCCATGGCAAATTGGCCCTGGGTGAGGGACCAGACAAAGAGCGATTCATAAGACCCTTATGAAAAGGAAACCGAGGGAACAGTTTACCCTGCCCGGGATAGGGTTACCGGGGCCTCGCCCTGGAGCCAGGCCCAGGGAGGGTGCCCGAGGGCGAGCGTCTGGTGGCCGGGCCTTAGTCCATGGGGCCCGGCCGGGCACAGCCCGAAGAGGACACATGGGCCCATCCTCCCGCAGGCCCACCACCCGCAGGAGGCGCCATAGGGGTCGGGTGCATTGTGTGCCGGGTGGCGGCCAGGAGCGGAGGCCCTGGCGGACTGACCCCCGGCTGCCAAGACTGGCAATAGGGACATGGAATGTCACCTCTCTGGTGGGGAAGGAGCCTGAGTTAGTGCGTGAGGTTGAGAGGTACCGGCTAGATATAGTTGGGCTCACCTCTACACATGGCTTGGGCTCTGGAACCAGTCTCCTGGAGAGGGGCTGGACTCTGTCTCAGTCTGGAGTTGCCCTTGGTGAGAGGCGGCGGGCTGGGGTGGGTATCCTAATATCCCCTCGGCTTGCTGCCGGTACGTTGGGGTTTTTCCCGGTGGACGAGAGGGTTTGTTCCCTGCGCCTTAGGGTCGGGGAACGGGTCCTGACTGTCATCTGCGCTTATGCGCCGAGTGGCAGTTCAGAGTACCCAGCCTTCTTAGAGTCCCTGGGGGGGGGGGGGGGGGGGGGGGGGGGGGTGCTGGAGGGTGCTCCACCTGGAGACTCTGTTGTCCTGCTGGGAGACTTCAATGCTCACGTGGGTAACGACAGCGAGACCTGGAGGGGCGTGATTGGGAGGAACGGCCTCCCTGATCTGAACCCGAGCGGTGCTCTGTTATTGGACTTCTGTGCTAATCACAGTTTGGCCATAACGAACACCCTGTTCGAACATAAGAGTGTCCATAAGTGCACGTGGCACCAGGACGCTCTAGGCCGTAGGTCGATGATCGATTTTGTAATCGTATCAGCAGACCTGCGACCATATGTTCTGGACACTCGGGTAAAGAGAGGGGCTGAGCTGTCAACTGATCACCACCTGGTGGTGAGTTGGATCAGGTGGCGGGGGAAGACGCTGGACAGACCTGGTGCACCCAAACGCGTAGTGAGGGTGTGCTGGGAACGTCTAGCAGAGGCCCCAGTCCGTGAGATCTTCAACGCACACCTCCGGCAGAGCTTCAACAGCATTCCGAGGGAGACTGGGGACATTGAGTCCGAATGGACCATGTTCAGCGTCTCCATTGCCGAAGCTGCTGCATTGAGCTGCGGCCGCAAGGTGGTTGGTGCCTGCCGTGGTGGTAATCCCCGAACCAAATGGTGGACACCAGAGGTGAAGGGAGCCACTAGGCTGAAGAAGGAGTCCTATCGGGCTTGGTTAGCCTGTGGGACTCCGGAGGCAGCCGACAGGTATCGACAGGCCAAGTGGAATGCGGCTCGGGCAGTGGCTGAAGCAAAAACTCGGGTGTGGGAGGAGTTCGGAGAGGCCATGGAAAAAGACTTTCGGACTGCCTCGAAGAGATTCTGGCAAACCGTCAGACGTCTCAGGAGGGGAAAGCGGTGCTCTACCTGCACTGTGTATAGTGCTGGCGGAGCGCTGCTGACGTCGACTGAGAAAATTGTCAGGCGGTGGAAGGAATACTTCGAGGACCTCCTTAATCCCACTGACACGTCTTCCGAGGAGGAAGCAGAGTCTGGGGATGAGGGGAATGACCCGCCAATTTCCGGGGGCGAGGTCACTGAGGCAGTTAAACAACTCCAGAGCCCCTGGTGTTGATGAGGTCCGCCCCGAGTTCCTGAAGGCTCTGGACGTTGTAGGGCTGTCCTGGTTGACACGCCTCTGCAATGTTGCGTGGAGATCAGGGGCAGTACCTGTGGACTGGCAGACCGGGGTGGTGGTCCCCATCTTTAAGAAAGGGGACCGGAGGGTGTGTTCCAACTACAGGGGGATCACACTCCTCAGCCTCCCTGGGAAAGTCTATGCCAGGGTGCTGGAAAGGAGAGTTCGTCCGTTAGTCGAACCTCGGATACAGGAGGAACAATGCGGTTTTCGTCCTGGTCGCGGAACATTGGACCAGCTCTTTATCCTCTCCAGGATACTTGAGGGTGCATGGGAGTTTGCCCAACCAGTCTACATGTGTTTTGTGGACTTGGAGAAGGCATTCGACCGTGTCCCTCGGGGTGTCCTGTGGGAGGTGTTGCGGGAATATGGGGTGTCTGGCCCATTGCTACGGGCCATTCGATCCCTATACAACCGTTGCAAGAGCTTGGTTCGCATTGCCGGCAATAAGTCGGACTCGTTCCCGGTGGGTGATGGGCTCCGCCAGGGCTGCCCTTTGTCTCTGGTTCTGTTCATAATTTTTATGGACAGGATTTCTAGGCGCAGCCAAGTGGCGGAGGGCTTTCGCTTTGGTGGCCTCAGAATCTCATCTCTGATTTTTGCAGATGATGTGGTTCTGTTGGCTTCATCGGGTGAGGGCCTCCAGCTCGCACTGGAATGGTTCGCAGCCGAGTGTGAAGCAGCGGGAATGAGGATCAGCACCTCCAAATCTGAGGCCATGGTTCTCAGCCGGAAAAGGGTGGAGTGCCCACTCCGGGTCGGGGATGAGTTCCTGCCCCAAGTGGAGGAGTTCAAGTATCTCGGGGTCTTGTTCGCGAGTGATGGGAGAAGGGAGCCGGAGATCGACAGACGGATTGGGGCTGCAGCTGCAGTAATGCGGACGCTGCACCGGTCCGTCGTGGTGAAGAGGGAGCTGAGTGTAAAAGCGAAGCTCTCAATTTACCGGTCGATCTACGTCCCTACCCTCACCTATGGCCACGAGCTGTGGGTAGTGACCGAAAGAACAAGATCGCGGATACAAGCGGCAGAAATGAGCTTCCTCCGAAGGGTGGCTGGCCTCTCCCTTAGAGATAGGGTGAGAAGTTCGGCCATCCGGGAGGGGCTCAGAGTAGAGCAGCTGCTGCTCCACATCGAAAGGAGCCAGCTGAGGTGGTTCGGGCATCTGACAAGGATGCCCCCTGGGCGCCTCCTGGGTGAGGTGTTCCAGGCATGTCCCACCGGGAGGAGGCCCCGGGGCAGACCCAGGACATGCTGGAGAGATTATATCTCTCGGCTGGCCTGGGAACGCCTTGGTATTCCCCCGGATAAGCTGGAGGAGGTGGCTGGGGAGAGGGAGGTCTGGGCCTCTTTGCTTAGGCTGCTGCCCCCGCGACCCGGCCCCGGACAAAGCGGATGAGGATGGATGGATGGATGGATATTTCTTTAGGACTTTCAGATACTGTTTACCTGCTGTAGGTAGTTTTGTTTTTAGGCCGGCCAGTTCTTCTTATGTCCTCCGTTTCCTCAAAATTTTTGTAGACACACTGCACCCTGCTGTGATAAGTCATATTTTTAGTTAATAACTCTTTGGGAATCACCTAATTGTTGAAAAAAAAAACACCTCATTTGTCTGTTGAACTGTGTTACATTTGGCTTTTTTCATAGATTCAGCTAAAGAAATGGGAACAAATTATGTATTTTTGTGACAGGCTGCTAGTAAAAAAGGGTCTAAATATACAACTTAAAATTGGTGCTTTGCCAAGTTTTCTGTTGTGTGTAGACACATATGTTTAAGTGATTCATAGGACAGTGTTGCGAATTAACAAAAACAGCAAAAACAAGAAAACACACTTTTCTGGTTCCTTGGCAGCGAAATATGAAGAACTGAGGGTTGGCTCAAGACTTTTGCACAGTATTGTATATGCTATAATGAAAAGGAACAGCTATATAGTGCTTTATCTTTGGTGTAAACTCATCGTTCAGTGAGGGCGCAGTGGGGTCATTAAGAACCGAGCGATTAAGGAAACAGGGCATTCCAATGAAAACTTGTAGAGGATGTGTTACTAACTGGTGAATGAGCAGCAGAGGACCGTTGAATGAGAGGACTTTGCTCCCAAAACTCTTTATGGAATTTGGGGTATTTTTATTGTTTTGGCAGCTTGTGAAAAACTAAAATTAAAAAGAGTAAAAGCTTGTAAGTGTTTTGTTTATTGGACTCTTACAGTGATAATAGTGTGCAGCACATGGTGCTTTGTCTTCTTTTATTTCTTTCTGCGTCTTACTTCTTCTGTTTCTATTGTGGATCTTTAAATTGTTTGAATATCACTCAAAATGTTAAAATGCGACATCAACAAAATCTAATTTTCTCAGGGGCTGAGATCGCCATCTCACGTGGTGTCAAAGGCCAGGGTAAAGAGGTGGGTTTTCAAGAGTGACTTAAAAACAGATAAAGAACTGGCCTGTCTAATCTCTAAAGGAAGCTCGTTCCACAGTTTTGGAGCTGCTAAAGCAAAAGCACGATCTCCTCTAAGTTTACGCCCAGTAGCAGCTGATCAGCTGACCTGAGAGAGCGGGTGGGTGTATAAGGCTGTAGCAGCTCAGAGAGATAAGATGGAGCTAGGCCATGGAGAGCTTTAAAAGTAAATAAAAGAATTTTAAAATGAATCCTAAAAGAAATGGGCAGCCAGTGAAGTGAAGCTAAAACAGGGGAAATGTGCTCAAACTTTCGAGTGCCAGTTAAAAGACAAGCTGCGGCATTTTGCACCCTCTGTAGATGACTAATATATAATGCACTGACCCCAATATAAAGTGCATTACAGTAATCCAGCCGAGTGCTAACAAAGGCGTGGATCACTGTCTCAAAGTGCTGCCGTGAAAGAACTGGCTTTATTTTTGCCAGCTGCCTGAGGTGAAAGAAGCTAGATTTTACCACTGACTTAATTTGATTATCAAACTTCAGATCACAGTCCACTTTGACCCCCAGGTTTGTGACAGTTGGCTTAACATACTGTGCCAGGTAATCTACATACACATTGGGGGTCTCAGTGCGGCTACCAAAAACCATCACCTCTGCCTTTTTATCATTGAATTTTAAAAAGTTAACAGACATCCAAGTCTTAATGTCAACGAGACACTGAAGTAATGGCTGTGTAAGGTATCTGCCTTTTTTCTTTAGAGGGACATAGATCTGACAGTCATCAGCATAAAAGTGGAAAGGAATGCCGTGCTTTCTCAGTACAGAACCAAGAGGAAGCAGATATAAAGAGAAGAGGAGGGGGCCTAGAACTGAGCCCTGTGGGACACCACACAAGAGGGGAGCGGAGGACGACACATAGTCACCAAGGCTGACACAAAAAGTTCGCCCCGTCAAGTAGGACCTGAACCACTCCAGTTCTGTGCCCCTAATGCCCACCCAGTGCTCCAAACGAGAGAATAAAATGGCATAATCCACGGTATCAAACGCAGCTGTCAAATCTAAAAGCACAAGAACAACACAGTCCCCAGCAACAGTCGCTAAAACTGATTGTTTGATTTTGTTCAGTTTTCATTGTCATGGGAAAATCAGCTCATTAGAGTTAAAGATTGGCTTCAGTTTCATATCAACAATGCACAACAGCCACCTTGCTACTAACAGATGTTTTTGTTTAAGGCTGCTTTGCTAAAGGAACTTCTTTACTGTTTCATTGGTCTATCACAAACATATAACACACAACTACGGTTCCAAAAAGCTGGGAAACTCCCTGAAATATATATACAAAAAAACACTCATTGATTTGAAAATCAGATGAAACCCATGTTTAATTGGAAGTAGTACAAAGGGGAAGGCTGTAGCTCAGGAGGTAGCACAGGTGACCTATTAAGCATAAGATTGGTGGTTTGATTTGTGGCTGCTGCATCTGCATGAATGTGTGTGAATGTTAGTCGGTGTTGTTCTGAGAAATTGTGCTTGCATGAATGGGTGAATGTTGTGAATCGCCAGTAGAGTAGAAAAGCACTTTATAAGAATCAGCCCACTTACCACTACCTGTTCTCTGTGTATCCAAAGGGAATGTTTCTGAGAATAGGACATGATTGTGTTTCAATTTTTTAATTTGTCAAACTACCTCATCTTTCCACACGAGTCTTTAAGTCTTTGGTAACTCACTGTAGTTTTGAAATCTTAGTATTTCACTAGTGGAGCTTGAGAGCAAATTTCACTGCCTGCTTTTGTCATATTTTTATTTTAGAGTAAGTCAAAACTTTTCGGTGGATGACAGCGCTGGATTGCAAGCAGGCCAGACTCCTGCTGTGCAGAGCCACGCTAATGTAAGAAGTGTAGTTTTAATTTTGAGATTGTCTTGCTGAAAAATGCAAGCCCTTGCCTGAATCACAGCTCTGGCTTTAACTCTTTTTAATGTAATGAAAAGTAACCTGAACAATGCTCGGTAAAGCTAAGGGGGGCAGGAGAGTTAGCGATAAATCTCTGTGACTCTGACGCTTTGAATTAGTTCAGTGAGAGTCAACTCTTATGAGACAAACATTAAAAGGATTTGCAAGTATTCAAGAACTATCACGATTACCTGAAAAACACATTTAATCCCCACAACGCATCTCAGCGTAGTTGCACTGAGAATGAATAAGTGAGTAATATGCTGAGAACCCTGCCGTGTTTTCAGTGAGAGCTGCTCTCCAGAGACACTCGCAGATATGGAAGTGAGAAGACCCCGACTGGTGGAAGTTAATTACGGTAATAAAGTGAGCGGTGGCGTGTGGGACTGAACTGAGTCTGCTGCGATTGTTGTACTCTCTGCTGGCCGTTTCATAAAACAAAAGAAGAAGTGCTGTGATGTAAATGCTTTATCTTGAACAATATGACAATCAGAGATAAACTGAACACTGGGAAATCAGGATAATTTTACTCTATGCATCTCTCCGTCTCTGAAATGAGTCAATAAACTTTATCCTTACTCATCTTATCCTAAAGGGAACCCACTTGAGAATAGCAGCTAAAAACAGCCATTGGCTGCAAATGAAGGGAGATATTTGAAGCATCCAGATGGAGCCCCATAGCAGCAGCAAATGTGTCAGCAATTTAAAACTTCATGTTTTTCTGCATCACTTTGAGCAACATCTAATACTGTGCAATGCCACCGTGCATCAACTAATTGATTTCAAATGTCAATGTTGGCCCAAACTGCCCTGACAGATTCGCAGTGTTAAATTAAGCTTGGTTATGCAATTAGTAAGCTGAATTCAAACTAATTCAGCTATAACGAGGAGTCTAGAAGACAGGATTCCTTTAAGCAAGAGGATGTTTTTTAGTTTAGTCTGAACGAGGACCAACAGCTAATATATACTGATTTATTACTTTTGATGGGGGATCGCTGCTCGAATCTAGCCCGCTACAGCACGCACCATCAGTACTGGCGTCTCCTCAACCCTGGGAAGAACAAAGAAGTAATGCAATTGCTACGATTACTATATAACAGATATAGGTCGGTATGAAAAATATTAATTTAGAAGATCATCAAGGAACTTAAAAATAGGTAGGGCGTGAGCAACACAACACATCCACTGCATTACGATGAGCTGGGAAGAAACGGATGATGCAAAATTTACTGTGCATATTTAAATAAAAACAGAATCTTTTGTGAGTGATTAATCCAAAATGGTTAACTGTGTTGGTTGCTACTGATAAGCCTTGCACATTTTGCCAAAACACATTCACTAATGCATAAAATATGTTTCTGTTGCATACAGTTCAGACTGAGGCTGTTCTTTGCCCCAGAAAAGAGACAAAAAATGCACTGTAACTCTAAAACTAAATTGAAACAAAGTTTGATTTTTGCATCTTGTTTGCAGTTTCCCAGCCCTACCGACTGTCCTGCTTTTTACTGCTGTTTCACAAAACTGAAAAAGAGTGCATTGGGCTCTGTCATTAAGGTTACAAGAGGGTGGCACTTGAGGTTTAATTATTTTGTCGGTCGAATTTAGGTTAAAGAAGTCTCCTTCCTGTTCCTGTCAATGAATTTTTTCTGATGCCTGTGTTGCTGACTCAGATAATTCCCATAATAAGATATAGGCTTGGCAGGTTCTGAAACTAGGCCAAACTCTTACTGTCTTGTCCTTGATCTAGTAACATCATTACAGTGGCACAGATAACACTGGGTGATTGCTAATTTCAGACAGCAACTTTTACAGGGAGTAACATGATTAAAAAATTTAAAAATAAAAATGACAAAAGACGGGAAAAAGTAAAGCTGGAACTTCTTTGTTTTCCTCTACATGTAAGAAGACTCCATTTAAAAGCCCAATGACATTTGTAAGTCTGTAATCATAGCCATGGGATACAACCTTCGTCAGAGGTGTGGTTAGCATGCTTTATAATTTAAATTTAATAATTTATAAAGGCCATATTAGATAATTATTTGTCTAAGGAAACCTTTTCAGGAAGACTGTAGCAAATGCTTAATGACCAAGGTCAGACAGGAAGTTGCATCATGACTGTGCTGTCTATTATGAATTTGGTTTGCGGGAAAGAACAAAAAACATAAGAATAAAAGTACCTTGTTGTGTAAGTGTTTATGAATGTGTCTTTTCATTGCCTCTGATGAGAGTAACCAATACCCAGTCCTTCTCAGGGGATTCTGGGAAATGTAGGGATCCGTAGACTGAAGCAGATGGGAAGAAATTCATAGATAAATATAACAAGTGACCTGTTTTACAAGAGACACCTGAAATAAATTGAACAGAATAGTCTGAAAAATGGTTTGCAGCCATTAAAAGCACGGGATTTTCATTTAAATGTCAGACACTAAAAAGAATACTGACTGTGCTGGAGAAGTCTTCTTCTCTGCAACAAAGCAACTCCACTTTATTCCCGGCTATCCTGTCAAATACTCGCACCTCTTAATTAAACACAAAAAGAGAAAAAAAAATCAAGGCCATTATATCCAAATAATCGGACTGAGTCTGACTCTCCGAGTCTAAAAAACACGAGGGGGGGAAAAAGCCCCAGAAGCAGTAGATATTGTAGGATGTTCCTGTCATGCTGATCCTACTCCTCCTCACTGCCATTGGGAGTTCAATGGCAGGGTTACGGTCTGCATTTGAACTCGAGGTCCAAAGCCGTTAGGGGTCAAAGGTCGGCCTCATACACTGCTGACCAAAAGAACAAAGGTCTTTAACTAAAACCCTGTGTGACCTTTTTTCTTCTTCTTTGTTTTAGCATGTTGTATGTTAATACTGATAGCAAGCAGGAGAGAGTGGGAAGGGGGGATTGTAATGTTTAAAATGATTCTGTTTTAAAAGACTGTTACAGACACACGCAGATGTAAATCAGTTTGACGACGCGCAGTTGTGTCTGCGTGGAGTGGGGCATTTACAAGGCTGGAGCTCATAAATGAAGCTAAAATACAGAGACACTTAAGAATGACAGTGAATGAAAGACACTGAGGCTGCCAGCCAAGATTCAGTCAGGGCCTGCGTGAGCTTTGTTTTGCCATTTGTTTTTGCCCTTTGTTTTTGAGTTTGGGGACCGAATCAGCGTTAAATAATACAAATGCTAGCAAATACGCAGAGGTTCATATGCAACAACAAATAAAAGTACATGCTGTGATCTTGTTTAATGGGTAATTGATCTTTAGCATTGCCTCACCAAAACACAACTAAGGGGACCCACTAAAACCTATGAAATGCAAATAAAAGGTAAAATGAAAGACACCGTGCACCGTAAATATGGGCTTGTACAGAAGGACAAATAAAACATTTACACGACTGTGTCGCCTCCAACAAAGACAACATCATACTGAAGTTCGCAGATGACACTACAGTGATCGGTCACATCACTGGAGGGGACGAGATGGTCCACAGGAGTGAGGTGGCTGGTCTGGTATGGATGAGATCAATGGACTCTTGGGGTTATATGAGGTAGACAATTTTAAAAACAGTCAAATGCCTGTCTCAGATTAAGAGATTGTGGAAAAAATCTGATTGGTTTAAGCAAGGCAGGAACACAGATGTGAGGAGAGTTTGGAAAATTCACAGTGCATGTACCTGTATTCTTTAGACTGAACTCTGGCTTAGCTTGACCTTAAAAGTCATACAAAGCAGGGCTTTGTAGAACTTTCACCCATATTGCTCTTTACGAGGATATTAATATTGTTTGCTCAGTTGTCATGAATTGTAGAGAATTTTTTGCGAGCATCTGAAGAGCGTCTTGTTCATGTTAGACTCCATCTGCCGACGAAGATCACGTGACGCGACTGAAGCCCAAGAGCAGCTGCTAAACAGACCTGAGCTTGTTTGTCTTGTTCATTAGTTGTATTTTCACTTCCTTCCAAATGTTTGCATTCTGAAAGCTACGCGGCGATCGCCACGCCATCTGTGAGAAGACATAAGAAAATTTGCGAATCTGTCTTGAAGTTCTTTACTTTTCGCTCCACTAATGATGTTGCCGTACACGTTCGTCTCTGGAAACAGAGATTAGCTCAAACAGCTCAGATTTCCAGGATATTTTGGCAGGCAGGTTGGCCTCCTGCCAGCAAACAGCGAATTTGATTGTGCACCTGTTATTTCTGCCACAATGGTGAAAGTAACATTAAACAGATTTGGCTGTGAATCTTGACAACGATGTTTGTAGATTCGAGTAATCGACTCGCTCAAAACGTCCAGTGTGAAAATGAAGGATCTGCAATGATTTCATTGTCTTTAATATTCTGACTACAGCAGGCCAATCTACCTGCTAAAAAAATCTGCTTTGCAACAACAACTATAAGGTTTCGATTAAGTTTTAGCTAGACATGCAGACTCGCTATCTTTTCCTTCTGTTGAAAACCCGTCTTTTTCTCGACATCTCACCCAGTTTTGATAAAATAAAGGGAATCGATGAGCACTGATGATTTTTACCCTGGATTCACTCCATTATGTCCTTCATTAAAAAGAGAAAGCTCCCAAAGTCGCTTATAAATCCACAGTGTGTGTTTATGTTTGGTTTCATTTGTCTGAGAGCGTGTTTGCATGTTGCACAGAAAGAGGGCTACTAAGAGGAGGTTGTTTTTCCTGCTTTCGGCTTGCCATTGAACTGTCTGTAGCAGTGCCAGAGCAGGATTGGTATGGGGGGTGTGGTCAGGGGGATGGTGGGGATTTCTGAGGAGGGGAGGGTGAACTGGGCAGAGGGGGACATCCAAACAACAAAGGGCAGCGGGGGCGATAATCCCACCTAATGCCCGCTGTCTGCCCCAAGTCTGCGGTGGCTCTCTGGTGAGTGGCAGATTGAGTGCACTCATGCAAAAGGTTACTTTGGTGATCAAGTGCTCTTCTCAGGGGTGGGGGTGAGGGGCAGCTCAGGCCGGCTGTCTTCAGCAGACGCTGTGGGCCCTGGTTCATTCGGAGCAGCAGCAGAAGTAGAAGCGGCTGCTGATTCAGCAGAGTTCGGACTGCCGTGTCGTCTCTGGTCATGATTTATGTAACAAGCCCTGCGCTGGCTGAACAGGACGTTCACAGACTGGGATGCTCTTTGACACGACAGTGGGGTCAGGCAGGGATGAGGCTGGAGTGAAAGCGTAGCCCAGTGTTCAGAATCATTGATCCCTTAGGTTGAAAAAACATTCTGTCCAAAATGCAATTCTGCTCAGCACTCCAGGCTTTCTACTCTTATGTAAACACTACAAGAAAGGAAGAGTTTTCAATTCTTTTTCACATTTGCAGTACTCAAAATAATTACAGAAGTTGCACAGGCAGTCCAACTCCTCCTGGACGGCACATTAGTACGTGTCATTTCCATAAGGTTTGCTGTGTCTCCCAGCACAGTCTGAAGAACAGGGAAGAGACTCCAGGAGACAGGCAGTTACTCTTTAATCCTTCAGCAGGAGGGTATCTGATTCTTTGTGCAAGGAGGAACAGGATGAGCACCACTAGAGCCTTACAAAATGACCTCCAGCACACCACTGGTGTGAATGTCTCTGACCAAGCAATCAGAAACAGATTTCATGAGGATGGCCTGAGGCCCCTTCTGGGACCTGTGCTCACTGCCTGCCACCGTGGAGCCCGAATGGCATTTGCCATAGGATAAGAGAACTAGCAGGTCCACCCATGGCACCCTTTGCTTTTCAGAGATGAGAGTAGGTTCACCCTGAGCATGTGTCACGCGTGCTCAGGGTGAAAGGGTCCGGAGAAGCACCTTTCATATCCCGTCAGGTATTGGGATGAAACCCTTGGACACATTGTCAGAGCCCACTGGTGCAGTGGATCTTGAGTTTCTCCTGGTGCACAACAATGTCTGGTCTCATGTGGTGAGAGTATGCAGGCAGCTCCTGGAGAATTAAGGAAATTGATACTACTGACTGGTCCTCGTGCTCACCTGACCTAAATTCAAAATAAAAAGAAATTTATAACCCCTCCCCCCCCCCAGGACACGATATGTTTCTGACATTGTCAGGTATGCATACAAGCACATGAGGGCTATACAAACTGCTAAGTTGCTGCAATGAAATTATGGCAAAATGGAGTAGCCTGCCACATCATTGTTCCACTTTGATATTTAGGTTGTCTTTAAACTCAGCCCTCTGTAAGTTGATAATTTTCATTTCCACTGAATGATGTAGTATCCTTTTATTTCTAACACATTACCCAGCCCATATCAGTATAGACATTCAGCATGATTTTTTCCCATTGAGATTTGATGTGTTTTCAAAGTGTTCCTTTCATTTTTTGAGCATTGTATTTGGGTGGTGATCGCAATAGGATAAGAAGGATATCCTAGATGTCCTTTTCCCCAGCAACATTTTCCCATTCCAACCCAGATAATTGAAATGATCTTTTCAGCAAATCCTGAGTCTGCCCTAGGTCTTCTTTCAGCCGGGCTTGCCTGGAAAAACCTCACCAGGAGGCAGCCTAATTAGATGTCCAGAATCACCTAATGAATCCAATCAGCTCCAGTCAATTTAAATAATTATTAACGGACATTCTTGGAAATGAAGGTACCAGTGTAAGCGAAACAGCTCCCAAATGATCTACCAGACAACAAACTGACAGTGCCAGACAGAATTTTAAAGTAAATTTCACCCTTTTAAAAAATCTGACAATTGTTACATGTACGTGTTGATAAACTGCTCATATTAAGCCCAGAGGACATGAACTCTCTCAGCATAGTAATGATTCACATTAGCACATGAAGCAGTCAGAGATGAACTTCACAGGTAACCTTTATTAAAACCACTTCACCACATGGGATTGTTGTCACATTGCTAGCTCATCTGCTTTAATAAAAACACATTTTGGTGGATATGTAAATTTGCTGCAGCGCAGCGAGCTGACAAATGAGGTGAGCTTAGCTCAAGGGTTTTAAACGCCTTGTGTGAGATAAAGGAATTTTGAGCTAAGGGATCTGAGTGAAGGGTTGGCAACAGTCTTCGCTAGACAGTGTTCAAGTTGCACTTAATCTGCTCATGTGAACTCTGCTGCCGTGCCCATCTGCTCCCAGCTACAAAAGCAGCACACTATTGCCATTCTGTAAATTATTTACTTTATACTTTATTATCTTTCTCATCAACACAGGTAATTTCACAGCATACAAGTTCATTTGGATTGTCTTCTGTCTTTATGGCATCCCTGTGCTTATTCAATTGAGGTGAATTGGGTTTTTCATTTCACCCTGACATGTCACTGTAAGACCCTCCATTATTCTTCTGTCAGAGTTTTTTTGTGACATGAGAAACATGTTTAAAATAATTCTAAATAAATTAATTTCATCATGTGGGGCTCTATCTCAAATCTCAGAGGAAAGCCATCTGCCAATGAATATAATTCTCAGAGCAAGTGTTTTTTAAAAACTCATTAATGAGAAGGTTACTCTAATGGCATTGTGTTTTTACATTAGCTAGAGTGGAAGATCCGCAAGATCCATAGATTACTTAAAGTTGTAAAAATCACATTTCTTACATTTAATGTAAATTAATTAAGTGTTACAACCTAAAGTTATGCATAAACATCCATATTTTTGATTGTCTGTTTTAAGTGACAGGTGGGTGCCTATAGCTGCTAGCATTCTGTTAGGCACACCTCAGCTATTTCACACCACTGAATTGGCCCTGTCTACCATGTTAGCTGTTGCCTTCTGGAGCATTTTTACTGAAATTTCCTGACAAATAATACGCTGAGCGGTTAATTGTGTAGGTTTTTGTACGCAGTATTTTCTGTTTTACTTTTGAATTGTAGGAATCTGTCTTTATGCAATACAGTGACACAGTATATGAAAGCACCTCGATGACCTAGTTACTTAGTTTTACTGGATAGCTTAGGATTCCACCCTCTCATCCCAAGATGGTCACCAAGATGCTGACAGAAGCATTGCAAAAACCCAAAACGCTAGTCTATAGACAAATTGATGGCACAGCCTTTTTATTCAGTCTATGGAATATGGTCAGGACAAGCATCTCAGACAGTGCTGGCATATTAATGACAATTAATATGTGTATCCAGCCTTTATGTTACTGCCATCTTGTGGCCGTATGTCAGCCATTGAAAGATGCGCTTGTTTCATACTTTACAAAGTGTCATGGCTACTGAACGGACCCACGCGCAGACAGTTCTTTCAAGGAAACAAAAGGGGATTTATTTACAATAGGGATCACCTTAGTGCAAAATATATGTACAGTGAGTTGGGAGGGGGTCCAGGGCTCCAGGGAGAGAAGGGGGGGGGAAATCCACACACACGCTTCCTCTTCCACTCAGTCACCGCCACCGCTCCTCCGCACACACGCACTCCTCTTCAGCCGCACTCGCTCCAACACTCCACACACTGCCCCACTTGGACAGGTCCGGTGATTCGGTCCAGAATCTACAGACAGAAGGTCAAAGGTTAGTTCCACAACATAAAACACGTGTAAGCGAGTCTTCTTTGAATATGCCGCGAGCACGAACTCAGGTGGTTCGACGTTCCAGCGGTGAGCTGCTCTGTGCCACTGCCTTAAATAGCAGCTGGGGAAATCAGCCAGATCAACCGCAGGTGGACACCATCCACAGGGGTGCGTGGGCCAAGAGTGAGAGCCCGTAATGAGCTCCACCCAGGCAGAGAGGAGGAGGAGAGACAAAAAACTAAAACTAACAACAACAAAACCTGTAGCCAGCGTGGGCCAACCAGAGAGACACGGGGACCGTGACACAAAGTGTTTGTAATACAGAGACAGAGACTAACAATGACTTAGCTGAGCAAGCTACGACGCTGGAAGCTTTTTCTGGTAGATTATGGATAAACCTCTGGTCTTTCATGGTAAACTGATCAGACCAGCGTGCGAGGCAAGCGGTTGCTGGTTCAGCTTTCACTGCTCTGACATCAGCAGTTACAAGTTAAACGACCTTCACCGATTTATCATCGTAAGAGAGGAGGTTCCTCTTGCTAACCGTCTTAGCCAACATGTGTGATGTACACAAAAAGTTGTTAATGACTTCTCTAGTACATTACCAAGGACAGCTCAGACCATGATTTAGAGGGGGCAGCAGTTCTATGTCTATTCTTATAAAACAGACCAGGAAGTTGACAAGGTTCAGATTAGCATCTATGAGAATGTTGGAATGTAATATGTTTAACCAGCTGCTTTGCCAACCGTCCACATTTATTTATTTTTCATTCACATTTTTAATCCCCCCAAAGATATTGACAACTAACCATGTCACAGACTGGTCAAACCTTTAAGTCAGCTGATTATTTTGTTATTAATATTTTAACATACTTTTTAAAAGTTGAGATGTAGGTCTGCGTCCTCACAGGACAGCCACTGCAAACATATGATGACAAAATATAAAGTATTTAAAATGAGGTCATAATATCAGTAATGGTAATCCTGATAATATTGATGGGGAACATTTTTCTGCAGAATAATTATTTTTACTTTTGATACTTTATCGTGACACTACCGGGATTCCAGCTGCTGCGAGCGGACAGGACCAGAGACAGCGGTAAGAGGAAAGGAGGGGGACTGGCAGTTTTTGTGAACGACAGATGGTGTAACCCTGGGCACATCACTGTAAAAGAGCAACTCTGCAGCAGAGACATTGAGCTGTTAGCCGTTAGCATGCGTCCGTACTACCTGCCCCGGGAGTTCTCGCATGTTATCGCGATAACAGCGTATGTCCCCCCCTCGGCCAACGCGGATGCAGCCTGTGACTCTCTCCACTCTGTGGTCAGCAGACTGCAAACACAATCACCGAGAGCCCTTCTCATAATATCAGGGGACTTCAATCATGCCTCACTGGATTCCACACTGCCCACCTTCACCCAGTATGTGACCTGCCCAACCAGAGTCAATAAAACACTGGACTTACTGTATGCCAATGCAGAAGAGGCATACAGTTCATCACCTCTCCCTCCCCTGGGCAGATCTGATCACAACCTGGTGCACCTTGTCCCTGTGTATGAGCCCTTAGTACGCAGGGAGCCACCAGCCACCCGCACAGTACAGAGATGGTCAGAGGAGAGCGAGGAGGCTCTTAAGGATTGTTTTGAGTCGACTGTGTGGGAGGTGATTTGTGATGACCACGGAGAGGACATCGACAGCCTTACTACATGCATTACTGACTATATAAACTTCTGTGTGGATAACACTGTACCTACCAGGACTGTACGGTGTTTCTCCAACAACAAACCTTGGATTACCCCAGAAATTAAAACCGTCCTCAAGCAGAAGAGGAGGGCCTTCAAATCCAGAGACAAAGAGGAGTTGAAAAGGGTGCAGAGAGAGCTGAGGGGACTGATAAGGAATGGGAAGGAGAGCTACAGGCAGAAGATGGAGAACCAGCTTCAACAAAACAACGTTGGTGAAGTCTGGAGAGGCCTCAGAACCATCTCGGGCCACAAACAGCAGAACTCTCTGCCTGGGAGGGATGTGAGATGGGCAAATGAACTGAATCATTTCTTCAACAGATTTGATTCAGCCATGAGGCAGTCTGCAACATCGGCTGCAGACTCACCCACCCCCACTGCTGCTGTTCCACCTCAGACACTTCACACCTCCTCTATTCACCCTGCTCACTCCCCCCCACCCCCAACTGCAGCATCCAATACACACTCAACACAAGGCTCCAGCCTGTCTCTCTCAACCACCCAGGTTAGGAGGGAACTGAGGAGGATTAATGGCAAGAAGGCAGCGGGTCCAGATGGCATCAGCTCGAGGGTCGTCAGGTCCTGCGCGGACCAACTGTGTGGGGTGATGGAGCACCTCTTCAACCTGAGCCTGAGGTTGGGAAGAGTCCCACAGCTCTGGAAAACCTCCTGTGTTGTACCAGTGCCAAAGACTTCACGCCCCAAGGACCTCAACAGCTACAGGCCGGTGGCTCTGACATCCCACCTGATGAAGACCCTGGAGCGGTTGGTCCTGGCTCAGCTTCGGCGCCTAATAAGCTCATCACTGGACCCACTTCAGTTTGCCTACCAGCCTGGCATTGGAGCGGATGATGCCGTCATTCACCTCCTACATCGTTCCCTCGCTCACCTGGAGACCGCTGGAAGCACTGTGAGAATCATGTTCTTTGATTTCTCCAGTGCCTTCAACACCATTCTTCCCTCGGTTCTAAAGGACAAGCTGGTGAACTCTGGAGTGGACCATCACCTCACTACCTGGATCCTGGACTACCTCACCGACCGACCACAGTATGTGAGGACTCAGGGCTGTGTGTCGGACAGGGTCGTCTGCAGTACGGGGGCCCCACAGGGAACGGTTCTGGCTCCGTTCCTCTTCACCATCTACACTGCAGACTTCTCCCACAATTCCACCCAGTGCTTCCTGCAGAAGTTCTCTGATGACTCTGCAATAGTCGGCCTCATCACTGATGGGGACGACAAGGAGTACAGAGGTCTGACCCAAGACTTTGTGGACTGGTGCCAGCAGAACTACCTCCAGATCAACGCCAGTAAAACCAAGGAACTGGTGGTAGACTTCCGCAGGCACAAGCATTCTCCACTGCAACCACTGAACATCCAAGGTATGGACATTGAGGCTGTGGACAGCTACAGGTACCTTGGTGTTCATCTGAACAATAGACTGGACTGGACTCATAACTCAGACGCCCTCTACAGGAAAGGGCAGAGCAGGCTGTACCTGCTGCGGAGACTCAGGTCGTTTGGAGTGGAGGGCCCACTCCTGAAGACCTTCTATGACTCTGTTGTGGCTTCTGCTATCTTTTATGGCGTGGTCTGCTGGGGCGGCAGCATCTCTGCTGGGGACAGGAAGAGACTGAACAGGGTGATCCGAAGGGCCAGCTCTGTTCTAGGATGCCCTCTGGACCCAGTGGAGGTGGTGAGTGACAGGAGAACGGCGGCTAAGCTGTCATCCCTGTTGGACAACATCTCCCACCCCATGCAGCAGACTGTGACAGCACTGAGCAGCTCCTTCAGTGGGAGACTGCGGCACCCACGGTGTGGGACGGAGAGATTTCGCAGGTCTTTCCTCCCCACTGCTGTCAGACTCCATAATAAAGACTTTAACTGATCAAGCACACACATCCATACATATGCAATAATACTAAGTGCAATAATCCTTTCTGTCATCGTTGTATTTTTACTCAGTTGTATATAGTATTTGTATTTGTATTCTATTTTTATCTTATTGTATATTTACTTTATTTTATTCTACTGTATATAGTATTTTATTCTATTCTGTACAGTTGTGTACTGTATTTATTCTTATTGTATTCTAATTTTTGCCTCATAACTTTTGCACTGTCCACTTCCTGCTGTGACAAAACAAATTTCCCACGTGTGGGACTAATAAAGGTTATCTTATCTTATCTTATCTTATCTTATCTTTATCCACAATTTTCCAATAATACAGTTTTATGTGTCGTAAGGTGTTTTTGGTGTTTTATTGCTTCTTTTCCCAAAGGAATGTTTGGAAAAAAAATGGAAAAATCCAGAAACCATAAGCTCTGTACCTGCTTCCATAATCACATATAACCTTTTCCCCTCTGACTAAAGGGTTGTGGTACCTTCCTGCCCAGTATTTGGATGCTCTACACAGCACCTAATACAGGTTGTCTTTCTCATGTGCAGGCGGTTTCTCTTGAGCAGTGAGTGACCTTGATGCCATGATGGCATGTGGAGCCAGGGGAGCAGTAGATTCTCTCTCTGGCCAAGCCTCTGTGACTTGGGATCGTAACTCGAGAAAGCAGAAAAGAGCAGAGAACATTACAACCACGTCCTTGATTGGTAGCTCATCTCCACAGAGAGCTGCTCACCGGCCGGTAGGCTGTGGCACTTTATGGCGGATCGAAGCTGCTTGACTTTAATGTGTTTGTGGCTGTCGCGGCTCTGACAAAGGGTGCAATACATAACACAGGGGTAATAGAGGAGGACAACCCAATCAATAGCCTGAGAGGCCGTTTGACCCACACTTTAAAATGACAAATTTCCACCCGTGTATCACAGAGAATGCCTCTCCACTTTCAGCTGCTCCCGCCTGCAGGGATGGTGTGCAAATATAACCAGAGTGGACACAACGTCTGTCAGGTGGACGAGTGTCCCTTTCACTGGCATGCCTTATAGCTGATGTGTATGCGTGCACGTGTGTGTACGTATGTGTGCAAAATCTCTGTTTCAGGTTCAATCTCAAAAAGGCCAAACTGGCAATAAGAGTCTTGTAAGTAAAGACGGGGGTTTCACCTGTGAAAAAGAGGCTTTTGTAGAAGCTGCCTCCTGTTTCCTGGCAGATAAAGCACATCTGCTTCTGCAGGAGATAACACCATGCATACGCTCACACAGCCCTGCTCACTCTCACGTTCACCTTTTCTTCCACTTTCCCTCCACTCCTCTCCTCTTCATTCATATCTATTTTTGTAATTCCCTCCCGCTAAAACACTCCCTCCACTGCATATTTTTCTTGCTCGCTCTCATTTTCTTCTTTTTTTCCTTCTCCCCCTCATCTCTTCTCCACGCTCATCTTCAGTCTTTTCCCAATCTGCCCAAGCACCAGCTGCTCCATACAGACACAGTGCACTCTGTTATAATGCCCTGAAGTGGCCTGTCCTGGAGATTACCTTGCCCTCTGTCAGGTTGCAGCCTTTAGGATTAGATTGCTAACCCCATGGGTCGTGTGTGTGCGTGTGTGTTTTCTTTTTGCTCGAAGGGAATGGGACAAATGCCTCAAAGGGAGCAACCTGCTGCTGTTCAGATTGTGGAATGAAAAATAATTATTTCTAGGCAGCTAATAATGAATCTGTGGCTCACTATGTGTCCTTTTTGCCATCAACAACTAAGAAAAAAAAAATCATTTCCAATTATTATTTTTTTCACCTTTAATCATCTGTTTCTGATTTTATCCCAAGCAACATTTCCAATCTTCCCTGTGCTTGCATGATAATGGATGAAACTGGCATATCAATAGCAGGCTAAAGAAAACAGTGCTATGAAAACACATACCAGCACCAGTTCTCTTCACACGAACCCACACCAGCTGATGTACTGCAGGGTTATCCATACACTCCAGTTCCACCATTACTGTGTAACTCTTGTAGGCAGAAGCTGGATAACTTTGGCCAAGAAGCTTCTGTAACTCTAACGCAGTAGCAAAAGAGAAAAGCAAGACTTACCCCTCTAGTATTAACCCTTTGTCATCACCTTCCATGTAACCTAATGTGCACCTCCTGAGAAATGTAGCTACATGTCAGGTTGATGTAGCCCACAACAAGTCTGCTCATGTGGAAGATTACGGCATAGGGTTAAGAGGGGTTTCTGGTAACATTGTAAGTAACTACATTGATTTCCTGCTAAGTACAATTCAGGCATTAATCACACATTAGACTGCAGCCCTGAACTTTTGTAGTCATTTACCAGAGTTAGATGCATGCAAGAAAGCAACTGTTAGCCAGTCTTTACCTGCCAGCTCCATATTATGAAGCCTCTGCCAGAGTGCACAGATTTGTGCAGATTTGAATTCTCTGTGAGTGAGTGGTCATCCTGTGTTCTGTCCTAGACGGCATCCTTGTGTGAAATGTCGAACGTGAATGAGGGTGATGCAACTTCTGCTCTGTTGCATCAGCCATTATTAGTTAGCAAGGTGTAGCTAATAAAGTGCTACATACTTTATTAGCTATACCTTGCTAGTACTGTGCTAGCTAATTGAGTTGGACCCTTTTGCCTTCAGAACTGTCAACAAGAAACTAGAAACATTCTTTGGAGATTTTGGTCCTTGTCTGGTACATGATAGCATCACACAAGTGCTGCTGAAAACTACACAACTACAACTATGCCATGCTTAAAGTCCATTAAATCACCTTTCTACCTTTCTTTGCCATTCTGGAGTTCGGTTTAAACATCTTAACCATGTCTGCATGCCTAAATGTGATTGCCATTTGCCTTCATGTGATTGGCTGATTGGATATTTGCATCAATGAGTGGAAGAACAGACTGATGGTGTACCTAATAAAGTGGCCAGTCAGTGTAAAAGGTTATTTAAACAAAGCATACACAAACATAACTGAACATAGCCAAACACCTGAGCAACACTGCAGGATATTTACTAAAGAGCATTTACTGTCAGGAACTTCTTGTGGCATCTATCTATGCAATCTGTTCTCTCAAGACTACAACTCTCTCCCTGCTTCTCCTCCTCCGCCTCCTTCTGTGGTTTCAATATAGATTAAAGAGGAGAAATCAATAAGCTGTTTCCTGGATTTGTCTCATGCTGCACTGTTTTAGAGTTGATTCTCAGCGTTTCATTTCATTTCATTTCAATTACCTTTAAAGGTTTTTGGCCTTTGGAAATGTAACCTTTGTTGTGGAGAAGGACAGAGACAATGGTAAATGTTTGACTTTTGAACTCAGTGTTTTTCCAGTTGCAAACATTTTTGTATTGATACCGGGAGGATTTTTGGACACTGAGCAAGAAGCTATAAAATGTATGCTGTGATGGACATATGGATTGGACAGATGCTACGGACAATATTTTTTTATATTCATTTCATAACCATTTACACTTTAGGTTGGCCTTTTCTGCTTGTGATGTGATGTCCATTTTCATATGTTTCACGCTTCCATATTTATGTACTGGAATTAATGTTCTTAACTAATGTTATTTTTGCTTTGGTGCTAGCTTGGCCAACAATAACTATCAAGAAAATCATGATTAATTTTTTAATATTGTCATTACATAAAAGATTTCACAGATTTTCATTTTATGTCAGTGTATTTATATATATTCAGTCTATCTTCCCAAGCCTGGTTCTGCTGGAGGCTGGCGGTTTCTTCCTCTTAAAAGGGAGTTTTTCCTTCCCACTGTCGCCCAGTGCTTGCTTATAGGGGGCTGTCTGATTGTTGGGTATTTCTTTGTCTTATTGTAGGGTCTTTACCTTATAATGTAAAGCACCTTCAGGTGACTGCTGTTGTGATTTCGTGGTGTATAAATAAAATAAAATAGAATTATGTTTCATACAGGCAGGTTTGGCCAGTCCTGCAGTGGATCATTAAAAATGTGACATAATTTTTAGATTAGAAATCTTAACATCAGCTGTTCTCACCTAATCCTGTCAAAAAGTGCACATATATTTATGTAATACGCATTGCATACTAGTGTATAAATAAATACATAAATGTTTGAAATACACGATGCCTGATTGGCGCTCACAGTTTCCTATAGGGTCCACTTGTTTACAAGGAGACAGGGAACATACATAAACGCATACATCATTATAGTATGATACTAGTAGATGAACAGAGGTGTTCAGAAACATTTTCTCTTTGCTTTGTGTGAGTATAGAAACAAACAGAAGGGGACACACGGGGACACCAGATAAAATAAAAGCAGCATCAAAGTACATACAACATTGATTTGACAAACAAGACAGAGCCAGAGCAATTGATTAGAAAATCCAGTATTAATGACTTTGCTCAGCACAGTACACAGTGTTATTGCAGCAGAATCACCCGAGGAATCAAATCAGACCAAAGTAAACACTGTTTGCTTTGAATTACTTTCAGTATCAATACGATCTAATATGCATATGAAAATAATAAAATCTGACTCCACTAGTTTACTCATGGTATCACTTCGATAGTACTGAATTAAACCGGGGGACAGAATTACAGGTGCAGCACTTCATACTGAGGGCTGTATGTAAATATGTTTTAGAGTAAATGCAGACACTGCTGCATCCTGGTGTGATATTATAATGGGAGACAGAGAGAGAGAAAGAGAGAGAGAGGGCATGTGAACGCCGAGAGGAGGTGCAAAGGTGTTACTGGGATGGGGGTGCGGGGTTTGGTTGGAGAAGCTCATTCATCAAGTCATTACGGGAGGTGGCTCCTGCGGTATTTCAGGCTGTCCATCAGTGGAGGAAGAGGAGGATGGGGAGAGATTCCCAAAGGAGGACCAATGCTCGGCTGCCTCACCCACTCACCCATACCCCCCCCCCCCCCCCCCCCCCCGGCTGTTCCCACTCTGCTTCTCCTCTGACGGCTCACCTTGTGACTACTATTACTCCCCCTTCTTCCTCTCCTCCATCACCTCGACTTCCACTTTATCTGCCCCCTCTATTACATCTTCCATCCCTCTCCAATTCTCCATCTCTCACTGCACACACCACACACACCACACACACCACACACACTACACACACCATCCTCCCTCTAGATTCTCAGTACGTCCCTCACTCTCTTCCTTTTTTACATTTCTCCTGGGAGGCAGCCCCTGACTCTCAGATGTCCCTCGCATGCCAAAAATTACTATTGACATTTCAATTCAGTGGGGTTTTTTTCTCCTACTGCTCTCTGCTGATGCCTTATAGCAGGAGGACATTTACATGTCAATGGGCCAGACAAAAAAAAGGAGGCAGAGTGTGCCTGCTCCTGTTCTGAAGACAGTGGCTGTAACACTGAATTTGTGGTGACGAAGAGGCTTTGTGTGCTGGGTCCCTCTGGATATTTAAAATGGATTATTAATATATAAAGAAACTCTTTGCCAAGGATAAGGTATCATCAGCATTTTCTTGTGGCTTTACAAAATGTGCCACAACCCCCTCTGATCTGTGAGGCAAAATCCTGGATTTTCAGATCAGACAGTTGATCTTCAATCCGTGAACCGATCAGCGAGTCTGCCAATCCCCCCCCCCATGTAGCCAGAAAATGTCCAGGCCATTTATGTCCACAAGCCACCAGTCAATGTTTGCAAATGTGTATAAATAAAAAAAAATTTCATGAGCATGGCCGTCACAAAGGGTGTTTATCCAGTGAATTTCAGAAAATCCCTTATTTCTATTGCTCTCCACATGATTACCTGCATGCAACCAGAGCTTTCTCAGATACCATTGGTTAGTTCAAGTGGACAAAAAAAATTAGGAAGCCATGTAGAATTAAAAAACAAAAGATGACAAACAACTCGGTTGATAGAAACCTCTATTAAAAATTGAACATACGCTTTTAATACTTCTAACTAACGTAATCTGCAGTGTTGCATCAGGTTGTGCACAAAGTGAACAAGTCACAAGTTCCAAAACCAATTCTGAAAAAGGTGATCTGAAAATAATTTGCAAATTTCATAAAGCCATATTTTATTCACACTAGAATGTATTTTACTATTTCATGAAAAATCATGTTTCATTCTGAATTTGATTGCAGCAACACGTCTCAAAAAATTTGGACAAAAATCAGCTGGAGGAACAAGACTGGGTATAAAAAAGAACAGTGTCTACAAATTGTTGAACTATTTCAGAAGACTGTTCTTCAATGTTCATCAGTTGTGAAGACTCATTCGTCACCTACAGTACATAATTTAACCAAAAATTTAAAAAAAACCTGGAGAAATCTCTGCGTGCGAGGGATGAGACTGATAATCAATACTGGATGCTCGCGATCTTCTGACCCTTAGGTGGCATTGCATTAAAAACAACCATGATTTTGTCCTAGAAATGCATGCACTCAGGAACACTAAAAGAAGTCACACAGTTCACCGTGTCATCCACAAATGCAAGTTAAAGCTCGTTCATGCAAAAGACCCATACACAAACATGATCCGGAAACATTGCTGTCTACTCTGAGCCAAAGCTCATTTAAAATGGATGAAGGAAACAAAACAGGAAAACAATATTAACTCCTAATTACAGCCAATAAGAAACATATGCAAACATGTGGATTAAGTCAAATTATTATTAGCAGTGCACACACAGATTTTTTCTCTCTGCCACTTGCTGGACTGTCTCAAGTTCAGACCTGACGACACAGCCTTCTTGATAAGTTTTTCTTCTTCCTATTCCTGTCTGCTATGCCACCTTCTTCTAACAGCAAACAACAAAAAAGCAGCACACTAGCCACCACTGTATGGTAGACCCTAAAAAGAAAGGGTTAGCAGATATTCATCAGGGAATAAATAAATTCGTCTTTGTCCCTTACCGCACACATATGGCTTTCCAGTCCAACTTACTATCGAGTTGCAGACCAAGACACCAGTGGTTAAAGACCACTTCCTTCTCAGTGCACCAAATGGTTTATTGGTGTTTGTTGTATCTTTCTCCTACCCCTCTTGAATTCCACAACCCAAGAGGGTTTTTGCAATGGTAAGATGGAGATGATTGCACTCCAATCTAGAAAGTCCTTAATTTCTCCTCTGTATTCCACATCTTCACCTCCTTTGATTAAGCCGACAACTGCTGTAGCGTCAGGAAAATTTGGAAGGAAGCAGCTGTCAGTGTTGTGCTGGCAAGCTGCCATATAGATGGTGAACAGCAATGGGGCCAAAAGGGTTCCTTGTGTTGCTGGGGTGGTGTGCAACTGTCAAATCTGTAGAAAAAAAATCCTGTTTGGATCGTCAGCCAGATTCTGATCACTATCAGTTAGTGATAGTGATCACTTTTTCCTCCATCTTGCTGTAGCTCCACTCTTTAATGAAACTAAAAGTATGACAAAGGAGACCGAGGACTGTGCAGCAGCTAGAATATTATCTATATCAGCTGGTCTTCCTCAGTCTCCCAGGCATGCACGAACTATTGTTAAAAGACAAGGAGATGCTACACAGTGCAAACATTGGACTTGTTGCTGTCATCAAATTCAAAATATGCTAATATATATATATTTTTAAATTTACATTTACTCAGTTTAACATTTTCTATGCTCCTCTGTTTCCAAGTTTTGCAGATCATTGCGTTCTGTTTATATTTACATTCTACACAGCGTCCCAACATTTACGGTATTGGGTTTGTATACTTCTGCAGAAACCTGGATAACTTGGATAAAGCTCTATTTACTTTTCCAATACTGAACAGAGCTGTCAGTATGTTATTTAAGCACGCTAAGCAATAAAATAAAGCACATTGTAGACAATGTTTGACTGTGTTTGTCTGCAGCGTATAAAACCTGATATTGCACAAGAAAAACAAATAAAACAAATCTTTCTTTTTTTCTTTTTTCTTTTTTTCTTTCACTGGGGGCACCATATGGGTTATGTGGGACAAGACAGGGATTAGAGATATTGATTGCTGGTTGAATATAAGCAGGGGCGTGAGTTGTCCCTGAACCTTAAACACAAGAAGGGTTTCTGCACTCTTGGAGTAATGCGACTTCAATTGATTCCATAGTGTGTTTGATATAGAGTCTACCCAGAATGCAGTCAGTTTATTCATGCATGAACACATTGGAATGTTTTTGTGCCAGAGTATATTTCTCTCATAAGCAGGTTTTTCAGACATGCATCTTCATTTCCTAAGCCCTGTAAGGTATCACCACCTGACGGGTCCCGAGGCACCAGGGATTCCGCCTCGCTGTGATTATCTTAAAGGAGATGCATTGCATATGTAAATGTCCTGTTTTGGAGCGAGCTGGCAGTTGTTCAAGCGAGTAGAGGATAAAAAAAACCCCTCAGCATTGATCTGCCCTTCTGCATTTAGTCTGGGTTAAGTGTTCAGCTTCCATTAGGACCAAATTCATGCAGGGGTTTGTATAATTATGCCAGAGTCAATCCCCATTACTCCTTAGCACTATCGAGCAGCTGCTTACTTTAATAAAAACACATGTCAAATTCAGGGAGAAGAGCTGCTGTGTATGTCCGCGTGCCCGTGTTTTCCAGCGTGCGTGCATATTCTTGTGTTTGCACATAATTTGAATCAATACACACAGGAGGGAGGCATTAAAGCAGCAAACCAGTTGCAGGAGGCAGAAAAGCAGCAAGGAGGCCTTGTGCACCAAATGTTCTGTGAACTCCACAGTCCTTTCAATCAGTGCAACAAACAACTCTTTCAACATTTGTCTCTTTCTCCAGGACACGATTCCTCTTCTCCGCTCCGTACTGGAGACCATCAATCTGTAGCTTCTCCCTGTTGCCCATCTTTCATCATTTCTGTGTTTTTTTTCCCCTTCCAATAAGAGCTTTCAAGCCTGACCTTTTGTGCCTTTGGAAAGGACTGCTGTGGGTAACAAAGACTGCCAACCAATCACAGATTGGTCCAACTGGCCTTGGGTATGTGAGTCTCATTCTTAATGATAGGAAAGCCAAATTTTGGGATTGCTGCTGCTAACTCCTAACACGCATGCAGACACGTGATCACTTCCAACTCTGTGCCCCTGCCCTGACTAGCAATTTGTTATTTTTACAAATCATGGTCTCAAAAAAATGTTCAAAAGAGGACCAGTAATCTCTCACAGCCTTTTTGTAATGTCATGAATTTACGAACACAACAAAACCTTTGCTAGAGGATTAAAGGAGTAGTTTAACATTTTCTCAAATACTCTTTCTTACTTTCCGAGAGCTTAATCAAAACTATAATTTATAGTACTGTGCAAAAGTCTTGAGTTAGCCCTATTTTCTTTTACAGTTTGCAAGAAAACTTGGAAATAAGTGCATTATTGAAACATGGAAACAAACATGGAAATACAGGTTGCTCAGAAGCAAAGCTGAAATGCTCTCGCACCTATTCTTGCTTCCATTGTCATGCTTCTGTGTTCTAACATGTCCTTCCCCTCCCGCGGTGAGTGGCTGTCGGTGAAGAGTGTGGAGCCTAGACGTGAGTTACTTTTCCCTGGATTTCTGGAGTCCCGTTTTCCCAGCAATGTTGTATATAGCACCTGGTGACTGGACTGTAAATAAATACACTTCTAATTGTAAGATTTGAAGTCCTACCTGGCATCTATGACAACCACACCAAGATATGGCAAGTTTCTGGCTACAAACTCGTTGGGAATACCTTAATGTATAAAACGGCTATTTAATGCCTGTCAAACGGTGTCATCTTTGGCATTTCCAACCAAAAAGAATTTCATATGTTGACAAAGCTTAGATTCATCCCTTTAGTTAGGTACTTTTAAATGGCAAGAAAGTAAAAAGAACTGAGCTCAGTTTGACCAACAATTTTGTTTTAAATACTAAGGCAAAGATTGAAACAAATGCTTTTCTGAGACAATGTTCTGTTCAAAACACAAAAATGAAGCAACAACAACCTGTGTCTGCAAAAAAGTTAAAATACAGAGATTGTTTTCCGGTGGATTTTAACAGATTACGCTGCTTTCACATCATCATGGGAACAACTTTGGTTCTTTTTGATAGCTTGTTGTTGTGTTTGTCAAAAAATTCTCGTGTTTCAAACTCCATGCCACATATGTAGCGGTGAGAAAGTAAGGACGATTTGAACAGTGTGTCACCACCCTGATGAATAAAGCATAGCACACAGGAGAAGAGTTGTGTAATGTCTTTGATGGGCTGGCATTAAACATCACACTGGGCTGCACATCAATATGTGTGAGCTCTCACAGTAAGACATTGAAACACCAAGAATATATCCAAGTACTGACTGTCTAAAAGTTTACCCAATCACTTTATGACCAAAGATGACGTTTTTGCATTCACAAAAATCTTTTAGCATAAAGACCAAAAACAGAGGAAACATTTAGCCTGGCTGAAGGCTATGTTATGAAGAGCTACTGGTTTTAGCTTTAAATTGTATTTAGATATATAATAATGTGCAAATGTTTTGCTTCCAACATTTTTAAAGTCTTGAGAAAGTTGTTGAGGAAAATCTTTGAAAGCCTTTCAAAGTTTCAAAATATCAAGTAGGTGACATCACCCACTGTTTTTGAACTAGTGTGAAGTAATGGTCTAATAAAATACTAGAGCAACAAGGTCCAGTTTAACAACTTCAAGTAGTGGATGAGGCCTAGTTAAACTCCAATCAACTACAGCTGTCTGTGTTGGGACTAGAGATGGACCGATCCGATATTACGTATCGGTATCGGTCCGATACTGACCTAAATTACTGGATCGGATATCGGAGAAAAATAAAAAATGTAATCCGATCCATTAAATATCACAAAAGCACCTCACAAAACTTGCAACACGCCGTAACTCGCCTCAGAACGTTAGCACGTCGGAGCAGTATGCATCACGTGATAGAGCGGCTGTGGCATGCGGGACCTGTCGGTGGTCTGGATAGCATTTGGAGCTTCGCTAGCAACCCGGCATTTCATCTCCGACAAAGTTATCCCCGAGAGAAGTAAAGCAAGTGTGTAAGTCCATCTCTGAATGTTTGTAAAGCATTCCTGCGTTAAGCTTAACAACCGATATATGGAGCGACTGCCTCTTCTTGCTGCTACTTCAATCATGAAACTGCTTAATGATCAGCTGAGCGGAGCGGAGCAGAAAGACATACTTTTCTTTCTTATTCTCATTTAAAATGTCTAGCTTTTAATAAATAATTATCTGACACCCAAAGTTTTAATTTGATGCAAAATGAATAGAAGTCAATTACTGTATATAGTAACTATTAAGTCTAATATACCCTAGTAAGCTATAGTACTTTTTCCTTTGGGAAGGCACCATCTGTGCAGTCTGCAATTTTGTTGAAGAAAGATGTTGAATCTATTTAATATTTTAATACATTGAAAAATAATTGATTTCTGTGCATTTTTTTTCCACACTGCATCAAATTAAGGTTGATTACGTCGATTAAGCATCATGAGGTGGAGCGTGAGGGGTGGTTCCCTATTTTTTATTTATTTATTTTTGTTGTTGCTGGGAGTTGGAACCCTATTAGTTAGGTTGCTTAATATTTACGCTAAGTACTCTTTAAAATACCAGAATAGGGAGGATGGTGTAGGTTTAAGTTTATTAGATTGATCAGTATTGCTGAACTATGAAATATTTTTTTTTGCATACAGGTATAACAGAATAGCTTTAGTGTAGTTGTTGTTTTAAACTTGAGTATGAACTTATACAAAATGCAGCAAGATATTTAAAAAAAACAGTTTTGTTGAAACACACTATATCGGATTCATATCGGTATCGGCAGATATCCAAATTTATGATATCAGTATCGGACATAAAAAAGTGGTATCGTGCCATCTCTAGTTGGGACACGCGTTTGCACATTGCTCCATTATCGAGGAAGAGTTCTAAAAAATTGCCCCTACTCAGGGTTGTTATGAAGGGATAAACTATCCTCAAAGTTCAAAAGCATCATTTCTACCAGGCTGTAAACCTGATTTTGAATGCTGTTAAGTTTACCATTTTAACATGGGAATGTATGGAGACTGACTCGGTTTTGGAGCCAGCCTCAAGTGGACATAAGTTTCTGTTAATTCCAAGTTGGCTTCATTTTTTTCAGCTTGGGAGGCTGAAAATCATTCCACAACATCATACCGCATCTATCTTGACTGATTTAACACCTGTAACACACACAAGCTGGCCTTTGGTTTTCTGCATGTGTTCATCATTAACTTTGACAAAGATGACTCCCTTTGTCTACTTTCTTGTAGGACACACAATTTGAAGGAAACAATGTCAATGTAAATGACTGAAGTTTTTGATGATTTTAACTGTTTCGAACTCCAGAGCCACACTCTGGGTTTATGGCTTGTTATGTAAAGATGACGAATTCTGGGACAGAACAAGGGGACAGAAATTTTATGCATGCAGATTTAGGAGAGTCTCTGGTGCAATAGATGCGGCTGTCTGTGAGAGTGTCATTGCGATTACATTGATGTAGTGGAACAGAGAGTGAATGCCATGTTGATGGGAGGGAGATCTTGGATGTTTTATAGATGGAAGTAGGCCAGGGAGTGTGGAGGGAGGCTTCCGGGTGCTGTAAATGCAGAGTAGGTGGAGTTCACTGATGAACTCCACTTCACACATGAGAGAGAGAGATTTTTGTGGAGCTGTCCTTCTTCCCTGACTGCCACTGGAGATGAAATTGCAACCAATTTCACTGAAAGTAATTTACAGAGAAGTAGAATTTCATGCAGATGCTGTAAAAACCCAATAATAATCTCGAACCAGGGGGAGCTCTTCAACCTCCATGTCAGGAGCAAGAAGGGCAATTATTTTATTACCTCTTCCATTTTTATTTTTTATCTACCTGGTCCCCCTTGTTGCTTCAGGTTAGCTAGCTAAGGCTAATTAGTGAGTTGCATAGCAACAAGAACAATAATGAATGCTCCTTCAGCCCTTTGAGCTCCTGTTCTCTCTGTTGCTAGTGAACCTAACAGCTGAGCTTTGTAAATGAGCTGGAAAAAAAAACCCTGGATCAAATTGCAGCCGTGATGACGGTCATAACAACGGCTCTGTAATAAAACCTGATGAACGTTGTCTGCAGATGCTGTAGATCTATATTCCGCACAAATGTTTTTTCTTCATCTGCTTTCCTGTGACGTCCTCTCAAACGCAGTAATTGAGGATTTAATTAGTCAGAGAACAAAGACAGCTTGACCTTCTCTCTGCAGGTTCAAAATATTTGTGTGCATCACATGGTGAGCACACACTTCCTATTTTCCTCAGGCTAGTGTTTTTCCTTAAATACACTCGGTTTTTGATTCCTAACACACAGACACCTTGATGGAAACTCACATCCAGCTTGTTTACCGAGATGACATCGATAAAATGACATTGTGTGTTTCTGGGTGCCACAGGTTTGCTCATCTTCACTGAGTTCCACAGGAGAGAGAGAGAAGGATATCCTTGTTATCTACCCAGCGCTCACAAAGACAGTAATTACACAAAAGGCCATTCAATTAAAGGAGGCCATGCACCTACACGGCTAGTTACGAAAAAAAGAAAAAGAAAGCAGAATCGTTAATTAAATGATTTAAACCTTGACTCAAGGCCACCGCACTGAGAAAAAGAGAGATGAGAGACGTCCCTCGGCTGAATCCTCTGATCAACACCGGAGGAACACAACAGTCAAAATAAGTGAATAAATAAAGGGAAAAAAGCATTAATAAGTTTCTGCTGGTAAGAGATTTTCTGATATTTGCTTAAAGTTCTGTTTAATCAACTAAAAGAAAATGTATTCCACACTATTCCAGGTGTATGTTCCAAATGATTTTAAAGGTGCTATTTTAAAGGGAAACGTCAATATTGTTACCGTATAGCAGACAATGGTCTTTCCTGAACTCTAACCATACACCGACAAACATAAAAAGTACAATGATGCTCGTCTCACTGCAAGGGGATATCTGTACTGCAAGACTGGAGAGACTTGAAGCAAACAATGTTTCCTCGTGACAGTAATAGAAAACAATGTAAAGTAACTCAAGTTACCTTTCCTGAAACACTTGCTTTTGGAATTTCTAACCATTTCATGGTTTGATCCCAGAGTTGAAGCTTTATCATAACCGCTTTTGCACATATGCCAGGCTGGTAGATTTGGGACCACATCTGAGGAGGCAGAAAAATCATCAGATCACAGTGTGGGGTGTCTGAGGTAAAACAGTATTTTACTGTTTCCACATTGTTGTACATTCAGTACTTGTGTTCAATTTGAGCTACGAGAGCTGTAGTTGCCAAATGCAGTGGCGTGATTGGTCAGATTTGTTTATTTACATGGGCGGTGTGAAAGGATTCATTAAGAATAGATGAGTCTGAAAATGATTTTTCAAGTCACAATATATTTGCATGAATTTCATGTGTCCGGTGTGTAAAGGGTCAGATATTTCCAAGTGGGAAGATGTTTGCCTGTATTAAATAGTAATAGGTTACAGGAAACGTTTATGTTTTTTATTTGTAAGAAAAAATATTATGCATCAGCAAGAAGTGATCAGAAGTGACAACTTGGGACAGAGAAACATGTTTTATGCGTTTTAACAGTACATCAATAAGTAAGACATTATATAGGCTTACAATACCTTACCTTACAAATGCTTATCTTACAATATGGAGTGCTATAGGAATTCAGCTTAATTCAGAATCAGAATCAGAATCAGAATACTTTATTGATCCCTGGGGGAAATTATTTTTTGTTACAGTATATATATTGAATTAAACTGAATTCATTTTAGCTTTCACTTTCAAAAGAAAGTCTGAGGAAATTGCAAAGAAATTGCAAAGAAATAATTAGAACTTCATGGTGTTTGTTGCTGCAGAATTCATTGAATTTGCTCTCAGTCACAAACGAGACGTGTTTTCTATTAAGGGTTTAGTTTTAATGAAGTGCAAATGTTGCCTTAATTATGTGCCATGTATCCTTAAAGACCTTGTTTGTATTTATGCAGCATTTGCCAAAGAAACAGTGTTTAATTCATCTAACAAAAGACATCAAATGCTTTCACATTCTCTGCCGAATCCTTTTGAATTTCACTGCGTGGCAGTGCAGAAAGGAGAGCTGCTGGATAAACAACTGTGACACCGAGGTTATCATACTCAATTAAGCCGCCATAGCTGAGAAACAGATCTTTTGTCATGAGAAGGCAGAGGGGCCGAGGGCGAGGCGGTGTCTCATGTCGAGTGGCTGCTGTTAACTCTCAGGGCAAACACAATTGACACTGTGTGCCAACTATAACAGCTGTAGTGCGTCTGAGTGAGTCTCAGTGTGTGTGTCTGTGTGTGTGAGAGAGAGTGTGCCAGAGATTTGCGTCATCAGGGAAAAAGAAGAAACTCTGGCGCCAACGGAGGGTTTCACAGGACAGAAGGAGAAATTCTTCAGGATTACGAGAAGAAAAATCCTCTTCAGATTCTCTGACCATCTTAAGTCTCATCAGTCTCTAATTCTGTTTGCTGTTTGCATGTGACTGAACTGCTGCAGCAGAAATTGAAATGTTTCGTTAATGCTAAATGTCTTGGAAGTCCTTGGGAGCTTTTCTCTTTTGTTTCTTTCTTGTTTCTCAGCATGGTTCTGACATTCATAAACGATTAAATGACTCACTATATTTTAAAAGACAACAAGGAAAGTCTTCAAATGTTTTGTGCCATCACAAATGACACCTACTTGTCTTTTGGTGTGGTCACTTTGCTTATTTGACCTTTTTTCCCCACACATAAAATTCTCCCATTACTTTCCAGGATTTAAAAGTCTTGTCATTTGTCTTATGATATTGTAAGGCTTTAAGAGGCAGTTTTACCCTGAAATTACCCTCAACCCAAAACAGAAAAGAATACATTTCTTTGTAGTATGTCTGACTCCTTGCTTTATTTAGTGTGAGCTTGCATCTTCCAGTTTTGGCTCCTCAGCCAGTTTGTGGTGCAGGTTTGAAAACAATTTTGTTTTTTTAAATCAAGTTTTTGCCAAGGCACCAGCCTTTCCCAGAGTGCCCTCTTGACCCTCCCAGTGCTGTGGTTGGCACCCTCATCAGCCAGCACAGCCATAATGCTCTCCATATGGCAGACAACATCTCCTGCTGAGGGACTCCTTGATTTCTATTAATACACACACTGTAATAAAGGGCTCAATTGAATTAATCAGCTTGAAGACATTAATCAGACATTAACGAAGTATTAACCTCTGCACTGCACTGCTGTTCGCGGTGTCTGCCTGCCTGTTTACATCTCCACTCACATCGACCTGCTGCTCTGTTCCTTGGAAGGCTGATAGTTCAAGATCTGCTTTTTATGGTGCTGACATGAAAGCTGACTTTGTGGCTAAGTTTTGTATTTGAGAAGGCAAAATAAATTATCCACATCATCCACAATGGAAAAGACATTTTTCATTTTTTAATAAAATGGAAATGTGGTGCAGCAGGTGTGGTGCGGTGGTGTGGTTTAGTCTTGGCCGTTGGTGTAATAGTATGAAAAACAACATTATTTTGTCATCTATTTTGTCATTTTTCCTCATATTATATTTTTTAATATGATTGCATTCGATAATTGATATGCATTTGAAATGTATTGAAAAGCTGGAAAGTTTCCACTGGAAAAAGGAAACAGTTGAGTTTTGGTGTCACAGATACAAAGATGTAATAAGGGGTGACGCTGACTGTGAAGTAGTACAGTTGGACAGGGAAGGAGCTGCATAGATATATCACCTCAACCTCCTTAAAGTATGGAACAGTGCCACCTGAAAGGAGTAAGTGCAGCGGATGGTCCGTGGTCCTGGTGTCCCTGAAGCAGGCAGGGCTTCACGGACAACCCAAAGAAGTGTGCTGCTGAATGGAGGGAGGTACAGTATTTGTGGTACCACTTGGGAGGTTGCATGTGTGCCCTCAGATGGATAAAAGAGCAGCCATTGCATCCTGCTCATGTCCCAAGACCAAAAAAGAGGTGAGACGATTCTTGGGGCTGGCGGGTTACTACCGCCGGTCCGTACCTAGCTTTGCAGAGCTGACAAGCCCTTTCACCAAAAAGGGTGCCCCAGATCTGGTTCGGTGGACAGAACAGTGCCAGGTGGCGTTCGTGCAGGTGAGGAAGTCTCTCTATGGGGAACCTTTGCTCTAAACTTTTCCCTCCCTTTTATTCTGCTGACTGACGCCTTGAACAGAGGGCTGGAGGCAGTTTTGTCCCAGCAGGTAAGTGGGGCGGTTGACCGCCCAATTGTGTACATCAGCAGGAAACTGTGTGAGTGGGAGGCCAGGTGGTATGGTGGAGAACGAGTGCCTGGCCATCCAGTGGGCGGTCGACTCTCTTCGTTATTACCTCCTGGGCCACCTCTGTTTAAGTTATTCAGATTTTCTTAAGTACCATCAGTAATGTTTCTAAACAACATTAACACTGAATAAGATCCTAAAGCACAGTAAATTTATTGTATAATTTGCCCCTGTTGGAGGAATATGGGGCTACTCTTATCCAGGCTTAACTGAAGAAGCAGCAGAGTTCTTCTTCCAAAAAACCTGAAGTGTTTTTTCTTCATTTTCAGGTGCAGTTGTTGCAGATCTTTGTTCTGTGCTTTTTGGTTTTGGTTGCTTTTCTTTATTCTTTTCTTGGAGTTCTTTGTTTTTCTCCTGCAGTTCTTTATATTTTTCTTCTTGAACTTTCTTTTCCTCGTGCATGTTATTGTTGTTTGTTGTACTTTGTCATGGATGGCGAGTAACTCTTGATGTTTCCTCTGCAGATTGTGAAGCGTACACCGGATGTCTTTATGTATTTTTTCCTGTCTTTGCTTCTACTCTTGCATTTCAATGTTTGTGTATTGGACTTCATTATTCATTATACAGTCTCTGCAAATGTTTTTTTTTTTTTTGGGGGGGGGGGGGGGGGCTAAGGGGGTAGACTCCAGGGGGTAGGTAATTCTCCCTCAACAAACATTACACTTTGCACAATGCGATCGAGACAAGTACCGTTCTCGTGGCAACTGGAAAACCCAGACTCATTACTAGTGGTAGCGTGCTTTACATCACTGCAAGTGATGCTTTGCACCAACCTCCCACAGGGGTGGCCACTGAAAACACATGCTCAGCACCTGAAGATTTTTCTCAGAGTAATTTCTGGTCATCCATCCTATAGCATGTGTTACAAGTACTGCCATTTCCTATGATGACACGCACACATGCATACACAAGCTCACCAAGTGAAAACAGCTTCACTATTGCTGCTGGCAACAATTTGTCTGTTACCTGTTTGGCAAAATCAAAACATTTACCGTCAGATGGGAAAGCTACACTGATGCATTTGACTGTCACGAATTCTGATTGTCCATTTGCAATGTTCTTGATTAGTGAGTAATGGGACAACGGTGGCCAATAACTGTAATTACGGTAATTCACTAAACCCCACACAATTATTCAATGAGGCGCCTACAAAACGGCAGCAAGAAAGGAGAACACGAGCGAGACGGTGAAAATCAAGAAGGAGGTAAATTATATACCATTAGACAAATCTAGCCTTTGTCTCTGCGGTGATGTAAAGAAACTGTGGAGGCGCTAATCATCTCCAGTCAGTCAGCAGATCCACTTGTGATAATCACGCATTGTATCGGGGTCGCGGGGGGTCAAATCTCTTCCAGTTCAATCAGCTCTCAGAGATTCTTTTGAAACTCTGAGTGCGAAGAGAAATAGCTGCACAAATCCAGTCCTGCGGGGGAAATAATTAACTTGGGAAAATAATCACCCAGTGAACTTTCAATTTGATTTAATTCAATCAAGTTTTACACTTGGAACTGGCTAAATTAAAACTGAAGCAGTGCCTGTGTCTGGTTTGCACAAAGCTGTGGGTGACATTTTAAATGCACGCCATTTTTCACTTTTCGCTTAGGAAATGCGAAAAGGCTTTTTTGTTCTCTTTTAAACGTCACAAAACTCTTTTTTTCTCTTTTTAATCCCCATTTTCAATTAGCTTCTTCAAATAAACCCCAAATAATGTAAACTGTTATAATAAAACATTTGGTATGAAAGATGTTAAGTAAGACCATGTGGGAAAGATGAGCAAATGGAAAGCATGAGCCTGCATGCCTCTGATTTAGAGAATTATTTCACAGCAACCCCACTCAGGCCAAATGAGCTCCAGATTACAATAATACCACCAGCGGGCAATTAAGTCCATATAAACAGCGCATGCAGAGCGCTGGCACCAGGATAAGCCACACACGTTCCCACAGGTTGATGTGGGCGCTCGGAGCCTTCACCCTGTCTTCCTTCGAATCCGTCAGGAGCAGATGAAGGCTAACCTGACAAACATCCAATATTACCAGCAGCTGCCTAGGCAAGGATAATTAATACAGCCGGCAATTTGGCGGAGCTATAAATGTCCTGACGCTGAGACATCAAGGGCTGACTGACAGAGAAACTATCATTAACAGAGAGGGCAGGAGGGAGACAAAGAAAGGAAGAGGGAGAAGCAACGATAATCCAGGAAACAGAACAGATCTGTCTGCGACACACTAAGAAAACCAAACGTAATTATCACTGTCAAAGGATAAATCCACTTTAAAGACAATCCTTTGTTCATTTCCTGCATAGTTGATGTTAGCTGACTGACTGTTTGGAGCACTTCCAAGGCTGATATATGTAAACTCTTCATGCTGAGTAACTTTACCAAGGAAATAAATAAAATAAAATCAGGTAAATTCAGCAGCACAATTTGGTTTTAATAATAAAAAAAAAATCTAAAGTACTGACTCCTAAATGTAATTTTAGCAATAATTCTCTTCACATACGCTGCCTGACTGGCATTTTCTTCATGGTAATGGCGCTAATGAGTGTTGCCTACGTAGGACTGCCAGGAAGAGACACAGAGATAAGTGGAATGGAAATGAAATTCACAGACTTGCAGAAATGCCAGGCAAACTAACAGTTGGCAATTTAGACGGTCTATTATAGCAAATACCAGTAGTAGAGATGTGGTTGTGTGGCATATGGCTCCAATGCTGGGTGGGTAACAGGTTGAATTTATCTAAACTTAGAGGTGTACAATTGAAATTATTACCAGAATGGGAGGTCTTACCTCCCCAGCCAGAACATGGAGTTTACAGTGGCTCAAATAATTATTTGATTCCACGCTGAATTTGTAAGTTTGCTCATTTACAAAGTAATAAACAAGTAATAATCATCGTGTTTGTTTCATTTTAATGCAGAAAGACTATCAGCCAAAAACAAAACAAAAACCATATAAGCTGACTGACGCCATGGAGTGAAAAAGTATCAACCACCCAGAATTCAGATTCCCACATATTGTGTGCCTGCCACAAATTACAATCAATTAATTATAGATCTCAACTCATTTTGTGTATAAAGCCCACGTTCATAGAACCATTTTATTTCATTCCAGCCTCTCCACCACCATGGACAAGACCAAAAATGTCAAAGGACAGCAGGGACAAGATAGAGTTGCACACACCAAAAACACCAGCAAGAAGCTTAGTGAGAAGGTGACAACTGTTGGTATGATTGAAGAAATATAAATCTGATCATAAATCGCACTCATACAAGATCTTGACTCATGGGGTGAGGATGATCATAACAAAGGTGGTGGAACGACCACAGAACGGCGTAATGGATTGGAATCTTGCAGCGCCTGCACGATCCCCCTACTCAAGAGGGCACATTTAAAAGCCCCTCTTAAGTTTGAATCAACCAAAGAACAACAAACACACAGTCGAGCACGGAGGTGAAAACATTATGCTTTGGGGTTGTTTTTCTGGTAAGGGTACAGGATGACTTCACTGCATTGAGGGGCCAATGGATCTTCAATGGATCTTCATCCCTCAGCCAGAACACTGAAGAGCACAAACATACCACCAAAGTTACAAAGGAGTGGCTAAAAAAAGAACATTAAGATCATGAGTTGGGCAAACCATTCTTTAGACCTCAAACCTACTGAAAAACTGTTGAAGGAGCTAAAGCTTTAAGTTGCCAAGCAGCCGCCAGTAAACCTAAAGGATTTACAGAGTTTCTGTGAAGATGAGTGGGCCAGAATCCCTCCTGAAATCTGGTGACCAACTACAAGTTTGAGTAACTACTCAGCTATGCTTCGCTTCGAACATATTTATTTCACTCAATGACATGCAAATCAATTTTTAACTTTTCAAGTGATCAAAAAAACATTTCCCCTACTGTACATTACCACCGACTGTGTTACAAAGTGGTGCATGACAAGCTCATTGCTTTATATGTGGATGACTTAAAACTGATGTTATAAATGTGCAAATGTCCACGTTCGGACATTTACCTTTGTTAGCTGAGCATGTTGTTCATCAAATTAGCATTGACTGTTCAGTGTTTAACATTAACACTGGAGTTCCAACATATTAACACAGGTGCAGTTGGCTAGATAACAGGCAACATGTTAAAGCTAATTCAAATTGTACTGCTCTGTAACAATCATATTGCCTTCATATATACTGACACTATATGAGGGTCTGGATCAAAGGACTGAACACTGCAGATCCACAACATGTGCCTACACACGATTTGAATAAAAGTGCCCACATGCATTCACACCCGCTCTAAGAGACCGAACAGCAGAGCCAGAGCAGCCATGTCTCCTCCTGCTCATCTGTGGCCTATGTTAATATGATTAGACTGGATTATGGTAATGTGCTGGGGGATCTGGTGGGTGTGGGGCGATGCCTTGCTGCTCTCGTTTCGGGGAATAGTTAATTGGTTGGGATGCTTTGATGTTGTGGTGATGAGAGAATGGGGTTGGTGGGAAAGGCTGGCAAAGGCGCTCTACAACTCGAGCCCATTTTATTTTTGGCCTATGAGGGATCTGTGCTGGCAAGTGGTAAAAAGGAATGAAACCTGATGAAACCAATGTGCAGATCTGCAGCTGAAACACTGTGAATATTCAGATGAGTGTGGGAGAAACGCGAGCCATATTTGAATTCTCTGTCACTTTACTGTGGCATCTAGAGTCAACTGTTGATCTCTGTTTTTACCAAGCATCGTTTGTGATACAACTAAAAAAACTATTTTTATTTTTATTTTTAAATGTATGTAGTCTTTTAAAATCTGGCACCTGAAATGTCAGCATATTGATTGAGTGCTGTGGATATTCAAAGCATATAACCGTCAGTAACAGATCTTACCTTTCACTAATAAACCGTAAGACTAATCCAATATTTTACCTGTAGTCATGAAGTCATTTTCATATAGCAAGCTGATGAGTTCAGGGTGCAAACAAATTGATAATTTCGCTTTAGCAGTTTTTTTTAATCTAAACAGTCACAGCAGGAATAAAAATCCGCTTCACTTTATTTACAACTGTGGGGTCAAGACTTCTAAGTGTTTTGTTCTGGCCTCACCACAGAGAGGGCTGGCAGGTGTGCTGCCTGTTGAGGCAAAACACCTGCTGTGAGGTTAGGCTGTACAGATAAGCATACATTTACTTTGTAAATAAGTATTCAAATAAGTATTAGAAAGTAGGCCAAGCCTGCTCGCAGCTGTGTTGACTGGCTGATACAAACCAAGATCGTTTTTCATACAACTTCAGCTTCCTTTTTTTAAAAAAAAAAGCAAAACTCTTGGTTGGTTTTGCATAAAGTGGATTGTTGCCACAGTAAAAGTGGATATACATATGGCACATAACATCAGGGAATACATGGAACGCCATAACTAAGTGCCATAATATACAGAAGCATCTGTGCTGAGTATGGCCTGGAAGTCCCCAGGTCAAAATGGGAGACACCAATGGGGTGGAGAATGGTCGAGCCTGTTGGACTTCCAGATACAGACGGACAAACTGGTGGTGGCTAACCATTTTTGGAATAAAAACAAAGATGGAGTTTCATAAGTAAAAATCTTGCAATTTTATTTGCATATAAAGGCAGCTAAATATATCACAATGAACTGAAAGAGAGAACTAACATTTCCATGAAGAGGGATACAATCAGAGAAAGAGCGAGAGAGGAACAGAGCACGAAAAGAGCATTTACAGCGGCAAAGTTGAGACAACTATTGGCAACTTTTTTTTTTGTGCTAGCAAGATTGCATTTACACACAGTGCAAAATTAGAAAAAAAGCAATAAAACACAAATACTATCAAATTTACACTTTAAAGGACAACTTAACCATGTTTAGGCAGGTGTGTTGTTGGGAACAATCAGCACCTGTTGGATTGTGACAAATTTTTCCTCTCTCATCCAAAATAAACATCTACCCTACTGGGAGAATTGATACAAAAATCATTAAAGAAACGTCTCAAGAGATTTTTAACGAGAGAATTAAAGAAACATGGCAAACATACAGGTGCATACAGAAAAAAATGCACTTTTTTTGTCAAACAACTTTTAGTACAGATGTTTTACAACATGAATATATAATATATATATTTTTATACATTACATTTTCCAGATCAGAAATCCATAACGGGGCAATACAAAGGGAATTTTTCCGGCTGTAACTGGATAGTCTTCTGTCCCTGCGTTGGTTAGGTGTTGTTTTGCGGGGATGATGGGTAATAAATAAGGACTTTTTTCTCTGAGCTTGCAGAGAAGGGGGGCTCTAGCTGAGAACATTAAAGCTAGTTTAAGGCAGCGTCCCTGTCAGCCAATAAGAAAAAAAGAGGAACTGACAAGAGGTTCGAAACAAACAAGAAGAACCCAAATATGAAATATCGTGATGACACATCCATGGTATGCATTATCTGGCTAACACAAACCAAACGTTAAAAAAAAAAAAAATTATACAAATTCACATAGCATCATTTATCTTACAGATCTGACCATTATTTATCAAGAGCAAGATTGTTTAATCACAAAAATCCCCCTAAAAAGGAGAATACCAGTATCAGCCAGGCTCATAGCTCAGCAGTCCCTCCAAATCTGCACACATTTAGACTTTAAAACATTTTTATATTTTTAATTCAAACATTCCAAATTTCTGTTGTAACAAACCATGTGGTGGTATGGAAGCCTTGAAAGAGAATATACCGTACATTTAATTTAGTTAAAAAAGAAGAAGATAAAATTCAATTTGAGATCACAGATTTCTTCCCTGTGGCCAAGTAGTGTTTTAAGAGCGTGCAAGTTGAAAGCATTGTTCTCATCTGCCGTTCTGCACTAAGGCAACATCTTTTTGAGGGATTAATTCTTCCTGTGGCTGACAGGAAGCGGAGTGTGAAATGAAGCTGCGCCGACATAATAAACACTCGACCCTACACAGTCAAAATCAGGACAAAAGAAAGTTTCTTCAGGGATTATCTTTGCTTTGTCAAAGCCGTTTCTCATATCGAACAAAGCTGGAAAGCATTCTGGAGGAAAACGGGCCCTGATATCTCCAACTGTTCTGACTGTGTGCAGATGAACAACAACAAGAATAAAAAAAACAGACCGGGACTGCTGGCACAAGCTCAAAAACAAAACAAAACAGAAAACCTAAATAAAAAGCAATGGTATTCTCCTTTAACACTCCCACACACGCTCCCACCCCCACCCTGTCTTTAAATCCTCTCCGTCTCACAACAGGTTGGAGAAGATTCAAAGTTGCCAAAGAACCACTTATAACTTTATTTTTTATTTTTTTTTAAACTTGACATATTTTTTGAAAAGAAATTGTTTTTCCAGCCCTTGACCCTCCCCGCCCCCCCATCCTCTGATCTCAGGAGCTGGAAGGGTTGGGCAGGTCGAACACGATAGGGGGGTTGGTGGGCTGGAAGCTGACGGTGCAGGTTGAAGCGTTGATGAATGTCGTGTAGCCGTCTGTCATGATCCCGTACCCTGGGGAGGCGGGAAGGGGAAAATGAGTGCCAGAAATAGGTAACATTCGATCATGTAACAGAGTTTGTAATACACTGTTTTTACCAAATCAGTCCTTTGATCACTCAATATACCAATTTCACACACTCAGTTTAGCAATTTGTATGCTTGAATTTACTTTGAGTGTTTCCATGAATTCACAAGGTTCATTTTTCAGCTTTATTCTACTTCTCATCTTGCCACTAATTGCTGTGAACTGTTTGATTTGGGTACAGTTAATATGCAGCGGTTAAACACTTTAGACCACACACATACACACGTGGTCAGAATACGCTGCAGGTTCTTTGCATGTTGCATCAAACAGCAAGACGTTAGCAGCAGATCCTTTAAGTCCTATAAGCTGCGAGTGAGACCGGCAGTGGATCAGGCTTGTTCAAGCACATCCCTCCAGCTATGCCTGCTTTTTTGCTGTGTTACTTCCTTGGACCACAGGCAGCTCGTGCTCACTAATGCTGTGGGGGAGCACCACACAAGCATCAGTGTTTGGGAGATGAAGTTCTGTGACCCACTGCTCCTGCAACCAAAACCTAGACTGCAGTAAGTGATTGTTTAATATGTCACAGCACTTGGCCCGTGGGGTTGGTATGAGTCAATCAACGTTACTTATTGTGTTCTCAGTTAACTGATCATTCGCATTGCCAAGGAAGTTATGTGATTAGTTCTGTTTGGTTTTTGGTCAAGTGGAAATCACAGTAGCTCATTTGTGCTTGTTTGTGTATTTGTCTTCACACAATGAAGGACTTTGGCTATTCAACCAACACAGCTGCATGTGTGCGCAGTTCTCCACAAAACAACAGCACAACAGCCAACTGGCTGCAGGTCTTCACCCTGAAAAGCTTCACCTTGTAGACTAAGGTCTGCAAAAAGCGCTAATGTGTTTGTATTGTGTGTTCCCTGGCACCAAAATAGACCAACAGAAAAAAATAGTGGTTATTAAATAAGTAAATGATTACTGTCCAAATTATTATTTTTTTTCCTGAAATTCATGGGCCCTGAATCTGTGCATCCCTAGAAAGGTAAGAAACATTAGATTCATCTTCCTTTGTCTTGACACATTTTAAAATCAACAGAGCACAATTTGTTGATTGTGAGCATGTGCACGTGTGTAAAAGATCCTTTTTCTACACTTGCACTTGCCAAAGGCCACCTCCCCATCATGCAATCAGAACGTATTCTCCTCTGAGGTCCCCAGAGTCAAGGACAGTTAACAGTTTGGGTTTTATTCCCAGTACCTTCGTGTATGCCTCCAAAGGCATGAAGCTTGGGTCGCACCCTTTTCTGGACCGTGTTGAGCAGCTCTACACAGCCAACCCGCTGTAGCTCCTTAGGAACCCAGTCTCGGAAACCTGCAGAAAGATTTCACAGCTGTCAAAACAGTCCTGGTGTTACTGTCTTTGCTTCCATTTGATCAAAACAACTGTTACCTGTAACACATCACCTTAAAATAAGCAGCAGAAAGATGTAAGTTAGCATTAATGACGTGAAACCCCAACAAGAACAGCTGAAAAACAAAATGTCTCAAGCGTGAATGTAAATGTGGAAACAAACAAAAAACACAATCACCACCAACATACATGTGCGCACACACATATCACTCAGTACTATTAACTGGACGACTCCATATGGCCAACACTAAGCTCTACAGTAAAAATATCTGTGAATATACGTATATCTCCATCTATCATGTTCTGAACATACAATGGGTTTTTATGTTGAGCAGATTCATGCTGACATTAGCAGCCATTTATCACGAGTGCTGAGATAGTCTCCATGCACAAGGTCAAATAAACTTTCCCTTATAGTTTGAATTACTTGAGTCAGCAGTTCAGAGCATTATGACTACTACAGGTCAAATCGGGAGTGGACCTTTTTCCCCCCAAAACTTTTTCAGCAGATATTAAAATTTCGGTGAATCACTACCAATTCACGCACAGCTTTTATTAACTCAAACTACCAGTTGAGGCTCACTTTTGGCACTGTTTGACCACAATAGAGAAGTCTTATTTCAGAAGAATTATGTAATAGCAGAAATAAAACAACTGTTCATTTACTGGGTTCATATCTGAATTTCATAGCTTTAAAATGTGTCTGATGAATCCATATTTTTTCTCCACACTTGTGCAACACCCCTCTTTTCCCATCTCATTGTTTTGGATCTTCCATCTTTGGAGAATCATCCTAAATTTTCATCTTAAGCTGCCCCCTTCCTCCAGTGCTGCTTTCCTATCCTACGGTCTCTCTCCAGTTGTTCGCAGCATCTGTCACACTGCTGTGAAATCGAGTTTCCATGCAATCAAACAGCCACAGTGGCTGCCGCAACAACAGCAGCAACCCTCCGTAGGCGAGAGGAAAGGAAATCACTCAATAAAGCCAGATGGAAAGCACAAGGAGAAAAACACAAAAAACAACACAAACACATAGCAAAAAACAACAAAAAACAAAAACAGGACCCAAACAACCAGAAGGAAAACTAATATATATATATTCACTTTGTTTTTCATGAAGTCAAACACAAACATTGAATTATGAAGCATGTCGGAGTGTTCACTTTAGTTACTGTTGGATTTAGATGGAAACAACATTGATTATAATGTAAGACATGCGGAGATCTGCTCAAAGACGACCTACTGTCAAGCCACCAGTGACTTCACATGCATTTTGAAGAAAGAGCCCCGACTTCATTAGAAACTGCAATGCAGGGGCTGTGATTGGTTAATTGGACTCACCGAGTGGAGGTCCGTGGGTCATCAGGATGTCGATGCCCTCGGGGATGAGGTTCCATTTATCCAGCAGAGACTGTCCTCGAGGCAGGTTGAACCCCCATCCGTTAAACCACGGAGTCCTGCAGAGGCAGAGGGGAAGAGATCATATTAACATCACTCGGGAGAGCAACTGCACCATGATTACGCAAAGCAAAGATGATATCAGAAGGCAATAAATACCACAAAATGTATGCACCTCTGTGCAACATTACCAAGTCAGTGTAGCAGATAAATGGCTGTTTAATAAAAGCACATCTCATCTTGTGTCCCGGTTTATTCCACTGACTAATATATTATGTAAATGCTACATTTTAACCAGTTAAAAACCAAACCAAAGATTAGAAAAAGGTAACATAGTAGTAATAACAACTGGCAAAAAGGCTCATACAACGATAATGCAAACTTAAGTCTAAAATGTTTCCAAACTACAGAACAGGATAGGGTTTTTCTTATAAGACGACTCCAGGAAGTTGTGCAACACATAACTACAGTTCAATTTGTCCCATTAAGGCCTCAATCACATAGGCCTATAGACTGGTCGGCACCCCTAGCAATGACTGGTCGCTAGGCAAAAACTGAAGAGTCCAAAGAGTGAGACCATTTGCCTTCAAAGTAAAAGTTTCCCCTTTTGAAATGTGGTGGTTTCAGCAGTGAGACACCAGTTTTGCTGTTTACTAGGGGTGCAACGATACACAAAATTCACGGTTCGGTTCGATACTTTGGTGTCACGGTTCGATATTTTTTCGATACAAAAAAAAATGTTCATGCCTTTTTAATTTGTCATTTATTAAATTTTCACGGCACATTCTGCACCACATCTCAGTGCGTTCATCATTTGTTTGAAGCCAGCTCACCTCCTGCAACTACTTTTCCGAGAATACGTGCTTCTTTTGTGGTTCGGACTCCTGACATTTCTTTGGAGGTGGAGGAACATCACAGTAATTGCTTAAAGGAGCTTCTTCGACATCTTTAAGAGTTCTAAACAAATGTCTGACCTCCTCCTGAAAATCTTATGTACGCAAACACGCGTTGCAACTTCTTATCTTGTGCGCGTTTTTTATTTTGACAGCGAATGCGCACCTGCAGACCACTTATGTGCAGCCCTGGTTATTTAGCTCGTCATATTGCAGCCACAGAAATTCTTTTGTCCATGAAACCATAAAGCTGCACTTTCTTTTTGCCTTATAGTCTGATTTGTCATTACGTTTTGTGGTAAGCTTTTCTTTGGCTGTCACTTCTTCACCCTGACCTGTCTTATTTGGCTCAGCAGAACTAAAATATATATCCTGCTGCTTTTACACACGCACTCACATAATGCTCAGCGATTCTCTGCGCGATCAACCTCTCACATGTTTAAGCTTGCTGCAGGAGATTTCACTTGTCATGTTTGCATAGTAAGCTATCGATTGATAAGACGATGTCAGAGGAATTGGTGTGCAAATTATCATCACTCACCAATCAGTGCTGTCGCTCTCTATACACAGTTTGCGCGATTGCAAAGTGAAAGCAAAAAACAAGCGCAAATTCAAACGCGATTTCAATATGTCACATATTGACAGTGGCTCACCGATGCCAATGACATAATTATCCAGCTACATTTCCGAAAGAATGCAAAAGCATTGACATATATTTTTCCTTCCTACAATAGGCCGACGGGCAGGGCAGAGATAGATTTCAAATTCAAATTCAAATTCAAATTTTTATTTGTCACGTACACAGTCATACACAGTACGATATGCAGTGAAATGCTTAGACAACTGCTCGTGACCTAAAGAAAAAAAAAGGAAAGGGCTATGAATAAGATAGGAAATAAATATGAAAAATTAAAAAGTGTAAATTTAACTAGGAAGGAATAAAATATAAGAATATAAAATATAAAATATAAAGAATGAAATAACTGTACAACACAAATTAGAATGAAGGGTAAATTTAACTGGGAAAGAATAAGATAAAATATATAAATTAAAGTTAAAAATAAAATTACTGTACAACAAAATACACAATACACAGTATAGAACTATATAAGAATGTATGAAGAAATATAAATAAATAAATATATATATACACACACACACAATTTTTGGATTTTGGTAGCCCGACTGGAAAAATCGCTAGCCCCGGGACGTCGGGCTAGCGATTTTGCGAACCCTGTATCTGATTGAGGAATCACTCATCTTTGGAAAAGAGAGTTTATTACAGAGAAATGGCTCTTTCCAAAATACTTCTTCTGGGCTATATTCTCAGCAGCATATTAAACATATCAGGTCCCCATAAGGAGAATCATGTGCTAACGGCTGTCTAAATGACTCGGTAAAGTTTGTAGCATGCGTGCTTGTTGTTTTTGTCTGCTTCCACTTGTCTTTGCACTAGGATGATGTCGGCGTAAATGTGCAGTCATATTCGTTGTGTTCCCACTAGTGCTGTCAGCATAAATCTCGTTGAAATGACTTTAACGCCACAACACGGCAAATCTCCGTTAACGAGTTACCGCGGACCACCCCGTGCATGGGGCTGGACGGCCAACACGTTAATGAGCTAACTGCGCTAACACACTAGCTCCCACGCATGTAATTGAGCATTGCGTGGCACATCCAACATACTGTTTTACTTTAGTCCATGACTCGCTTACCTTCAGGGTCATACGTCACATGAAAACCAAAATAGTTCCAAACGCCAGATCTGAATGAGGGTGGGGGAGGTTCAATTTGCCATGTTGCAAGGAGAGCTTAACTTCTGTCTCGCTAGCTTGCCCTGCGCTCAGTGAATCTGCGTTCGACTACTCCGCCTAGGCTGCACTGTCGAGCGCAGATCCACTGAGCGCTCAACACAGACAGCATCGTCAGAAGGAAAGCTGATAAAATAAATTAAAAATTTTGTATTGTTCGATACATATGCGTACCGAACTGAAAGCACTGTATCGAACGGTTCAATATCGATATTGTTGCACCCCTACTGTTTACCCGTGAACATGGGAGTGATTAGTTTGGAGGACTGGAGAAGCTTTAAATTCAAAGGGTCACAATCGTTGATTTGTTCATGTTAGAAGCCAAAATAAATGACTGACTGTGCAGGCCTGGTAGGAGGAAGAAAAAAAAAAGTGAATTTCTAAACAGCAGGGATCCACATCACATGTCAACCCCCACTCCCTCTGCTTCCTTTCTACAGATTGATTGACAGCAGCCGGGCCACCTCCAGCAGCCTGGATGGGAGTCTGCCTCTCTGGGGTGACAGGCAGCATCTCAGCCTTCCCCAGCAGACACAAAGAGCCTCGATCTGGCTGAGTGGGAATGAGGAATAGATGGATGGATTGGATGGATGGATGGAGGGGGTAGAAACAGATGAAGAAATAAAGTGAACTGCACAGGGGTTAGATATAGAAGCAGAGCTGTGGAAACCAAAGGGAGAAACAGAAATCGAGGAGAGGCTGGTTGATAAATTGAGCCTTCATTTATCACAATAGTGGTAATAGCTGAAGAAGGCTGACAACACAGGAAAGGAAGATAGATTATCATCACATAATACCTCAGTATATAAGCTGACCTACTGCTAGAAACCCAGAAAGAAAGAAAAAATCTTTTGATTTTAATTTTAGGGTTTTAGTTCAGTGCAGCAGAGTCACTGATGAAAAGATGACACCATTCCCAGGTTACTTTGGGACAGACTGCAGAGTTTAGACCAGCTTCCTGTCACTTAGCAGTGGTGCTGGGTATGGCATTTGACCGAGGGGAAATCAGGGCTCCACAAACATCAATAGGCTTTGTTACAGTGAAAGATGGACGCTCCAGCGCAGATCAATACCTACTGTTCCAGAGGAGGGCCAAGAGGGGCTAAACAGAGCTAGCACAGACTTGAGATGTGTAAAACATAAGATCACAATCCCCCCGGATCATTCTAAAACACAACTGAGCAACAAAACTACACTGCTGAAAATAAGAGCCTTAAAAAAAAAAATCCTATTAATTCACTGTGGTGAGAGAAACAAGCATTATAATGCAGTCTAAGCTCCAGCTCAACCTGTTTGGAGTATCGAGTGTTCTTATGTGCTTGGAAAGAAAAAAAAAAAAGAAAAGCCAGTGGCGGCGGCAGAAGCTTGCTCTTTGATTTGCTCACTCAATCGTTGCCTCGTTCTCTCGCTCAGTGGAGAGCTGAGAAATGAGGTTAAAAATGAAATGTGAGGAGTGCGCAGGGGAGTGAAGGCCACAGACTGAACTGATTAATTAGAACTAATCACACAAATCGGAGCTAATGGAAGTCTAATGGATTACTGGGAAGACTCGCCACTTCTCCGATGGAAACAGTGCTGCCGCTGCGGTGTGGACAAACTTAGAAAGCTGGTGAATCAGAGCAGAGCTGGCCTGGTCGGCTTGCTGCACACAGAACGCACCAGCAGAGCATTTGTCTGCCTCAGGTTTTGACTAATAGCGACAAGGCCAAACTTTGAAAAATAGCCAGACACATTGGTCCCCCCCCCCCTCCCCCCTCCAGTAAAATAAATCATGGTTTCTTGCAGCAGAAATAAATAAACATCTGGACCCTTGATTTTGCTCTGTGTTTCACATGTTTTCTCTCACATAAACACATTCATCTGAGAGATGAAACATAACTCCCGACATGAGCTGTGGATCCAGAGCCAAACTGAAAGGTCCTGACTGAATGCAGTACTGGCTGCTACAGATCGACACCACAATGCCCCCATTGTCGGCTGTCTGCCTATGAAATATACCTTCTATGCAAGTGCATTTGTTAACCTCTGCCAAGATTAATGACATCCCAGTCGCATAAAGGAGAGACTGTTTCCTGCGTGGCTGTGACACAGGTTTTATTATACTGTACTGTTGAGTGTATGTGTGCGTGTGTAGTGGGCAGAGTGCGCATCCAAGAAGCTTCCGAGTAGGATGTGAGCAAACAAAATGTACTGCTACCAGTCTCCTTCCTGACTGCATATATGCAGGCCAATGCATGTGTATGTGTGTACATTCTGAGCCCAGTCTTGCCTTGACACTCGCCATCTGGAGAGCGTCACCGTGGCAACAAAGGAGAAGCGTCTGGAGGCAAGCGCAGTGGGAAGTAAAACACAGCCACAGAAATAGAAGCAGAAGTAAGAGAAAAGGAGAAGGAAGTGAGGAAGGATGTGCAAACACCGCAAAGATGGGAGAGAAAGTGGAGGAGTAGTTGTGCAGATAACGTGGAGAGTGAATGAAAAAGTTCACCTGTCAGATGTTGTCAGGTTGCTTTTGTGCAAACTTGGGAAAAGCGAGTGTTTAAGTTCAGCGGGAGGATAATCAAACGTCACGAAATCATCAGGAAAGGTGAACCGTCTTTAACTCGAACACCACTGGTTTCAAACACCAACACGCAAAACAAAAAGAAACGCTGCATTAAATGCACAAGAAATGGGTAACCATAGTAACAGGAACATTAACCGACCCCCCCCCCCCCCCCCCCAACCCCCAAGGGAATCAAACAGTGCCAATGGGTTAAAAATCTGCAGCCTTAGCTGGCAGTAAGAGGTAAACCAGACAGAAGCCATTTAGCCCTCGTGTGCAGAACGCCAATATTCAATTAGGCCGGTGGACATCATTAGGACGGCAGCACGGAGCCTCTATGGGCGTGACACCACTCTTAACCCCCTGTACTCCCCCGAGCTGTTCTTTCTGGGTCCTGTGATAAGCTACAGGACCCCCCCCCCACACACACACAAAAACACAATGCTTGATTCTTCTCATTACATCTTTTATTCTGACTCCTCCCTTCCTAAATGGATCATTTTAAGCATTTTCCTTCTCACCACATCTCATCGGATCAGCTGTTTTTAATGGTAAATGGTAAATGGTCTGTATTTGTATAGCGCTTTACACTATACACAATCATCCACCCATTCACACACTGGTGATGGCAAGCTACAGTGCAGCCACAGCCGCCCTGGGGTGCACTGACAGAGGTAATGGTAAAGGTCCACATTATTCAGTAACATCATGATGAGCCAACACGTGTTGTTGGTGTTTATGTTAATAGTTTGAAATAAACTGTGATTTTGTGACAGTACAGCTGATATCAGACTTTCAGTGATTATCACCATTACAAAAAAGTATTAATTAACAGATAAGTAATCAGGTTAGTGCGGTAAGCTTATTTGTTAGCGTCCTGTAAACAAGAAACATCATGCGCTCAGGGGAGGAGATTAGAGAAACACGACACTAGGGCTGGGCTATATCATCCCGTTCACGGTAATACCGGTGTAATTTTGGGCAACGATAGGAAAATGAAATATCGCGATAGAATATGGGTAAAACGCGCATGCGCAGTGCCTATGTTTACATACGCACATGGCGGCGACGCAGAATGAGAAGAGCGAAAGCGGATTGTTAAATGAAACGGATGAACCAGAATTGGTTTGTAAAAATGCTGCAACTTCGGTGGTGTGGAACTGGTTTGGCATTTGTCCGTCAGATACACAACAAAGCACTATTTTTGGTAGAGCATGCTAGCGGGCCGTCTTTATTACCGTGTTGTTTGGAAAATACGGCACACTTAAAATCAATCCTTTGATTTTTCTGAAAGTCAACAGTGCCCCTTATAATCCCGTGTGCCTTATGTATGAATTCTGGTTGTGTTTACTGACCTCAAAACGATTTTATGTCGTACACGGCGCTCGAAAATCTGTCAAATGTTTATGTTTGACTTTGCTAAGCTACGAAGCCGAAGTAGGCAGGAGCCTCGCGGAGTGATACGTACTGTGCTTCAACATAATATTATGGTATTGTGTGTGTATAACCTCTTTTTTTGGTCATATCACCCTGCTCTACACGACACCCTCTTGTTGATTTCTGTGCCGTGTTTACACATAACCTGGTTTCTAATCTGCTTCCATGACAAAAAATGTACAGACAGCAAGAAGAAGGGAAAAAAAAAAAGACTCTATTGAAGGAGAGAACAAGTCACAGTAAGGGGAGCCAAAAGAAGTCTCAATCGTTCGGTTTTCATATCAGACAAAAACTGTACCTAAAGAACCAATCACTGCTAGTCCATATTTGAATGTGCACCTTCTGTTTTAACCAAAGACATCTACTCAGGTTTTTGATCTTACAACACTTATCTTATAGCAGCATGTTGACTAACTGACACTGTTGCTCGACACCAGCTTCTTTTCTTACGGATGAGCTTCTTTGTTTAGTGCAGTCTAACATATTTTTTGGCCTTCATAATATAGATCACAAAGAATAATGCAGTAAGATGACTGTAAATCCACCCAGTCTAAACTAAGGTCAAACTCTTCCATTATGTTCCTAAATCTCTCACACACACACACACACACACACACACACACACACACACACACCTGCATTTACCGTGTGCAAAGAGATTGTTTACCAAACACAGTACAGACTCACAGCCACTTCTTGTCATATCTCACTCGACATACATTTGAGTCGGCGCTACAGACCTAAGAACAAACATGATGATGCTTGAAACATTAGGCAAACACTGACACTGTGCTACTGTATCACTACACCTTGTTTATTCTTTGAGCTCAAAGACCGAACAAAGACTGGCTCCTCACACACTGCATCAGGCCCTAAAAGGCTTTGGTGCACCTGTTTTATGTTCATACCAAGTGTTCATTTGTAATCTAAGGACAACAAATGATGATAAGCACCTATCATTTTTATATATTTCCTGTGTACAAGACAAGCCAACACACCAATGGATTTATCAACGAGAAGGGCAGCTAGCCGCCATAAACAACATTAAAAACTGGTCACTTTGAGACCGCAAAAATTCTAACCTGATTCTATGTTTCTTTACCTAATTATATGGAAATCTGGCCAGTATTTATTGCTAGGTAGACCGATCAATGGCTGCCATCTCATATACATGAGCATCCACTAACATTTGTTTTAAAAAACACACAAACACTGACATAAAGAGACTTCTGATGTCAGAAGCAAAGGACATGCTTCTTTTTAGTTGGCATTTGCATTCAGCACTCACAGAAAGTCTCACAAGCAGAAATAGACAATCATTTGTGAAAGCAGAGAAGTAGGAAACTGACCAGCATGCAATGAAGCTGCAAACAAAATCAAGTTTAAGGGGCTCAGATTAAGTTATTGCCTGTTATCACACTCTTTCTGAGCAACACTGCCAAAATCACAGGTGAAAATACTGCAAACTCTCAATGTATCGAACAGTATTGTCCCCTTTTCTAAAATCAGGTCAGTGTGTGACCGTACCCATGTTACCCAGTAACCAAGAGTGTGTTTCATTTAGAGGATTTCTGCTTCTTTTCCATACTTAATAAGGGCTTGACACTCAACTAGACCCCTAAGGAATGTTCCAGCAGGATGAAAAATTGTGCATACACGTGTGCGTGTTTTGGTCATGTTGAGAGCAGAGATAAGCTCGAAACATGTCACAGGTAAAGTATGATACTCTGGCTAAAAGCAGGAGCACAGCTGCACACTGGGATATCAGCTGGGTGCTGAACACAAAACAGGGACCAACAAGGTGCCTGTGACCAGCTCAGAGATAACAGCAGAAACAAGGAGGGAGAGTTAAGAGTGTGTGTGCAAGTCCAGCGATCCATCGTGTCTGACCTCTGAGTCAGAGCAGCCCTGGGGTCAGCAGGGGGAGGGGTCTAATTGATCAACCTGTCAGAACCAATGAGGAGGGCCATGTTAATGGGACTTTTATAAGCCCCGCGGGACGCACCGCCTGACACTGAAAGCCGTATGAGTATGTGCAAAGCAGAGTTCATTCCCTGTGTGTGTGCGTGTGTGTGTGTGTGCACAATCCCAGAGCCCAGGTAGCCTTATTAAAAGGAGCCAAGTGGAGACTGGCTGGGTTTTGACAAATGGCCTCTCAACACCAAGGCCACCTTTGCAAACTTTGGGGACAAGGTAGAAGGCGAAGTCACAAGGGTGAAGGGGCCATGTTGTTGTGTGTGTGTGTGTGTGTGTGTGAGTGTGTGTGTGAGAGAGAGAGTGGGAGAGTGTGTGCGTGTTTGAGCTCTGCTCCAGCACTAATAACCTGTGCCTGGTGACTGATGGAGTGTGGAATGGATTAATCTTGCTGCAGTCATGCTGCCAAACACAGAGGCGCTAAGGGTTAGCCACCAGACTTAGCTCACTTAGGAAAGGCTATAACCATGGGGACCGGCTGTTTTATACACACACACACACACACACACACACACACACACACACACACACACACACACACACACACACACACACACACACACACACAGTCTCCCAGGGGTTCGTCTCCACACCGAGATGCAGCCAGCTGCAGTTTGACCTGCGGGCTGCTAATGTAAAACAAGCACTGCAGACACCTCACAGCAAACACAGCTGCTCTCGACGACCCGGCAGCTCCCAGCACGAGAAACAGAGGAAAAGAAACGGCAAAGGGCCAGTGCCCAACGATGTAACAGGAAATCAAATAAGAGTAGAGAGGGTCAGAGTGTATCCCCTGCCATTATTACATCTAAGAGACTTCCTCAATAAACACCTAACACCCCCCCGCCTCGCTCTGCAGCACAAACTCACAGCCTAACAGCAGCCGTAGGTACAATGGATTAGCACAGACATCAAAGACTCCACAGACTCCACTAACTGAACCTGAAAGTGCCCGTCTATGAAAATACATGCAATGCATCTGTGTGTCTGTGTGTGTATATGTTGTCTGTTTTGCCAAGAACTGAATGTAGAATGTGGAAAGCTGTGGCTTTTATGTAAGAACTAGTCATTAAGTTGTTAATATAATGGAACCAAGAGTGCTAAAACGATTTACATCCAACCCACAGAAAAATGGTGACTTACAACTATTCAACAAAAATAGAAAAACAAAATCAAAACACAATTTGCCTTTTTTTTGCTGGTATAAACGCCTCAGACACTTCTGACTTCTGTATTTTGATTACAATGTAAGAAGGCTTGTGCCTTAATTTTAAAAAGACCGTATCAATGTTTTTTAGTAAACCTAAAACAACCGTGGCTGCAGTAAAAGTCTGCTTGGGTGCACAAGAATTAATTAATGTTGAGGAATTTAAATATTTGGGAGTGCTACTAGACTCTAAATTATCCTTTAAAAAACACATTAAAAAGTAGTAAAAACTGTAAATGTTAATATACAGAACTTTAGACATATCCGCACATCATTAACAGACACAGCAGCGATTACATTCCTGCGTTCTATGATACTGGCTCATATTGAATATTGTATTACAAGTTGGTCCTATACGAGCTCTGCTGCTACTGGGCCAATTGAAGTATGCTACAAAAGAGCATTGAAAATATTAGATAAAAAACCTTTTTCATATCACCATTGTCAAATTTTAGAAAAATACAAGTTTTTGAATTTTACTAATTTCAAATTATTTAAATCTGTCTGTCAAAGCTATACATGGTCTGGCGCCTCCACCAATGAGTGATTTTATTAAACAAAAGTCTAGCAGTGTTGCCGGGTCTCGACTAACTCGAGCCACTGTTAGAGGTGATTGTGAAATGGCATTCAGGCGGACCACCTTTTCACAGAATGCTCTGTCATATCAGGGTGTAAGCTTCTGGAATAGTCTTCCACTGTCAGTGAGGGAAAGTACAAGTCTACCCATCTTTAAGAGTCACTTAAAAGGGCGGCTGAGGGACACACAAACATGTAATCATGTTTAATAATCATGTTTTATATTGGACGGGAAAAAGAGTTAGTGTATTACAAAAAGGGAACAACTGTTAGTTCAATGGGTGAACACAATATCACGACGGTCAGGGCATGTACAATATTGGGGTTTGTGCAATATAATTGATGTGTTTCCGTTATTGTTATCTATACTGTCCTCTGTGTCCACTCTCCTTGTCATTGTTTGTTCTAGTATAATGTGATCACTGTTTTTGTCCTTGTCACATGACCTGTAAATAGTGTCTCTGTATGTTTTTACTAACTTATGTTTAACACCAACCTGCCAGAGGGTCTGCAGATGGAAATTAGCCCAAGGCTATAATCTGGCATATTTACATTTGTTAAAATGTTCATTAATATGTATTGCCCCTCTTTCTAAAAATAAATAAATAAAATAAATAAGTATAATCAAAAACACCAATTCTGGTTCCCAAAACACCAATTCTGCACAAACAATACACTGTAGGACAATTGTATCAATAATGCATTACACTGCATTATGGTAAATTAACCAATCATTTTTTGTCCCACTCTAACCATAGATCGACCTCAGTGTCAGTATTAACTGGTGTGGCACTGGGTGATAATTCTGCCCCAATCTAATATTAGGGGTGAAACAGACACATCTCTCTCTCTCTCTCTCTTTTTTTTTTATCTCAAAAACGGAGAAAATGTCCACCGTAGTTTACTTGATTTTCAGACTGATAATCAAAATAAAATGAAAAATGGCAAAAACTATTTTTTTAATTTCGCCTTAAAAATGCTTATTAACTGATTGTTAAACTGTTGTAAAATAACTTAATAATCATTTTTGCTTCAGTTTTAACATTTTCTACATTTCTTTTCAGATTTATTAATCTTACCAATTTCCTTTCAAGTCCAGTTCACAGGACCAGTTTCTACTCAGCGTTACTCTTCTGAGGCATGAATGCAAACATGTTTGTTAGTTGTAGTGACTTTGTTTTCTAGACCATCATTTGCCTTCATTGGTCCCACTGAAGTTTAATGTAACAATGCAGTAAAGTTACATTTCCAACAGATCTCAACTTAAATCTGTTTTGGTGCCTGTGAAATGCTTATTACAAGGCTTTGTGTGAAGCAGCTGTAGTAGCAAGATGAGAAAAGGTATAAGAGCTGCTTGCGGACAGCTCAGGTGGGGTTGGAGTGAGCAGTTAGGTGTTATGGGAACATAGACACGACTACATGGAACACGGAGTCCAAACACTTTGAAATATGGATCCGCCAGGAAGGAAGGCTGGTCTGAGAAACTGTAGCCCAGACTAATAAAGAGAGGGAATCTGGGTCCTATTCAGAGGCTGTATGGGAGCTGGGGGCAGGGGCCAAGACCCATTCAACCTTCCCTGAGACACAGGGACAAGGGTCCATTACCCTCCTCCAGCCCCGGCCTCACCGAACTTGATCCTGGAGAACAATGTATGAAGGGGGGGAGGGGCGGCGGGAGGGAAAGGAGTAAGGGGAGAGGATAATATCTCTGGGAAATTAGTGAGTTTTCTTCTGTGACAATAACTGACAGGCAAGGTTTCATTACCCAGCTCTGCTCCAAGGACCATGGCTGCAGCGTTTTTTCTACGCATTTCAAAACGGGACAAGGTGAAAATGGAATGAATGCACGCAGTCGCACAGGTGTGTCTTTCAGACAATTACAAAGTCTTACTGCTTTTCTTCCTCGGCACAAAGACGACAGCTCCGGGTCTACAAGTTAATTGAAAAAAAAGAACTGAAAAAGCTGTTTTGAACAGTTGAACTTTCATTTCTGACATACAATACTGACAGCAGATAAGACATGAAAGGAAATTATTAAAGACAGCCATTGTGCGTTTTGGCCTCTGCCAGTTGTTGTACCAATTCAGGCCTAAAGCTGAAGGTCTGCTGCACATCAGACATGAACAGAATTTAAACAGAGTCAAAGAATAATGAAAAATAAATTGAGTTGTCTGACATGGAAAAGTTATAACTTAAGAAGAATTTGGACTTCAAATCCTTGTTTCTTTATGAAAAAGACACACGGTGTTCAAAATAAATCACTTTTCAAAACGTCAGGTCTGTATTATCTGCCCAGGTCCCTGTGCATTCTTTTACTAGGCACTTTGCAATGCTAGTTTTTATGCCCTGCATTTAAGGACACTTTTCTGAATGGCCTCTACCTTTACGGAAGCTTCACGGTCAGGGTAATGTCAGATTCTGGTGACTGACGTCAAGTGCCACTTCAAAGTGAATTTTTTCTTCTTCTTTTTGTCCCCTACTCCAACCATCTTCACTAATTTCTAAGCTCAAAAGTTAATGGTGACTGCTACTCGACCTGTACATACAACTAGGGCTGGGCGATATTATACCGTTCACGGTAATACTGATACAATGTTAGGCAACAATAAATAAATTAAATATCGCGATAGAATATGGGTAAAGCGGGCATGTGCAGTGTCTTTGTTTTCATACGCACATGGCCGAAAAAGCATGGTGGCAACGGAGAATAAGAAGGGGAAAAGCGGATTGTTGAGTGAAACGGATGAACCAGAATTGGTTTGTAAAAAATGGTGCAACTTCAGTGATGTGGAACTGGTTTGGTGTTTGTCTGTCAGATACCCACCAAAGCACATTTTTTTGTAGAACATGCAAGCGGGCCGTTGTTATTGCCATATTTGTTGGACTAAGGTGCTCGTAAAATGGCAGTAATCTGGGTCCAAAACTCCATCCACTTAGGGTCCCAAAGTTAAACGAACACTGCGGCATCACTGAGTTAAAAACTGTCTAAATTCTTTCATCTTTAATAAAACGATCAGCATTGCCACTTTACCAGGTGTAACAATTAAGTTTAATATCCAGGCATCCATGAAAACAGAATTTATTACATTTAACAGAGTTAGAAGTTAGCAAGAAGTTAGCGGAAGTTAGCTTGTTAATTTCACTAGTTACCTAAGCATGATATACCATGTTCTGTTCTGAGATTACTGAAAAAATTTAAACATACAGCTCTGCTATCACTTCCAACATAAATGAAGACAGAAAACTAAACAGCAGTGATGTTTGTAGGGTTACTGAAGTTAGGCTAGCTGGTATGTAATGATGTGCTACGTGACCGCTAGCGACACAGCTATGTTAGCTTAACATAAACAGTGAAGCTGCAGGATGAACGCTAACACTTTTCCACTCAATAAAAGTTAACGCGAGAGTTCCTGATGGTTAGAGACAAATGCAATCGCATGGCAGGATGCTGTAAACGAACCAAACTTCAGTCAGGAGAACAACTGAGATAATTCATCCACAATACGAGGTTATTGTTAATATACTGCAACAACATGGGAATAGAGCAGAAGTGTGAGTTGAATAAAGTTTGATTTATCTGACTGCTTTGTTTTGCTTAATGTACCTTATAATCCCGTGCACCTTACGGTCCGAAAAATACGTATTTGACTTTTTTATTTGGCACACTGCAGTTTAATGTTGCAAAGCACCTCTTTTTAACTTTATTGGATATTATACATGGTTATGCTCAGGATATGTCAGCCCATTTCTACTGGAAATCTTTTTTGGTTAAACTGTCAGCAAGAAATTTGCATTTGCACTGTTAAATTTTTATATAGCTTTAATGCACATAAAAAACAGCTGCTTGTTTAACCCTCTGGGCTTGTTCAAAATCACTACCCTTTCAGCTTGTTCGTGGCCAAAAGTGGCCACCAAAAGATTAGGTCTGTAATTTTTATTATTTTTATGGGGTTTTTTTGCCATTTTTTCTGCATAAAGCTTTTGACTAACTTCAGTTCTTTTCAAAAATATAAAATAGTTATTACTTTTTAAATTTTTAGCGCTTTAAACACCAGTTTGTCCACTGCACTAGCTGGAAGACAACCCCAAATCTCGCAATTTTATATAATTGCATTGCTACTGAAATTTCTTGTATTATTAATAGTAGAGTCTGGGACATGTAATTGATTCACATCAACATTGATTATAATGCATTGTTATTTTTGTGCAGGGAGAGCAAAAACATAAAAACTCCCTCTCAGCTTGTTCGTGGCCAAAAATGGCCACCCCTTGTTTACGTTTACAAAATGCTATAAAATTCATATATATTAAGAAAAAATTCAAATTCAGAATTTTAACCCTTTAAATACCAGTTAGATCACATAATCCTAGGAACTCATAAATGGAAAAAAATCATAAAACTCCGATTTTTTTCCAAATAAAACATGCCATCTGATTTATTTTCTAACCATGGTAAAGGTTAGATGTATAGCAATAATTAACAGTATCAATGAGTTTTATGCATCTTTGTTCTTTTGTACAGTGACAGAAAAACCAGAAAACTCCCTCTCAGCTTGTTTGTGGCCAAAAATGGCCACCCCCTGTATATGTTTACAAAATACTATAAAACTAATATATATTAAAACATTTTTCTACTTTCATTGACTTGATTTTTTTAAATTAGCACCAGTCCTAGTCATGAAAACCAAAATATAATTCAAATTCAGATATTATACCCTTTGAATATAAGTCAGATTATGTACTATTATAGTAAAAATAGTAATAAAGTATAGTAATAGTAATAAAGTTCACATTTTTTAGCATATGAATGATGAAACCTAATATTTCTTTTTATCATCATGGCAGGTCAGTAACAGTAACAATGATTTATTTTTACTTTTTTTTTTTTAGGGGGGAAGATGGGGGGGGGTTGTGAATGAATGGCCACAAAGAAAATCACAAATGGTGTGTTAGTGGCCAGAAAGGCAATTTAATGACCATATAGCCACTGAAATGACCAATAAAATTATCAAAATTTATATTCCAGTGTGTGCCTCTGTGTGCATCCTTATTAGCAGCAAGATGTACTAACCACAGTAGAGTGGTTTTTGTAGGCACACTTTCTACACCTGGAGCAAGGGGCTGCTGTTCCAATCCAGGAGGTGCACCTTTTGCACCTTCTTCTCATTTTGTTGGTGGGGTGTGGGTCACACTCTGGTTCAGACTACTGTATCGTGAGATCAATGGCAGAAGTGGCTGAGAATTAAGGAGAAGAGTGTCTTGCAGTTGTTGAGGTCACCAGCATGTGTCCCAGCTCTCCCAGGATCACTCTTCATTTGTAAGTTGTAGAGGACTCCCCCACTTCAGTGAAGTTGTTTCCGGCGGGACAAAGGCATTGTATCCCAAGACATCCAGGAGATTGGAGAAAAGAGCCATCAGCCATCAGTTAGTTTTCCTCCTACAACTCGAGGTGCCAACACGCTCTAAGTTATCCAAGCAATATTTGTGCCTATTGTAGTTCAGGATTGCTTCTTGCAGGATTGCTCCTTTATTCCCCATCACTGACTGGTTCCTTGTGTGTTGCTGTCAAAAGAAGCACATTCCCACGTTGCTTTGGCATGTGGGATATCGCCGTGGTAGTTTTGGTGAAGCCAAAGACAGACAACAAAATCTTCCTCTGATGCAACTGGAGGAGCTGGGGAGGAAGCTCTGGGTTGTTTCCCCTGTGCCAGTTTTCATCTGAGGGGTTCCTCTGCCAAGGTGACCGAAGGAAAGACGTTGTCCTTGGAGCTCCTCCGTCAGTTGGAGTCTGAACCCCTTTCCCTTTTTTACTTCCTGAGAACTTCCAGTGTTGTCATCCAACATGCTATGTATTGTTTTATTCTGGTTTAGGCTCACATCTCCACTTCATCTATAATCCTCCAATCCTCAAACCTTCGCCTCCCGTGCAGGTTTGTAAGGGTGCACAGCAGATCGGTCTCAGAAAGTGCTCCTATGTTCTTTTCCATCAGCTGCTCGGCCTCCACCTCCATGCCCCCAACCCTAATCCTACCCAAAGAAGAGGATTCAGGCACTGGCTAGTACTCAACATCAGTGGTGATGCAGTCAGCCTCTTTGGAGATTGTCCCCTCATTTTCTGGAGAGGAAGTTTCTTCATCTTGGGCAGATGTCTTTTCTTCAAGGGGAGAGGACTGCTGCTGTCCTTGCTCTCTGACCAGATCATATAGGCAGTGCTTGAAGCAGTGATGACCTTCTTGCTATATCGCTAGAATAAATGATCTGGAAGCTGTTAGGCTTACTTACAGCAGTAGCACTGTCTGCACCTGCATAAACTCCAGGACACGTTTACAAACAGTGTTTGTTGTTGTTTGCGCTGCAGCTGCAGGTTTGAACTCTGCAAAATGTCCTGTGATTGGGTTTTGTTTTTGTTTCTAGAGTTAATATTTTGGTTGTGGTATCTTTTTATGAAAAATACAAGAGTAAAAGTGCTTTTAACATGTGCTTCAAAGCTAAATTTGACTGGGAACCTCAAAGCTCAATAGCCTGCATCCACAGAAATTCACTGCAGCCTATGTAATGTTTGATGCGTCATTATTTATTCCAGTCTATCAACATGTTTGTGCTGCAATGTCATGCACAAACACAAACTATTAGATCCTTAAGATCAAACCTATGTCAAAATTGTTTCATTATATTGGTCCATTGGAGTGTGATAAGCCATCAAAGGCTGCTACTAGAAACTCGGAATATTACATGAAATTGCTTGCTTGGCCAAAAATGGGTAAATGATGTAATTTGGACCCACTAACAAAACGGAAAAGGATAAGTAACATATATAGGTCAGTTCCACACAGCAGTCAGTTAAACTTTAAACATTTCAGATCACCTTTATCAAATATGCTACGGTTAAAAATCCTGTAAATGGAGAAATGCCAAGGGGGTGGACGCTAATTAATTCTTTTTTTTAAATCTTCATTTAACATGATGATAATCTAGTTTATGATCAAATTACCCGCTTTGATTATTTTTGCTATTTGTTTGTCCCATAGGGTAGAATGAGACTCAGAGACTAATGGGAAAGAAGGAAGCACATTTTCACACAGTCCTGTCAAAAGGCCTGGAGCAAAACCTGCCTTGTCGTGACATGACAGGCCGACCAGTATTTGCTGCAGAAGTTAAAGGCCAAGGGAGGAGGACGAGGGATGGTGTTAAAGGCAACAGGAAGGGGCACGAGGTCAAGCCGGTGCAGATACATGGCACTCTGTCTGCAGCTATTGTCTCGACCTTACAACGAGTGGATGTTACCAAGGGCACAGAAACATAGCGGCAACAATAGGCACCGGAAAGCACACAAACTGGCATTGTTACTCTCATGGGTTTGTATACAGAGAGCCAGAACAGAGACAAAATAAAACACAAGGCTGAAAAGGGCAGCCAGTGCAACGGAGCGTAGGAGTTATGCAGATGCACCCATAAAATATAAACCGCAAAATAGCAAGTTTGTGTAAATACAGACTTTTTGGGGAACAAATCCTATTTATTAGATATCTAGATATCAGGGAGCAGGTAAACTTCCTTGGAAAACATTTTGATATTTGATTAATAAGTAACCTATCAAGCAAAACTGGGAAGATTTTCTGCTTTAAACTTAAAAATTACTGGTTACAACTCGATAGGCAGCCCACTGACCTCAGAGCCACTAAGGCTACGTCCACACTAATGCATTTTTGTTTCAAAAAGGCATTGTTTTCTCTCCGTTTTGGCCTCCCGTCTACACTGAGATGGCGTTTTCGCTGAAGGAAAAAGCAGCGTTTTGTAAACGGTGCTTTTGCGTCGCAGTGTGGACAGTGAAAACTGAGACTTTTTGAAAATGATGACACATTTTAGTCATGTGATGCAGTCAAGTGACCAATTAAACTAAGATAGCGGAGGGTATTATACAGCAGTTGTTTTGTTTGCTCTCAATTTTGACAGCCCTATTAAAGATTAATATCAGTTTGTACATGCTCCAGATAGCTTTTCTTCAAATTCTTTAATTCTCACTCGCTTTTGCAACTTTGTACTTTTGTGTTACTCACAGCAACAACTCCACTTCATTGTTAGTCCATTTAAAAAACTCGGTGCTTTTCCTCGACCCATTGCTGCGACGTTTCAAAGAGCCGGAAAGTGAATAAACAGCAGACAGAAATGAGGCAGGTCAAATCGTCGTGCATTTTACACATGCGCAGTACTGGAACGTAAGCGTTTCCGGCTGTTTCAATGTGGATGCACAACTCTGTGAAAACAACTGAAAACGATAGCATGAATGCGGAGCGTTTTCACATGAAAACGCCGTTTTCAAATCTATTGTGTGGACGTAGCCTAAATTCTGCCACTAATTTAGCAAATACTCCACCTTAATTTAACTTCTCCTTCCATTATTACTTGTTTGCCTGACCCTGATAACTAAACAGAGGTCACACTTTTCTCACCTTTTTATTTACGACATTACATCCTTGTTGACACCTGTGTGTTCCTACCACCACCATTGGGGGTCTAAATTCAGCAAGTGGAGATAAGCAGAGTCCTGTCCTTGCTACTGAAGCTGTGCAGAGGTCAGCAGGAAGGAAGGGAAGTGAATGCGGGACAAAGTGAATGCTATCACAGCCGAGCAGAGACCAGTCGGTAGGCTGCCCTTCTGTTTACAGAGCTGTCGTTACTGCTGTGATTGATGGCTCACTACAGACAATCCACATCGCCCTCATGGGCCACACGGTGGGAGACCAAATGGGAAAAGCCAAAGTGTGTGAAAGAGTGAAATAACAAATTTGATGAATTTTATTCTTTCATTTTTTTGTATGTTAAAATTAGCTAACGATATTACATTTGCGTGTCTAGTGAGGCCAGCTTTAATTATCTATATATCACTTTAAGAATAATTTCCTAATTGAATCCTAAACTTTTAAAAATAAATTAAAAAAGAAAATACATAAAAATGTTTACACAGTAATCCAAAAAATTAGATGGCTAAAATTATATGGACAGTGGAATATTAATTTCATCTAATAAGAATTAGAGGAAGTGGGAAGTCACCATAAAAAGCTCATGGGCTAAATTTAGATTAAAGCCAGTTCCTTAGGTCAAGGCCATAGGAATAAGAGGATTAACCTAGCATGTTTCTGATGGTGGGAGATCAGGGAGAAGTTCATCCCAAATGTGTTTGATGTGGTTCAGGTCAGTATCTGTGCAAGCCAGTAAACTGTTTTATTTTTATGGCATTTTTTATTTATGGGCCTAGCTTTGTGTTCAAACACGAAAGAGGCTTTAAAAAACAGCCTCAACAAAAATGGAAGCACTATTGTCTAAAATATCGTTGTTCGTGTAAGTGGAAATTTTCCCTCAACTGGAACTACGCACACAAAAAAGCACTTTCAGAGTCGCCCACTATGGCGCCCCCTTGTGCATAAATAAGTTACTGAAAGTCGTTTCTTTAGCACTAAGAAACCCAAACAAATTAAAACCAACTCCATTTCAAAAAGTGAGTAGATTTTTGTCCAGACACCAGAACTTAGCTTAATTATCTTTAGTGAGAAGACTGAGGTGTAATCTTCACACACTAATGTGAACTTTCATACAAAGGACCGAACCTGATGGTGGTGTACTTTTAGAGACTAGCTACTGTGAAAAAGTAACATACTGGCTGAGCCTTTGCTTCATCCTTTCACATTTCGCTCCATCTTAAATGATTCATGTTTTCTTTCCTTTACAACTTGCAAGAAAACTCAGTGCACCTTTTTTCACTCTATCAAAAACCTTGCAGCACTTAGCATCTGCAGGGCCGTGTCCAGACTTGTTGTCATTGATGGTATTTATTATTTATTTCAGCTTTTTATGGCTGTTGAATTCAGCTGCGCTGCCACTTAGATTTGTGACCTTTCACACCAAGCTCTGCAGACAATAATGGCAAGGACAGTAAGGTACACTTTGAGCTGAAGTCTATGCTCAGGTGGGAAAAAAATAAGACACTGTGGTAAAAAGTGCAGCTAATGCAGGTCTGCCACTCCTCGGGCCTCGGCAGCTGGGGACACAGGGTTTCCTCTGCTTTTCAAATATTTATCCCCTCATAGCGCGAGGCACAGCATGGGACAGAAAACAAGATGGAGTCCTGCTGGGCCCAGGAACTGCCACTGTACACACACATATACACCAGGACAAACACGGCAGCGAAAAAACAAACAGATGGGCAGATCCGGACACATACATGCACCCAGTTTTTAACCAGGATTACAGCGCTGATAATGATGGCAGCTGCTATGAAGTAGCAGCCAGTTCTGTCGTATGAACAGGTAGCCCGAGGTCGCGTTCAGGGGGTGACCAGAGGACCGTCTGCTGACAGATTGCCTTTATTCCCTTGCCGGTTGTTGAGCCATCTCGGGCTTCCATCCAGGCAATTCTGATTGCATTTTATAGCCTTGAGCAGCCTCCTCATGTTATGTATCCCTCATCATGTATTAGACATCTGGGTAGCTCTGGGCTCTTCTAGTCACTTCTATGCTCCCTGCTGTGCTGGATCGTTTGATTAAGCCTGCATCGCCTGTAATCAGACTCAGAACTTCTTCCAACCTCTACCCCATATCTCCAGACCTGCTTCCCAACTTCCTGACCCCAACAAAAGGAATAACAAATGAAACCACTGCAGCAGGTCCCTTCTAGTCTGAGAGGTTAGAGGTTTGATATCTAAGAAAACTGCCACCATGACTTTTTATCCCCAACATGTTTTGTGTCTAGTGTATCAGATAGAAATTCTTTAAATCTAATATTTCTGTTCAAATGTTAATCTTATTTACAGGTTACAAAAAAAGGAAGATATTGATCTGGTTATTTTGTCAGTGTGAACATGTAATGGAAAGCCTTTTGCTCTTTACACTGTCCTCCTTCAGAATGCATAAAACGTTTCTGATTTTTTTTATGTCTTTTATTATACGTAAATTCCACATTATTGATATTGTTTGTTTGTTTTTTTTATAGCAAGCAAGAAGTAATGAATTAACACTTCTTGAGCTATTTCTCCTTTTTACTGCAAAACATCTGTCAAGTTTTTTAAAAGTTTTTTTTATTTTAACACTGCCCCCCCCCCCCCCCCTCAAAAAAAAGAAAAAGATTTTGATTGATCTTTAAAACTCAACTTTGAAAGCTCGACCCACGACTGTTGACGCTTGGAAAATCTTCTCATCCAGAGTTATCTCCTGGAAGAGGCAATAATTGGTTTTAACTTTGTGTATTTGTGTCTTTTCTTTGCTGTCCCTATGCCTTGTTTGCTAATGTTTGCTTTGCTACTGCAGTTTACAGTTGTGCTGTATATGTCTGTACCCCCCCCCCCCGTTTTAAATCAATAAAATGTTGATCACAAAAAAAAACTCAACTTTGGCAGACTGCTTGCTGGGGGAATCACTTATCTTTTAACACACTGGGAGACAAATTGTGTTATTCATTTGCATTTTCTAACCTGTTAAACTGTGAGCCTCATGGAACCCATTTATTACCGCATCCTCACCTGCCCCATCGCTAAGCTATTTATTATCAAGGTGACTAACCCGCACAGCCATTAGCTGCAGTGCTATTCATATCCTGTTAGTTAGTGAAGGTATGCTGTTAATGGGCGACGTGCCATTAATTCTGCAGGTACAAAGAGACGTGACCCCATTTCAGAAAGCCATGGTGAGCTGGGTGCGGTGCCATCACATGACCGCCGTGTGGTTAACGGGCCTCACAGGGGAAACAGACTAACAGTGTGTTTACACAGTGGCATCTCTGAGCTGGTATTAATAATAGAGCCACTTAGCATTCAGAGGCACTGGTCTCAGCCACGCTGTTTGTTTCACAGGTCATTAAATTTATGCCGCAGCCCTAATGTTCATTACAGCAGCAAGCTGGCCAGGGGTCTGTAACACTCGCTCACTGTCTTTAATCCCCCGCTGTATCCCCAACACTGGCTCTCTTTTCATCCCTCACCCCTTCTCGCTGCATTTGCTTGACAACAATCTCTCCCTGGTTTAATTAAAAAGACACTGCCAATGCTTCCAGGTTTCCTGTCTTTCTTTCTTATTCTGACCGTATCTTTAAACCTCTGACTGCAGGGCTAAAAGAACAATTTTAAATAAATGCCTCAACAAATATTTTAGTGTAGAATAAAGGTTTATGTTTTAGAAAAACTGCACCCTACAGTGAAGCAATTCTTCTACCTGTGCTGCTGTGAACTGTGCCAGTTTCACCTTGGTAGCCAAAACTGACAAGGAGAAGGTGAGCCCCGCTCACGCTTAACTGCTGCTAATTCCACTTCCACTGTGAACAAGCCAAAGTCACTGTGTAGCAAGCTAGCTGAGACTGGAGGTCAAAATGAAAGACAAAATCCAACACACATTGTGAAAAGTCATTAGGGACTAACAGACATGATGGAACTGGGAAAAGATGGGAATTTTTAGTAACTAACACAAAAACATGAAGAAATTACTTTTCCCCCCCTCCTTCAGCCAAATAATTTATTCTTATGTTTTTGCTCATTACTCTCATATTCCTACTGTCAAAATATAACAATTAACATATCACATCTCCCACATCGTTTGTTAACATACGTGTTTAGTCCTTTTACAAAGCCACCACTGAGAGTGTTCTAACCTATTGCATATGCATCTGGTACACTAGCTGCACAGTGGCTCAGAGGAAAGCACTCCAAGGGATCACTAACACCGCCCAAAAGATCACCTGCTGCCCTCTCCCCACACTGGAAGATCTACACAACACCCGCTGTCTTAAAAAGGCCCAAAACATCATAAAAGATACCTCACATCCTGGCCACTCCCTGTTTGAACTCTTGCCCTCAGGCAGACAGTACAGAGCAATTAGCGTAACGACTAACAGACTCAAACACAGCTTTTATCCAACTGCAATAACACGTCTGAATACTGCTACAAAAAAAATGTCCATCATGCCACTCTTGTATTAATCTATGCGCTAACTGAAGCATGTATGTGGGGATGTATGTGAATGTTTGTTGATACCGCTTATTAACACTTTAAGTATTCTATTTATTTTATTATTGAATTTTATTGCTTTATTTATATTTTGATATCGTTAGGGATGATGCAATGATCGGGGACCATTTTTAATTTCATTGTACCTGTGACAATGAAGATTCTCGGCAAGATTCTGATTCTAGTTTATAGCTAGTATCACTATTTTTGGAGCCTTTTATATCCTTTTCCCTAACAACACTTGCACTGCAAACAATGTTCTGACAATGGATATAACTACTTGTTTAATATTACGTGCTGATATTGCAGATGGTGCATAAGGCATGGCGGGAAAAGTATTAAGACATTCCGACTTGGCCATCCCTCCCAGTAAACCTGTGTGCAAGCCAGACTTTGTCGTGACAGATGCAAGTACTGCAAAAGCTGGTTAAACACACAAGCTCTCAACAGCTTTTCATGTATTTTAGAGTGACCTGGGCACTTTAACTCATACCTGAGTTGCAAAATTATTACAGGCTAGATATGACAAATGTCTTGAGTTTTTTAGTTTGTTATTTCAGTAAGCTTCTCTTCTGTGTCTTGTATCTCTATATTCTACTTGCACTGGGGTACAGTCCTCTTCTCTTTTAAGGTGCTTCTAGAGCAAACAAACAAACAAAAACAAATCATCTAATAGATTGACCAGGTGGGTGCACGTTTAACATGCGTGCACACTCTGTAAATCAACACTGCATGATTGCATGCTGGAGCCACAAACAACCATCTTGTCTCATAGGCTCCAAATCGCCAACCAACCCATTCATTATTCCTTAATGTGGCTGATTCTCACTATTCTCTCTAGGAAAAGACAAGAAAACAAAACAAAAACCCAAACCACTGCCACACTTTCCTGCAGGAGAAAACAAACACAGCAAACAGCCTGTTTAATTGAAATAATCCTCTTGGAAATTCAGTGCACCATACAGCTGCTGCAGGAAAAAGGAAAAGTTTGTGGGTCAGACACCAGTAACAGCGACAGTCGCTTAACAGCTGAGGCAGATACAGATCACAAACCTAAGAATGACGCAGATGCACAATAAAGTACAATTTCCCATGAAACACAAAACAAAAACACACAGGAAGGGTGGAGAAGTACATTTTAAGGGGTTTGCTTATGTGTCATCCATTTTGAATGAATGTTTGAACATTTGCTGTCACAAAACAAAAGAATTACCTAATAATGAAGGCAAACAGCTTTGTAGTAAGCCTGAGTGCATTTACTGCTGGTACTTGTGCCGTGGGCCTGCATGGCCCTGAGAACAACCAAGGACTTTTTGTCACGAGCACAAACCAATTCCTGATGCAAACAGGACCGGCGATCTGCAGCTGCATGCTGGACCTAAGCTGAAATGCAGCAAGACAATAAAAACATGGTCTACTCATCTCTACTCCATCATCATTAAGTAAAGAGTGGAGAAGGCGAACAGTCGTTATGTTACAGCTCACAAACCAGCAATCATGTACGAACATTAAATCAGAACGGACACTCTTTGGCTTCAGGTTAGAGGAACTCAGTGCTAAAAGCAAGAGCCAAGTCCTTGTGACCCCAGCCAAGTGGAGCATACAGAAGACAATTCAACACGTTAGCTTGCTGGACAAAACAGGTCATAATAGGGCTTTCTGCTAGCACCATAAGAATACTATACTGTCTGTTCTCAACCGCCACAGTTTTTCCATCATCCCTTTTCCCTTCTGCATTTTCTTTCCATCTCAGTTCAATTCAGTTTAGTTTTATTTATATAGTGCCAACTCACAATAACAGCTGCCTTATGGTGCTTTATATTGTGAGGTAAAGCTTTTATAATAATACAGACAAAACCACAACCATCAGATGACCTCCTTTGAGCAGCCACTGCTAGATATTCAAGCGTGCATGCAGAGCTGGGTCTCCAATTCACTGAGCATGGCTTCCAGAGCTGTAAATGGGCTACATTTCGTACAAGTATTGTAATTACTATAGAAGGCCGAGGAGGAGCTCAACATCTGACACACTGAGTGGGAAACTGCGTAAGGGACAGGTGAAGAAGCCATGCTGCTAAACAAGCGAAACCCTAAAGACAAAATGAGTAAATTTAGCAGAGTGTGCTTTGCATAAAGCATGTGAAGAAAGCACTGTTCACTGTAAAGGCTAAAAATGTGGAAAGACAATAACAGGAATATAACAAGATAATTTTTTTCTATGATGTAGTGGTTATATTGTTCTACATATACTGGTTTCAAGAATGAGAACCAGATACATTTTGATTAAATATTGATAAAATGTAATTGCTGCCCAGTTGTTCTCTTGGGCCTTTGATAGCAGATGACCTCACGTGCTCTGTGTGTATTTTTTACTCATTACATGCATCTGTTGTCCCTTCTGCCCGATCAGGCCTGAATCTGAGGGTTAGCAGTCTAGGATCAGAGGCTCTGCAGAGCATTGCGTGGTGTGCCTTTCTAATTAAACCTGACGCTCCAACTGAAGCCTGCCAATCCCAGGGTCAAAGGTCACCACCCAACCCCTGATACAAGCAGGTACTCAGCCACTGTGAAACAGGCTGAAAGGCAACCCCCGCCAACAGTCTCCCTTCCCCCATTTATTTAGCTCGACACTTTCCCTGGTCCTTGCTTCTCCTTTGCTTTTCCTTCAATTTCCTCTACTGCTTCTCAGAGTTTTGTCTTTAAAAAAGGGTGGGGGGTGGGGGGGAAGCCTGCCTTCATGCATTTATCTCGTCCTGACATAGGAGAAAGAGTAGAAAGGAGAAAAGGAAAAGAGCAAGGGGAGGAAGCGGAAGAGCTTTTAAACAATGACTGAACATCTATAGGAAACTCGCACTTCAGAGGCCTTTTAGGTATGAACGTGTGGGAACCATCTCTCTGAAGGCCATCAGCAGAGGGCTAAACATGTCTGAAGAAAAATAAATATACTGTAGGTGAAGCAGTTAACTGCTGCACGCTCCTCTCATGTGAATGATCCAGTGTGTTCATCAGAACAAAGGAACAATGTTGACCTCTACATATCTGTTCTGTAAGAGACAAGTGGAACAGGACCTTCTTGAAATACAGTGAAAAATTCTTTGGGGATGCTGAGCTAAGGAGAACAACTGCATCAAAGAGGTCCATTTAATCACAATCACAATCATATATATATATATATATATGCAAAAAAAAGAGTGAGGGAGGGAGGACAGAAACTGCTTCAAATGCAGCGTGAAAGTTCCTTGATGAATTCGGTCCAGCGAAAACTAACCTGAGCTGTAAACACAAGTCACACGGACTCAGAGATCTCTTGTTTACTGGTCAGAGTTGTAGCAACAGGCCGACCCTGGAGGTCAGCCACGACAGGCTGCAGAGGAGTAATCACTGCTACTTCTTTTTGCCTTTTAGCTTTCCAAACCAAGATCAGCTGCTGGTTGTTAACATCCAGCTTAACACTTTCCTACCCAGAAACTATTGTGTTGTTTTCTTTGTTTTCTTTTTTTAAATGTAGTTTTCTTTTACGTGAATTTACGTGTTCAATCCTATTCTAGTCTCGTCTAGTTTGGTGGTTTATCTGATATGGAGACACATGCAAACACACTGACAACCTGAATGCAAAATTACAATGTATTGGATCAGATGTTACAGTTACCACCCATCGCTGGGTGGATGGGACATGGGACATATTTATCAGCATGAATCCAGATAATACATCAGATTATTACACATTTTTTTTATTAAATTTATAGCAAATAAATATTTGTGGAACAGAAGAAATAAGTGAACACAATCCAGTCTTCCATTTTCTCAATCATTTATCCCACTTAAGGTCACAGATGTCATGTGGTGGAATATTGGGCACATCTTGAGTAGGTTACTACTCTTTCACAACGAGAGACACAGAAAGCCAGAAAAACACGTTCTCAAAAAATGGATATATTTATATAGGATGCAAACTTTTCTTTTGGTAGGTTATATTTTTATTAAAGATCAGAAAGACAGACAAAATGAAAATGAGTCCAAGAAACACATCAATCTCTGTCAACGCAACCAAATTTAGCTTAAGATGAGATGCATCTCCTCTTCACCTCCTGTTAAGTGTCTCACAGCCACAGATGGATGGCATTTCTCACCCTTGTGCAAAAAATCAAGGGCTTCCACATAAAAGATGGAAACCATATTAGGTGAAAAGAGCCAGGTGACTCATAGCAGGCAGTTCTGCGGATTGATGTCATTTTTTTAAGTAGAGACTGTGTTCTATATTTCAGGTACATTTTAGATGCATTATTTTCCTTAAGTTTGGCTTCACAAATTTAAGAAGAGGAGGAAGTTTCTATCCCAGGGATGAGGTCACTGCCATCTCGGATAGTGTGGACCGAGCTATCACACTTTCTGAAAAAACACACACACCAGCAAACCGTCAGGAACAATTACCTTCCAGCCACAGGCTCTGCGCATTCTGCAACCAGAGCCTGTCCACACTACCAACAGCAACCTGACCTCAGCAGCACCAACAGTCTGCTACACCATGAGAGACGAAACACAGCTTTGGCTCAGCAAAATATAAAATTATTAGTTTCATACACAGAACACTTTTTTTTTTGCCCACTTTACAGCTAACTCATGACTGTACCGCTAACATAAACAGAGCAAACGTTTGAAATTATTCATCATCCTTGGAGAAAAGGAGGGAAAATGTGACACTAAATATCAAAATCAAGGGCAACTTTGGTTTATTATGCATTAACTTTATATTTTTTCATTTCTAACAGAACTGATTTTCTGATGAAAACAGAAATCCTACAACCAGAGACACACAGAACAGCTTCAATCCAAAATAACAAAAACAATCAGTCAATACAAACCAAAACCTGATGTCCGGAGAGGCTTCTAAATCGATACCAAACTAAATGACTAATGTGTCTTTTATTGGATCCACCACAAGTGTCAAGAAAACGTCACCACAATTCCCACAGCGTCTGGATACGAAATGGGCTGGATCAAAGCAGATGGAGACAGCCGGGCTTCTTGTTGTCCCCATTGGGAGATTCTGATATGACACTAGATAAATGTCTAAGTGTTTCTTCTTGAAAAACTGTAAACCTCTACACCGAATCTGGCAGCCGTGCCAGCGTTTTCATGGAGCAGATTTAAGTTATGCCATGTTAAAGTAAAACAGCTGTCACCTGGAATGAAATTCATTGTGATTTCACTGCAAACAAAAACTTGATCTTATTTCTGCAAACTTGAAACTTAACAAGCTGACAAGATTGAAAGCCAGAGTAAATGGATTATCTTTTCTTTTTCCAAGTGAATCTTGCACTTTAGCCCAGAGATCCAGAGCAGGATTTTGGCTGTGTCAGCCTTTATCCAGGCCTGCGAGTGTATGATGGAGCGGCCGGCCGCTGCGTGGAAGACCTCTGCCTGGCCAGCCGGTGACTGATACGCATGAGGCCATGGAGGAGAGCTTTATTAAACGACTGCAAAGACCCATCACTCTCCTTCTGACATATTGGGGGCTCACCTTGGGCTGGGGATGGGAGGTGCAACCAGAAGCAGTCAGAGAGACGTAAAACACTTAGTCGGCCTGTATTAACACACCGCTGTGAGGATGTGCACTACAGTTGTACTTTTTTCCCCCTAGTACACTACACATTTTACTTTTGATGTTCTTGTTGCATAATGCCCATTTGACAAATATACGTGCCTGCATGTGTATGTATATTGTGAGTGATTTGGAAGGAAACACTAGAAGCCATTATAATGTGGAGAGTGACCCTCTCACTCACTCTTCTGACGCACACACTGGAAACACTTTACACAGCTGCTAACCTGGATGCCCCCATCCTGCCTCCAACACCAGCTGCAGGAGGCTCCACACAGTCTGCATCTCTGTAACTCTGCAGCTGTAGTAGCACCCATGGGTGCGCACATACAGCAGGCGCATCCACCACAATAGAGCCCAGCTAACAGATGCTTGATGATTTCTGTTTTATGCGCCATTAAGCTAAGGTGGCACCATTTGAACATCAATAAATCATTAGCTCATTAATGAGCTGAAATATTGCAGTAATTAATGGGACACTTGGAAGTCTGTAGTCTGGGTAAAAAATTATGATTTTTTAGATCCTTAGATATAAAAGTTGTCGGTATAGTTCAGTTTCAGATGGTCACCTAATTTTTAACTCTATGTAAACTTTTCGCACTACACTAAATGTAAACTTCAGAAGGAATTTAGTACTAACAGAATGTATAGGCTTTAATATAATAATAATTAAAAAAAAAAGAATAAATGAATCGCTCCACTTCAGTAAAAGGGAAACTAAGAGCATGACTATAAGAATCAGAGTCTTGAGACTGAAGTCAAATCTGATGAATTGCTTTAGATGCTAAAAAGACAAAGAGGGCTTTTGCAACAGGGATTGAATGGGTTAAACTCTTTAAAATTAAAGATAAAATGTCTTTAAACCCTGGTAAGTATTAGACTGTTACCGTGAGTTTATGTTCATAGGTTGCTGGTTCCGACAGTCTTATTCTATATTCACATTACTTGTTTTAACCCATTGTGAGAGGGGTTAGCTACTGAGATTAGTAGCTAAGTTATTTTTTTTTCATGGAAATCTGAGAAGAGAATGATTTGCATTTTAATTTATGAGGTAGTTTATCAAACAGCTGTACATTAATTTTCTAAGACATATTGCTTCCATCCATTTGTTTTCTATGACATTACAAGAATTTCTGGATAAAAAATTACCAAAGCCATTGGCATGCATTTACACAGAGATGAAGTGTTTAAATTGCTGTTACCACTGCGTGGTTTGAGCATAATGTGACGCGTCAGGTTCAGAAAGTTTCACTGAGTGAGGTCTCTGCAGAGTAAAAGAAAGAGGGCAGAACGGCTGTGAAGCCCTTGACTTTTTGGTGACGGACATTTATCAGGGCCCATTGCCTCATTGGAGATGTGTTCTCACTCTGACAGGTAAAATAGTGTGTCACCACATGTGTGTGCGTGCGTGTTTTTTTGTGTGTATGTGGTGGGCAGACGGCCAACAAAAACTAACAGAGGCTGGCGCCAACAGAGAGGTGACTTAGGGGTGATTAAGCTAAAAGCAGCCAACACAAATGCCAGATCTTGTTGACGTGGACAAATGAAAATAGCGCAAGTTAAAACTGCCTCCACTCACCTTACTAAAGTTTGGAAATAACTGCGTAACTGTGAAGAAATTGTTGTAAAGAGAGAAAAGAGAAACATGACTCTAGTTTTTTAAGTGCCAATTAGTGTATGCTGTTAATAGAAATGATGAAATCCTTAACATTGCATATTTGGCCCATAACGACCTCCCCAACCGATAAGGATGGATTTGGGCCTAAGAAGGAAAAGCTAGTTCGACAAAAAGAAGACATAAAAGTTAAATGGAGAATTCAGCGTCACACTGCGAGGGAACTGTGGTATATGTAGGACTTTAGGATCAAAGTCCAAAGTAAAGTTGATACTGCTGACACATTTCGGTTGATGTGCTGTAGTTATTTAGTTGATATAAATAAATCCACTGTGCAGTTTTGCTATACTGTAACCTGGCAGGGCTGTAACCTATCCTAGCTACCAAGCACATCCTGCACAGGCCGCTAATCTATCTCAGGGCTAACACAGACAAGACAGACAACCCATGTGCACACACATTCACAACTACAGCCAATTTAGAATCACCGAATTAAGCTAACATGCATTTTTATTTTCAGATTTTCAGCCTTCTTTTTGGTTTAAGGACCAATTAAAGATTGTAATAACCTGCCTCTTGCCCTACGACAGCTGGGACAGGCTCCAGCCCCTCTGTGGCCTTGCATTAGATAAGCAGATGAGGACGGATCAAGGTGTGCATAAAAAGAGGTGGATAGAAACCAAACTGTTGTTAGAAAGGCTCTCTCTTAAAACAAAGTCAAGTAACACAGTATTGTTTAACATGTAATCTGTAGCATAACGATTTGCAGTAAAAAGTAAAAAGCTTTGGATCAAATGCAGACAAAAGTATGTGGTCAGGGTGTTTGTATAGAGTATCTATCTGGGGAGATGGGGAGAGGAGGCAAAAATGACTTCAGAGGAACATGCACGCGCACACACACACGGCTGACCTTTACAGTGAAAAATGAATACATGAATACAGCTAAAATCTGCAAATGACAAATCTGCATTTGGCCCTCCAGGTTTCCCTGAGGTGTGCATCAGAGAGTCAAATGAGGGCAGTCGGATTTAATCTGCCACCTCTGGGAGGCACACACTTGGCACACACTGATTTGCTACTGAACATACCAAGCAAACCTTGATTGCGATTTCGCTGGTTAACAGAATAAGTGCTGAGAAGACCGACAATGGGAGAATGAAGAAAAGGGAAAATGAAATAGAACAGAGGAGAAATGAAAAAAAGGAACAAGATTAAGAGAAAAAGAAAAAAAAACGGGGGGGGGGGGGGGGGGGGGGGGCAGATTTGAAAAGTAGGAGAAACCTAGTCACTCTAAAGTGGATGGCAGAAGGAGGAGGGCTGGGAGGATAAAGGAGAGAGAACACAAGGATAACTAACAGTTTAACCTTCAGCCAAAGAGTTAAGTTGTGGTCAAGTCCAGAATCACAAAACAGGCCTGTCTCTACAGCGAGCAGAGCTTATCAGAGTCTGAATGCACGACCCACCCCTCTACCAATGTGTGCGCTGATCACGCGGTGCATGAAGACGATCCATTTCTAATTTAAAACAAAAACTACCGCTACAACATTATGTTTAAACAGCTTGTTTAGCCTGACAAACACTGACAGAACCCAAAACAATACAGCAAACAGTCAAAAAAAAAAACCTGGAAAAAACAAGTCACTCGGAATATTTCAGAGTGAGCAAGGACATTTTATAGCAGCTGAAAAGCTCCATTTGATGACAGTGCTGACCTCTGAAGGAACAGAGCGTCCAACAAGAAGGCTTAGTTTGTAAGTAGCTACAATGTCGCCAAGATTTCAGAGCCACATATTTTAATGGCGCTAAATTATTCAATTATATCTCACACAGAGAAAAGACCCTGTTCATACTTTAAAAGCTGTCCAAATATAACGCCTGATCTGTAGTTGGTAAAAGGCAGAATCAAAGTCTTTGCTCTTCAGTGTCTCAGCGCAGATCTTAGCATTTCAAGTTTTTAAACCTAAAGCAAAATCCGCAAGACTGCAGGAACGGGACTTTACTTTTATACCGTTTAGAGAGGCCAGAAAAATGGAAATGATGTTGGTATTTAAAAAGTAGATTAATATAAAGCAAATTCTGAAACTCAACAACTTTCTGTTTAGTTAAAATATTTTTTTCCCGGAGCATAAACACCTCATCTGAAGAAAATCCCAAACTGTCCAGCTCCACGAGACCTTCAGCTGCTCTTAAAGAGTTTTGATTGACAAGGTGCAGAAGCCCGCTCATCCTTCCACAGTGTGCACATACGAGGAGGGGAGGCTTAGCTATTCGGTCTGTTAAGCATCTGTCATTAAACAGTGCGAGTTGTGTGTCTTTCACAGTACACTGCTTTCACTCCAATCACCTCTCTTTTCCAAACAGGAGTGAACCGGGCCCGAGCACGGCTTTACTCAAAATGTTCCGAACGCAGCACCGGCAGCCACGAGGCATTAGAGTGTTTACCAAGTCAAATAAAATTAGCTTCTGATAACGACAGGAAAGAGGTGGAACATGTTTGTTTTAGAACACACTGTAACGGACACGTGGGCATCCGCTGACAACATTTTGTCCTTTGTAACACAGAAGTTGCATTCATAGAGCGGATATCAAAATGCAAATGGTTGACAAAAAATAACAGAAAGGACGTTGACGACTAAAGAATCACCAAAGCTAATCTTTTAATCAAACAATTCAAACTGTTCCTGGTTTCAGCTTCTCCACTGCGAGGAGCTGCTGCTTTGATTTCCAGCTGAACCGAACAATCAGCAAGTAGATGTCACCCAGGAAAGTGCAGGTGTGATCATTTCAAAGGCCAATTTACAAAATAATAATCAGGAGCTCAAACGACAAAGAAAGAGCACTTTCACAAGAACTGTTTTGTGTAACCTCTTGCTAATCGCTTCCATACATCACCCCCTTTTTCTTTGCCATTGAAAGCTCAAGGATCTTTTCTTATAGAAGACATTTGTACAACATTTATTCACCATCTTCCTTTTCATGTTTCAGGAGCTGCATTTTGTTGTTCTCAAGGAGGTTACTGTAATTCAAACCCTTAATTCAGCCACAAGTGGAAATAGTTCAACCCACAGGACAGCAAAAAAACCCAAAGAATTTATTTTGTAGATTTTTCTGGTCAACTTTTTTTTCTCTCTCGCATAAAAGACATGTGCAGCAAATACTACAGAGTTTTGTTTAGGGGAGGAGAATGGCAGGAAGGAGTTCTTAGATTAAGGATCAATTCAACTTTATGAAGGCCAGCCAGTTTCTTTTGACTTTACTGAAATGGTGTCAAGAAGGGAAGAGAAACTTAATTTTATAACTAAATACTGATAAAATGAAATAAAAGGATTGAATGAATTATAATTCATAGCTCAATCTTTAAATCTTTCATTCTAAAATAAGTCCGGTAAAGAAACCGAAGTGAGGAAGAAAAGCTAAGAAAGGTTTGTGGCTAGAAAAAGGCCGACAGGGTCTAAGGGCAGAATTTAAATACCTCTGCTTTACATGCTGACTTGTAAATACTATGAAGTACATAAAACCTGTACAGTGGTTCTAAAAATCACAGAGCTTGCAGAAGGCCAAGATGTTATAGCCTCTCAGTAAAGCACAGACTTATGTTACAAATTTACCTCCCAAACTCCTACAGCTAGTTAACCAACACACATCAACTATAACTATTAATAATGATTTTCACCTGTAGGGGTTAGGAGTACGTGAGATGGTAAAAGTAAAAAAAAACAAAAAAACTTGATGTCAGAGTCAATCAGAGGCAGAGTGAGGGGGGTGATCTCAGAATATCAGTGGGAAAAATAACAGTTCACAGAGAGTTCACTTCTCTTTGGAGCTGCATGATAGCGAGGAGTTTGCATCTCTGCTCATCTCTCAATACATTTTTCCCCCCCCTCACTAATAAAACGAGCAGCACGGGAGACACATCAAAAATCTGGGGCATTTTTTCCTTCATAGCTGGTTTTCAGATACTCTAGCGGAATTAATTGACCGATCCAAGTTGCCAGCAAAAATTTACCCCATAATTAAGCAACCACAAAGCTATGTCAGTGGTGAAGCTCGACCTTTTTCAAATCCACCTTTATCCCTGAAGAGCTGAGTTCAGAACAAACTTTACTTCTCAGTTTAAGGAGATTAGAAACTTGAATCCATTTGTGTGGGAATATTACTTAATTAAAAAAAACAGATAGCTGCTCTTCAGTCATTGATCCAAATATTTTCACTGCAAATGGAAACCTAATGACCTGCTGCAGACAAATAGAAAACGGATTATGCTGTCGTAGAATCTCATTTTCATGAATAAGACCTGCACAGTTACCAGCCATGGTAACTGTGCAGGGGCGGCTCTAGCAAAGTTTAGCCAGGGGGGCATTAACAGGAAAAGGGGGCACAAAGACATACTTTTCTTTCTTATTCTCATTTAAAATGTCTAGCTTTTAATAAATAATTATCTGAATCTTACACTGAAAGTTTTAATCTGATGTAAAATGTATAGAAGTCCATTACTGTATAGTAAATATTAAGTAGGGATGGGTATCAAAACCCAGTTCTTGTTGAGAACCGGTTCCCACTGTTTCAATTCCTTGGAATTGTTTGCCATTTTTGCAAACGATTCCCTTATCGATTCCAGTCGCCCCGAATGACGTCACCATGTTGCAGAGCGTCATTTACCTGGCAGGAAACATGGCGGCTCAAACGCTCAAGTTTGGCTATACTTTACGAGAACGGATGACAACAGGGCAACTTGCAATACTGTAAAGTAGATATTTCATTTAAGGGAGGAAACACTACGAATATGCAAAAGCATTTGCTCACAAAACACGCGATAACCTTAAATGAATGTCGTGTTTTTAATTCCGCTCCGGACTTGTGAATCTCAACCCAGCCTTATTACAAAACCTGCCATTACTGTGCATTTAGGTGACCATGATGAGAGAGAAAGACAGAGTCTGGCTGGCGCTCGCTGGCAGTTGTCGCTGCAGTCTACCGGTAGCGTCTCCTTTCAGGCCAGGCCTTCAAAGTGAAAACAATCAGCTCTTTCATCTTACATGCAGAGAGTGGTAAGTGGACTCAAAAACTAAAAATCAGGTTTTTCTTCTCGGAGCAAACAAGCTTTTGAAAACAGAAGTTCAAATCACAAGAAACATCCAGACTGCCTTTCGATCATTTTTTGTACCCGTCGTTAACAATACATATATTTTAACTAGACAAGGCTGCTGCAGCAATAATAATAATAATAATTATTATTACATTTCACGTGTTTTTAAAATAGGTCACTGGGGATATGAACAAATGAACTATTTATTAACATATATGGGAAAACTGCAATATCTAAAAGGCATGATTTTCTGAAAAAGGCTAGTGGCATTTATCATGAGACTAAAAGTTGCCCCACACACACACACACACACACACACACACACACACACACACACACACACACACACACACCACAAACTGTATTTTCAGGGACATTTAACTCATTCACTGCCAGCCATTGGCAGTGAATGAGTTAAACCCATTGACTCATTCACTGCCATTGACGGCTATAGACGTCAATGGCAGTGAATGAGTTAAGAAAATGAATGAAAACAGATGCTCATTAAAACAATTTCTCTGGTTAAACCACCCAAAACTGGAGAGGTTAGTTCAGACAATACAAGGACAACCTGCAGTGGTAGAAAATGTTCACTGCTCAGACATGTAATTATCTAAAATCTGGAAAATAGTGACAAATAAAGATTGATAAATAGCACTTCAATTCAATTCTGTTTTATTTGTATAGGGCCAAACTACAACAACAGTTGCCTAAAGGACCTTTTTTATGCAAATTAAAGATTGGAATAATACAGAGAAAAACCAACAATCGAGACAACCCACTTGGCAACAGTGGGAAGGAAAAACTCCCTTTTAACAAGAAGAAACCCGTTAAAGCAGGAGGTGGTTTAGGGAGGGCAGCTAGCTGCTGAAAATGGTTGGGTGTGAAGGAAGGTTGCGGAAGAGAGCCAGAAGCACAGTGTTAATTTCTTTACAGTGAGTACTTTCAAATTGCTTGTGCACCTTCAGCTTTTTACTCTGTAACAACCTGAACAGGACATTTAGAAAAAAAACCCCATTTTCTTTGCAAAGATCTTTATTGTGGCTCTGACTGCTTTGATGGATGTTCAGGTTTGAATATTCATTTCACATCAGGTTTTCACTCACGTAAACATAATCAACTTGCTTTTAAAGCAGTAGCAGCAGCAGCAGCTTAGAGGACGACTGAACCCCGAGCCGCATTTATCAGGTGGTTGTTACACGCTACATTTCCTGAGTGATGCTGTCGGGTCCCGGCCTGTAGCAGCAGACCGCTGAAGGCTCGGAGGGGCTCGGCCACCCAGGCGGCGAGATGGCGAGCTGTTGATGAAGTGAGGGGTCACTGCAGGGCTAAGTGAGACCTCACACTGGACAAGGAGTCCAGACCTCAGGCCACGGTGGCATATGGGTGTGAAGGAGTTGAGGAAGCTGAGCAGGAGTAGGTGTGGGGGGGGGAGGCCAAGCTGTCCACTCGGCCTCTCACGAGACCCCCAGCTGTCACAACAGACATTTACCAGGCCTCACACTAAACACCCACCAGGGAGAAGGGGAGGGGTAGCATCCTTCCCCTTTCAAACAGAGGGATGGAATAGAGGAAGGACGGAGGGGAGAAAAAAAAAAAAGAGTGTAATCTCATCTTCCTGCTCCTGTGATGTCTGAGGAATGCTGCGTTTTGCCCCCGCCTCTTCCCTGCCACTCTCCTCTGCCACTTCTGAAGCCAGGCTGCAAACCTGCTAATTATAGCCGCTAAAGGATGAACGTGTGACCTCAATAGTTATTTTAGGTCTGCTGTGCAAAGAGAGCAGAGACAGTCACAGCAGGACGGGGAAAGCTCCAGCCTAAACTGTCACACAGCAAGACACACAGCTGCAGTGCAGGCGGGCCAAGGTCAGACTGCAAGACTGTTCAGATACTGGGAGATGACAGCAGCTCACACTGAGCTACAGAGGTTTCTTTCTATTTGGCTTATCAAGCAAAGGCAAATGGATCAGATAGCTCAATAAAAAGGACCTTAAGACACAGGATACTGGCAAAGAAGGAGCAGTGGTCCAAGATCACCAGGACAAAACTGCAGCTTCTGGGATTCATTAGATTTAATTTGATAATTTGTTTTAATTTAAGACTAAAATAATTAGTTAATTATCAGATTAACAGATACAGACACATATGGACATTTCTATGGAGTGAATCACTGAAAAAATAACTCAAGGGTGGATGAGTGTGGCGATGTTTTAAGCAGAGATGACCGATGGTTAGATTTACTGCAGGTTGTACGTTATGGGGCTGCTTTCATATAGATGTACATTTAATATAGCATATATTAAATATATTTGCTTTACCATTCGGCTTAATCAGGTTTTATGTATGGTGTGTGTGTTTTAAGTTTCACCTTCCTAAAAGATCTCCTCCAGAGAACTATAAATTCTTAAAATCAATTAGCGAATGGATGATAGCATTCTTTAAAAATATGAAATATAAGTATTAAAATAAAACACGCACATAACAAATCCTTATCTGGTGTGGATTTCTACTTCCATGGTGCAAAAATCCATGCTTTATATGAATATTTATAAAAAAAAAAAAAAGGGACAGTGTAATGCTACTACTAAGTACAACAGTAGATTCAGCAGTAATCTCAGGAGAGTTTTCTTCATCCTCAACTCTTTGCGCACACACTTCTCACTGTAAGAAGAACTCCCCTCTGCAGTCGTCTGCTGAATGAACGCCTCTCACACCATCTCCGTACCCAACGTGCTCCCCTTCCAGCATTACTCCCACACCTGAGAGGCTATTCACAGCGTCCTGGTACCACACGTATCACTTAACCCTGTGTCAAAACACCGGTGTAACATAAGCACGAGGTGCAGGCGAAGGTCCTGAGCTCATAAAGGAATGTGCGTTCTGGGAATAACGCTCTGCATGTACGAGAGGTCCCTTGCTGTGAGCGTGCAGCAGACTACAGAGTTACTGCAGCGAGTAGCTGGAAAGCAGCCAGAAACTGACAGACTTGGAGAAGGCATACTGTCACCTCAGGGATCCACAGCACGATGAGACAGAAACGTGACTCAGCGGTTATGCTGGGCAGACAGTGAGGAGAGCAGTTTTAGTCATTAAAAAAAAAAAACAAGTAAACAGGTGGCACGCTTACCATGGTGTCCCGTATATCCGGAATCCCTTTATGGTGACGTCTGAGTCCTGCAGGTACACACAGTTTGTGAGCAGCGACTGGACATTGTCAAAGTCCTCTGGTTTGAGCTTCGACACTGAGGGGAATCGGTAGTAATCCTGCTTGACCAGCTCAGCCATAAAGTCCTTATCGAAGGTCAGCTCATGGTTCCCCGCGATTACTACCTTAAACTCATACGGTAGGCCACCTAGAAGATAGAAGAGAAGCCAGGGAGAGGATGGTGAGCTGAAGTCCCAAATCCACACATAAATCTACACACTAAGCTCTGGTTGGAATTGTTTTCGGGGGCTCGATAGGCAAGACTGCCTTCCTCAGACATTTTTAGCACTTCCGAAACACTAAGTGTAGTGATATGGGACTTTTGTGGTATATTTTTGACCAAAAAAATTAAGAAATAGTGAGATAGATCTCTCAGAGTTTTGCTTATTATAGCAAGTTGGACGTTAGAGCTAAAACTCTAATAATGACCTTAGTCTTTTTATTCCTGTAGATGCAATCTAAAGAGAGCCTCTCATCCTCTAACATCACTGGTCGACAGCATTATAGTGTCAAAAGTAAAAACTTAAAGAGACCTAAAGGTCAGAGTATGGATAACATTTAAATTGATCTGATCCTTTGAAATTGATTTGTTGTGCGTTTCTGTACAGATCTTTGTCAAAGGCTTTAATATCCTGTGTCCTTCAGTTGCAGATCTGTTATGAGCACAATACGTGATTCAGCCTTAATATTATTCTTCTGCCAAAGCAGAGGCTGAGAAACATCAAGGTTTATACACAAACCACTAAACCAAGTTTCGAGAAACTTGCAGGAGAGGTGGAGGCCAAACAAAGCGAGAACTCATTAACTTTTGATGCTGATCTGGATCACTTTCTTTAAAACTAGCTTTGCTGCTCTCCTAGTGCCCCTCTGCAATATTAAATCAATGAGAAATGAAAGAAACATTAAAAAAGTTCACTTAAACTGAGAAAAGTTGAAACCTTTTTTCTTTTGACCAAATTTTTTTTTTTAATTCATGGGAGTTATACAAACATGGCATACACCAAGGCTTGGCACGTTATTTGTGTACCCTGCCTTAGAGTTTGCCCTCCAGTCCCTAGATCGAATAAGGTGTTCTGAGTCAAATCAGATTTAGCAGTTTTTTTAAAGGCTGTTAATTTATCTATATCGAGCAGTTTAAGGCTGAACAGCATTTTATAAAAATCACACAGTAGCTGTATGTATTTTCCACCTACTCCCTCTCTACAGAAACAGCAGTTTATCCCAATAGTTTGTATATAAAGAATACACTCCCTCAATCGCTCCCTGTATACCTAACCCTGAGTACAGATCAGGGCTGGAAAGAAACTCAGATAATTGGAGGGAAAAATACCCTCAATTCAGACAGTCAAAGAGGTTACAACCACAGCTGACGGCTCAGTTTGACCCCAACAGACTACCGTCTATCTCTGTAGATGCCAGGCAGCTGGAAAAGGCATGAACCTGAACTAAATAGCGAAGAACATCTATTACAATTCTCATCCCCTCATCTTTCAACTTCTGCTGTGCCCTTTTCGCTCTCCTCTGTCGAGGTGATTTGTCCTGGTACCCCTTCGCCATCAAGAAACTGACTTACTACTTTATTCCAGCCGACTGAGCACTCAACAAAAGGGCCTGGCCTTCATCACCCTTCGACTCACTCTCTATATTTCTCTTCCCCCCCCCCCTCCTGGATTCTGTGTTTTAGGCTTCCTGGTGCTCTTGCTCCAGTCCTCCTTCCTTTGTCTTCTTGAATGCCCTGCGGAATATGTATAGACTAATATGCAGGCTCATTTTGTATAGTCAGTTGAGAAAAAGCCATGAGAAGAATGAGCTCTGAGGGAGCGGTAGTACTCTGCCGCCCCCAAACACAACTGTTAAAACACACAATCTGACCACAGCTAATGATTTTTGTTTTAAAATAACAGATTAACCTCCTGGGATTTTCTTGAATTATCTAAAAACTGTTTGGTCTACAAAATGTTAGACAATGTTTCTTTAGCCAAAAAGTCTTTCAACAAGTTTCATTGTTTAGTTACACCAACCTCCAAAATCCAAACATTTTATGCTCAGTATCAAATAAAAAAAAAAAAGCAGACGTGCGAGTCTAAGCTAATGCATGTTTGGCATTTCTGCTTAACAAATTATACAAATTATAAATCAATTATTAACATCCTTCCAGATTAATTTTCAATCATTTCCAAGCGCATTCTGTCAGGTATTGGATCTACTTTAGTGGGAAGGTTTGGATAAAATGAATACTGACTTGTTGGTATGCTAATGAATTCATCCTGATTACTTAAGTACATTTCTTAACACACGCTGCCACACTTGCTGGCTGTCATGCCATATAGTTCTGTCAAAGAGTGACTGTTCATACCTGGTACTGTAGTGGCCTTCTGCAACAAGGTACGAGTCTGGTTTTTGTTTCATAATGCATACACAATTTAACAAGCTGTGAACGTTAATATATGGAACTTCAAAAGAAAAGGAGTTGTGTAATTGCAGATGTTACACAGTCTAAATATGAGATGAAACACACACAAAAATGACACTAAACGGATGATTGTGCAGTCAGCATCCCTTGGTTGTCCAGATGAAGACAGAGGTTTGTATTCAAGCAGGTTTAAGCTGACTTTAGGAGATCTGCTAAACATGCTCAGTAACAAAAATGGTAGAAATTCAGTGTGTGTAACACTACAGTGCTATTACAGTTTTATAAGTGAGATGTCTATATCCATCTATAAAAATGGAGTTTGACAGGAAGGTAGGTGATCCCGGTTTTGTGTAAAATGCTTTTCTGTGCTTTGTTTTAAGTGTTGCCATTTATAGAAGAATGCTGTGATGCAAGCGAAGAGGATAAATTGAATAAAATGCTGAATAAAAAGTCCAATAAAGAGTATTTATTGACTAAAATTGGTTTGGATTCATAACGGAAAGTGGAAGAAAAAAAAATTGAGCATATTGCTCAATTTCTGCAGAGGCAAAGACCAAAACTGGAACTAAAACTAATAGAAAGTGAATGCAAGAGAATAAAAATTCAATCAAAAGACATCAGCTCAAGACAAACAAAAAGTCTGCCACATCCAGCTCAAGTGTCTGTGTGTGTGTGTGTGCGTGCGTGCGTGCGTGCGTGCATGTCTGGAAAAGAGTGTGTGTGTTCTCTAATACTGGAAATGAAAGAATCATGGCTCCCCGGTCTATAGGTTTCATTCCCGCTGCTCTAAATTAGCTCTCGATGCATCTCGGGATCATAAATTCCAGTGTAAACTTAAATGAGAGCGCCGTCTCTCAGTCCCCCAGCACTCTAACTGGATCACGCATCCATTTGTACGCTCACACAAAACCCAAAGCGAATCATCCGACACCAGGCAGGGAAAATCTGGGGAAAACATAATTACCACCAAACTCCGTCTCCATTACTCCACTGGGAATTTCTACTGCTTTTTATTGCTACCGTGATACATCTAACAGAGTCCTGATGCTGTGATACACCTGGATTTATTTTTCATTCTTCACCGACAGCCAGAGGTATGAAGGAGAGTACAAAGATCAAAACAAAACTCTGAAGAAAACGAAGCACTGAAATGTTTTGTCATACCTCTCAAAGAGGCAGACGAGACATTTAAGACGACATCTGCACATTAAAAACATTTCATTTAGAAAGTGTTTTCCACAGTGCAACACTAAAAATACACACTTTGCCAGGGTTGAATAGGAGTTTAATAAATCATCCTTTTGTCTGTTTCTATAAATTCATCCCTTAAGACATGCAGAGTAATCAAGCTATGCAATTTTATTTAAAAACCTATTTTAATTAGAGCCGAAACAAAAAATATACCCCTATTTAACAAAACAAACATTCACTCATTAGTCAGTATCTAGATATTTAAATATCAGGGTTTCAGCTCAGAGTTGGCCTATGTCAGTAAACATGACCGGCAAGAATACACTCCAGTGTTCTGCCTTCCTACTAAGAAGCCAAAGGAAAAAGATATATAAAATCCACCGACCTCATTAACATTATTTACCTACTTACTTCCATATATTTTGAGATGAATTTAGTCATTTTTGATCATGCTAGTCCCTTTCATAGTTTGTCTCTTCAACTGTCACCGTGTGTGTGTGTGTGTGTGTGTGTGTGTGTGTGTGTGTGTGTGTGTGTGAGAGCTGGAGGGTAGAGCAGTGTGTAGTCAGTGAGGTAAGACATGGAGAAGAGAAAATAGTGAATAGAGATGATGACAATCCAGCATCAAAATCTTCCCAGCAACTGTTAATTACTAGAAAACAAACAATGGACTGACATCATTGAACCCCAGTGTCTGATTGCAGTGGAGCTTGTCCTAACTATAGCCTCGCTGACCTACTCGTAGATACAGTCTATATGGAAAGAATTCACTGTGGTTCACTCGTTCCACACAGCGTCATGTTACAACCTTATTCCAAAATGGATTAAATTCAGTTTTCACCACAAAATCCTACACACAATATCCTATAATGACAAGGTGAAAGAAGGGTCTTTGAAATTCCTACAAATTAAAAAAAAATAATAATAATAAAAAAAAATAAAGAGGTGCATGAGTAGGGATGGGAATGAAGAAGAATTTAGCGATTCGAATTGCATTAGCAATATGACTTATCAATTCGATTCCTTATTGATTTTCACTGGGTTCTCTTTGAATCTCCACCATTGGTAGAGAACAAAACAGAGCAAAGAAACCAAACACAAAAAAACAAACAAATGAAAGCATTTATCCTGTGATCGTTGGAGGGAAAAAAACATTAATGAATGCTAATGATGCTATGTGTGTGCTGGAGGCGTAAAATGTGGATATTTTACATCTCTAAGATGATGACCTCAAATGCTGTTTAGCAGGGGGGAAAAAGCACAACTGAGAAAAACTGGAGAGGTTTCGGTTTTTTTGTTTGTTTATTTGCAGCTTGATTAGGTAATTGAGGTGATTGTACGTTTTTAAGTTGGGCCAAATGATTTATTCTTTACCCACACAAATGCACACACACACACACACACACACACACACACACACACACACACACACACACACTACAGAGCAGCTTGGGAGCAGCTTAAAGTAGGAGATCAGAGTCAATGCTCAGCCATCAGACAGTCCGGGTCAGGGAGATCTTGCTTCTCAGCATCGATCTCCAATGATCTCCTCCAAGAGGCCAAACAGCAGTCGATGGCCCGGACAAACTGCTGTCTCCTCTGTAGTGTGAGAGGAGCAGATAGATGAGGCGGCACAGACTTTTCCAAAAAAAAAAAAAAAAAAAAAAAAAAAAGCTGCACACCTACAACAAATTCCTCCTCCATCACAGAAAATCTGTTCAGATTTATCTGATGAGACCTCTGTTTTTCCCCCAGTTTCAGCTTCAATAATGCTTTGTACCATTAAGATACCTACCTGCAGGACGCCGCTTCTGCCCAATAATTAAACTGTGTTACGCAACTGTGTTGACCTGGCAAACATTCCATACATTTTAATCTGGATCTTTCACCCTGAGAAACACTGAAAACAATTACTGAACTGCTGTGCCTGACAAATGTAAAAGACGGTCTAGTCTCCTGGTCTCACTTTCACTCTCTGAAACTCTGCTACATCAACAAGGTCCAAAGGTGACCTTTAAGCCAATATCAAACCTTTGACAAGTACTTGGTTCACATTCATTCGAAGCTGTTAGCCATGTAAAGCTAACAGCAGAAATGAAAGAGCCACAAGATAAATAAACTACATTTCTCTCATTGTGGAGGCTGCAGAGACCTGTGTGTCATCTGAAGAGCAAATGATAAATATGATTAAAAAAAGAAAAAATAATACAGCACAATCAAATAGTGTCCATTTTAAATTTAATTATGTAAAAGTGTAACGATGCCGAAAACTAAATTCATTTATTTAAAGGTTTTTTCCAACAAGCAGCTAGACTACCCCATTGCCATTTTCTACCTCTTCCACTCTACATCAGTCATTTGAGTTGGAGGACCAGGTGTATAGTCTGCAGACACACAGTCTTCTATGAGGCATTAGCAGGCAGGGTGCTCCCAACTACACAAAGTCATTTTCCACTTTGCTCTGCATCGATTCCCCATTATGGCCAATATCTCTGTTTTCACTCTGGATGAACAAAGCGCACAACCACGTCTGCACACGCAGACACACACGCAGACACACACGCACTGACTGTCTGCGTTGATGGACAACCTCCTGGTGGGGCCAGGTGCTGTTTAAGGGGGAAAGAAAAGGGACGTGTAAAAGCCAGCATTAGTGTCTGTTCTTTTTTTTGGTATGAGTGCATGTATGATGTGTGTGTGTGTGTGTGTGTGTCTGTTCTTTTTTTTGGTATGAGTGCATGTATGGTGTGTGTGTGTGTGTGTGTGTGTGTGTGTGTGTGTGTGTGCGCGCGCGCGCGCGTTTCAGGGTAATTAAGGGCAAAGCACCTGAGAGTACTTTAAAGAGTCAAGCTGGCAAAGTGGGCGTACTACTGTGACTGACAACCAATCACATTCATAATTCATAAAGCTGAAAATGCAGACTTTAAAGGTTTAAATGTGTTCTATCAGCTCTGACCAACTTTTAACGTTTGCAGCAGGTTTTGAACTTTCAACACTCACATTCAGCCTTTCACATTGTAGTTTGAACTGTTTAAGATGCGTCTCAGTGTAGAAAGTCCTCTCTCCTCTACTCTTCATCATGTCTAGCAATATTTTATGTATATATATATATATATATATATATATATATATATATATATATATATATATATATATATATATATATATATATATATATATACACACCAAGGTAAAAAAAAAATCTTAGTGTGGACTGACACAGTGACAGGAAAGTAACCCTGGTCCATAAAAATATTTGCAATGTATCTGCAGTCATGTGTTACATGTTACATGGAGTATAAGAGCAGTAGGCTGTGAACTCAACAAGACTGTGTATTAGGAGTGAAATGAAAATGCCTTTTCAGCCAAACTCTATTAAAAATGAATTAAAAAGTGGATACAGAGTGTTGGAGAAGTGGATCATGCTGCAGGAAAGGGCTGAGAAGTTTCTGTAAACTAGATTTTTATTTGGCTGTGAAAATTGGGTCAGTGCTAGAATCCACTGTAAATGCAGTGAAAGCAGACTGACTGCAGCCCCTGTCATCTTTGGAGAGGCACAACTTTGACAGCCACCTTTCAACTCTACAGGGGGGCAAAGTGTTTGAAACTCAAAACACAGATTTCGAGGAGTACTACTTCAAAAGGTTTACAAGCTAAAGGTTTCCACTCTGAAAATATGAAAATAAGTCGTGACAGGTTCATAAATCAACTTTAAAAAAAAAAAAAATCAATGTTTATTCTCTAAAATTAAACGTTGTTTTTGTTACAGTTAAATAACACCACCACCAATGCCACATGTTCAACATTTTCCATTTTCCGTCCACTTTTCAGCACACAGATCAAACTACTGAAATCAACGATATGCGCTGATTGAACACAAAGTGAGTTGTTTTTTTTTTGCTGATGAACTGATTTTGCAGGCCATGTTTATTAAACCCCTCCGGCCAGAAATATTATGTAGGGCTTGACAACATCGTGAATTGTCTCTGTGCGACAGTTCAGAACATAAGAGCTTGTGAGGGACTCCAATTCGTCAAACAATTTCCTTCAGCAGTCTTCACTCTACATGCTCAGGGACTGCAATCAAAGTTTAAAGATTCTTTCAGCTGCTCAGCTTGAGCCCCCTCCTGGTCTTGAACCAGGGAGACCAGGGGGTGTGTGAACGTGTAAGCCACACAGTCATAAAGCTTAAAGGTTAAATGTAATTTCAGGACACTGTTCTGGCTGATCAACAGACAAATGCAAACAGTTAAAACTAAAGAAAAAAATAATTCAAAATCCTGAAGTACTATAGCCCAGTCTAGTTAGTGGTACCTACTGATTTAGAGTGTGAGAGGCACAGGCATGGAGCATGTGTGCTTCTACTGAGTGAAACATGTCTATAACATGGGGCCAAAAATGGTTTCATGGGTCCACAAACAAAGCACTGGCTAACGGTTCTGAAACCACACAACTTGGAAAACACATACACACATGAAAGCTAAAGATTTACCTACAGCATGGGGCCAGAGGGAGAGGTGAAAGGTTAACTGATCCAGGGTGTTAGGTCAAAGGGGTTAAACTGGACACTTTAGCACAGCAGTTGGGGCTAAACAGAGGGGAGGCGGAGGGGTTCATTGTGTTGTCTGGTTAACAGTTAAACATGCTTCAGGCCCTGCCTCCTGCTCTTTAGAGACTTTGCATTTGTACGTGTTTGTGTGAGAGAGAAAAACAATGCATGGATCTAGAACAGCTGTACTGAGCATGTGGGTTAAGTAGTTCAGTACCTAGCCAGTCGTTGAACTTCTTAACTTCAGAGGGCAGGCCCAGCTCAGTGAAGTCACCCATGTGCAACAGCACATCGCCATAGGGCATCTGGATGCCATCTGTACGCGAGTGTGTGTCTGAAACACACACAAACCTGGTGTGTCCCGCTGGCTTGGGAGTGTCATACGGAATAGGGTCCACCCTGAAAAAGACAGAGAGAAAGTTGTCATCACTAAAGCTGCATTACATGACTGACTGGGACCTGACTAGCTCTTTTTCAGTAACTGAATTAATTACCAAAGACTATTTAGTGATTAATTAGAGTCAGTATATTGATCGCAGTACAATCTCAGTGTGTGGCTGTTGTCACAAATGGTGATTTGATACATTTTGCCACCATTTGTGACAATAGCTACATACTGAGATTGTTTGAAGACACTTTACCGTCTATTAAAAAAATAATAATAATTGAATTGTCTGTAGGACCTGAGCTTCGACTTTCTCAAGAAATTTCTATTTACCGTGTCATTAACAAAAAATTAAAAAATAATGAAATTGAAAGTAGTCAAACCTGATTTTTATTTATTCAATTTCCAATTTTGAAAATGACCATCTGAAAATCTTCTCCCCGTTTGTGATAAAATATAAAGTATCCTCAAAACAAGACTTTTGATTTTTTTAAAAGAAGAAAATATATACTAATTTCACAGCAGCTTTTAGAAGGGACACAGCAGAAAATAGGACGCTTAAAAAGATCATTTGTTGTGCAAAATAAATTACACGGCTCACAGGATAATGCATGTAGCAGAGTAAAATCCATCTCAAAGAAAAGAGGGGACATTACAAGAGCACCGAAAAAAACAAAGAAAAAAAAAACAAAAAAAGTGTAGTGTGGACTGGAAAACAACCAGTTTGCTGTGGCTGATTTCGGCACATAGTGAGGGCAATAGCTGTTTTGTGGCATCAGATTGGCTAAAGAGATGGTGAATTAAGGCATTTCTGTGTCCTTTCTATCCATTATCTAAAGAAAAATCACTTAGACCCAAGTCTGGCTGAAAAGTAACTCCTTTATTTAGCATTTTGTTTGTTATAAGCACTTGTGTTAAAAGGAAAGAAAAACCTGTATTTTTTTCCTGACAGGAGGGAAAAAAAATCTTGTCTATAATTGAGGTCTACAATGTGCAATCCTCCACCACTCTGGCACTAGACCATTATTTCATTAGAAGGGATGTCACTCCGTCGACAACATCAGACACATAATCAACACTGCAATCTCCAACCTGACAAGTATGCATGTGCACACACACACAAACACACACACAGAGTTAAACTTGCATGTGTGCACAAACGTGGCGTGGAAACAGCCAGAGAAGCAGATGAAATCAAAAGGTTTCAGACTGGAGGAAACGCCATTAAAGGAGATGGAGAAAATAGGCACTTTTGCACAAAAGAACATCTTATCTGGTCTGTGTGTGTGTGCGGCTGTACTTGTGTGTTCACATTTTCACGTTTTTTTTTCTGTGCCACACAGATCAGAATATTAGACGTGGCCAGCCAACAGACAGCCTGGATACTGGTGCTGCTCCCTTTTTAAAACACTTTTTGTTGAGTTAAAATGTCGCAGGATTGTGTTAATAGTAAGACAATGGTGAACAAGCTGGTCACTGTCTGTGACAAACATCTCTAGTGTGCAGTCTGCTGTCGGTCTGATTCCAGAAACCCTCTCTTAGCCTCCGTCAATGTCAATTCTCACCCTCAAAGGAAAACCTTACGTATGCACAGCATTCAACCTCCAAAACATTACAAATACCACTCTTCAAAAAGACGCGACTTCATTTAGTGGCTTGATCATACCCATCAGTGACCCCTACATAGAAGTGCTATGTTGTGATTTAGAGTATAATTTTTTAAATCAAAAGCCAAAGAAAAAAGGTGCAAATATATTTTCACCAATATGATTTTAAAAAATCAATACATGAAAGAATGACTAACTCACTGAATAGCAAAAATCATTCAAAAGTCATATTCATTGCTTTGTAGCACTGACCATAAAAGGCCTCGCACATTCAGAAATGCTTTGATAGAAACAGAAAAGTTAAATCCAGCTGACAAACTTTTATCATCTCAACATGTCTGCATCTCCATGTAGAACAACTGTTTGTTGTTGTTGACTCTACAAAACTACATGAACTCAATGTACTGCAAAAAATATGCTTAAACACTGACTGACATGCCAACGTCGCTGTGCACTAGGGATTCCTTGGAATTGTTTGCCACTTTTGCAAACGATTCCCTTATCGATTTCAGTCGCCCCGAATGACGTCACCACGTTGCGGAGCGTCATTTACCTGGCAGGAAACATGGTACCTAAGCGGCTCAAAGGCTCAAAAGTTTGGCTATACTTTACGAGAACGGATGACAACGGGGCAACTTCCAAAGTAGATATTTCATTTAAGGGAGGAAACACTACAAATATGCAAAGAACACACGATGACCTTAAATGAATGTCGTGTTTTTAATTCCGCTCCGGACTCGTGAAACCCAGCAGCAGCGGTAACGTTTGCACGTCCTCTCCCGTTAATGCGGCAGGTAAATAATCAACAACAGTGCATATTATGTTAGCGCGATCTGCCTTATTACAAAACCTGCCATTACTGTGCATTTAGGTGACCATGATGAGAGAGACAGACAGAGTCTGGCTGGCTCAGATGCTGGCAGTTGTCGCTGCAGTCTACCGGTAGCGTCTCCTTTCAGGCCAGGATAGACGAATGTCACGAGCAGTGACTAAGTTTGTGGTAAAAGGCTTGCACCCATTTGCCACAGCAGATGCCCCTATTTTGAGTGAATGTGTTTAATTGTAGGCAGGGACATTACTGGATATTCTTGTGTAATTGCTACAGAATAATTTATGTTATACTTTGTTATTGTTACAGAAGAATATTTATTTTATTATTGTACATTTACAATTTTTTTCCTGGGGACCCTGTGACACCCCATTGAAGAGCCGTAGGCTCTGGATCTCTTAAGATCTCACTGTTGGGTTTGTAAGGCCACATTACTCCTAAATTTCTATCTTGTTCAAAGAGAAGATATAAAACAAAGTTCTAAGCTATTCGACCTTAGTGTTCTCCTTTTTTAAAAAGAATCGATAAGAGAATCGATAAAGAATCGAATCGTTAAACAGAATCGAAAATGGAATCGGAATCGTGAAAATCTTATCAATACCCATCCCTACTGTGCACTACATAAAAAACCCCTCGATTTTCAGACAGGAAAGCTTACAGATTCCCACCATTTATCAGCTGTTTACAGGTTGTGAGGTTTGCAGACCCCAGCCAACAGCCCCCCCCCCCCCCCAAAACAAACAAACAAACAAACAAACAAACAAAACTAACAGAAAAAGCAGAAAATGAAATGGGTCCTGAAATCCAAGACGACACTGGTAACCATAGCGCTGCATTGTTTGAACGTGTTAGATAAATGAAGGCACGCATACTTTAGCAGAATAATAAATACTTTTACAAGTAAACCACTGTGCAGTATTTCATCTGATAAAGCTCTAAAATCATGGATCTGTGACTCTTACAAAACTAACAATACCTGAAACAAACTTTCCCTTCACTTACCTTCTCTTTTGTTCTTAAATACAAAGGCAGAGCTATGCCATTCACACCCAATACCAATAATCTAAGAGCAACTTTGAGAAAAGACCTCTTCAGTTATTATATTGTTCCTTTTAAATTTTTAGATCTTTAATGTACATTGCAGTGTAGGGCTGGGCGATATATCGAGTTTAAAAAAAAAATTGATATATTTTTATACGAGATATGAGATGTGACAATATCGTTTATATCGATATAGTATAAGTTACGTAATTACACTCGTGGAGCCGCAAGTTTGCCTGTCTTTCATCCACTTTTGTCTCTACGCAACGTTATTCGGCCTCGCCTCCCCCTTCCCCATAGTGATGGGATTTCCGGCTCTTTTTAAAGAACTGGCTCTTTCGGCTCTGAACCGGCTCTTCAGGTTGTTTTGTTGCTTTAATTAATTTATTATTAACAATAATATAAAATTATGCACAAAAGGAATTACTAATGTAAAAAAAAAAAAAAGTGGTTTTATTTATATATGTTTATATATAAATATATGCGGTGGCCCCTAGAGACAAAACACGTACAAACTCCAAAAAGCACGTACAAACTCCAAAACACATTTCTAGCATGAACTGAACTTCCAAAACAGAGCTACCTAGATCACTTAAATTACACAATTGAAAGCATGAAAGCATATGTGTATTGTTTGTGTATTTATACACAAGCATTCATATATAGTCAAATAAAAAAAAAAAAAGTTCATTTACCTGTTACTACCACACACCAAATCCGGTCGTTGGTACTTGCTGGCTTGTGTAGCCACTAGGTAACAAAAGTTCAACACTGCCCATAACATCCTGGAGCATTTATGTTATCTTTTGTACGTGCTTCAGAGTTTGTACGTGTTTTGGAGTTTTTACGTGTTTTCACATGTTTTGGAGTTTGTGCGTGTTTTGGAGTTTGTGCGTGCTTCAGAGTTTTTACGTGCTTCAGGGTTTGTACGCAGTGTTGCCAACTCCTCAGCAAGGAAAATCGCTATTGGTTGTCCTAAAAGTCACTAGAAGTCGCTAAATGACATCATCGCCTAATTTGCATAAGCAGATTAGCATGACCAAATCTAATCTAATCTACGCGTTGTTGGAGAGAGAAATAACATCGTGGAAGAGACATAAAGTGAGTAAAAAACGTCCTAAATGCATTTAGAGTTTATTTAGAGCTACAAATTAAATTTCTTTTAGCAATTATTGGTTTTTTTTAATGTCACAATTCCAACCCTGCTCCTTTACCCGGGCTTGGACCGGCAAAAGTGACCCGAAATAGGCACTCTGGTGGAGTTACTTTGTGTGTGTGTTTATAAGTAGTTTTAATCCTTGTGATCCACAAAACAGCATAAGAGTAAAAGAGTAAAAGAAGAACTGACTGCGTTACAGCACCCGCTGCTTGTTGAGAGTAAAAGCAATATGCACGTTCACGTCTTTTTTTAGCGGCTTTTTTTTTTTAGAAAACTCGGGGTCTGAAAACTCGCTAAATATAGCGACAAAGTCACTAAGTTGGCAACACTGGCTGCACGGCCTAAAATCATTTCATTTTCTCAAAAGTTGACAGTGCGCCTTATGTATGAATTCTGGTTGTGCTTGATGACCGCGAACCGATTTTATGTGGTAGACGGCCCTCAGAACTCTGTCAAAAAATGTTTTGGTACGACGGAGCTGCACCGCTTGATGGATTGTCGGAGCATTACGGCTGCCGAGGAGCCTCGCGGAGTAATACGTACTGTACTTCAACGTAATATTACCGTACTGTGTGTGTATAAGAACCATAAATGGCGCCTGTTCAGCGACGTGGTTACAAAGAGGATTTCAAACTCCAGGCTGTCAATGACGCAGTAGAACTTGGGAACAGAGCAGCTGTAAAATCTGTCTGTCTTTGTTATCATGCTCAGCATCTTTTAGTTTACATTTTGACAGCACAATTGTGAGCTTTTTGTTATGCACAAAAACAACATTGTTTTCTTTTATTTATGGAGCATTATTATTTAATAAATGCTCATAATTTATTTTTGAGTAATGTTTTCATGTACATCTATCCCGTATGTTAATAAAAGTGCCTGTGTGACATCTGGGACACAGCTTTGACTAAGAACTCTCTTTTTGTTTTTACTTTATGGCTTTAAAAAAAATATCGAGATATATATTGTGTATCGCCATCCAGCTAAAAAAATATCGAGTCCTATCAGTCCTATCCCAGTGCCTGATTCTGGTCTACTGACTACAGTCTGACCAGTTGCTTGTGTCCGCAGTATTCAACCAGAAATCTGAATCTAGCCTTCGACTTACATTTTCTTGCATGTCCTTTGCACTCAGTCAGCATTTGCTATTTGTTGCTTCTGTCCCTTCTTCCACTGCCTCAGCTGGGAGACCTCAGCTTTCCTCTGATACACTGTAGCATATGAAGTGCCTCAGTTATCCAGGCAGACCTCGACTGCATATTAAACACACTGAACAAATTAAAAAGTAGCCACAGAGTTAATGATATTTACTATTGACTGTGTGCAGTAAATGAGTCTCTCTACTCCTAACACACACACACACACACACACACACACAAACAAAAAACAAACAAAACCAGCAAAGTAGCGTGTACATTTGACTGTAGCAGCTGATTAGATTTGGTGCTCTGTGGTACCTGGGCGGCATGCAGCTTTACAGGATTGGACAGTTCTCGTCATGGAGAAAGGACAAATGCAGAACCACATGGGATGACAAAAATACACACACACACACACACACACACACACACACACACACACACACACACACACACACACACTCAAAAGCATTGATATTAAAACAAAGCCAGAAGAAAAACAACCTCCCCTTTCCTTTGAGATTTAATCCGCCCAGAGAATGTAAGTAAATACCAGCAGCCCCTATCAATTAGAGCAGGCCCAGGCCAAGAAACCTTCATGACAGTAATGCATTGGTCTCACATACACACGCACACCGAAAGAGAGAGAGAGTGCGCCCCTGTCTTTCTTGTTAACATATGACTGTATAACAATCCAGAGGTTCATTAGTAATGTATACAGGAGTTCAGGAGTTCAGCGGTGCAGCAGAGGCCTCTGATCTATTGTAAACGGAGACAGCGAAAATGAAAAAGTCTTCCTGTGCTCCAGAAGCAGGTAAAAGAATATTCTCCAGTGACAGACTGAACTGTGTTAGCATGAAGGTTTGTGTTAACATGTCTGAGCTTCGGTGTGACATCAGAGGGAAGACTGTGGAAGGGGGGGGGGGAAAGAAAAAAAAGAGTGGTGGGGGGAGAGGAGAAATGCTAATGCACTTGGGGAGGGCAGGAGCACACTTTGAAATCCGCCATGACACTGGAGCTGACACAAAACCGAGCTTTGCGGCTGCAGAAATATCTCGGCGATGAAGAAATGCCTGTGATCCTTCAGCTGGGAAACCGAAGGGCATTAACTCTGTTCACCTATGGCTGCAACACATTACTAATGTCAATTTAAAGAAATCCAACTACACTGCTGCAACAGTTTTTATTCTTACTGTCATGCCCTTATTGTGTCTTTAATTACAAAATTTGCAGATGACTATAAATAATCTACATTTTGGAACTGAAAAGCTCTTCTCTCTAACAAAACAACAGCTTGTTTTTTCTTTCTTCCCTGCTTTATTTAAAAAAAATAAATAAAAAAAAGTTAAGTATCTCTTCTAAAGTCATTTATTCATGTCACACAATGCAGCAGATTGAAATTTGACAAGGACTTTGTAAATTAATCACTTCAATATCATGATGTGATTATTAACATTAGAGTCTGGAGTAATATAAAACCCTCACATAAATACCGCGCTCACAATAGCAGCATTAAAGTCACAAGCTGGAGGTGCTTTGCAGAGAGGAAAACTGAACAAAGTAAATGTGAAGCGCAGCTAAAGCGTGGACCTTATACAGTTCTTGCTCACATGTGTCATTGCAGAAGAGTGCAACTGTGAGGAAAAACAACTGTGTGGGAGAGAGCAAAGGAGGAAAGGAGAAGTGCTCTCTGATGTCTGTAGGAGGACATTCGTTTGACTGAGCGCACTTGGCTCCGTGGCCTTTTGAAAAAACACACAAGCAAACGGGGTCAAAGTGCTGCCTGAGCTCGCTCCTCTTAACTCGGTGGAGATAAGAAGGTCGCCATCTCTGTCACTCTCCTGGCTCGCTGAGCTCTTTAAGGAGTCCACATAATCATTATGATTGATTGCATTTCTTCCATTTTCATTTTTTCTTAGTGGAGAAAAAAACCCCCCCCACAGATCTCTAGTGTGTGCTGCACAGCACAAAGAGCCGGTTACATTTAAATCCTGCTGTCCAACACAAACAGATGACTTCATGTATACAACCTAAAGGAGAAAACAAAAAAAACCAGGAGTCACTGCAGAACTGTAACCTCCCAAATATTGCCACCGTGAAAGTCATTATTTTATCAAAGAAACTAGAGTACAAAGACAAAAGAGAGATAGGTGAGCCTGAAGATCCCAAGACTCTTAGAGACACCATAGTCTGAGAGTTTATTGCCTCTTTCTCAAATGTCTGAGCTCTGACAGCAGGGATTGTATTGTTTTACTCTGGAAATCTGTGCGTGTTCGTAATGATGACAAAATGTGTTCCTAATAGGATACACCTACTATAGCAAGTGACACAAAGGCAGTTCTGAGTAAGAATGGCATTAATATGAAGTCAGAGATCAAAGATGGGTAAAGTCTGAGCAATCATTTGCGCTCTGACTGATCTGCTTGTAAATGTTTTTTTGTAGCCTAAGTTTTAAAAGCTTGTCCAAATGTTTTTGCGGTCGTCTTTATAAGCCATTTAGTTACAGTTTGTCACAAATGTTCATTCATGTTTTTGAAACCTTAGACCCCTTTCTTCAAAATTCCTAATCACAAAGTCCAACTTCCAATTTGGGTTTGAACAAAAACCCCTGACCCTTCTGGCAAAAACCGCACGAATGGCATGAAAACAGTGTTATCCATGCTCAAAACCACACAGTAGTGTTTTAGATCACACAGAGCCAGTCAAAATAATAACAGTACAGTGTTCAGAACACAAAACCCAGATCTTTCCAACCACATGTGGCTCTTGTGTAATTCTGCAAAAGCTACAAAAATGGGATGCAAAAACAGAAACAGGACCCACCACTGCCACCCCCATCTCAAATTTTGCTTTTTATTCTTATTATAAGTGTTGCATTGAAACATCAGAATACAGTAAAGACTACTATGGACGCTACAGATGACCTGTTTAGGCCAGGTTGTTCATTTTGCTCTACTTCCTTTATTTACAGACCAATCACAATAAAGCACACAGTAAATGTTTATATTTAATACATACTGGATATCCGACAAGACTTATGAAACATGAAGTAGGACTATTTACCGTCCTTACTTTTAGTATGAATCAAGTAAACATTATGTTGTAGGTGAAAAATGTGAAAGGAGGCACTCATCGTCCAAGTTTCCCAGAATATATTTTTCCCCTCTTTCTTTTCATGTGGTTCATCATTCATATACAAAAACATGGTCTATCACAGGTGCTCAAATTTCATCTGTTATTACTGTTCTTGATCTGGCTCTTCCTCATCTTCCTCCTCTGCTTCTCAAATTGCTCCCACCTATTGACCTTCAGCTCACCCTCACTGGTGTATAATGGTCAACTGACATCATTAACAGCAAGAGTGAACAAAGTGTGCTTTGGAAATGACATCTGTGCTTTAGTTGTTTTTTAACTTCTTTCTCACTGTTATTGTTTTAAAAAAAGAAAAAAAGGCCAAATAAATTCTGCAAATTATTTCTAACGTGGTGAAAACTGTTAAAGATTTTGCCAGAAGAGTGACTGATTCAATAAACTGGCTGTGGACACTGATAATGGGCTTCGGAGAATAGAAGAGAGTGTTTTAGTAGTTTAGAAAATCTGTAATTATCCTCTTCCAATAGGAGTGCTCCGACATTTGAAATAAACTTTATGCCATTTTTAGGGATAATGCAATGTGATTAAACATAAATACACAGAATTAAGCTGATTTCTCACTAGAAAGAAGAAAAACATCTATGCAAGATATTCAAAATCATAACAACTGAGCTTCTGTTTTTCTTTGTCACACACTTACCGGTTAACACAGTTACCATAGTTACCGTGGTTAAATTCCCAATTGCTAGGCGTTACCGTTTCGAATTTTAATCATCATTAAAACCATGTTTGACTGTCACGCTTCTAATAAGTCACGGTAATCGCTCTCCAAGCTCCACTGAAGTTAGCAGCAGTCTTCCAGATGCCACTACGCAGGCGCAGCTACAGAAAGACGCGAGTAGACAGAAGCACTGCAGGGAATTTTGTCAGTCTTTTCAACATTTTTAATGTATTTTTAACACCATCAGTGACTGTTGTGACTAATCAGTTTTAATCTACTGAGATTTTATGATTTTGGACTTGTATACAAGAATAAACATTATGTAGGGCTGCTCGATTATGGCAAAAATGATAATCATGATTATTTTCACTGAAATTGAGATCTCGATTATTTGACGATATTTATTTAACCCTTTAAGACCTACTATAGAACCAAGTCCGCCAGAGCTTATATTATATTTTTACATGCTGTAGTGCCATTTGTGGGAGCATTTCAAGTTGCTATACAACTGTTATAGCCCATATTTTAATAATATGTATGCATTAAGTCCATAGTAACTACATTAATTGCAAAAAAGTGCAATAAACTACAAAAAAATTGAAAATCATTTTTTGTATTTTTTACATATATTTCTACTTGGAGAAATTTAAGAGGTTTATCCCTCAAAGCTTTAAATACAAAAAAGTTGCAAAAAATAGTTTACAACAACAGGAAATTTATTTTGATTGTCTTCATAGTTTTATTTTGGAGATACAGCAATTTTTATATACTGCAGGAAAAACGAAAAAACAATCCTATGATGCAAATTTGCAAAGAAAACAGCAGGTGCATCAAAATAAACTATTTCCAGCAGTGCAATTCGAGTTCTAAGCATCCCAGAAACTATTCAGAAAAGTCAAACATGACCAGTGTAGGCTTTCAAGGCCTACAAGTAAAAAACTACAATTTCCGCGAAAATGACGTCACTTCCGGTTTCGGCCAGGAAATGGCGGACATGCGACAGTTCGCGCTGACGTCTGTTTCACTGTGGGAAGTGTTACGAACAGCTGATCGGATCGGCAAAGCGTGTTTCTGGAATATTATGTTTTTGTTCCTGCAAGCGCTTTTTATGCAAGGAAACCGAGACCGAGGACAAGCTGATGGCATAAGATGTAAGTACAACTCCTCTGGTTTCATATGCAAAACAAATTATTGCGCTAGCTTACACAGTTCAGGTTCTACAGGGATTTAAAAAAATAGTTACACAAAACGGAGCATGCTGCTCTGACCGGCTTTAAAGGGTTAACAATGACATTCTCCAGCTCCACTGTGACCCTTAGTTGGATAAGCAGTTAAGAAGATGGATAAATAAATGGATGAACTTCACTTAGCAAGTTAGTCTAGCAAAGAATGAGCATGCCTGAAATCTGAAAACCACAGGTATCAATATGGTGCAATAGGCTTTGATTTGGGATCTGCTCCACACCAGCAAAGCTAATGACATCTGAGCTGTCCCCTTGTTTCCGTCTCAGCTGCCCATATATTTTATACCTGCTACCACCTGCTACCAAAGGATTAGCCTCTTCCTGTTTCTTAGTTGTTAATGGAGTTGTCCCATTAATCAATGGAGACCACCAGTGGAGTGGAGTTATCTAAAACCTCCAGGGTCAAAAGGAAAATGTGGAAATAGTCTGCAAATTAACCGAAACTTGTCAGCCTATCCATACATGATACAGAGGATCACGACTTGTATACTCAGTGATTCACTGACCAGCTGAAAGACGCATCTCATGTCCGCTTGACTCTAAAATATTTATTTTAATATTTGTTTTAACTGATTAAACGTGTATACTCAGTGCTAAAATGTTCCCATGTGACATCAAAATTAAAATAAGCAAATAGACTTTTCAGGATATCTTGCTTCAAGTGCTGGGGAAATCTGTAGGAAACAGGAAGAGGGCAGAGGTTTGCGGTACAGAACCACATTAAAGGGGAAACTGCAGGATTGAATTACTGTCTGAAAATGTTATGTCCGATTCTGGTACTACTAAAAAGATGTTTCCAATAATCAATTAGCTGTTAATTTGAAAAGGTATCAGCAATTTATATTAACCACTCAAGCAAAAGGCTAAAGCTCTGATTGGGTTCAGTTTCTCAAACATTAATTTGTCATTTCAAGAAAACATTTTTACCTTTTTTTTTTTTTTTTTTTTACATAATTTTTTTCTGTTGCAGCCCATAACGCTTTCCAAGAAGAAGAACCAACTGAAAACAACGTGATGTTTACACTGGTTTATTAGTGAGTATCATGCCGTTGGTCACAAAAGTTGTTTTGATTGTAAACTGAGCAGTGTGCGGTAGAACGACATAAGAAAAAAAATCATAGCAGCTGACAAATGATAATGCACTTCATTTTTTTTAGAATATAAAGAGAAATTTGATTACGTGTCGACTTTGCAAAAAGAAATGGAAAGCTCAGGCAAACAATGAAACTGGAGACAACAACAAGACTACTTTTTCACCACTCTCAAACTCCCTTTATCGCCCTTTCAGGAGAAACATCAACACACAATGCTCCCCATTTCCTCTGTCTATAACCTCTGCATCAGCTCCCCTCCCCCTGCTGTAAGAGTCGCACACAAACACACCGCTCACTCATCCACACTGCAATACCATTTCTCTGAGAGGAGCACTGAGCGCCTCTCTTATCTTCTGCGTTTCAGCTGTCTGCGTTAATTCAATAAACTTCAGAGGAACAAAATGAACACAGGAATAATGGAGAAAGGGGCGCTGGTGGTGGGGGGTGCACAACTGAGCAGAGAAGAGAGGCAAAGGTGGGAGACGAGAAAAATCCAAGAGGGGGCAAAGCACAAACAGAACGTGCATTTATGAAATAGTTAAGAAAAAAAATGAAAACACACAAGTATATTAGTAAAAATATTCAAATCAGAATTGATTTTCAAGAATGGTGAAATGTGGCCTTATGCTTTGATGCTCCCCCCCTACTTCATTTGTTCAGCTAGTGTGTGTCCTCCTTATCCCTCCCTTAATGGCTGAGTAGAGCACACAAAGCCTGCACTGGAATATCAGCGCTGGAGAAACCTTCCGGCACTGCGCTGAGAAATAAATTGCTTCTGCTAATGCCCCTTTCATTATGGCACAGCCCTTAATTGTGCTGCTGACAGTCTGCCTGGCTGCAGGGCTGATGGGAGAAAAGGCTGAGGAGACGGTCATGACGTGGTCCCCGGGGCCAAACACCAACCAGCAGACTGCGGGGAGAATAAAGTAGTGGAGCTGCGTGTTCACCTGGACAGACAACATGGGACCAAGTCTGTATTAAAAAGTGACTTTTAATATAACAAGATTATTCCAAAGACTAAGAGCAGAGCTGGTTTTAAGGTCTCATTTAGAATACATATGTATGTATTTAAAGCGCCAAGAATTTTTTAGGATTTATAGGATAGAGTTTGATCTCCGAAACAACTGTGGTACCAACCAGAACTATTAAAAACCACAGCCTAGCCATGCAGATCTGATTGGCTTCATACCCAGTTACCCAGTTATCTTACCCAGTTAAGAGCCATATATCATTTCCTTCCTTAAGAATTTTTGCAGCTTCGTTCAGTTGAAAAATACCATAACGCGCACACACACACACACACACACACACACACACACACACACACACACTACATCACTTTTTAAAAACAACAGTCTTCCTCATTTTTCACAGAGAAATGTGTTATTTATCTCCCTTAAAAACAGTAGGATGCACTCACAGATTCACAAAAACCTCTGTGAAAAGAAAAGGAACATCTTCCATAAAAATCAACTTCCACAAAGTGTTACGAAAAGACATAAAACGACTATACAAATGAGTCATTGCTAAAGTCAAGCTAAACACTCTTTAAACTGCATAAACGGACGACTTGTCACATTGAGAAGCTGCAGGCTGAGCGTGCTTCATGTTAAAGATGACGTGACATTATCAAGCGATTGTGCCCTGCGATGCCAGGTCCAGCATGCAAGAATAGACCAAAATCTCAAAGACATCAAAAAGGAAAAAAAAAAAAAAAAGAAAGAAAGAAAAGGAGACCTGTCCAATGTCAACTGTCACTTAACCCTCACCACCACCATCCCGCCAGGCCCCAGCAGCAGGTCAGGGGTAGAGAGGGAACTTAATCAGAGGGTTCTCCTGTTACAAAAGCCCCTCCACTCCTGCTGGCAAGCAGTGGCAGGCCGACAGAAACAAAAGGCAACCGAACGCGACTAGCGCTTTGTTCTCAGGAGAGCTGTGACTGTGACTGCTGCTCCTCCACAAACTGTTTGCGGTTAAAACAGAAGAAGGGATGCCGAGGTCAGGGGTAAACATGAGGCTGGGAGCTCTTTATATGCCACTGACTCGTGAACACAGGCTACTGAGGCGTTTTCAATTCTGGGAAAGTCTGATTATGGCGAATCAATAGTCTCATAATGCGAGTGAATTGCTCTTCACTTTCTTATTATTCAGGCTGATGCATTCATTTTAGCCATTTGTTCTCAGTAGGGCCTGATGTATAATTTCAATAACAGTTTTTTTTTAGTCTAGTCTACAGAGACTGCTAGGTCAAACTGACTGAATAGGGGAGATGGAGGACACCAACCTGTACAGCTACGTCCATCTCATTTTCACTTGTCACCATTCCTTGTTAGAGTAAAGTAGAAAGGGACCAGTGCATCAGAAAGATGACTGCACCACCCAAACATCTGACTCTCTTTGCTGTTTTTTCTAATCAATGAATAAATCGAAGGCGTGGGTAGAGATTAAAGAGATCTAAATCTGGGCTAGCATTGCCATTACAACCGATCTAAATCACAACCATGTGACCCAAATAAACAAAGGTGAAGAAGCAGCAGGGAAACCTCACACCAAGCGCCTCACATCAGACAAAACAAAATCTTGAACATATTTTAGTTCCTGACGGTGGATCATCATCTGTCATCTGGAGACACTTTTGGTTAAACCAGACAACCACAAGCAGGAACAGACTCTGGAAAGAGGTTTACCTTCAGGGTGTAGGTGAACTACAAACTAATAAAAAATAACAGCATTACAACAACAGCAGTGAAATAGTCACCAGTGAAAAGCAGACTGTGTAGCTGCTGCTTTAAGAAACACTACAATTAAACATATTTGGTCCAATAAGAGTTTTTTTTACCCAAGCTGGCAGCCTTAGTTCAGCTCCAAGGTTATTATCGTTAACGAAAACTAACGAAATAACGAAAACTGGAAGTGAAAAAACATTTTCCGTTAACGGAAATAAAAATAAAAACAAAAAAGGAAAACTAACTAAAACTGTAATGAGTGTTCACAAAACTAACTAAAATTAACTGAATTTATAGCAAAAATGTGTTTATTTTTGGTAGATGTGTGTGTGTCATACAATAGTCAAGGGTGAAAATGAAGTTTAGTTTCCAGATTTTTTTCTTGCTGTCTCATTATGCCAGCAGGTGGCAGTACGTTAGTCGAGTCGTCTGTGTTACCGCTCCGTCCACGCGCAGAATCATGTCAGGAAAAGTCAGGAGAAAGCGCCAGAGTCCAATTTGGGATTACTTTGAACATGACTGTGTTTTGGATAAAGCAAGTGTGGAAAGAGACAAATTATGAGGGACATTTCTAAAGGGGAAAAAAATCCCACAAACCTTAAAGTGCACTTGAAAAGTTCACACAAGAAGGCTAACCTAGCTTACCTTGAGAAGGGAGCACACTCAACCCTCATCCCCAGAAAACAGAAGCTAACCCCAGGCAAGCTAGCGTGATGCATCACGAGACAACAGGACTGGGATATCGACATAACTGTGTGAGTCAATTGCCCTCAAAAAGTTTATCAATTCACTTGAACCAAAATTACGAACACCCGATGCTGCAAGAGTTAATAGTCTCATTGGGGCCAAGATATAAATTTTATAGTTGCCTGGTATCAGTGGTTGTTCATCTGCCTTTATTCATTTATTTATTTAAAGAACCCATAGGTGGGAATGTGAGTTGTCTGTCTCTGCGTGTTAGCCCTGCGACAGACAGGCAACCTGTCCAGGGTGCAGGGTATGGTAGCTGGAATAGCAACATACCCAAGGTTAAGCAGAAGAGCATGACTGATATGATGAAACTGGGATTTTGTTGCACTTAATTATTGCAAACACAGCTAAAACTATAACTGAAACTAATCAAAACTAAACTGAAACTAAGGATTTTCAAAAAAATAAAAACTAAACTAGCAAACAATTGGTAAAAACTAATTAACTCATTCACTGCCATTGACGTCTATAGACGTCAATTACGTTTTTCAATGGGAGGGGCTAGAATACAACCTCGGGCAGCTTGTCAGTGAAAACTGAAGCCCACCAGCAGTAAAAGTAGACCTGCAAGGAGGTGCAGGGTTTGCGTACGTAAGGGATTGCGCAGTGAGACAAAAATGTGGTGCAAGTCTCGTTGTGTGCCCTTGCATCCCGGAGAGTGTTATAATGATTACCACACAAAAGTGAATTATTCATTGTGAATAAATGTTTCACTATGTATATTTTATTTTTTCATATATTTGTAAATAAATTGTTTTGATAAAACATAACCTTTCTCAGTGTTATTTCTGTTTTATAGAAGTGAAAAACTATTTTATATGTTAGAGGTGTCACAAAGCAAGAAATATTAGTGTCAAAGGCACTTTTCTGCTTGAAATGTATTTTTCACAAAAAGCTCGTTTTCTCCCTTTTTTTGGTCAAAACAGGCATTTTTGGTGGAACCCACCTCTCTTCTACAGCTGATTACTAAAGAATGGAAAATGGTAGAAACAAGCTTTTCTTTTTGGATGAAAGAAGAGAGTCTGTTCTTCATTTTGGTAGGTTCAGCGTTTATATGATCATAACACACAGTTTTCTGTGGCTCTTCAAAAATGAGTAAAAATGCTCAAAAACCCTGGCAGTGAGGAGTTACCTGATTTGAAAATGGCTGGCAGTGAATGAGTTAAAACTGATATAAAATTGAAAATCTGAAGTCAAAACTAAATAAAAAATAAAAACTAATGAAAATTGCAAAACTATTAAAACCCTGTTCAGCTCACACTGTTTTCTTAATTATTTCAGTTAAAATACAATTAATGCAAATCAATATGAAGACCACAGAATCTACCTTTAATCCAAGGAATATGAGTATTTGTGATTCGTGTTTAAAACAAACAAAACCCTGAATATTGACCAGAACACTTGCAAGTGTATTTTAGGAGTAATTACTTCTAAACAGAGCAGCCTTATTAATACCAATTTATTTATCCAGTGTATGGGAAAAAAATTAAGGGGTGGGGCATCTGTCTTCATAGCCTTTATTGTGTTGCTTAGCTAAATAGATTACGACTATCCATGCTCTGTGACGTAATAGAGAGTTGAGAGTAGAAAAAAAAACCCTGAAACTGAGCAGCAGGTTATTTGTACATAAGATGACTGCATAATGCATTTAATGTGAAAATTCACCGCTGCAACAACATACGGCAAAGGATGGAAAAGCATATTAGGTCTCCTTAACAACTATACCGTGCCACCCAACACTTAAAACATCCACCGTACCTACAGCTAGGGATGGGTATCGAAAACCGGTTCTTGTTGAGAACCGGTTCCCACTGTTTCAATTCCTTGGAATTGTTTGCCATTTTTGCAAACGATTCCCTTATCGATTCCAGTCGCCCCGAATGACGTCACCATGTTGCGGAGCGTCGCTTACCTGGCAGGAAACATGGCGGTTCAAACACTCAAAAGTTTGATTATACTTTACGAGAACGGATGACAACAGGGCAACTTGCAATACTTCCAAAGTAGATATTTCATTTAAGGGAGGAAACACTACGAATATGCAAAAGCATTTGCTCACAAAACACGCGATGACCTTAAATGAATGTCGTGTTTTTAATTCCGCTCCGGACTCGTGAATCTCAACCCAACAGCAGCGGTAACGTTTGCACGTCCTCTCCCGTTAATGCGGCAGGTAAATAATCAACAACAGTGCATATTATGTTAGCGCGATCTGCCTTATTACAAAACCTGCCATTACTGTGCATTTAGGTGACCATGATGAGACAGACAGAGTCTGGCTGGCTCAGATGCTGGCAGTTGTCGCTGCAGTCTACCGGTAGAGTCTCTTTTCAGGCCAGGATAGACGAATGTCACCGAGTGACTAAGTTTGTGGTAAAAGGCTTGCACCCACAGCAGATGCCCCCGATTTTCAGTAAGTGAATGTGTTTAATTGTAGGCAGGGACATTACTGGATATTCTTGTGTATTTGCTACAGAATAATTTATGTTGTACTTTGTTATTGCTACAGAAGAATATTTATTTTATTATTTTACATTTACAATTTTTTTTCCTGGGGACCCTGTGACACCCCATTTAAGAGCCGTAGGCTCTCTTAAGGATCTCTTAAGATCTCACTGTTGGGTTTGTAAGGCCATGTTACTCCTAAATTATCTTGTTCAAAGAGAAGATATAAAACAAAGTTCTAAGCTAATCGACCTTAGTGTTCTCCTTTTTTTAAAAAGAATCGATAAGAGAATCAATAAAGAATCGAATCGTTAAACAGAATCGAAAATGGAATCTGAATCGTGAAAATCTTATCAATACCCATCCCTACCTACAGCTGAACTAAAGTGTGCTGTATATACATTTTTGATACGTTTTGCATATCTATATACATATATACTGTCAAATCTTTATGTACATACATCAAATATAGTAAACAGTTATCCATTCCAACATTTTTGCAAGCTGCAGCCTGACTATAATATTAGGTTAATGTGCTGGTATGGTGGTGACACTACAGAGCCTTGTTGTTCTAAATGGCTGGTTCGTCTCAAGAACTCAAACAAACATGAATCAAAAGCAGAAACATTCTGTTTTCTCCTGTTTTTACTTTTGGTCTGCAATGACCAACTGAAGCTCTGAGGAGAAGGTGTTTGTTGTGCTGTGCTCACTGACAAATCAGACAAAAGGAGGGAGCTTTAAAACTTTTCTATTTACAAATCACACATTTATTCAACAATTATATCACCAATTATGTGAGCCTTTTCATCTTCAAAGCAACCCCCCTGCTGAAGGGTTCGCGTAAACAAGGTTTAACTTGTTTATCCACAATGTGATCGAAGAAAAGCAGGATCTCCTGGATGGAGACACAGTCCATTTCATGTTAAAAGTGGAGTCACATGGGTGGAAAAGCTACTATTACTGACTCGGAGATGGAAACGTCCTGTTGAATTATCATCCTGCCACCTCGAAAGGATTCTTCTGTCACGTGACTCTACATACTGAGCAACCTCCCTCTTTGCAATGAGCCAACTCAGACTGACAAAAAAAAGCTGAATTTCACCAAACGCAAACACTACAGCATTGGCTCAGAAACGGGTACTGTGCACAAATCCAGTTCCAAAATCCATTTCCTCTGCTGCTTTTACAGCTCTCCTCTAACAGACTAGAAAAAGGAAATATGGCACATAAAAAAATCCTTCAGGAGTTCATTAATAAAACCAGGACTGTGCTGAAAATGAAAGTGTCAAAGCCGTGCGTGTGCTTCTCTTGGCGTTTCCTCACCAGCTCGTGTCAGAATATCCACGTGTATTGATGCACCGGTAAATGATTCATACTTACAATCTCCTCAATTATTCACAGGGCAGGAATAATTAACGAGGCACGTGGAGAAGAAGGACTTTGTTAAATGTGGAAGATTTTTTCACATGTAGAGGGGTCGGGGGAAATTCCATTTTTGTGCATTGCAGTCAATGTAATGAGCTCAGGTGTCTCCAGTAACTGATTTTAACAGACAGTAAACAGTAATAAAGCACCAGCATCACAAGGGAAAAGAAAACATTTTAAGACTCTCTGTTCTCTACAACCTCACCATCGTTTGAGGGTGGAGCATCTCTGTATTCACCAGTGATTTTTGGGTGTGAAGCTGTACCGGTTGGCTATATTCTTTTTTTTTAATTTTGGCTTTCTCAAAATTTTGAAAAACACTTCAAAATCCTGCCACATTTTACAACATACACATAGATGGATGCAATTCTTATTTTCCTTAATTTAGGAAAAGCTTTTCATTTATCAGATTAAAAGTATAATTTTTTCTGGTAGTATCGACATAGGTAATTTCCACTGCTTTGTATTAAGATGAAATTGAATAAATATAAGTACACGAGGAATTACAAAGCAATATAAAAATCTTTTCTCTCCATTGCTTAAATGTTCTGGACGGCAACAAGATTTGTTTTTTCCAATCTCTCTCACTCACTCACACACACACACACACACACACACACACACACACACACACACACACACACACACACACACACACACACACACACACACACACACACACACACACACACACACACACACACCACTTTAAATCCTAATAAATGCTAAAAATTATAACATGTAAGAATAAATTCCAGGCTGCTCCTAATGCTTCTATTTGATTATTTATTTAGGTGCATCAGCTGATAACAATACATTTTTAAAAATTATCCAGCTGTAATGGGGAAAGTCAAGTTTATATCTGCCACTTAATAACCATGGGATAGCAAGGGAAATGATTTGCTTGTTTTACTTGTTCTTGTGACAAAAGTTAAAACTGAACACTTTAAACCTGAAACACAAAGAAAAGCTGAGGGGTACAACGGGCTCACTGTGAAAATAAAAAGAGAGGAAAAGGCAAAAACACCATTGTCCATATTCACAGAGGTTTTAAAAATGCTCCGACTGCTCTTAACTCAGCAGAGTCCCTTTTCAGGTGCCATTAAAAAACTCAGAGTGAGGAATGGACAAGAACTTTGCAGCGTAGGTTCTTCTCCCTGAGGCACTGCCATTGGGCCTTCATTAAAAATCCCAGCATGATTCTTGTTAGTGATGCTGAATCCATGCAGGGAAACTCGTTCCGTAATGACAAACATGATTTAACGGGGCTTACAGGTTGGGTCTGAAAGAAGATATCACAAGTCAAGGAATAAAATTCGAGATTTAAATCGGCTATTCCTCAAGAATGGATAAATAATGTTGTTCAATCCGATTATATCTTTAATGACACAAAAACGTCTCCCATCACCGACCCTGGTGGTGATTGAGAAAGCTTTCTCCGCTGACACTGTTTTGCTGGCTTGCATGGCACGCACATCCAGTGGGAATTAAATAAATTAACACTCCAAAGGCGTTAATGGCGTAATGCAGTTAAATCATCGAGCGAGAAATGCCAACGCATCTGCGATCAAGATCAACCACCAACAACATCATCTCTGCCCAATCTAATCCGGTGCACTTGATTAACTCCTCGTTATTGCAGGCCTGGATCGCGTTTCTCCCTCCAGTGTTTTATGCTGGGTGTTTTTTTTTCCATGTCTCACCTGCACACTCCACTGCTTAAAATGTGATTACGAAATCTTAGGTTTAGGAATAAAAGTAAGCAAAGGTAAGGATTTTTTGTTGGGCACTTTTTACATTTTTGACAATTTCATGTTATTAATAATAACAATAAAAAAAACACTATCAACATGTAACTGATTGGAAAAATGATCATTTCTTGCAGTACAACTAGGATTTAATTCCCCTTTGAACCTGAAGAAATTAAAGGTTAAGAGCAATCCAGTTCAGCTGTCTATGTCAAAATGTTAAGAGATATGACTTGCCACCAACCTTCCCCCCAAGTCCAGTAACATCATTTAAAGTCTTATTAAATCCTGAAATGTAAATGTTTTTCAAGAGCTTTTCAGGAGTCCTTTTAGTTTCAGCTCTGCCTGTCTGTCTGTATGTGCCTGTGTGTCAGGCCTTCCCACAGTCTTGCCCAGATCCTGCCCAAATTGGATACGAAGTCATTAGTGTCCCAACTCGAAGCATATGTTCCAAGTTGCTGAGCATTTCATTTCACAAGACGATGACGAGGGGGCTGAGGAGAGGGAGTTAAAAGGAGAAAAAAAAAAGAAAAGAAAAAAAAGAAACACAGTCGGCACAGAAAAATAAACCAGACGCAAACTGGGCCAGACTGAGCCTGTCGCTCACTCACACAGAGGCAGGGGCGTCCCATGCTCCGAAGAAAGTCCACTTTGACTTCGGGGTCCCGTTCCACAGCATCAGCTTATGAGCGCCACTGTGTGCGTGCGTGACTTTCTACGTGCTCTACATTCATGTTTTCATATGCGGGTCAGGGAATGATACCTTCCACGCCACACAAAAGGCACTGCTGTACTCCATCTGAGAAATCTAAATATTCTGTCTAGGACGGGAGGGGAAAAAAACATTAGAGCGAGGATTATATTTCAAAAGGCGGGCAACCCCCCACCCCCAGCCTCCACCCCTCTCTCTGCTTGCAGAGAAGCAACAACTTTATTTATGTCCAAATACTGCAGATGCAGTGAGAGAACGGCGAGCAAGTCGGATTATTATCTCCCAAATCTAAACAAACCTTTACTTTCCTCGAACAGAGCTCGTATTCTATAAGCACTTAAACATAGCAGGGAAGGGGGTGGGGGGATGGGCTCGGAGGATTGTGTGTGTGTGCGTGAGCGCGTGTAATCTCAGGGTTCCCAGACCGAGTTTAAGAATGACAGGGTAAAACACTGCAGGCTCTGTGGAAGCCAGGAAACAGCCTAATGTATTTATCCAAACACATATCTGCTGAGAGGCCCCATGGCTTTAACACATCCCCTTCTACACCGGCTCACCTCCAAAAAGAATCACACTGAAAACTGGACTTAAAACACCCCCCCCCCCAAAAGAAAACAACCCCACAATGAGCAAAAAATACAACAAAAACAACAACAAAAAAACCTGATTACAGTGATTATAGGAATAAATACTGAGATTACATTCTCAAAGTTTTCAACCACTGTATTATTACATTTTTTCCACTCTGTACCTCTTGCACTGAACTGAAACTCCTACCGTAGACCCTCTTTCACAAAATAACACCAAAAATACACCTTATAACGACTTTCTTACAGCCGCATCTGTTCTCGTTTGTCATCGTCTGGAATAAAAGTAAAACAGTCTCCAGGTGACGAATGAAGATGATGAACCACTTTTGGAAAATGTTTTTAAGTTTCCCTGTAAACATCAGGAAGATCCATCCTTTTCCTACTTTGCTTTCTTCCCCTCCTCCTCTTTCCATTTTCTTCCAAAAATGTTTTTTGTAAGGCTTTCACAACTCAACTTATGCACAACTGCTGCAGCACTGCAAATAAAAAGGCAGGGAGAAACCATAGTAAGACTTCCCAGGGAACCAAAGACAAACCCTGTCAATTCAAGAAGCATAAAAATAATAAATCCAAAAATAAACCATGGTATTTCAGAAAAAATGTTACCTCAGAGAGGATGTGTTTGTTTTTCTTTGGTTTTTTTTAAATTTTTATAAAGACAGAAAAAATATTGTGTGGATGTTCTATTATTTGCCTTTTCAAAGACTGCGGAAGCCTCACCAAACATCAAACCAGACTCTGTTCTGGTGAATCCTGTGCTGCTCGACATGTGTTAACCCAGACTCACGACGGCGCATTTGTTCTGATTTTTAATGTTGTCTTTGCGATCCATTAAAACAGGACTGATGTAACGCAAGCTGATAGGTAAGGTCGCCTCCCTTTTCACCACACTCGGAAGCACGGGCACTTGCTGTACTTGGCAGCCCCACTTGCAGCTGAGGAATCCCAAATCAACACAGTGGCACAATTGTGAGAACACTGCCAACACCAAGAGGAAGGCAAAACTCCATTGAGCTGTTTACAATACTCCATCTCCCAAAAATAATCCTGCTTACATGAATGTGATTATTATGCACACACACACACACACACACACACACACACACACACACACACACACACACACACACACACACACACACACACACACACACACACACAGGATTGTGGGACTCTGAGTGTTTCAGGCAAATGATATTTAAAAAAAAAAAAAAAAAAAAAAAAAAAAAAAAAAAACTTGTCTGCCAGATGTTGCTGCTCCCTAAAGTGAATCAGTGCAGCTGTTTGTTGAAGATCTTGGACTGACTAAAAACATCTCCTTTATGATTGTTTACATATCTGCATTATCTCAGCCTCTCACACTTCACATACAAAATTAATTAATTAAGTTAAAAAAAAACTCCAGTCCTACACGACAATCCCAACAGCTGTCATCTCGGTTCAGCCCGGTGCCACCACCACATCTGCAGCCCAAAGCAAAGACTTCTCCCGGCCTCTTATTTGGCTTCATACACACCAAGGTGACGTGGTTACTCCACTTAATACGTTGATTTGCCGATTTTTCAGCTTCACCTTTGATTTCAGTGTGATCTAAGAACGCTGTAACTGCGCAACAAGATCGAACATGTGTGCACAAATCTGTAATCGTGGCTCTGCAGCTCTCTGGAACAGCGTCTCAGCGATCTCTAAGATGTGATTTTGAAGGGATTGAATGGATTCTCACAAGTCAATCATATGTTGTTGTTTTTTTTTTTTTTTTTTTTTTACCATAACATTGCCTAAACTGACAATTTTATAATTACCATTTTCTGTGCTAACAAGGAAAGCTGGGAGGGGAAAAAAGCCATGAGCTTTGCTGTGATTTTACCCCCAACAACGTAATTATATGTGAGGACTTGGGAACGGCACATTTGTACAGACCTCACTGTGAAAGCTGTCTACAACAAAGATTAGAATGCTTTGGTTAGCGCTCTTATGTTTTGGCGTGGGCTGGATTTTCTCACATTATTGTACATTTTGGTGTTTTGACTTTCAAAAATTCAAAGCAGCGTCACCATCGACACTGCTCTACAATGTTTATTTCAGGCATAAATTGCATTTATCCCTGTGTGTTCCGCTCACGATGTAGAAAAAAGAAAATAAATTGATGGGCTGTGCTTTTCCCCATAAATAAATGCACACGTAAAGGCAAAAAAATGAAAAAGAAAACAGGAGAAAAGAAAGAAATGACAAACAACTCCATTACAGCGATGATGGAAACTACAAACAGGCTCTTCAATCTCTTCCTGGCCCTGCTGCAGGTTAACTTCACAACATACACAGAGAATAAATGTCACGAGCACGCAGTGTACACAAAACCAGCAGTCAACAACCTTTTGGAAAAATCTCACAACTGCTCTAATTGGAAGAAGACACAAAGTGAGCTGCAGCTCTGTTAATATCTGGTCACAGCTAAAACACAGCGTTGTAAAGTGTGTTTGTGTGTGAGGGTGTGTGTCGAGGGTTGATGGGTCACAGCGCTCTGACCCACTAATGAGAGGAGCAGCATAACCACATCAGACAAGAGCAACACTAAGTAACTGGTCTAATAAATAACTAAGGAGAGCGCCTTAATGCAGACAAAGCATCCACATACCGCAATGACAACATGGCACAAATGATAACCGTCTCACAGCGAGACCGCAGCACACACCGGTGAGCAGTACGCACCAACAGCACACGCAAGAAAGATTACAAAAATAAATAAATAAAACAACACCACAAGTTAGAAAAACCAGCGCAAGTATGTGTGATGCACAGAATCAGTGTTAGTCTGCAGATGCTGCGCTTTTGTTCAGTGCTTCACTGCCGCTAAAACTTTTATTCACAAAGAATGATTTGTACTGCGTTACATCACGCACCACCATACACTCAGTGAACAACAGAGACTGCATTAAACCTGCTGGCTTCCTGTATTGTTCTTAAAGCGTATGCATGATTCTGAAATTAGTTTAAAATGTCACAGAAAGTGCAGGTTTATAAATGACACTCCTGCAATGTGTCATTTATATATTCTATTCTATTCTATTTAAATGTTCCTCGTGACCAACTCAGTTTGGAATAAAGATCACAAATAAAATTCATTTGGAGAGAGAGAAAATATTTCTTTCTGATTTAACTTTGCCAGCTCATAACAACTGTGTGTGTGTATTTGTGTGCGTGTGTGAGCGTGAACTTACATGTGGACGTGTGGGGGCTGGAAGCGGCTCTGGTTGATGTTGTAGTGCGTGAAGGCCTGTGTGGGGTTGGAGCTGTACTCGTCCACAGTGATGGTCACTTTGCCATGAGCCATCCTTCCACAGTTTGGACATGAGATGCTGTTCGTTCACCGAGATTCAGCAGCGAGCCGTGCGGCGGTCATCCTTCAGAGCTGCTCTCCAGAAGCCCAGGAAGCCTCCCTGCAGCAGCAGCAGCAACCCAGCCGACTGACTCGACCACGACACACTGCTCTCTGCACCGACAGGAGACACACACACCAGCTGTTTTAAAAAGACGTGCACTTTCTTCTGAATACACTCACGAGTAAGGGCTTCACATAAGAAAATAAAAAAAATATCGCAGGTTAGACTTATACATTTTAAAGTGAATGTAAATGCAAAGACTAAAGATAAAGCACGCATGCATGCAGTGACGGCATGTACAGTCTTATTCAGCTTCAGAGAACAGAAACCACCTGAAATTTGCTAGGAAAAAAATCCTCAAACAGCTCATCAAACACATCCTCATAAAAGCCTCAATAGAAAAATACAATGAGGCAATTTAAACACAATTAGCAGATGTACTCTACCTTTAAAAGCAGCAAGGGAATTTTTTAAGAGTGAAGTTTACAAAAAACTCTTCTCTGACTTTTTAAGCAACAATTTCTACTCTGGAAAGCACTTTATTAGCTTCAATGAAAACATATTTAAATGTAAAAAAATTAAATTTACATAAAAAATTTCAATCACTACAAGCAAATTAAAAAACAACAACAAAAAAACAAAAACAAAAAGAAAGGCTGCAGGCAGAATGTCTGCTGGTGAGGAATTGCTGCAATTGCTTCTATAAAATGAGAAATTCTTCACAATGCATGCATGCATCAAAGAGGTCTCCTTCCCCACTGACTGTAAGCCAAGCACAAAAACATATCCATGCTCCAATTTTGAAAGGATCCAATAGCAATTAATGAGATGCTATGGCATCTCTGCTCCACTGTACAACAAAGACTTAAAAAAGAAAATGCTGCTATGATGCATCCCTGGAGCTCACTCACCAGATCCGCTGTGAGTCTCCTTGCACCCTGAGCCTCCCTCCTGTCTGACCTCCCTAACTGATAGTAGAGTGGCCACTGTGGGCTTTGACAGCCGTTTTATACCAGACCTCCTGATGCAGCCATGAGCAAGAGAAGAAAAGAAAAGAAAGAGGGAGAAAAAAATGCCCTCAATTTAACAAGTCTGTCATATCTTTTGGAGGGAAATCAACAAAGCTCGAGAGTTCACATGATGGTTAAATCCTTGGATGGAGAAGTGAGATAAAAACAAAGAAAGCGGCTGCTGGATAAACAAGACTCCAATTTAAACTTTGTTTTGTTTGTTTGTTTTTTAAAGAAAATGTCCTATTTTCACTAAAGCATTGATTTATGTTTTCTGGGTCGGCTGCATCCTGCTTCCTATTATGCACGTTATAAATTTAAGTCAAAAAGATATATGCCAGCCGAGAAAAAGCTGGTTAAACTAGACTTTTAAAATAAAATAAATAAATAAAAATTAAAAATGCATGAGCAAAATCTAAGCAGCTCCACTGCACACTCAACTCTTTACATTTCAAAGTGTGGAAAAAAAGAGTCACATTAAAATCCTTGTTACACATGAAACAAGTGTATTGATCTTCCTGGGCCTTAAATTTTAAAAAAGAAAAGAAAATGCACTTCTGTACAAAACTGCCCTATCGGATGTCCTGCACTTCACCTCCTCTGCAATCATTAAAAAATCTGAACCTAGTACTGCTTCTGCTGCAGTTACTCGGAAAATGTGCTTTTTCTCTGCAAATGTAGGCCGAAAATCTGTGTGCAGCATGCTCCACAGTCTTCTGATTTTGTGTGTGTGTGTTTCTATGTGTGTGTTGGGCTGCCGAAACTCGCCTGTCTGTCTCTACCTTATGGCTACAGTAGTAGCAACTAGCACTCTAGCTTAGCCTGCTAAACCTGCCCTGGCAATAGATTTTTTTATTATTATTATGCACGCTGTAGCTTCGCGTTGAGCTGCTTTTCTGTAACGTCGGTGCGCGCACACATGGTCGGTGCAGTCCTTGGATATGTAGCGCGCTCGTACGCCAGCATATAGCTAACTTCAGGAGTAGAAATCACTCCGGTAAGCAGAGGAGGGGTTGAAGGCGAATAAATTGACCCTTTCTGATCACACGCTCACACAACGATGCGTTCTATGCGCCGCTCGCTATTAACACCGCCGCTTGCAGGAACGTACACAAAAAGAAAGGTCCGTGCAATCCTGAACTCTGCTTCTGAGATACTAAAAGCACCCAAAGGTGGTCAGTGTCACAACACCGTCGCGCTAACCTCTGGCTCTTCCTCGTAAATGACAAGCCACCTTATAACCGACAGCTTTGTGTCAGGGGTTGCTTTTTTCCCCCTCCTAGTCTCCTCTCTTTCCCCCCTTATTCCCTTCCCTTTTCGGTTCTCAAAGAAAAGCGGAAAGGTTGTTCTACCTTCGTCGTGTGGGTTTTTTTTGTGCGTGTTTTTTGTGGCCGGAGAAAATAGTGTCGGGTCGGGGTCGCCCTCTACGCAGCGGCGGCGGAGGAGGCGGCGGCAGCGGCGGCGGAGAGACGTGGGTCCATGCGGCAGCAGCAGCAGTAGAGCGGGCAGGTTCGTACACGACCGTCCGGGGGTTGCGGCAGATAGGGCAGAACCTTCGACCCGACGGGACCTCTGCTGGCTCCTGTGGAAAGAAACCAGACAAGAAGAGAGCGGAGGGGGTAAAAGCCAGAGAGAAGGACGAGAGACACTGACAGACAAGAGAGAGAGAGAGATAGAGAGAGCGCGAGAACAGCTTGGGTCTGACGGAGGGGGAGCCGGAGTGCAGTGAGTCGAAGCTGCCACTGGGGTCAGAGAGCAGGAGCAAGCACAACCCCCCGCCACCTCCCGTGCGCGTGCCCTTACCGGCGGGCACACGCAAGAGGCAGGAGAAGTGAAGGGGAGGGCGGGGAAGGAGGAGGGTGCTCGCGCAGTCCCGCTCTATGCTGCATTCACTTACTTTCGGAAATGGCAAGTCTTGTCAAATGAATGAAATGAGTAAAGATGATTAGACAGGATGAGTATTTTTTTGTGTGTGGTAACAACAACGTTGCTTTGGAATAAATAATACTTTATTAAACCACAATGTATATTTACATAATTATTATTTTAAGCCCATGTTTCTAAACTGCCAGCTAATTTACAAACTATATAAGTATTTATAGAGCCTAGACTGCAAAAATGTGATATGTTGTAATATTCAATTGATTTATTGAAGATTGATCAGTCGTTTATGTGGCGACCAAAAGATGCTGGGAATACATGTCTGTGGGGAAGAAAACAAGTATGTCTGGTATAAATGCTACAACTTATTAATGATGTGATCTTTATAAAAGGGATTACAAGTAGTAGCAAATACGTTATTTATAAAGAGTTGTCAAGTGAGTTAGCTTTTAATAAATATAAGTTTCCAAGTATTGGCTGATAGTATTAATATTTAAAATCTAAATTAATGCATTTTTGTGGCACAGAAGATTGTTACCTGGAAAAAAGCTAAATTCTAAATTATTAAATAGAACTTTTTTTGTTTTTTAAAGAACATTACAAAGAGTCTGTAAGTATACCTAATGACTTAATTAATGATTTATAAGTCATAGAATGCATGCTTATTAAGCTGGATCAAAGTTTTTGTCTTAACATATAGCTTCTGCTATTATCATGCTTTGTCTTTTATTATCTAGAGGACAAATCCAAATATCTATAATAGTTCATTCAGTGTCTTTTGAGAACATTAACAATAGACTTGGCAGATTACCAAACAGCCTTTAGTTACAGAGTAACACCATGACAAACACTCATCTGAGGAATATTTCATAACATGAAAACCTAAACCTTGAAATACTAAGAAGCATCCATCCAGGTTCCGAAATTTACTGTTCTCCCTCTGTGTCTTCAGTTGGCCATGAAGAAAGCTGTGGACTGGAAGGTTTGCTTTTGGATATCAGGCATGGTCTAATAAGAAGGTTGTTGATTTTATTCCTTGAAATATGCAGTAATCAATACTTTTGGTAGCTGTACCTTGAACTTGTTTGTAACAAGCATATATACTGAAGCTAACTGATTGTCCTGGCAGTGACAGACAGGAAAGTACTGAGAGGAATGCACTTTATCTTTTATGGGTAAACTGGATACCTGTATGCCTCACTCTTTCCTTGTATTTGAGCATCAGCTAGCATGCACATTCTCACACTGAAACATAGATCAGTGGAAATGTTGACCTGGAATATTTTTTTCATAAGATCACAGATGTGTGGGAAATGGTGCCAGAGTGTAGAAGGTGTTGTAAAATCAATGATTAGAAGACAGCATGGCCCCTTTGGGTACACAAGTAAACAATACTAATGAGTACCTGTGGGAGTCCATCACACAACCTGAAATGGGGCAGCACAGTTTCCAAACTGGGAAAATCCTGAAACTTGGCTGACTGGTTGTAAAAGCAGCTTCCTGATCACCAGGGTTTAACTCACCGACTATCACTTCTCTGAAGTATAAGTGAAGTCTAGGAAAAAGGCTTGTCTTGATTTTCTTCAAACACAATTTTTTGATTGATCTTGATTTTTTTTGTGTTTCTCTCTCATGGTGTGCAGCCTTTACTATGATCTGTTTGTTTAAAATGTATTTCCACATGAAACTGATGTCACATTTTCAGTATTCAAGGTATAAAGCATCAGATATCGCATTCGTGTAGAGAAATAATCTGATCTCAAGGTCTGGGTGCCATCAGCTTTGAATTATACTCTTTTTCAGTGCATGGTACAGACTCTATTGTCATCACCTGAGCAAAGCAGGGTATCTGCCATCTTAAAAAAATCAAGTTTGGCTCAGTGGGAATTAACACAATTATTCAAACTATACTCTTGTACATGGGTGCACATAAGTGGTCCGCAGGTGCGCATGCGCTCTCAAAATAAAAGACCCGCACCAGATAAGAAGTTGCAACGCGCGTTTGCATACATAAGATTTTCTGGAGGAAGACAGACATTTGTTTAGAACTCTTAAAGATGTCGAAGAAGCAAGCTCCTTTAAGCAATTACTTTGGTGTTCCTCCACCTCTAAAGAAATGTCAGAAGGAGTCCGAACCGCAAAACAAGCGTGTATTCTCGGAAAAGTGGTTGCAGGAGGTGAGCTGGCTTCAAACAAATGATGAACGCACGGAGATGTGGTGCAGAATGTGCCATGAAAATCCCACTTTAGCAGACAACTTCTTATCTGGTGCGTGTTTTTTATTTTGACAGCGCGTGCGCACCTGCGGACCACTTATGTCCACCCCTGCTCTTGTATCATATAACTAACATATAATACTGTGCAAAAGTCTTCAGTCACCTCTCATTTTTTATATTTTTATCTACTGTATTTTTGGAAATACAGTAAATGGTAAAATGGTAAATGGCCTGCATTTGTATAGCGCTTTACTCAGTCCCTAAGGACCCCAAAGCGCTTTACACTACATTCAGTCATTCACCCATTCACACACACATTCACATACTGGCAATGGCAAGCTACATTGTAGCCACAGCTGCCCTGGGGCGCACTGACAGAGGCGCAGTAGATAAGGCAAGAACAGATTTTGTACAATTCTAAAATCTGATGGTACATTTCTATTTTTATAATTCTGTCAGATTTAACAAAATCCCATACACCACTCTCTAAAATGTAGTCCCAAACCATGACAGCGCCACCACCGTGTTGTTACAGATGACTCTTTGTAAAAACGCATTGTACTCTCGATTTAGATTAATCTCTCCTGAAGACCTGTTGCTTTGATTTTTTTGTTGGGTTCTTGTGTAATTTGATCTTTTCTCTTATTTAGTTGTATTATCAATCTTATTTCATACAATATTCTGTAAAGTTTATAAATCATGACACATGATGACACAAATGTTCAACACTGCAGGGTATCCTTTAGTCATATCCTGCTTTAAAACAAAACAAAATAAAAAAAAACAGTGCTTAATAAATCAATCAATGTGAGGTCCACATTTTATAATCACTCTGTAATCTTTCCTTAGTGGTTTGAAAGGTAATGTATTTTTTGTCCCCAGATAATGATCCATACTAACTTTGAAAAACTGATTTTGCCAATTGAAACCACCCCAATCAGAAAACAGTGAACGCTCTACAGTGGTAATCGATCAGTGTCTTAAAGCACCTTTAGTCTTTTGCAATTTGTGGTGTTGAATCCAAGCTTCCACATACTGACATGTTTACAACAAACATCCACTGCTCAAGCACAATGAATGGCGTGCTGTGTTTTGCACTGTTTGCTAAGTGTTCATTGTTCATTTGCAATCCTTACTACAAGTTTCTCCTCCAGGTGAGGCCCTGTCTCCAGGGCGCAGCAGCACAGAGCTTTATGGACGAAGGGTTTGTGCTGTTGAGTTTGACTGTAGCTTTGACTGGTAACTCAGTGTGAACTGATAACTGCATTAATCATTTTCTGTCTTGCAATCAATCTCATTTCAAATAATGTAAACATGCCAGCTGTAAGTTATTGTCCACTTCTGAAAAATGGAGGTGCCCAACTACTTCCATCATAGTTAATGATGCATCACATCTACAGGATATTCACAGCTCGGCACCACATGTACACCACATATGCACAGAATGACCCCCCCCAAAAGTTCTGAATTATATTGTTAAAGCTGTTGTTTGTAAGGGTGCTGCTGCCACGCGATGTTCACGTTCTCTTCACGTCTCGTTTTCTGGCCGTTCACCTTGACTTAATTCGCTGTTATTGTAGACCTTCAGTGTTACTCATAGTCATTCAACTATAGTCTCATTAAACTAACGTTAGTGCGGAGTTATCATGTGTCTGTGAAGGGAAACCTCTTGCAGCAAACTATGTAATCTACTCAGAAAAGTTACCTGCACAGCCTGTAAGAAAGAAGAGAGTATTGAGGATAAAGTGAACATTTTCATAGCAAATTGAAGGCTATTAAAAGTCTCAGCTTTAGGCAACATTAAAAAGATGAAACAATAAATCACTATATATTTTTTCTTTGGTCTTTATTAGACTAGAGTGTGTGTTGTGGGTCATGAGTTAAACTGCCTACAGACAAACTTTAAATAATTGATGATAATTTAAATGCTGCCACCTCTTTCCTTCACTGCTTATTGCAGCTTATTCTTTGATCCCATAAAGCCTTTCTTTGAAATATTATGGTTGACCTCCATGTTTGCAGCCTTCTCTGAATCTTTGAATCAGTCTCCACCTCACCTCAGTGACCACAGAGGATCTTGAGGTGAAAATCATTATACGTAAGGTAGAGCAAATCAAAATGAAGGGAAATTATTATTTTGCAATTGCTGTCTATCACTGAGTTCAACAGCAATTTAAAGCATTCAAGACTAAAAAAAATATATATAATAATAAAGCATTAATTTGTTAGTGCCAAGGCTATACCTTTTAATATACTGATGGGATTTTTGATGAGAAAAGGCTGCGTGGGACTATCCATAATGGGCCCATCTGAGAGGCTCCACCACATTTACATGTCTGCCAGTTGAGGCAGGGCTGGCTTTTTTCTAATTTTACTGACATGCTTCAATTTCCCAGGACCATCAGCGCATCCCCCCACTGCCACAACAGCCCTGCAAGTCATTTCCATTTGACTTTTCTCTTATCTGCGCAAAAAAAGAAAAAAAAAAGCATTTCCATCTACTAGCCGGGGGGTGTTAATGTGAAAGCAGGGTTTAAATTTTATGTGGAGAGGCCACATTTAAACATTTGACCAGCGTTTGTTCTCCTGACTGCATATAGAAAACTGATGATAGATACGGGACCAAATGTCAGAGAAAGAAATGGCTTTTGCTGTGAATGTTTTATTCAGCCCCGTGCCGCGCCAATCACATTTATACAATAGAAAATGTAAATGTTATGCAGAGTGCTAAAAAAAACCCCACACTATATATTTTATGACCTTCTATAAAAGAGGGTAAAATGACTTTCCATCCAAATAAGGCAAAAAGAAATGGAACACATATTTAATGGGAGAAGGAAATAGGAGTGCAAGCTTCTTGCGGGAGGCACAGGGTGATATTCACTTAACCTACCGGCCGCGGCGGTTCACCGGCTCTAACCTGCACAGATTTATGCCCGTCTGTGGCACTGTCTGTCTTCACTGCCCACCTTGCGGATAAATAAAACGAAAAGCCTGTCTGTCTGAGAGGCCCATCCACACATAGGCAGGAGTTGAGGTTTTTCAAATGTTAATGTCATTCAGATTTATGGGAGGCAGATAGATGGTTGCTGAGGGTATGGCAGGCTAGATACTGTTTATGTCATTGAAATGCACACAGACAAAAAAAATGTTTGCCCCTGAGCCACTGCAGCAGCAGCAGCACTCTTCTGGCACCAGCCTTGTGTTTAGAAATGAACACACAAAAATGAATACTATCTCAAGATTCAAGTTTTCTTTTTCTCACTTTTCCTCAGCCTGGTGTTATAGGACTGATAAAAAAAAAAAAAAAAAAGTAGGGGAGAGGAACTGAAATCTACATACCAGCTAATTTTATTAGCACATAAAGTGCTTTTGTCCAGTGGAGCTTGAAGAGAAAGCGAGGAGCAGAAGTGTAGGACAGAAGAAAGGCAAAAAGAGAGCATACTGGCATGAAAGCCAAGTGTATTAATTCCCCTCCCATTCTCCTGCTGTGTTGTGATAGACTGAGTAATATGCAGGCTCACTTTCTGTGCCAAAGGCTAGACGGAGGCTCACTCAAGAGGACTCTGTGAGTCAGTCTCTCTCTTTTTGCCTCCTCTCCGTCTCTTTCTTCCCAAGCCCCTTTCAACTTTAGCAGTGGTAAACTGCAAAAATAAAACAATCACTTCATTTCCCGCCCCACCACCCCTGAGATCCAGCTTTACTCGCAACCATTCAACACAATCAGTGTGCCTCCGCTCCATCTCTCCATCTCTCCCCACACGTGTGTGAAAATGGTCAATACCGTATAAATTAGGAGAACTCTGAGGCACGCTGTGATCCACGTGGAGTGAGCGTGTATTAAATTACGTTAATTGACTGGATGAAGTTCAGAGGAGGACAACACTGGGCTGCACTCAGTCCTCAGCTGCTCTGCTGAAGTGGCTCCTGTTCTCCTCAGGTGATGACCTGAGCAGGCACATTCACAATTAATCCACTATTTAGTCTTTCACGGTGATAACTTTGTTTCCGTCCTCTGACTGCATTTTCCATGCACAGTTTTATGAGTCAAAGCCTGTAAGTCCACATGATGTATTCCAGTGTGTGGTATATGCATGTGGCGCACTTAGTATTGTGGAAACCAGACAGTGCATTACATATTCAATGGCCTGAACAAACTGATTTAAAAAAAATTCCAGTAATATTTATGATGTCTTTCAGCAGTCATTTGGCATGAGAGCCACTTATCCTTCCTTCTTTTGAAATTCACTTTAAGCCTCTTGTTGGGCAGATAAATGGCAGGAAGGGGTTAGACTTTTAACTTGTTTTTGCTCTTGTTGTACAATAAAATGCTAATATTGAAATGCTGTTTTCAGTGTTCTGTCTGCTGTATGTAAAAGGGTTGAAAACACAGCACTTCTCTGTGTGCTTGTGTGTATTTGTGGGTGCAAAGGTTCACCATTACACTTGCTTCTAAGGATCAGGCGAGTGAGAGGGAAAGGAGCAAATAACAACGGGATAAAAGCATGTCAGCAGGTCAGCTGGTCAGACAGTGAGGGCTGATCTTCCAAATGCAGAGACTCACCCAGAAAACAGAGCGACAGAAAGAGGGCAGAGACTGCAGATGAAAGCCAATGAACTCAAAAACAGCAGAGAGGGAGAGAGAGAAGCAGAGAGAGGAGGATGATTCCTGTGAACATAAGATTAAAGGAAATATGCACACTTAAACAATGTTAAAATTATCCCTGGAAGCATACCATACTCTGTTTCAGCTGGCTTTGCACCTCTCAGCTTTGCTAAGCTCTTGATGCAGAGGGCACGGCTGAGTTGCAGACTCCAGTGTTCCATCTGCCTTCGTTTCAATGATGCATCAACTTAAAAAAACTAAACTTTCTGGAGAAAAAAACCCAGATGCTCACATTTCTTTTCTTTGCTTCTAGTTTCAGCTTCCTCTATTGCCATACCAGTGCTGATGCACAGGTTTGGGTTAAAATTGTTGGCAAAGAGGTACATGTTGTTGAGTTGAAATGCTTATTCATATTGACTGCTGGTGTGCAGCTAGGAGGCAAGAAAATTTTTTGGACCATTCTAATATCTGACAGTACCTTTCTGCGTTTTGCTGTGAAAACCTCCTTCGACATCTTCCATGCAAACCGCAAGCCACAGCTGCCCATAGTTTTGTGGGAGATGTCCACTTGTCTGCAAACAGCTGCCAACTACTCTCCAAGAGGCTGTGAATCTGTGAGAAGTGCAACATAAAACAGAAACAGACTGTATAAGCTGCACATTTTGATACATGCTGGCTGCACCAATTAGGTATAAGTTTTACTTTGAATGTGATGCTTTGGGTGTGCGTCATACTTCCTCAAGTTTTACTACCGCTCATGAGTAGATAGTGAGTGTTTGCAGACCACTTGGCGTCTTCCATGCAAAGTGCAGCAACTGTGGCAATCTGCTAATGGCCAAAGCAATCACAGGGACGTTTTCAGCACAGCTCCCTCTTTCACCTACAGTATCAACGGCCAGCACCCTCCAGAAACCACACACAACCAGGGAATACAAATTTCATCACTCCGCACACATGGCACCCAAGTGGGCTTTAAGTCAAATAGTTTGTCTTCCCTGCATATCTTGCGGTCTACTTTGTTGTTTTCTTGGTCAAAATCAGTTGGCTGTATATTAGATTTTTCTAGAGCCACTGCAGAGTTTGACATTAGCACAATTAGACAGGACTTCTGTCTACAGCTGCCACTTTTCTTTCTTTTCCAGAGACTCTAGTCCTAAAGGGTATGCCTGTAGGCCTGTTTCCAGCTCCATGTTTTTTTTTCTTGGACTCCACTGGTGTAGCTTTGTATGATTCACAATTCAAAGACAATAATCCTTATTCATGTTCTGTGCTTACAGTTTGAGCCGTATGACTTTGATGTCATCCAAGAGGAGGAAACGGAGTGTTTAGAGCAGCCAGAAGCCTTAGAGTTTGGCTCACGGGGCTTTCTTGTACATACCTCAATTATTTGAATCTGTGGCCATGTTTATTATGAACACTCACCATTCATTGCAAGTAAGGAAAAGCATAATAGGTCATGTTGAATGGAGCAGAATGTAATGGAGTTTTGAGATCATCAAGTTGTGTTTCTGTTGTGGCTGCATCATTAAAAGTGCATTGTGTCTGAAAGCAATGCTTAGTTACTCATTTTTTATTTAAAAACAGTTTGTTCTACAGTGTGTAAATAAAATAGGATTTCTGGCACTTATGAATCATCAATAACAGATGTAGCACCGCATAACTATTTTCACACTGACAGTATCTATGACTCTAACAAGGGTTAAGGAGTATTTAGTGGAATTTTGAGCAATAACTAATATGTATGTTACAGAGTTTTCTGGGGGTCACAGGTGTCACACAAAGAACTCAACTAAAATAGCTGGATTTAAAGTGGATCATGCCAATGAAGAGGGATTTCATCAACTGCAACAAACCTTTTTTCAGGAAAGTCATATTTAAAGAAATCGGTTCTCTCTTGCACAGTCATACACTCACACCTGAAAGCTCCAGCTGCATCTCCTTAAGAGAATATGGTCCATAGTACTGAAAGAAGGGCTGTTTTTTATTTATCCTACACATGCAAATGCATCTTTTATTCTGTGCAGTTTGGCACAAAACACATGTGCATCTGGGGATGATGGACACAACAGTCGGCCTCGTTTACTGAAAATTATGTTTATATAGAACTAATTTGCTGCAGTGAATAGATGCTGAAGGACACCACCTGGATCATGATTTCTACTAATGTAACGAGGAAATGTTGTTAATTAACTTTTATGAGGTTGTCAGAAATGTGAATATTGAACATGTCAGTAAAAATACCTCTTAAATACCCCAAAAAGTTGAGCATCTTTTTGGGGTATTTAAGAGGTAACAGTTGAGTGCCACACATACATGAGGTCTTTGGGGACTTGATACCTGGATTTTAAATATATCTGTGTTTTAACCATAGATTATACAATACACACACACACACACACACACACACACACACACACACACACACACACACACAAACACACACGTTATGGTTAAATGTTACATTCCCTATACTTTGTAAGCAGAATGTAAGGAGAGATGGGGTCTGAGTTTTTAACCAAACCTTTGAAAAATGCATGTGCTATATTTACTGCTTCAGTTTTAGGCAATAAGTCAGAGATGGTGCTCTTGAATTTATGGGGTAGGAATAACCAACATGTTGTTGCACCTGTTGTTCAAACCTCTCTCTGAAGCTGGGCACCGATCTCTTTAATGTGCCGCAAGAATACAGAGCAGAAATATTGTTTACATTGAATACAATCCTTATAGCAAATCCATCTCATCCAAAATATAAAAGATAAACCAATTTAGTAGTATGTAAACATATTTTTGTAAGCAGACTTTGTTTAAATGGCTCTGTCTCTGAATGGTTCATTCATTGCTCTTTATGTTAGAACGATGTGCCACACCTAAACATCCAGGTCAAGCAGACCAGGAGTCCAACTAGGGTGTCAGCTGCTAAGAGCATTTTGGGCCATATGATGTGTGTTAACTTTAACAAAATAAATGATGAAATCATTTAAAGTGTACAGAGTTATAGATGTTGTTGTTATGGTGCTACATGGTAGCACCATTTCTGTGTCAGAGTGGATGCAAGACTGATTTATTCTTTAATACAGCCATGTGTTCCTGGAGGATGCTGAACTACACACTAAATCAAGGGAACATATGCTTCCAGTTTGTCTGACAGTGTAGAAAAACTGCGCACAGAAGCAGCATTTTATGGTAAAAGTGTAGTTCCAGTTAACACCACATAATGATTTCAGACTTTAGGAAGATACTAGAAGGGGATTAGGCTCTGTCATAATCTGATCAGTAGATGCTTACTTATAAAGAAAGCGGTATTTAACAGCGTCAACTCAACATCACATATGAGAAGTTTCCTCAGTGCATGCACATTTTTAAGGTCTGATTTTTATTTTACAGCACACTGAAGCCATATGTGCGTTCAGTAATTTCTGTTGGAGGCAGACTGAATGAGTGTTACCTGAGGGAGCCATTTGGCATTCCTTGTTTCAGACCTCACAAGAGCCTCCCACAGCATGCTACATCTCTACGTGGTGTGCATGTGCATGAGTGCGGCCACAGTGTTGGGCTCCCCGTAGTTCTCTGAGTAACTACATCTGCAGTGTGTGTGCGCGCGCGTGTGTGTGTGAGAGAGAGCTAGTCACGGCAGCCTGGGATGTGTTTCATTGTGCTGTTCCCTGCTGTGAAAGTTGATGGGGTTTCCCACTGAGGACGTGCAAAATGATCCTGGCAAGTGATTTGCGCATGCTTCTGTGTGATTGTGCGCGTGTGTGTGAGAAAGGAAGGGAGAAAGACAGGTAGGGTTGATGGTGTATTCTGATAGTCATTGTGTGTTGCGTGTGTGTGTGTGCGTGCCTGTGTTACAATTATGTGCGAACAGGTAAGATAGGAAGTGAGTCTGATTGAAAACCCAGGCGATGAGGTGTCATGCTGTAGCTCTCATTTTACCTCACAACCGATGGGAAACCTATTTGATTGTTGCTGTGTGACTCGTTTCAGTGGCTGTCAATTTTCTGAACTCTCCTTCGTCTGGTCAGACGTGCTTCCTCTGCCTGATATGTGAGCTGGTTGAGAGAGCTCAGCCACATCAACCTAAGATGCAAAAGGGCAAATTCCATCCATCCATCCATCCATCCATCCATCCATCCATCCATCTTCATCCGCTTTGTCCGGGGCCGGGTCGCGGGGGCAGCAGCCTAAGCAAAGAGGCCCAGACCTCCCTCTCCCCAGCCACCTCCTCCAGCTTATCCGGGGGAATACCAAGGCGTTCCCAGGCCAGCCGAGAGATATAATCTCTCCAGCGTGTCCTGGGTCTGCCCCGGGTCCTCCTCCCGGTGGGACATGCCTGGAACACCTCACCCAGGAGGCACCCAGGGGGCATCCTTGTCAGATGCCCAAACCACCTCAGCTGGCTCCTTTCGATGTGGAGCAGCAGCTGCTCTACTCTGAGCCCCTCCCGGATAGCCGAACTTCTCACCCTATCTCTAAGGGAGAGGCCAGCCACCCTTCGGAGGAAGCTCATTTCTGCCGCTTGTATCCGCGATCTCGTTCTTTTGGTCACTACCCACAGCTCGTGGCCATAGGTGAGGGTAGGGACGTAGATCGACCGGTAAATTGAGAGCTTCGCTTTTACACTCAGCTCCCTCTTCAACACGACGGACCGGTGCAGCGTCCGCATTACTGCAGCTGCAGCCCCAATCCATCTGTCGATCTCCGGCTCCCTTCTCCCATCACTCGCGAACAAGACCCCGAGATACTTGAACTCCTCCACTTGGGGCAGGAACTCATCCCCAACCCGGAGTGGGCACTCCACCCTTTTCCGGCTGAGAACCATGGCCTCAGATTTGGAGGTGCTGATCCTCATTCCCGCTGCTTCACACTCGGCTGCGAACCGTTCCAGTGCGAGCTGGAGGCCCTCACCCGATGAAGCCAACAGAACCACATCATCTGCAAAAATCAGAGATGAGATTCTGAGGCCACCAAAGCGAAAGCCCTCCGCCACTTGGCTGCGCCTAGAAATCCTGTCCATAAAAATTATGAACAGAACCGGAGACAAAGGGCAGCCCTGGCGGAGCCCATCACCCACCAGGAACGAGTCCGACTTATTGCCGGCAATGCGAACCAAGCTCTTGCAACGGTTGTATAGGGATCGAATGGCCCGTAGCAATGGGCCAGACACCCCATATTCCCGCAACACCTCCCACAGGACACACCGAGGGACACGGTCGAATGCCTTCTCCAAGTCCACAAAACACATGTAGACTGGTTGGGCAAACTCCCATGCACCCTCATGCACCCTGGAGAGGATAAAGAGCTGGTCCAGTGTTCTGCGACCAGGACGAAAACCGCATTGTTCCTCCTGTATCCGAGGTTCGACTAACGGACGAACTCTCCTTTCCAGCACCCTGGCATAGACTTTCCCAGGGAGGCTGAGGAGTGTGATCCCCCTGTAGTTGGAACACACCCTCCGGTCCCCTTTCTTATTAAAGATGGGGACCACCACCCCGGTCTGCCAGTCCACAGGTACTGCCCCTGATCTCCACGCAACATTGCAGAGGCGTGTCAACCAGGACAGCCCTACAACGTCCAGAGCCTTCAGGAACTCGGGGCGGACCTCATCAACACCAGGGGCTCTGCCACCAAGGAGTTGTTTAACTGCCTCAGTGACCTCGCCCCCGGAAATTGGCGGGTCATTCCCCTCCTCCCCAGACTCTGCTTCCTCCTCGGAAGACGTGTCAGTGGGATTAAGGAGGTCCTCGAAGTATTCCTTCCACCGCCTGACAATTTTCTCAGTCGACGTCAGCAGCGCTCCGCCAGCACTATACACAGTGCAGGTAGAGCACCGCTTTCCCCTCCTGAGACGTCTGACGGTTTGCCAGAATCTCTTCGAGGCAGTCCGAAAGTCTTTTTCCATGGCCTCTCCGAACTCCTCCCACACCCGAGTTTTTGCTTCAGCCACTGCCCGAGCCGCATTCCGCTTGGCCTGTTGATACCTGTCGGCTGCCTCCGGAGTCCCACAGGCTAACCAAGCCCGATAGGACTCCTTCTTCAGCCTGGTGGCTCCCTTCACCTCTGGTGTCCACCATTTGGTTCGGGGATTACCACCACGGCAGGCACCAACCACCTTGCGGCCGCAGCTCAATGCAGCAGCTTCGGCAATGGAGACGCTGAACATGGTCCATTCGGACTCAATGTCCCCAGTCTCCCTCGGAATGCTGTTGACGAAACGTTTCTCCCACTGAAAACGATACGTCCAGATGAAGAGAGATCAGCTCTTTTGTTTTGCAGGTACTGAGTGTCAAGTTTTTGATGGAGCACCAAAGTGATAGTTTGCATACTTCATTCCTGTGGGCACTGGCTGGTGTTGGTGTTGTGGAATGGTGGGTGTACAGGTAGTAGAGACAGGGAGTAGCGAAGTGGGCTTAGAATGCTGCCCTGAGGAGTACCTGTGCTAAGTGTCAGTCTGGGTGAGTGATGAGAGATTAGACTGTGGTTAGTTTGTTAATAAGTCAATTTATTAAATATTATTGGCTTATATTATCTCCATGTACATGTTTTTCTATCAGCGTTATAAGGTATTGTGCAAGACTTCAGGGCATTTTATTTGTTCAGATTCCCATTTATCACATGATACCACCAGAGAGGCAACTGACTGGTCCTGAATTCGTAAGTAATCATGAAATGAAATCCAGCAAACAGTCAGTGTCCAAGAACTGTCTTCATCAACAGGAATGATCCTGGTATTAGCGACACAGAGCCCAGTTCTCAACATTGTGGGATTACATGAAGAGGCAGCTCCCTCAGCCACCCTGCAGTAGTGATCTCATTTGATCTGGGCTTGAGGTCTTTATTCCATACTTTTGGGCAAGATCTTAAAACAGGCTTGTGGAAAAACCTGCCCGAACTGCATAAATTAATTAAAATGGGCAAAGCAATGCAAACATCATCTGAAAGTGACCTGAGGACAGAGCTAGCTTGAAACAGACCAACAGGATAATTACCCCCAATATCAAATGACCCAAATATAGAGAGAGCACCAGAACTGGCAACAGGGTGATGAGCTGCCAATTAGCAAGAGCAACAGCAGTCAAAAAGAGTAGCAGGAGGCTAAGCCATTTGTGTAAGTACTTTGATGCTTATACTCTCTGTCTCGACTTGAAAAACTTCCCTTTTTCTCTCTTACAGTGATGAGGATGCACTGAACTTTCATGGTATTAAAGAGAGTTGGTTAATCTGAATACAGGGCTCTCTTAATTGGACACATTTTATAATCCTGCATTCGTTTGTCAACACTTTTCTGTTTTAACATATGATGGAAATAATGTGTGACTCAAATTGTCACACAGTATGGCGGTGTTTTTACTTGGTTAAATATCATCAGTGTTTCCCGGAGGAGAGAGGGAGGGAGCTGGTCTAGGTGCTCACAGTTCACTGTGGAGAGTCTGAGAGTGCGTGGTTTATCTTCTGTCACTGAGCTTTCAGCGCTGCGCTCCGCCTTTCAGTGATTTACTGTCGTACAGCAGCCCTGGCACTGCACTGACGGAGTGTGTGCATTTCTTTGAGTGTGTATTTCCCAGCACCAAAAGAAACTGACGGTACGAGAACACATACGTGAGAACATAATAAAAAAAGTGTCTCAAAAATGTAATTTAATTGAAATCTTTCCCCGATATTAACTATCTATTTGTTGACAGCATTATTTCGCCAAATTAAGTAAACCGGTCTTCATACAGCCCTAGAATTTAATTTGATTTCATGCTATTAAAAGCATCCCCCCAACCCCCAACAAAAAATTCTCATCTCATTTCCATAATATAGTACAACTTGTACGTTACTGTATAATTAATGGATTTGAAATTAGACTGAAGGACGGAGGGACAGGCTGTAGCAATGATGTCACCCAGAGACAAAAATCCAGGAGCTCCTCTGTGGACAGTGAATAATGGAACAATTACAAGGACACTGTGACTGCAGACATAGTGGTTCTACTGGAATATCCCCTCCATTCAAATAAAATAAAATTGGCTAAGGGAAAAGAGGGAAGGGCAGAGCTGTATCAACCAGCCAGGGTTCAGAGAGTAAAGGCCCACTTTAATTTTTCCAGAGACAGTAATACTTTTTCACAGCTCAAACACTCTTCAATTCATTCGTTCATTACCGGTATTAGTTTTTTTTCCCCTCAAAAGGTTTAAACAAGCTACAGTATAAAATTATATGTCACACAATCCATAATTAAAAATAAGCAAATGGAAAATTAAAGGATATATGATCTACTGCCAAAGTTTCACAACAAATCACATAAATGCCCCACCACTTTTTGTCTGCATTTGCTTTTAACGTCTTTTTTATGTATGTGAATGTACCTTACATAGCACATCTTTTACCAGTTTCATATAAAATAGCTATTTACTTAAATATCACTAAAAATATAAAATCTTTGTGTTTGCTTTCTATGTAAAATGAAAAAAAAAATCAATGCAAGGGACAACAAAAGGATGGAATGGCACTAAAATAAACAGCAGGAGGATTTTACAATGAATGAATGAATGAATGTAACTGGCAACCGGTCAATAATATAATTGCATAAAGAAACACAAGTTGGTGAACAGACCGCAAATACCTCACAACCTATGCACTGAGAGTTTAAATTTACAATGTTTGAAATGTTCCCGGTGATCCAGCTACTGGATGATTAGGTATTACTGTCCTCTTATGTCCACAACACCACTACCTTCTAAATGCCTGCAGAACTGAAAGGTACAGGTAATGAACCTCATGGATGAAGCCTATACACAAGTCTTACACTGGCAGCATAATTTCAGAAACACACAACTCCTTCAATTATAAAACAAAAGTCAACCTTTTTAGAGAAGACAGATGACTTTCTCATACTTATTTAAGCTGAAGTATTTGCTGTTTTGCTCTGTGACCTATTGGATGTAAAACATTTGTCTTTTTTTATCGGGTTCTATCCTGCTCAACAGATGAGCACTTTGTAAATTGATCCATTAAATGTGCTTTTCAACAAAGCATATCTCTGTTTACTTTTTTTATTTATGAATTTGTCATTTATACATTTAAAAACTGAGTGTAACATTTGCACTGACAAAGGCTAGCAAGTTTTAAACCAAACACTAACCACAAATTGTTTCATGAAGTTTCATCTTGACCCTTTTAGTGATCACCACCTTGGTGTCTTGAACACATAACATACCGACAATTTGTCACGCCTATAGGCATCACATAGTAATGTGAAAGGTGAGTCTGTGTTTCCTGTTTTACTTTGAAAGTCTGTGTCTCATGTTAATGTGTCTGGTTTTGCTTCCTTTGTCTCATCAGCCCTGATTTGTCCCAGCTATGTTTCCCTCTGTGTATTTAGGCCCTGTGTTTCTCTGTGTCCATGTCACAATCTGCTCTCATTCATGTTGTGTGTTCTGTCTGTCTGCGTACGTTTATTTGGATGTTTGCTACTTTTTGAGTTCAGCATTAAAGCTGTATTTAAGTTCACCTTTGGTTTCTGTGAGTCTGCATTTTGGGTCCTTTTCCTGCCTGCACACAGCCTTCACATGACAGAACCATAATTTACAATACAAACATTAGGTTTCATTGAGTATGACTTGAAACAAGTGACTGAGACAATAATGATGTCAGGAAATAATTTATTGAGGTCATAGATCAAGCAAGCTGTAGGAGGTATTTTTGCCCATGAACTTCTACGCAATGTGAACACATGAATCTCCCCCTACTGGCTATTGGAAAGTATGTAATTTTAAGCCACACTGGCTTTACTTTTCACAGCATGTACTCACATTCATATACAGCCTATGATCTATAAAAACCATTGTGATATATGGTATATTTAGTGTGGTATATAACACTGAAGCAAACACTTCACATGCTTTATGTATTTCATGATTGTATTTTAATTTGCTGGAATGGTTTTTGACCATCTCTTCACACATGTTGCGCAGAAACAGGATGATGGTGTAACTGTAACTAACTGTACTCAGGTTTCAGTTTCCACACCAAAAGCATATTTGTGATGCACACAACATGAACTCTTCCTCCCTGGTTTTAAGTGAATCAGATAGGCTACCCAGCCCCCACGAAGGAGATTACACAAATTTATGCAAAGCCTGTAAATGATTTATAGTGCAGAGCACAACAAGGGGCTTTTTTTCTTCTTTTTTCTTTTACAACACAGTGGACAAGATGAGGAGAGAGAAAGCAAGAGACACCGAGACCTTCAGTAATCCTTACACTCACCACCACATGCTCTTCCTATGCCACTGCCAACAGGAGTGGAGCAATAAAACGTGATGGAATTTCGGCATTTTTTTTTATATCATAAAACTAAGAGTCTGCTTTCAAGGCATATTCAGCCATTAGTGTTATTTCAAAGGAAATGGAAGAAAGTGCTTTTTCTCCCAGCACACGGGAAAGCTATTGTGGCTAATTCTACTGCCATGCAGGCAGCAGAGTGCTCCAATGGTGGAGCCCCATTCAGGACCACAGCACTCACTGTTGGCCTTGGGTCTATGTTTAGACAGAGCTTTTAAGCACTCGGATGTCTTGTGTTGACTACAAAAAGAAGAAGAAAAAAAGAGAAATCAAACAGCATGTGTGTGTTTGAGTGTATTTGTTGATTGCGCCTGTGTGTCTTACTGTATGTTTGTATAAGTGGGAGTTCTTCATCAGGGGGTGGGTGGGGATAAAAAGCAGAAATTCTTTTTCCTCCTCCCGTGGCAATGTCAACCCCCCCCAAGGATCCAACGCGTGGCCAGGTTTATACACTATTCATAAAGACCACTGTGTGGGAGAAAAATAGGCCTATTATTTCCAAACAATAATGGGATATATTTGTTTTCCAGCCCTGAGTGTAGGATTTTAGTGAGTTTGTATACATGTGTATGTGTGAGTCACATACAGTACATAACATCCTCAGACCTTCCTATAAATCATGCAGTCAGCTGAAGGCTATGCTGAATGTGTGTTTGAACCCTCACCTGGGCTTAATTATACACTGAAAAGTGTTTGCATGGGGTAGTAAAATAAATAAATAAATATAATAATTTTAATCCTGTCATCAACGTTGACACTTAACCATATCACACAGTGGTTAGGCCCTTTAATTCAGCTAAATTTTCTTTTTGTTATTTATATATTCAATACATTTTTTAAAATCAAGGTGTAAGCCTGTTTTTCTGAGGTAATTAAAAATGTATTTTTTAAGCTATATTCTCATAGGACATCAAAGGCAAACATCATTTTACAAAATATAAACTATTATGGGAAATTTAACTGAATCTAAAGTATTTAAACTGAGCTAAGCTTCAATCATTGTTCATGCTTGCCTTTCTGTAAAAGTCACTGCTATCTGCTTTAGCTATGTGACAGATTGGGGACCTGCCCAATGTCTTGCCCATTGTCAGCTGGGACAGGCTCCGGCACCACTGCCCAACTGATAAGTGCTTAAGAAAATGGATGGATAGATGGAATGATTACAGAATCTTACATAAATGTAATTTAACTCTAAATACAAAACGGTCTCCTGGTATATTATTAAGATCCCTAGCAAGATCCCCACATTGCATCAGAGACTCACTTTGTGTCACGGTCCCCGTGTCTCTCTGGTTGGCCCACGCTGGCTACAGGTTTTGTTGTTGTTAGTTTTAGTTTTTTGTCTCTCCTCCTCCTCTCTGCCTGGGTGGAGCTCATTACAGGCTCTCACTCTTGGCCCACGCACCCCTGTGGATGGTGTCCACCTGCGGCTGATCTGGCTGATTTCCCCAGCTGCTATTTAAGGCAGTGGCACAGAGCAGCTCACCGCTGGAACGTCAAACCACCTGAGTTCGTGCTCGCGGCATATTCAAAGAAGAATCGCTTACACGTGTTTTATGTTGTGGAACTAACCTTTGACCTTCTGTCTGTAGATTCTGGACCGAATCACCGGACCTGTCCAAGTGGGGCAGTGTGTGGAGTGTTGGAGCGAGTGCGGCTGAAGAGGAGTGCGTGTGTGCGGAGGAGCGGTGGCGGTGACTGAGTGGAAGAGGAAGCGTGTGTGTGGATTCCCCCCCCCTTCTCTCCCTGGAGCCCTGGACCCCCTCCCAACTCACTGTACATATATTTTGCACTAAGGTGATCCCTATTGTAAATAAATCCCCTTTTGTTTCCTTGAAAGAACTGTCTGCGCGTGGGTCCGTTCAGTAGCCATGACACACTTGGGCTTTGTTCAGAGCCATGAAAGCATGGAACAACTGTAAGGATGAAGACAGAATGTGGTTAACTCAGACTCATTTGTAAATGCAACATGTTTTTAGCTGTTGCAAAACACCTGTTGTAAAAGAAAGCTAGAATTTTCCTTTTCCCATTTTCTGAGTTTACCTGTGAGACCATGCTGTAAAATGCCCTTTAAAAGTTGGTAAGTTAATTCAATATACTTTTGGCACAAACCCTTTCAAGTTTCTAATACTTGTAGCTAATTTCATTTACTCTTGAAAGCAAAATTTGCTGTTCAAAATATCAATGTAGCATCTTCTTCACAACCAACCACAGCTGACCCACAGTATTAAGCCTACAGAAGCTCTGAGAGAGTTTATCCTCATGATTTCCTATCCAGCAATCTTGTCAGTGCCACATTTCCCCCCAAGGCTCCTGAACACCAACCGCCATTGCCGACTGACGGAGTGTGACCACCCTGCCTCCCCCCTTCAATTCCAACTCCCATCCACACAGCTTTACCAGGTGCTGAGCCCCCGTACTGTCCCCTTGGCCCAGTCAGCCCTCCTCTCCCATCCACCCCTTTAACCCTGTCCTTCAGACAGCATTGTCTGGACAAACAATGGAGTCATTGTTACCTCAAGGTGGCCTATTGTGGAGGGTGTTCACCAGGGGCTGCAGAGGTGACCCTGACAGTGTAACTCAGCACACCCCTTAACCCTCACCCCACATACACAGACACATGCTCACATATACTTCCCAAAGTTCACTTGTCCATTAGGGTTTCAGGTCACAGGGGACATCCAAAGTGGAGAACAGCATGTCCATGCTGTAGCACTGTCTATGTGTTTTCAAGCCACAACCTTGCGTTCACACTTTCTGTAAAGGCAGAAATACAGAGCCAAACTTCTTTTACTGAATGTTTTTTCACTAAATTATAAGTGCACTGCAAGGAAGCATCTTAAAAATGCTCTTTGGAGAGAATATTTTGAAAATGCTGACATGCAGTGTCAGCCAAACTTGTGCTCTCTCCCAGTCTGTCAACACTTGAAAATGAAAAGATTTCGTGGGAACAGTTAATGTGATTCAAAATAAAATACAAGTCACACAGAGAGATTCTGTGCTGCGTCCTATTGACAAACATCTTTCACTTGTCTATGCAGACTTCTATTTCATGGAGAAACTGTAAAATTGAAAAACTAAGAAGAGTTAAATCTCACAAGAACTAGTTTCATTCTCTACCTAATACTGTGTTCCAGCTGAAGTTGGACGTTCTCAATGAGAATGTTCAAGAAGAATGGCCCCTCAGGGCAGATTTCCAACTCGGAATATCAGAGTAGCCCCACCAACCCTAACTTAACAATCCAAGATGGTGGCATTTAACTTATCATCAGTAAACCTTAAACGGACATCCAACTTCCGAGGTAAATTGAACACAGCATTAATCATACTGATGAACAGAACAGACATTTCTTAGGAGTACTGTTCACACTGGACCATTTACATAGCATGTTACACACAACTCAAATTTTTTTTTTTTACAGTATGAGAAATCAGGCTAAACTTTTCCAATAAATCATCAAAAAGCTGCCTACTTTTCTTTTCATACACAAAGCTCATTCCTTGTGCAACCAGTGTTGCTCATATTTCCAGTTTAATACTCCCTCTCCATCTGTGAACTGTGGAGGGTCTGTATCAGCATGAATTCTATTCAAATAATCTTGAATGGGGTTATAGAGAAAACCCTGTTTGTCTCTTCAGGTACTTCCTCTAACTTTTCCTGGGGGATCCTTGGGCATTCACAGTCATTGTAGCACAACCCCAGAAGGTGTTGCCCTATCCCTGGGACTTCTGTCAGTTGAATGTGAGCAGAAAAACAGAATAATAGCCCCCCTTATCCTGCTCATTTTAAAGAGACTGGTTAAGTGGTTTGAATTAAGAGTGGCCTTGTCCAGATTAGAGAAACCTTGAGTTATTTTCTCTGCAGGCTAAAATATGTAAGGTGAGTAAATCAGATATTACAAGCCCTGAAATCTGAGTCTGAATTTTTAAATAGCTCTCTCTCAAACTAAATGTTTATTAGCTTATTAGGAACAGCCCCTTCTTAAAGGTAAAAGAGGTTTATTAAACATTAAATTTGTCATACTTATAAATATTAGCAGTTTCAGCCTAAATTCCAGCTGATTGTGATGATTCAAATGGTGATACAATTGTACTTGTGTACAGAAATATGTGGCCACTTTTTTCTCCCCTAGATGTTTCTCCTCACTTAGAGATTCTGAGGCACAACCACAAATACAGAATCTGTCACATAAAACACACATAAGTGTTTTTGCTTATGCAGAAACATTTGTGATCTAACAGGACTCATCGCTCATCGTAAGGTGCTGACTGAGAAAATAGGGTTTCAGGGCCTTTGAGATAAGGCTTGCTCAGCTTGCACCATTTTGATGCTTTAGATCATGTATAAGTGTAGTGAATTTCATGTTAAATTAGTTTATCCACCTTTTTCAGGAGATATTATTATCCTCCCCGACAACCTTGTTCCTAAAAATTCCTGCAGATAAAAACTTTTATTTCATGAAATGGAGTTAGGCTGTCTAATCCAACATTTCCCCTCTGTTGGTATCTCCGTCTGTAATGCTAGGGTGTAGATAGACGACCCATCTGCCCATCTCCCCTGACTGAATACCAGGCTATCATCTTACATACACACAGTATTCTCTGTCAGTCTGTCTCCTTCTGTCTGTCTGATGGAGTACGACATGGAAACAGACTCCCCTTTGTCAGTTTATTTTGCTGGTTTGCTGGGGGTTGGGGTAGTTTAAACCCACTTCCTGTGCTGAGATGCTAGAAGAAGGCATTTGGCTCTTAGAAATGGTTTTCAGCTGTGAGCTTTTATGATGTATAAGTTATGTCCACATTAGTCACCTATTCACTGGTTCTGGCACCCATTGTCTCTCAGGTGGCAAGGAAGTATCAAAAACTTTGATTACGCTTGGTCTAATTCAAGGCCCTATAGAGTTTTGCTTCCTAACAGAAAACACTACAATACAAATTTCCATCCAGTTTCTAACTTTTCACTTGTTCTATTAAGGCACCCCAACAGATCCTGAACCAGCATTCTCTGTCTCTTTCTGTCTCTCTTATATCAACAGTGCAGATAACATTGCAGGTGAACCTTTCATAAAAGGCTCCAAGTACCCAACTCAGCACATATACTATTTTATATGGTTATTAGGTTATTAGTCCCATTAACCTTTGAAAATAGAACATGGTGGCCATTTTCAAGGGGTCTGGGGACTCCAGTAAGAAAAAAAAATGTCAGCATTTATTAAAACGTTGTCGTTTTTGAACAATCACCATGTGAAATCATACTTGTTTGACCATGCAGGAGTTGGCCTCAGAAACCTGAAATTACTCAGAAGTTTCCTTGTTTCAGATTCAAACTTTTATTTTTATTTTTTCAAATTAATTTGATAACAAGGTGCTGGTGTGTAATAGCTGGGATAGCAATTTAGTTTCAGCCACATATAGCAGATGTAGCGCTTACCCAACTCTCCTGTGGCTCCAAGAAACTGTTGAAGCTGACTCAGGATCTAGAAGGTTCTCTACAATTTATGATTTTGGTGGTTTGGTTGTTGGCTGAAAGGTGGGGCACAACCTGGTTAGGCAAAATTGCAGGTTCTCACTATAATGATAGCAGCTTATGTTCTTGTGTATGTCTACTCCCTAACTCCTCCAAGATGTGTCAGTCAGTCTGGTTGATACTTACTATGTAAACTGCCTAGGGTACAAGGATTGTCAACATCTATCTAACTTTTTACAAGAAATCCATACAACTTAATTAAATTATGTGTAGTAGTTGATCACTAAACAATTGACAACATTATGAACATTCTGTGTACTTCACAATACATGTTATATGTACATTTATGGGTACACACACATGGATATGTAACCTGCACAGAAGTTGAAGAATAAATATATGTTTGTCTCATTTGTTTGTTTGGTGTTTATGAACAGCCGTTTTTGCCATATCACTTTAAACAGCGATATAATGAAGCTCAAAATAATTACACGATAAATTAACATACCATACCATACCATACCAACTTTATTTCTAAAGCACTTTAACATAAAACCAGAGTTTCACAAAGTGCTGTACATGTTAATAGCATACGTAAAGAAAATTAAAATGAGATACGATAAAATAAATAGATACAATAAATTGAAACATGTTAAAACAAATTGAGTCAACCCCTCTAATCAATGCCAAAGGCTTCAGCGAATAAATATGTTTTAAGAAGACTTTTAAATTCAGAGAGAGAAGAGGCCTGCCTTACATGCAAGGGTAGATCATTCCACAACTTTGGAGCAGCTACAGCAAAAGCACGATCACCTTTAAATTTATACTTAGTTTTCGGTACCTTAAGGAGCTGCTGATTGGCGGACCTAAGGGAACGGGCAGGTGTATATGGTTGTAGTAGCTCCGAGAGGTAGGGGGGGGCCAGGCCATTAAGAGATTTAAAAGCAAATAAGAGAATTTTAAAAACAATCCTAAAATGTACAGGTAGCCAGTGGAGTGAAATTAAAATAGGGGTAATGTGCTCAAACTTTTTTGTTCCAGTTAAAAGACGTGCTGCAGCATTTTGCACAACCTGCAGGCGCCTAATGGACGCATCACTAACCCCAAAATAAAGTGCGTTACAATAATCCAGCCTAGAAGTAACAAAGGCATGGATTACTGTCTGAAAATGCTGTTTCGATAAGATAGGCTTTATTTTGGCTAATTCCCTCAAATGAAAAAAGCTAGATCTTACAACAGCTCTGACCTGGCTTTCAAGTTTAAGATTTGCCTCTATTTTAACTCCCAGATTAGTGATGACTGGTTTAACATACTGTGCCAGTGAACCAAGATCTATAATAGTGGCCTCAGAAGCGCCACCAAAAACCATCACTTCTGTTTTCTGTTCATTAAAATGTAAAAAGTTCAAAGCCATCCAAGTCCTTATTTCATCAAGGCATCTGAGCAGCGGGTCTACTGAGAAGCCATTTATCTTTTTAAGTGGGAAATAAATCTGGGAGTCATCGGCGTAGCAGTGGAAAGAAATCCCATGTTTCCTGAAAATAGACCCAAGGGGTAGGAGATATAGAGAGAAAAGAAGCGGGCCTAAAACTGAACCCTGTGGAACCCCACATTGAAGAGAAGCAGTAGAGGATACAAACTCCCCTAGTTTCACAGAGAAAGTTCGCTCTGCCAAATAGGATCTGAGCCACTGCAGTGCGGTACTCCGCATACCCACCAACTGCTCTAAACGGGAAATTAAAATATTATGATCCACTGTATCAAAAGCAGCAGTTAAATCTAACAGCACAATAATAACACAGTCACCTGAGTCATTTGCCAAAAACACATCATTAAAAACTCGTAAAAGGGCAGATTCAGTACTATGTAAAGCTTTAAAACCAGATTGGAAAACTTCTAAAATACCGTGTTCTTCTAGGAAGGACATTAATTGCTTGTAAACTACCTTTTCAAGAATCTTTGAGATAAAAGGCAGTTTGGAAATAGGTCTGTAATTCGCAATTATATCAGGATCAAGAGCAGGTTTTTTGAGTAGAGGCTGAATCACTGCATGTTTGAGATTGACAGGTACAACACCAGAGGACAGACTACTATTTACAATGGATTGTACAGCTGATGCTATAGTGAGAAAAACCTCTTTGAAAAATCGAGGAGGGAGAGCATCATAAGGGGAACCTGAGGGCTTCATGTGAGCAACCAACTCCTGCAGGCAGAGCATGGAAACTGGCTCGAACCTGTCAAAGACAGCAGAACTAGGGACAGGGGTAGAAGGGTCGGGAACGGACTGGGAAGTCTGTGCTTTGACAGATAGCACTTTATCAATAAAAAAGTGTAGGAAGTTTTCACAAATTTCCTGAGAAGACTCGACAGAAGACTGTGGAGCATGAAGGACCATGTCAATAGTCTTAAATAAGACATGAGGCTTACGACAATTTGCCTGAATAATAGTAGCGAAATGTTTCCTCTTAGCATCTTTTACAGTTTTCTGGTAAGAATTCCAGTAATCTTGTAACATTTGGTATGACACCTGAAGTTGATCCTTCTTCCATTTACGTTCAGCTCTCCTGCACTTTCTTCTGGCAGCCCGGGTGTCTTCATTCAGCCAGGGTTCAGATTTGGCTTTAACTTGCTTAAGCTTAAAGGGGGCCACTGAATCTAAAGCAGTTTGGCGTGTTTTCATACACGATTTAAATACATAGCAAAAGAATTTTTAGACTGAATTAACTGTTTGAGAAATATAATTTTAAATTTCTGTTTACTTACATACTGTTCGTAATCTCTCAGACCAACACCTCATCAGGTTCACTCTGAGGATGAACACAATGATTTCTCAAATATTTCATATCTAAAATCTTTAAACATATGTTTTCTTGCAGGTTTTAAGTTAGGCTAAAGACTGTGGTTAATAAGTAAAACTGTTATTTTAAAGTTATTATTATTATCATTATTTCATCTTCTTACCATCATTGGATTCCCTTTCAATGATGAATTAAATTTCAATGAAATCTTCTTATCTTGCCTTCCCCACATTATTTTTTTAGAACTTCCTATCATGTTCTTATATTTTTCCATGTCTAAAATTTGCTTTAATCTTTTCTGAGCCCACATCTGTTATAGGAAATTTGTTATATATTTGTTTTAAAACCTGAAAACGTATAAAATAAAAAATTGGACACATGAAAAATTCAATTAAACCTCAAGATTCAAGACCATGACCGTTGCAACTCCCAGAGTAAAACTATTGTTTTCTATGTTACAGAGAATCAAAGAAGGTCCATTTGCCAGGCAATTGCATGACTAAGAGAAAAAATAACTTTTATCCTCTATTCCCTTTTGAGATTTTTCCTTTTTATAAAATTTGTACTTTCCCCCCTGTTTTTCTTGATTAATACTGGAGACAGTCTACAAAGAAAATTTGTGATGTTTTCTGTTTAACAATTTGTGGAAATAGTTTAAGTTCAGAGTTCACATGATTTTAACAGAAGCCTACCCAGCATTAGATATTAAATCCAGCATCAATTTGACATTTACATGTACTAATTATTTATGTGCTTACTGTAGTAGTCTGCATTAATGGTTCAGGTCTCCAGTCCGTCAATAGATGAAGTTGTCTTTGCACAGTAGCAGCAGTTACTACTAATGCAAATGAAGGATTTTCTACTTGGCTCAACTATCAAAACATGTTATTGCTTTTACTGTGAAAACTTAGAAATGCAATGTATTTGTCACTGGAATCACTTAGCAAACATACACTATAAAGAGTACTTTTTGTTTATGGTGGTATGCCACCTTAAACAAAAAGTTTTAAAGAGTTGTAAATTGTTGCTTCCATAACTAAGACACCGCACAATACTGTTACTGAGATGTTTGATGGGCCCAGCCTGACACATGCAAAATATGCAAGTCACTGTGTGCTAAGACCAGCACCATGTCTGGGTTTGTTTTGACAAACACTACATGGACAGAAGTATCGGGCCACGTGTTTCCAGCTCTGCAACAGGTGCATAAAACCAAGTACCTGAAGTCTGATCTTTCACAAACATTTGTGAAAGATCAGGTCAGTCTAAAAAGCTCAGTGATTTTTTTTTGCTTCTGGACAAAACTCATAGTTACAGTTTACATAGTTAAACAGTATGCAGCTTAGTGTCAGGAGGTGCTCTGTATACAAATATTAAAGTCAGTTATTTTTTGTCCATTTTCTTTAAAAAGCATGCACTGCAATGTCCCAGATATGTCTGAAAAACAGCTGTAAAGCCTTTAAAAATGATTCCAATGTCACAGGATATTTTTAAGCTACTGTTTCAAATCTTTTCAGCCAGCCCAATTTTTTTCCCAATAACTTAGTATTTGAAAAACTGAAAATACTGAAAAGCATGAACTGGAAAAACAAATTATTTTACAATAACAATTATTGATTTATTAGTCTTCACATTACTATAACATAACTGCATATTAACATGGCGTTTTTCATATGCTGATTTCATTTGGCCTTTTTCTATTTGTCATAACTGTAGTAAATGCAAATGTAGACTGTTAACAATAAATAAACTGCTCTCTAATTTTCAAGGCACTTTGGGAACCACTGCTCTAAAGTGGCTGTAGCGATTGTTAAAGAAGTAAAAGAGAAAGTTATATAGAGTCACAAAGTCAGTGTGATGAGGGTGGATAGACAGGCCAACAAAAAAAACGGTTTTAAACACAGGAGACAGCTGTTTGTTTATTGATTCAAGCCAACTCTCAACATTTGTTCATAACTCTTCTATAAGCTTAACAGCAGTTTTAATACTGCACACATAACAAAAAATGTCCTCTAAAGTAGAAGAGGTACTTATTCTAACCCCAAACCCTATCTTTTTCTAGCCCTAACTGAAGGTATACGTCTTCCTAACCTTTCACCGCATTGTAGCTCCATAAAGGGGGGTCCCTTGCCTGTTTGTTTGAGCTATCTTCTGCTGATAGTTCACTCTTATAGTTCCTGTGGATTAAGACTTTTGATCTTTTGACTTTTGACTAGGACTAGTCGAAGACTTGTTTGGAAAATATTGTGGACATTCTTAATCAGATCACATTTTTTTTAAAGTAGAAGTTCAAGTTAGCTAGTGGATTAGTATTACTTTAAACTTATTATGGCTAACAGTAAACACAGCTATCACCAAATCATTAAAACATTAACAACTGCAACACTAAAGAGTGATTAAAAAAAGCTTTTTGAACAGAAAAAAAGTGGAAAAAAAACTCATGCCTGTCCTCTGATTTCTTGTTTATTAGAATCTGTTATATCAGCTGATGTCCATCAGTTAGAGAAATGCAAATAATGAAAGAGAAGGCTAAAGACTGCTGATGTTAACGGGCATGTGCCCTCATCACCGGGGTCAGCAACGTCATGTTGGGTGAATCGGTGAAGTGGGAGGAGACAAGGTAGATGACTAATTAGAACTCTAAAACACTGGGCAGGTCACAGAGGTCAGATGACATCATCAGGACATGTCAGTGTATTGTAGAGACCCCACTATTGAAGTGGACTCCACTACAGTTCATCTGACCTTTGACCTGTTTCAATAGCTAATTAGTTAGTGCAGATCATCAAAGTCTAACTACATAATGCTGTCGTTTTTGATCTCCTTCTGTGTTGTTGGACATTTGCTGTCGCTAATATTTTCCATGTACTTGTAGATGTTTCTAATTGTCAGTAGATTTGTCTCCCTGTTTGTAGAAATAAGGTTTCAGTGTACGGTGTTTACTCTCTGCCATTGGTCTGTAATGGGAAGCAGTTTCTTGATTGTGTCTGATTATGTCTAAACTAACGGGATGAGCCGGGGTCTCTTTGAACGTCAGCGTTTCTGCTGGAGTGTTTGAAGTGAAATCCAGTAAATGCCATATATTCCAACTTAAAGTTGTTGGAATATATCTACTAGCACTGACAATAACCACTGACATTAAAAATAAACAGATATCGTGACAACAAAACCCATGATAACACTGTCATAATTATCGGGTATACACTTCTGTATGCTGTATTTTGATGCTGGTTATCATCTGCTGTAAACAGTAAATGGAAAACAATGCAATTTTTGTTCTCTTAATTAAATGAACACGTGGGGGCTGACCAGAAGTGTAACTTATTCACCTTAAATTGAGAGTAATGTCTTTGTTGGTCCAAAAGCTTAAGTTAACCCATTGATTCTCATTCCTGTCATTACAATATTCATACCATCCTGTTCCTTGGTTCCATTCGCTCCTCCCCTTTTGTCTGACTCCAAATGCTGACCTCATGGCTGCAGGAGTTGCTCTATTAAACAGCATCTTACCTCTTTAAAATTCACAGTCACACTAAAAATACAATTACACCTTACTCCTTTGAACTCCTCTCTCCTGCCACAAATACTTTTGTTGCCACTGTCTATAGAAAAGGGAGAAAGATGTTAACTTTATTTAACAAATCATCTAGCTGGGGAAAACACGACTACGCAAAAATCCATGCAACCTTGCATTAGAGTTTAGAAAAAAGACTGAGTCACATTATGATAGGACACAATAGGTCTCTGTTTGCTTCAGAGGTTCCAGTCTGATATTGTGAGCATGAATAAAGTGAAATAGTTTGAGTGAGTGAGCACTGTATCCATATAGCAGACTGTTTTTTAAGTGTCTCTTAAGAGGATTCCCCCACTCAGATCATCTTGCACTTTTATATCAGTGGAATTTAGTCTGATTAACACATAATTTCACAGTGATAAGTTTTTTGTAAATGTGACACTAGAAACAAAACCAATAACCCAAGCCACACCATATTTGAACCCTCCACCTGTCTCGTGGTTCATACCTGGCAGGTCTCATTTCTTTTTACTGATGAAACATGAATTTTGGTGCTTATGCTGCTGGTTGTGTAGCAAGAATGTTGCAAGACTGTCACACTATCAGAGAGAATAAAAGGTCCACTGTAATCCTAGTCACAGTGATAAAATGTCAGTATACCGCGGAGAGCTCTGCCTGGATGCAGCTGCTGAGCTCCTGACAGCTTTGTCAGTTGAGGTGGAGATCACACTGGCCAGCAGCAGAGGAAGCAGCAGCAACAACAGTCATTCTCATAGTTTCCATCTGTCCTTTGGGATATGAATAGCTACACCTGCAAGCCGTCTGCCACAGAGAAAAGCGAAAGATTTTTTCACTTTTGCTGCTACTCTTGGGGACAAACAGCATATTTAAATATTGGCATTTCACGAAAGATACCTTGAAACTACAGGCACACAGGAAATGGAGCACTTAGCACCAATATAGAGGACCTAAAGGGGTCATTTCTAGCTATATATTTTTTGTCCTTGGACTGTTACAGAATTGCAGGTGGAAGAACCAAATGCAAACTCTTACAGCAGCAGAATAAACTGAACATAAATGTTTATTCAAACTGGTGGAAAAATCTGCAAAACAAAGTTCACACAGGAATCAGACAATTCAGGCAGTGGACACACAAGGAGCAAAAACAGACACTGTGACAAGGACTGATATACTGATATATATACACTACTATATACACACACAGAAGAAAAGATAAGGAAAAGACACCAGGGAGGCTGTACTAAACTGAAACATAGAGAAGTAAATACAAATTAATACTCAAGATGTAAACAGAACCAAGAATACAAAAGCAATCAGAACTACAGCCGTAAAAACCCAGATACAAAACACAAAGAACCCCAGATGCTATGACACTCAAAGCCCTGGATCAGAGACCCAGGGCGTGAAGGTCACTAAAGTATCTTGGCATGATTCGCATTCACTGTTTTAATTCAATTCAATTCAATTCAATTTTATTTATATAGCGCCAAATCACAACATAAGTCGCCTCAAGGCGCTTCATAGATACAGAGAAAAACCCAACAATCATATGACCCCCTATGAGCAAGCACTTTGGCAACAGTGGGAAGGAAAAACTCCCTTTTAACAGGAAGAAACCTCCGGCAGAACCAGGCTCAGGGAGGGGCGACCATCTGCTGCGACCGGTTGGGGTGAGAGAAGGAAAACAGGATAAAGACATGCTGTGGAAGAGAGACAGAGGTTAATAACAGATATGATTCAATGCAGAGAGGTCTGTTAATACATAGTGAGTGAGAAAGGTGACTGGAAAGGAAAAACTCAATGCATCATGGGAATCCCCCGGCAGCCTACGTCTATTGCTGCATAACTAAGGGAGGATTCAGGGTCACCTGGTCCAGCCCTAACTATATGCTTTAGCAAAAAGGAAAGTTTTAAGCGTAATCTTGAAAGTAGAGATAGTGTCTGTCTCCCGAATCCAAACTGGAAGCTGGTTCCACAGAAGAGGGGCCTGTTTTAGCTTCTGTCTCTTTAAGAAGTACCAGTGGAAAAATAGAAATATACTAGAAATATAAAAAGTAACTTTTGTCTCTGTCACGGCCAGGGGATTAGCAGGCCGCTGACTAGTAGTGTTCTCTCTCTTGCTCTCTCTCTCTTGCTCTCTCTCTCTCGCGCCAGGGCGGAACTCATGGTGGGTTCACGCCCTCGGCCCACGCCCCTCTGAAGAGGAAACACCTGGGCCTCATCAATGCAGCCAGCATTTAAGCCAGGGAGTTGCGTCTACTCATCGCTGGATCGTTGTGTGTGACTCGCGTCAGTGCAGCCCGGCTCTGAGCAAGTTCTCTTTTGCTTCCCTGTGCAAAACCTCTAACGTGTGTTTTCTTCTGTACATAGATCCCCCGGACCCGACCCTGCATTCCCCGAGCGGATTCCCTTTTTGTGTGAGTGTGTGGAGAGAGAGTCAGAAGAGGAGCAAGTGTCTTTTCCCTACCTGGATTTCCCCGGAGCCTTTTCCCTGTCACCGCTTTGTATATAGCACTATCCCCTGCACTGTTTGTATATACACCTGGTGGAACTGTAATAAATATTGACTGTGCCTCTGAGTCCTGCGTGTGAGTCCTCAAGCGAACCGTGACAGTCTCCATTGAAACTAGTTTCAAGCCATTCGATACTATAACTTGCCTCCACCAGTGTGTGAATGTGAGAGTTAATGAATAGTGGAATTGTAAAGCGCTTTGAGGGTCTCAAAAAGCGCTATATAAATGCAATCCATTATTATTATCATTATTATCAACACTACACTACACAAACGTTGTTACAGTAGTGATGTTACTGAACTGATGGTAATTTTACTAATAGCTTATATTGTTTTGCAGCAAACCTGTCTATTCACATGAGCTTTGTTTCACGCTGGGATTTTTGCAGTGATCAGAAATATTTATTGTTCATAAATGAAATGTGTTCACAATAGATTCTACCTGTAGGGATCCGTCTCTACGTATTGCACAAAGAAGAAGAAGAAGAACAACAACAAAAAACTGCCCATGTTTCCATTTGGAGCAAGCAGCATTTCAGCAGTGGGACTGTTTGACATAGCAGCTGTGTGTAGGCTGTGGCCTTTGTACAATAACCTTGATTCTCTAGGGAATCTGGATTCCATCTTTAGTTTGGAGCTCATTAAGCTGATTATTCCCATAATCTCTCTGATGGTAGGCTGAATAAAGAAAGGCACATTAGTAATTGCCTTCTTACATATTGGTCTGTTTGGCCCTGTTGCCTGCTTCAGTAAGTGACACAACGATACAGTGCTCTAGTGTGCAGGCCTGAAAGAGTGTGAACATGATCTCACAGAGAACAAGACATGAAGTCTTAAAGAGACAAAGGTGATTTTTCTATGCATTTTCTATGTTTCACTTGAATCTCTTCTTTTAGTTGGTATGCACACACACACATACACACATACACACACACACACACACACACACACACACGTGTGCTCCTTTGTCTCTCTCCTGTCACAGGTTTCGTGACATGACTGACAGCTCTGACACCACCAATCAGCTGTGGCTCAGCAAGGTCACCCTGTGTTGCTTGACTCTAATTGGCTCGTGTGCTTCTACCTGTCGTCCCTGTCTGCTTTGATCACTGCATGTTAGTGATCAGTGGTTGTGCAACTATGTACAATGTGTTTTTGTGTGTCTGTGTGTGTGTGTGTGTGTGTGTGTGTAGTGTATTGTAGTATATGGTGGGGTTAAGTTGGGAAGGGAAGGTGGGTGGTGTAAATTCAAACTGAGAGAGGTTGTTAACGAAGGTAATTAAATTGCAGCAAAAGTCAATTAAAAGCGTGTGTGAGGCAAAAGTGGCTGGACATACATATTCACTTTTATAGCTTCCACTGTTTCCACAGTCACTGATTAATAGCTCCAAATAAAATGTCAGTTAATTTTTCAGAAAATGTAATTAGTTATTGCATCATTTAAAAATAGTTGCACTGTACCTTCACAAAGATTTAAGATAGCACTACAACAATGTTTTGTAAAAGTGCGTTTTTACTTGGAAGGTATACTCAAGCCTCTAGTTAGAACTTATATCATGTTCTTATGAAGCTCTGAATGCTAACCAGTGCAACACTGTGACTTTACTATACAATTAATCGCAAATTATTATACAATATATACAGAGTGCTTAACAACCACCACCTGATGTAATGATTATGCCACAGCTATCCTCAACTTTCATGTTTCTATAATGGTTAATCCACCAGCATGCACAAGCTGTTTAATGGAAATGATTTTTTTACTGCTAAAATATAATTACTGTTACATGAACGTTCAAATGTACTGTTTTACAAAATAGCAGAAAAATTAGTAAAGCACACTTAAATTTTTTTTTCAAATTACAGTTATCTACTTGCATTCCTGAACAGAAAAATAAGTTTCAGTGTTGAAAGTGATTCTCAGAGCAATGCAAAGTGCCAGCTCAGATTTATGAAGTATAATAATTCAATTCAGTTTTATTTGTATTGTGCCAATTCACAACAACAGTCATCTGAAGGTGCTTTATATTGTGCAGTAAAGCCCCCCCAGTAATATAGAAAAAAACCCCTAGCAGTCAGATGACCTCCCCCACCAAGCACTTGGTGACAGTGGGAAGAAAAAACTCCCTTTTAACAGGAAAAAGGCTCCAGCAGAACCAGGTTCAGGGAGGGTCATCTTCTGCAACTGACTGGGGTGAGTGAGAACAAAAGACAGACTGTGGAGGAGAGCCAGAGATTAATAATAATTAGAAATTACTAATGATTAAATCCAGAGTGATGTATAAACACAGAGAGTGACAAGAGGTGAGTGAAAAAGAAACAGTTCATTATGGGAAGCCCTCAGCAGTAGGGGTGCAACGATACACAAAATTCACAGTTCGGTTCGATACTTTGGTGTCACGGTTCGATATTTTTTCGATACAAAAAATGTTCATGCTTTTTTAATTTGTCATTTATTAAAATTATAAATATATATTTTAACTCAAAAGTACAGTTTTTAAATTTAATGTTGCTGAAACAACAAAATGATAAAAAAAAAATATATATATGATCGAGAAATCACTCATCTTTGGAAAAGAGAGTTTATTACAGAGAAATGGCTCTTTCCAAAATAAAAGCTATACTATATGCTTCTTCTGGGGTATATTCTCAGCAGCATATTAAACATATCAGGTCCCCATAAGGAGAATCATGTGCTAACGGCTGTCTAAATGACTCGGGTAAAGTTTGTAGCATGCGTGCTTGTTGTTTTTGTCTGCTTCCACTTGTCTTTGCACTAGGATGATGTCGGTGTAAATGTGCAGTCATATTCATTGTGTTCCCACTAGTGCTGTCAGCGTTAATCTCGTTAAAATGACATTAACGCCATAACGCCGCAAATCTCCGTTAACGAGTTACCGCGGATCGCCCCGTGTGTGGGGCTGGACAGCGTCAACATGTTAACGAGCTAACTGCGCTAACACACTAGTTCCCACCAATTGAGCATTGCGTGGCACATCCGACATACTGTTTTACTTTTGTCCATGACGTGCTTACCATCAGGGTCATGCTTCACATGAAAACCAAGATAGTTCCAAACGCCAGATCTGAATGAGGGTGGGGGAGGTTCATTTTCGGGTAGCGTTGAGGCAGTTGCCATGTTGCAACGAGCTTAGCTTCTGTCTTGCTAGCTTGCGCTGCGCTCAGTGGATCTGCACTCAAAAGTGCAGCCTAGGTGGAGTAGTCGAGCGCAGATCCACTGAGCATTCAACACAGACAGCATCGTCAGAAGAAAAGTTGATAAAATAAATAAAAAAATTTGTATTGTTCGATACATATGCATACCGAACCGAAAGCACTGTATCGAATGGTTCAATATCGATACGAGTATTGTTGCACCCCTACTCAGCAGCCAAGGCCTATTGTAGTGTAATTAAGGGAGGATTCAAGGTCACCTGATCCAGCCCTAACTATAATCTTATAAAGAATAATCTTAAAAGTAGAGAGGGTGCCTGTGTCCTTAATCCAAACTGGGAGCTGGTTCCACAGAGCTCTGCCTCCCATTCTACCTTTAATATCCTAGAAACCACAGGTAAGCCAGTAATTTAGTCATGGGGCAGGGATAGCTCAGTAGGTAAAGTGGTCGCCCCATGATCGGAAGGTCGGCGGTTCGACTCCACTTAACGGCTACCCTGAGGTACCCCTGAGCAAGGTACCGTCCCTACACACTGCTCCCCGGGCGCCTGCTTAGTGGGCTGCCCACTGCTTCACTGAGTGAATGGGTCAAATGCAGAGAAAAACAAGTAATTTCCCCATGGGGATCAATAAAGTATCCATTATTATTATTTTGGGTTTTAAACACATTTTTGACACATTTCTAAAATATTAGTTTTTTCTTGTTTTATGGCAAGTGATCTAATAATTTTGTTAAGCACTGTATGTGTTATATATTTTATGACTGATTACTTTTATTTTATTGTGTTTTTTTTTAATTAGATTTTCTTCCATATATGGCAGGGCATTGCCATTAAAACACACATAGTTTTAAACAGTTTGCTCGGGAAGGTAAATATATTCCTTGCAGCCATCAACATTTCAGTTTGCCAAACAGATGCAGTCTCCTCTTGCCTTAAATTACCCATCAGGCATTGGAAGCCCGGCTGCAGCTAGTGATCAACTCCCTAAAGGCCAGCACTAATCACCTCTGGTTAGTAAGCAGCAGGATCTGCTGCCAGATTCTCCTCATGCCCCTACTATTGTCTTGACCTTTGTGACCCTGCTGGCTGCCCTTTGACCTCTTGCCACATGATAAGTGTCTGTGACCTCTGACCTGTTTGGATAATTAAAGAGGCAGGACCTTGGGGAGAGATTGCATTGGAAATCTGTCGCTGATGATTTTGTGTTAGTATGAGGTAAGGATCCACAGATCAAGGCATTGTCTATTTTTAGGAGTAGCAACAGAGCATGAATGTTTTTGGTTTTCTTTACTGTTCCTCTCTGACTTACTGTTCCAACTGTAGCCACTTTAACTGGAAAAAGATGACTGAATATATTTTTGGTGTGAATCTTCATCAAGATGTAACCAGTAAAGATTGCAACAGAGCCTAACTACAGTGCCTACTAGGAATACATTAAACAAACACTGTACATAAATGAACAGTGTTTAATTCATCACTGCCTAGAAACCTTCAGAGGAATTCACAGTGTAAATTTATTTTCAAGAAATTGTTATCCTCCTCTAAAAAGCCCCTCATTAGAAGGAAGTGCACTCCTAAAATCCAGGAACTTTGGAGAGCTTAAACTTTTTTTATTGGTCCAGTACTCTCAGGATTTTATTGTCAACAGATGTTTGGTCATCTTTTTGTCTATTTTGGCAATAGCTAATAAAATCCTTTACTTTAATAACTTAATACTTTAACTACGGTATTTTCGGGTGTTCCACCCGTGAATCACTACCTTACCATGGTGGAGGGGTTTGTGTGTCACAGGGTTCCCAGGGGCTATGTTGTCAGGGGCTTTCCATGGCAAATTTGTCTGGGTTAGTGACCAGACAAAGAGCGATTCAAAAACTTCTACGAGTGAAAGACCTAGTGTCATGGTCCTGGGTCATTTGACCCAGCGTTTTGAGTTTATTATCATGCGTATATAAGATTTTCTTAAGGAAGACAGACATGTGTTTAGAACTCAAGCTCCTTTAAGCAATTACTTTGGTGATCCTCCACCTCCAAAGAAATGTCAGAAAAAAAACAAGCGTGTATTCTCGGAAAAGTGGTTGCAGGAGGTGAGCTGGCTTCAAACAAATGATGAACACACAGAGATGTGGTGCAGAATATGCCGTTTGCCATTTGTTTGAAGCCAGCTTACCTCCACGCAAACGCGCGTTACAACTTCTTATCTGGTGCGCGTCTTTTGCATGCGCACCTGCGGACCACTTTTATACACCCCTGTTTATTATTATGATCTTGTGTTCTAGTGTATTCTGCCTATGTATTTGGGTTTAGACTTTTTAGTTCTTAGGGTTTTGGTTCCGTGCTTCCTCTGTTTTGTTGCCCATGTGTTCCCTCCCCGTTGCCATGTGTGATGTCTTGTGTTAAGCTCATGTCTGTGCATACCTGTTGCATATCCTGTTTTACTTTGATAGTCCCTGTCCTGTGTGTAGTGTGTCTGGTTTTCAGTGTTGGGGAGTAACGGAATACATGTACCGCTGTTACGTATTTAAAATACAAAATATGAGTAACTGTATTCCGTTATAGTTACCGTTTAAAAAGGTGGTATTTAGAATACAGTTACTTTGTTGAAATAAATGGATCACACTGCGGTACTTTCCTGTTTCATATTGTGGCGGGTCAGGACTGTTTGGGTTTTGTTTGACAGCTACGTTCTGTTGTTCCAGGCGGCAGCGTTACGGTTGCCATGGTGACGCTCTCTCTCGGCGACTGTGTGTTTCCTGGGAGAGAGACCGCCTTTTTGTTGTTGTTGTTGTGCTAAGCTAATAGGCAGGATGCTACAGGCAGAATGTAGCCTCATGGGCAGTGTAGTCCGTGCTGCGGGGAGAATGGACTGCCATACCCGTTATGTGTCTGTGAGCGCGAGGAGGGAGAAAAAGGAGAGTGGAAAAGTACGAGTTGTCACCGAGCAGAAACGGGAGCTGGAAGCATGTAAATATAATAATAACCACTGCAGCCAAAAAGAGTGCCTGACGAGCCCAGTTTTAAGTAAGCTATTAAGACTTGCCTGTACAGTGTGTTTGTGTTTTCCTCCGAAACAATAAGTTCCGTTGGAGCAGTCTTTCAACGCCTCTCTCTGTCTCTCACAAGCAAAGTTGACCCAGACAACAAAGTAAAGCTATTTTTCGGCTACAAGCCTGACACGGAACCTGTCATATTAGCCAGAGGTCCCTTTACTATAGTGATGGGTCGGTCACGAACGAAATGGCTCTTACGGTGTGTTCACACCGAACGCGATAGAGGCGGCCAGAGCATCAGGTTTATATGTAGAGTCAATGGAAAAGCGAGATGACCCGCGATTGCGGCTCCCGCGAAAATTCGGGAGCAGATTTGCGTCGCGAAAACACCAAAACGCCTGAAACGCGCGTCAGTCTAGCGCGTTTGGAGCGTTTGACTCGCGAAAAAACCCACGCGCGTGAGTTTTTGTGTTGCATTTTGTGCATACGCGCGTTACGCGTCTACCGCTTGAGTTGGAAAAATCGAAACTCCAGCGTCAAATGGTGCCGCGACAACCAAACAAAAGCGATACGCGCTTTCGCGTCTTGTAGGCTTAGAATCTCAGGGTGAAGTGGTGAAGAGAGCTGAGTGAGCGTTAAAGTGAAGCTTTCAATTTACCGGTCAATCTATGTCCCTACCCTCACCTATGGTCACGAGGCTTGGGTAGTGACCAAAAGAATGAGATTGTGCATAAGAGTGTCGGAAATGGCAGTACTTCCGGTGATATGCTTCAGTGAGCATGTAACACCCTCAGTCTCTGGGCAACCACTTCAGGTGACATGTTAATAGGAAGCAACTTGTCTCCAAACAATTATGATCTGCCTCAGGCTGACTGCAGACAGGAAATGTATTCTAAATAATTATCATTTGATTTATTAACACAGACAAAACGCCAACATGTTAAAATCATTCTGAGTAAATCTCCACCAATGAGTGCAACCCTTCAGTAGCAGCTGGTTTTAACTGGTTGCTTTAAGTTATATTTCCACATGAAAACAAGGTTACTGATTTAACTGGAAGTAATTTTGCAGTTAAATCACCTTCCTGTAGCAACTAAATCACTATTTATGAAGGAATTTTTATATTTTTGTTCTTTCTTTTGAGGTTTTGGATTGACTCTGGATGTAAGAAGTGTATATTTATGTGTTTGTATACAGCAACATATTTGAAAAAAGACAATTTTTGCTGATTTATCACTACAGTTTGCATGTAATTGCCTCTGTCTTGTGCTCATTTTTTTGCCATCTTAATTATACTATGCAATGCTTAACATGCTAACACATTAAACAGAGGAAACACTGCGTTTAATAGCGATGCTGCTTTTATTTAATTTGAGAGATTTAGTTTTCATTTTGTTCACATGGTCATATTTTCAGTTATTAAGATAAATTTCAAAAAATGTGCACTACTTGCAGAGATTAACACTCTGTCTGTGCTTTTGTTAGAGCAGTTGTCATGCTGTAACATGACAAACATCCATCAGACATTTAAAAGACCACAAGTATTTGTCACATTATCTTGCTTCTCTCAAGGTGGCCAAAATGACTGCTTAACAAAGGAATCTTCAGCAGACATAGAGCGGAACGACCGTCTGAGCAGACGAACAGCAGTGAATCTCTCCTGTACAATCAAATGACATTCCACACTTCTCCGCTCAACGTGGTTACTGTTGCTAAGGTTAGAAAACTTTATCCAGTAATAACAGCGGCAGAGGGACATCCATGTCAATGTGATTTTCCCTCTCAGTTCCAGTAGATTCTGAGAGAGAAAATGAAAGCAGGGAACCAGTTGTTCAGTTTCAAATTTTGGGGACAACACAGGTTTTGAGTCACTGTAAGGACAGAAACAGTCAAATGCTTGAGGTTTCATCTCAGTAATAATTCACCTTGAGTTCACAGAAGCATTGCTGCTTGTATCTTTGTATTTCTACATATGGGCTTTGAAGCTTTTAATGACCAGGTTGTGCGATACATCTCAGAGGTTTTTACTTTCACCAAAATACAGCAGGCTTAAATAAGAACCTTAAAAAAACATTAAGGATGTTGTTTGATATTTTTGAATGTTAATCCTTGAGACATATTCCCACCTGAGGGCAGAAAGACTGACAAATAGCTTTTTGTTGAAACCTTCAGCAACACTGACTGATAAACATGTCAGTAAAATGATTAGGTTTAGTTTCTTTATTTTTGCTTGAAGCTGACCTTGTGCTTATTTTCAGTATTGTAATGTCAAGCTAGGAGAGCTTTGTATGATTCCTCTAACACCGTAGACCTTCAACCAGGGGCGATTCTAGGATCAGAGCTTTGGGGGTGCTGAGCACCCAGAGAGCTGCCCAGCCAGGCAAGATAAACTTTACTCGTCACGATGAGACTTCTTCCCTGTCTCTGTCAGTCCCTCCATCCTTAAATGTCTCCAGTTGTCCCGAGTTCTCTCTGACTGTCTCCTTGGTGCATTTAAACCCCTGTTCTTCCCTGTCCTCATCGACTGTTGTCTTCATCTCCGTATCAGTCATCATAATTTTACCATCTCTGTGCAAGTCTGTAAATTTCTTTATTAAATCATAAGATTCTTAAATTCATTAAGTCTCTCTGTGCCTGGGTCCTCGTCTCAAAACATGACATCACTGTTTTGTACATTTTAACACAATTTAATCCCCATATTTGTGAAAGAAAAGCAAAACACTTTTTTAAAAGTCTGTAACAAAACCATCAAATCTGATAAAGGTTATTTAAATGCTGCAAAAGAAGAATGGATTGGAATAAAAAAAATACATATCCTAACCTTCATTACTGGGGGAAAATGATGCTCATAGTGAGTAAGAAGTAAACTGAGTGCATTTTTTGGACAGAGATTCACTTTTAATGTGTATGTATAATAAAATACAGATATATAAAAATACACTCCAAAAATAGAGTCCTTGAAATGTACAAATGTACAAAATATTGATAAAAAAATATATAAAAATGGAGGCAACTTTGCCTGTGGTACAATGTATGAAAATATCTTTACTGCAGATACTAATATGGCGCTGCAGATTTTTTACTTTATTTTAAACTATGTCACCTCACCTTGAGGTTGGCAAATCTGTCTATCACTTTTTGGTGGTCAACTATCTCAAGCAGTTAAACGGTTTCTGTTTTGCCTGTCACTGTTCCCTGTCTGTTTTCATACCTGGTTCTTCCTGACCTTGTACTCTCTCCTCACGTTCCCCCTATACCTCTCTCCCCCTTTGGACTGACAATCATACACAAATAGGTTGTATTTAATTAGATGAAAAAATTATATTAATGTGAAAAAAACATATTAGTAAGATCACTAGTAAAAAAAAGTCCTCTCTCAGTGTACTTTCAACCAAAAGGCAAATAACCCAACCACATGGACATCTAATAAAAGATATTAATATTGAAACACTGATCCAACATTATCCTTTATTGGCAGATCATTTGTTCTTACACTTTTACCTGAATGTTGCTCCTGGGTTCAATATTGGCACAAGCACATATGACAAAAGTACCAGCTTCTCTCATTCCATTTCAAACAGGACAGTGGCAACAACAGCAGGCTACGGACAATTTTAAGTTTTAGATTTTAAATAGGCTGTATACATTTCAATGGGAGCAACAGGACGGTCAAATGTCGCTGATTTTACTACAGAGTAGGACGGATTGTAGGGTAGCAAACATTTTTAGCTAAAAAGAAACATGGCCTGACTCCTACCTAACTATATAAAGAGTAACTGAAGGTTAAATGCAGCTAACATGTCCTGTTTTAAGCCAGGCACTTCCACCTCCGCTCCGCTGCGTCTCAGCCACCATCGCTCTGGCACAAAGGGCACCAGAATATTGTCAAAAAGAAAGTAAGAAATCTTTGGGCATGCTTTGATTCAAAATGGGCTAAAAACACCCCTGCCTTCAACTCATACACTAAAATTAATCTAAAATTAGCAAGCTCCCTTCCTTGCTGTTAAGCCAACTTTGATTGGCTGCCCCTCATGAACAAATTTTGAGTTGTCTGCTTTCAGCTATTATCTAGAGCCAAGAATGGAAAATCTATCAGAAACAGCATATTCAGCGGCATCCAAAGCCATATTTAATATCAGCATCCACTACTGTAACAGTGTATATACACAGATCAAGCATAACATTATGACCACCTGCTTAATATTATGCTGGTCCCCCTTTTGCTGCCAAAACAGCCCTGATCCATCGAGGCATAGACTCCACTAGACCGCTGAAGGTGTACTGTTGTCTCTGGCACCAAGATAGCCACCACTAAGTTAGTAACAGATTCTTTAAGTCCTGTAAGTTGTGGGGTGGGGCCTCCATGGATCTGACTTGTTTCTCCAAAATCTCCCACAGATTGGATTGAGATCAGGGAAATTTGGAGGCCAAGTCAACACCTCAAACTCGTTGTTCCATTCCTAAACCATTTTTGTTTAGAGGCACAGCACATAAACTGATGAAAAAGGCCACAGCCATCAGGGAATAGCCTTTCCATGAAAGGGTATACATGGTCTCCAACAATGCTTTGGTTCCGTGCATCAACGTGCATGACAGGACCCAAGGTTTCCCAGTTGCTCGGTTGCTCAAAGCGTCACAGTGCCTCCATCCACGTGATGTTAAAGAAAACATAATCAGACTACGCCACCCCCTTCAATTGCTCCATGGTCCAGTTCTGATATGTTCCCTTTGTTTGGCTTTTTGTGATATATATATATATATATATATATATATATATATATATATATATATATATATATATATATATATATATATATATATATATATATTAGGGGTGCAACGATATTCGTATCGATATTGAACCGTTCGATACAGTGCTTTCGGTTCGGTACGCATACGTATCGAACAATACAACATTTGTAATTTATTTTATTAATTTTCCTTCTGACGATGCTGTCTGTGTTGAGCGCTCAGTGGATCTGCGCTCGACAGTGCAGTCGAGCGCAGATCCACTGAGCGCTCAACACAGACAGCATCGTCAGAAGGAAGAGCGCAGGGCAAGCTAGCGAGACAGAAGTTAAGCTCTACTTGCAACAGGCAAATTGAACCTCATTCAGTTCTGGCGTTTGGAATTATTTTGGTTTTCATGTGACGTATGACCCTGAAGGTAAGCGAGTCATGGACTAAAGTAAAACAGTATGTTGGATGTGCCATGCAATGCTCAATTACATTGGTGTGAACTAGTGTGTTAGCGCAGTTAGCTCGTTAACGTGTTGGCCGTCTAGCCCCATGCACGGAGTGATCGGCGGTAGCTCGTTAACGGAGATTTGCCGTGTTGTGGCGTTAAGGTCATTTCAACGAGATTAACCTGAAAGCACTAGTGGGAACACAACGAATATGACTGCACATTTACGCCGACATCATCCTAGTGCAAAGACAAGTGGAAGCAGACAAAAAAAAGCAAGCATGCTACTAACTTTAGCCGAGTCATTTAGACAGCTGTTAGCACATGATTCTCCTTATGCTGCTGAGAATATAGCCCAGAAGAAGCGGATAGTATAGCTTTTATTTTGGAAAGAGCCATTTCTCTGTAATAAACTCTCTTTTCCAAAGATGAGTGATTCCTCAATCATATACAGGGCTCGCAATATCGCTAGCCCGACGTCCTGGAGCTAGCGATTTTTTTCAGTCGGGCTACCAAAATCTTTCTCTTCCCTGCCCGTCGGGCTATTGTAGGAAAAATATATGTCAATGCTTTTGCATTTTTTCAGAAATGTAGCTGGGTAATTATGTCATTGGCATCGGTGAGCCACTGTCAATATGTGACATATTGAAGTCGCGTTTGAATTTGCGCTTGTTTTTTTGCTTTCACTTTGCAATCGTGCGAACTGTGTATAGAGAGCGACAGCACTGATCTGTGAGTGATGATAATTTGTGCACCAATTCCTCTGACATCGTCTTATTAATCGTTAGCTTACTATGCAAACATGACAAGTGAAATCTCCCGCAGCTTACACATGTGAGAGGTTGATCGCGCAGAGAATCGCTGAGCTTATGTGAGTGAGCGTGTAAAAGCATTTCAGTTCTGCTGAGCCAAATAAGACAGGTCAGGGTGAAGAAGTGACAGCCAAAGAAAAGCTTACCACAAAACGGAGAAGTTATGACAAATCAGACTATAAGGCAAAAAGAAAGTGCAGCTTTATGGTTTCATGGACAAAAGAATTTCTGTGGCTGCAATATGATGAGCTAAATAACCAGGGCTGCACATAAGTGGTCCGCAGGTGCGCATTCGCTGTCAAAATAAAAAACACGCACAAGGGTTAGGGTTAAATTTAAAAACTGTACTTTTGAGTTAAAATATATATTTATAATTTTAATAAATGACAAATTAAAAATGCATGAACATTTTTTTGTATCGAAAAAATATCGAACCGTGACACCAAAGTATCGAACCGAACCGTGAATTTTGTGTATCGTTGCACCCCTAATATATATATATTTATATATATATATGTATATGACAGAAAAAAAGGAAATGCATATTAGAGCCACTTGTAAGCAAAGCACTCAAACTGCGATGCTGAGGTGGTTAAAAGGAACACTGAGTGCTGGATCTGTTGCCTCTGTCTTTGTCTCTTGGGAGCGAGCAATAAAAGTTTATTGTGCACCTAAAAGAACTTCCCCCGATCAGGTTGTCTGAGGAGATGAGGGGGTGCGATGCTGCTGGGTAGAGGAGGATCGAAGTGGGTGACGGTGACCTCGTGTCACCAGGTTCGTCTAATTCATCTGACATTTTCTTATGTGCTTAATTGCCATTCATTTCATAATAGAGCGCATTGTGCTCATAATGGCAGGAAATGTCAAGTCAGCTTTTAAAGGGGAGGATCTCTGCAAATTGCTTTCCTTTTAGATGAAAATATACACCTCTGTCCACGGACAAGGCTTTGGGCTGTGTGATGGCACTGTTGACACGTGTGATTTTCTACCTGATTCATCAGACCAGAGGTTGGGCTACTGTAGTTTTATTCATGGCATTTAACTTGCACCCCCCTGTCAGCTGGAAACACATAATTTCCCACACACTCTTATTTAAAGGTTAGGGCTGCTGACACACCGTTAGAACCACTGAGTTTTATTATTTTTGATGATGGATTTTCATGTTATTTTGTGTATGGTGCTAAGCAATGTGTCACCTCCTAAGTATTTTTCAAACTTTCTGACACTTTGATTAACATGAGCAATGATGCTGAAGAAAAGAAAGGACAAATAAATTATGATAATAAATACGTGAAAAACCTGACCTCAAGTATTGTAAAAGATGTAATTAAAGACTGCTCTCTTTGTGGCCGAATTTTGAGTGACTCACATGCGATAAAGGTTCGAGTTCCTATCTTAATGGGGCTCGCTTTTTGTAAAGAACAGCAGGATGTTCCCTTTTCATAGAGCACAACTCACATGTGCTCTTAGATTTTTAGCTCCTGTAGTCAGCCCCTTATTTGTTCGCTTTTCCGTCCATTTTCACAAGTATGAGGAATACAAAATGCCTGTGGGTGAAAAGACCTCTTATGCCTGTTGATGCAATCAAAATACCTCAGAAAAAAGCCAGAAAGTGCTCTGAGATTACCTTGAAAGTGAGGCACAAAGAAATCACGAGGATGCTGAGAGGTGGACGGAGGAGGAAAAGGAGGAGGAGAACAGAAGAGTGAAAAAGGAGGAGGTGGAGAACAAATGACATTCGACTCTGAGGACCACCTTGGCCACCTGATTGTTCCAAAATGAGAGCAATGCCCGACCCAGGAATGAAAAGAAAAAGAGAGAGAAAAATCAATATAGTGCAATTAAACACAAAGCAAGGCTCTGTGGAGCTGAGGGGAATTTGTTATTTATTAAACTCACTCCTCTACCTCCTTCTCCCGAAAGCCCATAACTCCCTTCAGTCTTTAATGCATGAGCTGGCCCTCTCTTCTCCTGTCCTCTCTTCAGGTAATCTGACCTTTGCAGTTCGGACTGGGTTGAAACGATTGCGAGAGAAGACCAGGGAAGTCAGGAGTGTTCTCACTTATTGATCCAAACCCCCGTCAGCTTTGCAGCAGACGACGAGTTGCTTTGATTTGGTAGAAGGAGCGAGTCGGCCTGGAATATTTTTACGCCACGGTGGTCACACTGCAGGGCACAAAGTGCAGTTCTGATTTGTTTTCTGTCACACCCACATGCAGAAACAAACACCAGAATCAACAATGTTTTTGTGTCCTTATTTTTCGGGGGACTAAAAGCATTAGTTCAACCCAAACTGCAAAACGCATTACACAGTATTTTCTCATTAAATTCTTCTTGCGTCTGCACACACAGATAGGAAGCTGGAAATCTCAGAGATAAATATTTGGGCAAGACTTTAATTAAAATTTCCTTTGGTGAACATCCAGTGGTGTTTTGCTTGCAAATAGATGATAAATTTGGTGTGGTTATGTAATGGTTTCTGGCTTTGGAGTCTTTTTACTTCTTGTTTTTCTTTTTTCAAACCCTCTGATTAGCATTTAGACCTGAACGCCCACATTTCACAAATTCCTGATATCATATGTTGGACTCTTACCCACAACAGTAATACTGTTCAGCTCACCAACTAGAGTCAGTCTTTTTGACACTTAATATAATAATTATGAAGTAGTTTGAATTCAAAATTTTACTACTGACTGTATACCAGCCTCTCAGAGTGTTTGCAGTTTAGGCGAGCCAGATAAGTCCAGTGTTCACTCTCCTTTTAGGGTTTGCTTTGTTCTCCGCTAGCTCCTGAGAAAATAATCTGAAGATTAATGGGTTTGGGAGCTTTTCTGAGCCGACACTCAGAGTTTTCTGTTTCACAAAAGTGGCTCTCTTTTTACCTGACTAAATCACCACGCTGTAACTTATGCTCCCAAAAGGTTGATTCCGTTCATCTCAATGTAGCGTTTTCAGTGATAGAAACGTTTCGTCACTCATCCAAGTGACTTCTACGTCCAGATGAACAGAATCAACCTCTTGGGACTTACTTACCTGGATAATTGAGCATGCATAAAGAAATTATGCTGAACACAGTACCTGGTTGGGAGCAAGAAACGCACTACCGTATGATGAAGTCCAGCTGTAAAGTCACAATAGTACAAATGTGGTAATGCATTGCATGCATTAAGTTGCTGATGCAAAAAAAGCACAAATGATTTCAGACTTGATTCTAATATGTTGCTAATAATCGATTATATTGTAGAACACAGATTAGGAAACTGATTGGGCTATTTAGAACCAAGAACACAGACTCAATCAATAAAATGAAAATTATTGGAATTTATTTTGAATGGGAGGCAGATCCTTCAGTTGTCAGACGCCTCTTTTATGGGACCAATTCCCAGTTTGGAGTTGGAAGACAGACTGTATCTACTTTCAAACTTTAAAATTTTCCTTTTTTGATAAAACACATAGTTAGGGCTGCACCACCTCCTTTTTTCATGTGAGCTCACACAGAGCCTGAAGCAGAAAACCCGACTTACCAGAGAAAGATGATTTTGATGACCACCATTGGGATGCTCATGTTCTCTGACTGTGTTGAAATTTCCTTGTTGAACTTCATTTGTAGTATATCCCTCTTGATCATTAGGTGAAAAAAATGACCAACTTAGTCACTTACAATCTGAACCACTCATTTTATTGGTGCTTGCTAGCAACCCAAAAGATAATAAAGCACTTTGAGGTTTTTAGGTAAAAAATAGCAACATAGATAAAAGTATGTGGATTCAAAACTGCAAACAACTTTCATATGGCATCAATTAGGAGGTTTTTAAATACAAGAAAGCTTTTTGCTCCAGTCACCAGGCTGAAAGGTAATTTGAAACACTAAAAATCTCATGGAAACTCCTAATTGGAGAGTGAGTAAAAACATTATTCACATAATTTAGTTACGAATAAACCAGCCGTCAATCACAATCCCAGATTTAATGCAGAAAGAGAAATAAAGCAGGACACTCCCACTTCCAATCAGATATCTTCACTAAATATGCCACACTTGGCAGATGTCTAAACAGTCTAAATAGATGTGGCTTGTCCTGCTACAGATATGTGTAAGGTGAAAAGGGTTAATACAAAAATATTGATTATTCCAGTAAATGCAAAGAAAAAAAGAGTTGGCTTTGATTTATTTTTTTCAGGAAGGCTTCAGGTGTGGAACGCACACCTTAAAAGCAGGTTAATCTGACTGAGGCACTGCTTGCCACTGCAATGACCCTTGATTCGGTACAATCAGCGCAGAGCAAACGGCTGATCCAGGAGTATCAAACACACACTCTGCTTCAGTGAGTCTAAACTGAAGTCTGGAGCAAGCGGCATGATGAAAACACTTGGAGTGGATGTCTTGGATATCTACCTAGATAAGGAGTTGGGAAGAAAAGATGAACATCTACAGCATTTTGATTGCTTTAGAAAAAAACATATTTTCAGTATTATAAGGTTAGATGTTTGGAAATAGTTGGAAATACAACCTGTTTCATATGAGAGGACAAAAAGAAAAAAGAAGGAATTGCCTTAGAAATTCAAGCACAAGGACAACACTGTTTCCTCCTTTTCTTTTCTCCGATCATTGTGTTTGATTGGCACGCTTGTGGGACCATCTCTATACTATTTGTGCACTCACGCTCACATGCGCACACCTGACCTCCGCAAGCATTCTCTTCAGAGCCCGTGCTTGCTTCCCCCCACTGCCCCAAAACCCAGAGGAAATTAGAGGCCTTGTGTCGTTGTTCTCAGTGGACCATGTTTCTTTTCTTTTCTTCTTCCTTCCCTCCTTCGCCTGTTCTCTCCCTCTCTCCCCCTACGTCAGCCCGTGTTCGTGAATTTGATCCAGGGCCGGGATGGTGAAGCGGGGTGAGTAAATGAAATATTGATCCGCTGCTCCGTGGCCTTGCCTTCACCTTGTCCTGCGCGCTGAGTTACCGACTCTTCCGTTCTGCTTGTAATAGGAATTATTACAGGAGGCCGGGGCGAGTAATTACTTGGCATGGCGGCGAGGGCGCAAAGGAGGGGCCGTCGTATATTTCCTCTAAAGAAGTTATTTACCGCACTTGCTACCTTCAACCCAGCTCTGCCCCCTCCCTCCCCTCTGACCGCCCCTCCTACCGCAGCCACGTCTTTCTTAACCTTAATTCAGTTCGGTTAACCATCATTAATCATACGAGGCGTCACGGGAAGTTTATCAGCCAGCTGAGAGGCCGAGAGGCTAACTGAGGGACCACAAGGGCTGTGTTTGCAGAAATGTCAGGGATCCCGTCCTGTTTTTAGCTGAATGTGTGTGCACTCGAGGTTTATATTATCTTTCCTTAACCACACACACAGGCTAACAGATGTTTAGATTAATAAAATTACAAAATTAAGAGGACTTAAGACGTCAGAATAAGTTGTAAAGGTGCAAAAATAATCTCTTAAGAAGGTGCTGATGTGTTTTCACTGTTGGATAAGAGGGGACATTTACTCTTTTTGTTTTGTTCTCTTCAAGATGAGTGCAGGTAGGTGCTCCATACAAGCCATACCCACTGCGGTCTATTTTATTATAGAGTTCTGTAATTGTACAAGTGCACATCCGAGAATTTAATGTAAAAAGGTAAACCTTCATATATTCTATACTCACTGCATGTAAAGTTAAGATTTTCAAGCTCTTTTTGTTTTTGTTTTAAGATGATGTGCTTCTCATCGTTCACTTGCTCATACTGCAGAGATTTTCTACATCTTGATAAAACACAACGGTCCAATGTGACGCCCCAAATCATCACAGTCTGCAGCAACGTCATGCTGAACTTCAGAGACATTTGCTTCTCTACCTCTTCTCTCCTCTTTCAGACCTAAGAAACCTTCATTTCCAAATAAAATGCAAAATGTGATTTCATCTGAAAAGAGGACTTTGGACCTGAGAGCAACAGTCCAGCTCTTTTTGTTCTCAGTCCAAGTAAGAGGCTTCTGATGTTGTCTCTGGTTCAGGTTTGCTCTCAGGAATGTGACAGCTGTATCCACTTTCCTGAAGACTTTTGCAAGTGATGGCTTTTGTGAAGTTCTCCCAAGTTCTTGAATCGACTTCTCTTGACCATTAATACGGTTTGACGCATTAATCTGTGAACAGCCAGCCTTTTCAGCAACGACCTTCTGCGTTTACCCTTGTTGTGGTGGGTGTCAGTGATTGTCATCTGGGCAACTGTGAAGTCAGCAGTCTTCCTCATGTACTGTATGTAAGGTGGCCAAGAGATACATGGTATTTATACAGTTTAAATACTAATTTACTCAAAGTTGAAATGAAATATTCTAATAAATTGAGCCCATAATTATCAAAATTTAAATTTAAAAAAATGCTTAAAACTTAATGAGTCTTGAAAATATAAACTTTTCACTTCCTGAAATAATGGGTAAACAATGATAATGTTTTCACAGTATTCTTATTTTTCTGAGATGTTTATTTAAGATGCTTCTTCATGAGAAAAACATGTGCTGAAAAAAAATTCCTTAAAATAAATTCCTTTGTGATAATGAGTGATAATGGTAAACATGATTTGTCATGGTCAGTATAGGTTGTGTGACTGCCCCCAAGTGGTCAAAAACACAATCATTGCAGCTTTAAGCTGGTACATAATAAAGTGGATTCAAGCTGATAGTTCTACTACATTATGGGTTTCCAGACCTTCTACACCCTCAGTCATGCAAATCCCATCATGCTCAGTGTTTCACATGTTTGAAATGTAAAAAGTAGAACAAGTAGAACAATTCTGTTTTAGGTTTTGATCATTTGGAAAGGCTTTTATTGCACATTTCCTTCAGCATTTGAGATACATGCTGGTTGTTCAAGGTGTTTGTCAGAGTTGAGGATGACAGCATGTGCCCACAATGCTCTCGCTTTCTTTTGTTTATTGTTTCATAGTCACATCACCTCTACTTAATTCTCTCAGCTGAACGAAATCTTCGGAAAGAGACACAAAAAGAGAAAAAAAAATCATAGAGACTGTAGCTTGCCAAACCATTGTTCTGTATGAGCAGAGGGTCTGTGGGAAGAACACCTGCAGCAGTGACCTGCTGTTGTGCTTGAGTTTGATGTATTCTTGCATCGCTCCGCGACGAAGTGGCCGTTCGTTTACGTGATAGATCCGCAGCGGTTGCGTCCTTGCCTTAGCGGTGGCCCGTCTGGTGCTGCCAAGCTGGGTGATATCCCACTGCATCAGAGCCCCCGCTGAAGGTCACCACTGATGGGACAAAGGAACCAGAAGCGATCCATCCTGGGATAGGACAGAGGCTTAACAAGACTACTGGACTGGGGAGGGGAGAAGTGGAACAATTTATAAGGGAATGCTTTATTTTGTACGGACAGAATGATGTAGAATTTTCTTGTGGCTTTATTTTCCCCCCATTTTAAACAAGTTGCTTTGATGAAAAACAGCCTTGAGAACTTTTTTCCCCCCAAGGAATTCTTGTCAGGCACAAGAATTTCTTTTGATGACATACATTTTTAAAATAATCATTCTTCTTCAGTGTTTTTTGTATTTATGTAGTGATTGTGATGGGTTTCTATTTGTTACACGTAACCTTAAACTGACAGACAACTATGCTGTAGTGTAGACAATAATGAAACTGTGAAAAATATTTAGCCTGTTTTAAACTAGCAGCTTGCTGAGTACTAAATGTTGGTATGCAGCACCTATGAAAATCTGAAACATGAATAGCACATGATCAATATCTCTCATATTTATGTTAACCTTGCCATTTTTACAGGGCCAGTCTGATCACAGGTTTTATAAACAACATAAAGCACAACAGGAGAAGCAACTGAGTGCAGCTCTTATGGAACAAAAATCCAGATATAATGATAAACATCTTTTATAGACAAACACAAAAGAGATCAGCGCTAAAGTTCTTCTGCTGTTATGGGGATTCACCTGTGTTAAGCTGTTTCATAATAAAGAGCCACGCAATCTTTGCTGGCTGTGTTGGCTTGCATGCATGCAGTCAAAAGTGAACAAGCCGTGAGAACAAACAGTGACTTGTTTTAGCAGATAGCTATAAAAATAATTTTAACTGCATGTTTGTCTGTCTCCATGAATGTTTAAGAGAATCCTGCCCCAGCAAAGCTTCTACGAGGAGACACCTCCTCTTAATCTTTGCCTCACTTGACCAAAGGTTTATGTTTTTTTTTTTTTTTTAATTACACACATCAGGTTTTCCCTTGTCTCTAGGGGTGGACCTGCCTTCTCTCTTTCTTTGCCTCTTTTTTACTTTGTTTCTCACTCTTCTACCTGATGCAGGCAGCTTAAGCTTACCTGCTCAGCTTCTGTCAGTTACCTGCCTTCTCTTCTTCTAACGATGGACAACTTCCAGTGAAGCTGAATGGAAATAGCTCTGCAAAGAAGAGTTGGACAAAACTCCACATGTGATGTGAAAGACTCACTGCAGCTCATCACCATCACTTGAGTGCAGTTCTTGCAGATACCGATACATTTAACCTAAAAGACTTTGGGACAGCTTCTGTTATTTAAATGTGCTAGAGGCTATAAAGAATTGACGTGATAGTCGATAGCTGGCTGGAGTGTTCACACACATCTTCAACCTTTCCCTCTCTCTGTCTGTAGTCCCAGCCTGCTTCAAAATGGCCACCATCGTCCCTGTACCCAAATCCTCCACCATCTCCTCATTGAACGACTGGCGACCTGTAGCCCTGACCCCCATCGTAAGCAAATGCTTCGAGAAGCTGGTCAGGGACTTCATCTGCTCTGCACTACCCGACTCACTGGACCCTCTACAGTTCGCATACCGCCACAACAGGTCCACTGATGATGCCATAGCCCTGACACTACACACTGCCCTGTCACACCTGGAGAAGAGAGACACGTATGTGAGGATGCTGTTTGTAGATTACAGCTCAGCATTCAATACCATCGTTCCCTCGAAGCTGGACAGGAAACTGCAGGATCTAGGACTGAGCAGCTCCCTCTGCAGCTGGATCCTTAGCTTCCTGTCTGACAGACGCCAAGTGGTCAGACTGGGCAGCATCACCTCATCCCCCGTCACACTGAACACTGGTGCTCCACAGGGGTGTGTACTGAGCCCTCTCCTATACTCACTCTACACCTACGACTGCACAGCCACTAACAACTCCAACATCATTGTGAAGTTTGCGGATGACACTACAGTGGTGGGTCTTATCACCAACAGTGATGAGACAGCTTACAGGGAGGAGGTCAGCGCCCTGACCCACTGGTGTCAAGACAACCATCTCACCCTCAACGTCGCAAAGACAAAGGAGTTGATAGTGGACTTCCGGAGGTGCAGAGAAGTACGCACCCCCATCACCATCAGCGGCGCTGCTGTGGAGAGAGTGAGCAGCTTCCGGTTCCTTGGTGTACACCTGGCTGAGGATCTTACGTGGTCAGTACACACAAACAAAACAGTGAAGAAGGCGCAGCAGCGCCTCTTCTTTCTCAGGAGACTGAAAAGATTCGGCATGAGCCCCCGCATCCTCAGGACCTTCTATCACTGTGCCATTGAGAACATCCTCACTGGATGCATCACCACCTGGTATGGCAACAGCACTGCCTACAACTGCAAAGCTCTCCAGCGAGTAGTGCGGTGCTCTGAACGGATAATTGGAGGTGAGCTTCCCTCCCTCCAAGACATCTACAGGAAGCGGTGCCTGAGGAAAGCGGGGAGGATCATCAAGGACTCCAGTCACCCCAGCCATAAACTGTTCAGACTACTTCCATCAGGAGGTTCTGCAGCATCCGGTCCCGTACCAGCAGACTGAGAGACAGCTTCTTCCACCAGGCCATCAGACTGCTGAACACGTCATAGACACCTCAGCTTCACTACTGGAACTTTAACATTATGCACTCCATACTGTACAGTAACGCCACTGTTTTGCACATGTCTCACTCTGTATATTTTATTTTATTTATTTTATATATTTTATTTATTGTTTACTCTATTTAATTTGTAAAATATGTGTACACACACACACACACACACACACACACACACACACACACACACACACACACACACGTAGGAAAATATTTAGTATACACATCCAGAAATGCATATACTATTATATATTGTACATATATTTATTAGTTTCAGATGTAGCCATTCTTGTATTTTGCTTGTTTACATTATTGTATTTTGCACAACTCTGTTGCTTGTGAAGCTCGCACACAAGAATTTCACTCACATGTGCTGTACCAATGTACCTGCACATGTGATGTGACAATAAAAGTGATTTGATTTGATTTGATTTGATAGAAAAGGGTTCAGACATGTTGCATCATAGTGCATGTTTGATGTGTGTTTTTTTTTTTTTAATTTGAAAAAAGGACAATAAAATGCATTTAACACAGTTTAGTGGGATACATATTAGACTGATCCAATTGTGTTGGTGTCAGTCTGATACTGAAACCAGTGTTGGTATTGATATGGATCTGCCCACCTCTACATGACGGGTTATTGTCAACTAATATTCAAATCAAAATGTTTGAATACTTGAAACATTTAAGTGTGACAAATATGCAAAAACTAGCAGGCAAGTACTTCTAAACTGCACTGTAGATAGATTTAAAAAAGTACTTTTTTCATTAATTTACTGTTTAAAGCATGTAGAAGGCATTCATATTAATTTATTATGAAAACTTCCTCTTCCTAGTTTTGTGTAGTTGTTAGGCAGAATGTGAGAGTCAGGTACCAAATAGCAACACGCTTTCAGGCTAATCAATTGTTATTTAACCTTTTCCATTTGCATTTCTTCCCTGGTTGAGGGGAGCTTGGCTTAGAATTGGTTTTGTTTGTATCCAATTCTATTCCTGCACATATTTCAACATACTTGCATCCATTCATTCATCACACCACTGCAGCCATTCCACGTTTTCATGAGGTTCATTAATGAAATCAAATTTAGTTTTTTTAAACCATTAACTCTGTGCTCTGCCTGTTTTGTCTGATCTTTGAGTCAATTACAGGCAATGGTCATAGTAGTTTTGGATCCTATGGATTCAAATACATTGATGTTTTCAATATTCAGCCCAGTCATATTCAGAAGCCCTCTAAACTAACTGGTGTGTTCAAAGTCATTTTATGACACCTTTAGCTTTACAACATGGTGTAGTAATATGCTGGAGATTTCATTGGATCATGGTAAACTGTATAAACTATTGCACATGGCCAGCAATTGTACATTCAACTCAAGACTGGATGGCATTAAGGATCTCAGTAAGCCCAAGAAAGCCGTCAGTGCACCATTACACTGGCAGCAGCAGTTTGGACTGTTGACACAACGGCGGTCCATGGAAACGATCCTGCGGACTCAGCAGAAATGTTGATTCATCAGACACGTTTACCTTTTTCCAGTCTTCAGCTGTCCTTTTTTGGTGAGTGTGGGGCCACCAGAGACTCAAATTGTTGTTTTTGGCAGATGCACATGGGAACCAAAGAGTTATTTTCCATTTCAAAGTTGCTTCATGTGCTGGGGTGCTTCCCTGTAAAGAGTGTTCATCTCTGTGGCCATCATTTCTCAAATTATTCTCCTCTAACCTCTCGTCATCTGGACAACCTTGCTTACTGTATAATTTTTGTTTTTCATCATTCTTATTACTGTCTAGAAAATCCCATCAGCTATTCCAGAAATACACAAACCAGTCCAAATCAGCAACAAAGTGCAAACAATTAACATCACATTTACCTCTTTTTTTTTAAGTGATCATTAAGTGAAGCTCTTGACTATGTGGAAAAGCCAGTTGGCTACGTGGGTAACTGCACTGCACAAATAAGCAGGAACTTGGTGCATCTGTTGGATTTGTATGTGTAGGCTGGTTCTGATAAAAAAATATATAGCTATAGCTATAGATCACAGGTGAATAATCTGTGATCCTTAAAATTGTTTCAATATACATCTCGAAGTGAAATTCTTAAACAAAATCCTCCTTCCAGACCCTCTGGATCCCGATGGAGCCTTTCCAGCCCGGCCCTCTCTAACAAGATCAGACCCAGCCCTTATAGATTCTATTACTCCACCACTCTATTACATTACATCTCCATTTACGAACCTTAAGCAGCGCAGAGCACGGCTGGGGCTCCGACCTTGTCAAAGAGGAGAAACTCTGACTAGATCAAGTAAGAAAGTGAAAGAGGGAGAGGAGAGAAAAGGTGGAATAGAAAAATCTGAGAGAGACAGGCTGAACTGTAGGAAGTGTTTGAGAAGATGGGGAGAGCTGGAGGACAGGAGAGAGGAGGGGGAGAAAGGGGAAAATAGAAAATCGATAGGCCGGCAGAGCAGGAGGATGAAGATTGAAGGATGATGTGGATGGGATTTGGGGGCTGGGGAGGAGGTGGCATTTAAGAGAGATTGCAGAGTAGCTTGAGCTCTGACAGTGATGGCCATCGCTGAAAACGGGGTGATGAAGGAGACGCCAGGACAAGGAAGCAGCTCCCCGAGGTGACCATCTAGTCTCCAGAGGCGCTCGGAGGGTTCGTGGGGTCTCTGATTTTACGTGAGACTCAAACTGAGTCGCTTTCTGTTATTGAGACCTGTCCACTTTGTCTTTCCCCTGATCTGAAATTGTGTCTCGAAAACAAACAACACTCCATCTTCCTGATTGTGCACCACAAAGAGGAGGACATTCACTTTGTCAGTGATTTTTTTTTTCAAGAGACAAAGAAAATAAGTTAGTCGTTCAGTCCAGAGTCCAACCATTGATTACTTTTTTAGTAATTTCCCCCAAACAGGCCAGAAAAAAGCAATTTATCCTAAAAACAAGCATTTATTGATTTCATTTACAGGGAGAGATCCTTTCAAACAAAATATAGCAATGAACATCAGCAAACAATCTTGGTTTTATTTTAGTTCAGATACCCATACAGAAAAGCAATAAGCAATCACTTATACTACAGCTGAGCACAGTTTTTTCACCAAGGCTACACCACTCCAACCATTCAAGCCATTTGATGTTTTGTTTGTCCTTCAGCTTTAACTTTAAAAGAAAAAGGACACATGTAAAAGAAAATGCCCTTGAAGATTTTGCACTTTTTTTTTCTAACCAAGAAAAGATTAGCAAACTGCAACAACCAACTTGCCAGCCACAAATTCTGGCTCTCAGTTGGCCTGAACTTTAAACTAAACCCAATTCAATTCACTTTTACTCATGTAGCATCAAAGCACATGAACAACCAACTTTGTATTGTAAGGTAAAGACCCTACAATAATACAGAGAAAATCCCAACAGTGAGACAACCCCTATGAGCAAACTCTTGGCAACCGTAGGAAGGAAAAACTCCCTTGTGACAGGAAGAAACCTGCAACAGAACCAGGCTTTAGAAGAGAGCCAGAGATTAATAATGAGTAATCATTAAATGCTGAGTGGTTTAGTTATTGGAGCATAACTAAGGGAGGACTGAGGGTCACCTGATCCAGCCCTAACTATATTCTTTATGAAACAGGAAAGTGTTAAGCCTAATATTAAAAGTAGAGAGGGTGTCTTTTTCCTGAATCAAAACTGTGAGCTGGTTCCACAGAAGATACCCGAGTAACTACAAGTAAACCAGCAAAAAAAGTGCAAAATGCAAAAAAAAAACCCCAGTCCTAAATATTTGTTTAATAATCAACAAGATAAGAGATCAAATCAGTTGGATCTCTTGGTTTGCAGTTGCACAGGTTGCTCTAATAACAGACACATGCAGCCTGACGGAGAATGAAAATTCCCTTTGGGGATTAATAAAGTAAAACTGTCTATCTGTCTTAGATGTGTCTTTCCTAGACTGTCAGCACAGAAATCTGTTGGTGGTGTCTCAGGTAAGAACATCCAGTGCAAACAACCTAAACTGCATCACATACTGCAGCACCGCAGCTGCAGGGGCTTGGAGCAGCTGTGTGGCCAGGAAACAATCAAAACAAGGGTTCAAAATCTAAACACCAGGTCCTTGAGACACTTGAGTACTTTGTAATTTGTTTTTTTATTTCATTCTGAATTTTTGTTTTCAGTTCAGTTTACTTTAGTTTCATTTTTTTTTTATATTTACTTTTTTAGTTTAGTTTTCATTCATTTCAGTTTTGGTTGTATTCTTTTTAATTTTTATCGTATTTACTTGCACCCGGGTATTTGTCTGAGGCATAATTTAGGAAATCTGAATGATTATTACAATAAAAGTAATTCTTTGTCAAGGCGGTAAGTTGTGCAGTCTTCTTCTTTCACAAGCAAGCGTTTACATTTTGTGTCTATCCTGAAAATGTAAAAGTTTCAAATGAACTGAGTCTCACACAAAGACACACACAGTCACTGCAGCCAGCTACGTGCAAGGTGCTGGCTTGACCATCAAGAGTAATTAGGGGTTCAGACTTTGACATGACAAACTAGCATCATCAATAGAAGACAAATTGGACTGCTGAGGGAGAAATCAAAGCTGATCAGTTTTATACACTGAACCGTAGCGGCACCACCTAAATGGCCACAGTAGCGACAAATACTCCCCTTCTAGTCTATACATATTGAGGCAAAGTAAGTCACGTGGACCCCTTTGGACAAAGAACAGCAGTGAGACTTATAAATTATTCTTCATTTGTCAAAATGAGTGATTGTAAATCAGAGACATCCATCCATCGGTGATAGTGATGCATTTCCTCTCCCAGTGTCCGCACAGTGATTATAACTCTCATTTGCTTCTCATATTACATCATTGGAAAGCTTGCCAGTGCTCAAGGCGTGCATTACTTACAAACTAATGTACCAACCCAGCCTAGATACACTATCGCCATGCTCTAATGTTGGCTGGCGCTCCATTATACAGCCATTATTTGCCAGTATACTGATGTCCTCTCATCATGTTTGGTAACAGAGGGATGCGCATGAAAATAAACACTTACATATGGAAACACACAAACTGTGTTTCCTCTGCTCCTGACTATCTGCGGTTCTCCCGTCTCTCCCCTCTCCCCGTGCCTCTCAGCTAGCTCGTTTCTGAGGAAGGCCTAATGAATATTTCCCTTTGAGTGAGGGAGTGTAAAATAAACACAAGTCTGGAGCTTCTTTCCCTTTGCGTCTTTCCTTGGAGGGAGAATGTGAGATGCATTAAAAAGGGGGTGAGAGAGAAGCACATGCAGCATTTTGGCATGCGCACTGCCTCCCCCTTTCACCAAATCCTCTCCAGTCCTCTGATCATCTCCAACAACATGGCAAACACTGATGGCTGAGACCAGGATTGAGGCTGATGTGAGAGACAGCACAGCCACAGCGAGAAATAGCCGTTTGATGATGAAAACATCCAGTGGAAACAAAAGAAGTGTTTATCTCGCTGGGTGAAGACGCTGGCCTTGAGCAGTCTGAAAACTGTGAGACTTTATAGAGTTTGTTATCAAACCGCCAACCATTTTGTTTTTCCTTTTTTTGGAATCAAATAAAATGTGACTGTTAGACCAAGTTTAACCATCTTAGTTTGTACATTCACTGCCTACTTGAGATATGGCACAGATCCAACAAGATTTGTTGTATATTGACACGATAGCATCACGTTGCAGCATGCTGTGTGGTGGTTAGCACTGTTATCTCACAGCAAGAAGGTCCTGGCTTTGAATCCTGTGTCTGGGTGGGACATTCAGAAATACAATCAGTGGGCTAGATTAATAAGTATTTTTTAAAATGAACATCTCTGTGTGTGAATGGTTGTCTGTCTCTGTGTTCAGGACACTGAATTGGACATGTACCACATCACAAAGGCTCTCTATTGGATTTAGATCTAAGTGATTGTGAACTCGCACTCACTGTCATGTTAAAGAAACCAGTTTGAGATGGTTTGTGCTTTGTCACATGGTGTGTCAGGTCAGGTCAGGTCAATGGGTACACTCTGGTCATAAAAGAGTGGACATGGTTAACAACAATATTTGGGTAGGTTGTGGTGCTCAAACAACTCTTAGTTGATCTTAAGGGTGTGCCAAAAAATATCCCCCACACTATGATGTTCTTTACACCAAATTCTGACCAACCATCCAAATGCGACAGCAGAAATCAAGACTCCTCAGACCATGTGACATTTTTTAATCTTCTACTGTTTTATTTTGCTAGCTCCAGGTTCCTGTTGTTAGCTGACAGGAGTGGGTGCCACTCCTTCGTGCTGGTGTAACCCAACTGTTTCTGCATACCTCGATTGTAACGAATCGTCATATGTTACTGTTGTCTTCCTTGCTTGCAGCAGTCTGGCCATTCTCCTCTGACCTCTGGCAACATCAAGGGCAAGCCTGCATTTGATTTTGTCAACCAATGTCAAGCACAGGGAGACACACCTAAGGTGGGTTTCGATGACAGTACGTAGGCATGCTTTCTAAAGATATTTAGCATTCTTGCATAACTGCCATGTGACACCTAAACTAACTGACTTTCAAATGAGCTAAGGCCTTTATAAAACAACCATCATACCCTAAAATGGATCATTAGCTTATGAAGAAAACTGAATGCTCTCAGATAATGTCATGTGGAAAGATCCATTCATACAAGTTGTTGCTTAAGGCACAGGTGTAACTATTGCAAGATAAAGTCCCATTATCTGTAACCTGCAAAAAACCAAAACCCTGAAAGAAGAACAATGTAGCCAGTGTGTCAGCTGTGCGAAAATCATCGTCAGTGTTGCAATTTTGCCAGGGGATATCTAATCCTCATATCCTCCTTGTTGCGAGCCTTGTACCAACAAAATAGTGTCAGAAAACTCATAAAGAAGCCAGAAAATGTGTGTTGGGTCAGAGGCCGAGACATAAACTCAAAGCTCGTGATAGCTTGTTCTCGACTGGTAGTTCACATTATGTCTACAAGCATGTGCAAGAAGAGCAGAAACAGAAAGCTCACATGACAAAATTGGAACATTAATCATAAATTAAAGGATGTCTCAGTCATGTCAATATGTTCTTTTTTCCAAAGAATGAACCTTGTTGGCATTAATTAGTAGTTTAATTGTAGCTTAATGTTAATTCAGCTTTTTTACTCTCTCCTGCACTCAGTGGATCTTCATGGTGGCTGTTCATCACAGCACACCTCCCCCTGGTCATGCCTAACCCTTCTCAGATCAAAGGGGCTCTGGCGGGAGATTACCCAGAAACACTGACAGAACACTCCAGCCTGTGTTTCTGCTGGGCACAGATGGCACAAGGCAAGGCTGAAGGCCCCAGGCATGAGCTGGTGACGAAAATCAGAGGGATGTACACACAGCGATGGGGCTATCTGGGGAGAAGAGCCCCCTGGCCACTGACAGTCCATCCAAATGGAGGCAATTTTACACCCCTCAAGGGAATGGCTTGCAAATGTACCCATTCCCTACTTGCGTGGCTCCATCTCGTCCATTTGATGTATGAATGAAGGCGAACGGGAGTGGGTGGGGGGTGATGTGATGTGGCAGAGAAGAGGCAGGCAATCTCTGTGTGTCCTCTGAAGCTTGTCTTATGGCTTTTCCCTGTCATGTGTTTCTCTCCAGGGACACTTAGGGAATCTGGCCGTGGAAGGCATCCGTACTCTCAAAATCCGAAGGTGAGTTCAAGCATCCAATCCAGAACGCAGTCACAGTATAACCTGTGACATTTGACCCCCCCCCGCTAAAGTAAAAATCTATGTTGTCTGTGGTAGGAATAAATATGGTGTGTGCCTGCTGCTGGGTACAGGCGCAGGGCAAACAAAACATGACACAAAGGAAAAGCAAAACTCGTCCACACAGTGGATTTTGCAGGCTCCCAAAAGACTTTACTGATGGAACATTTTGGTCCAAGATGACTTCAGGGAGCAAACGTCATCCACTGACACTTTCAATTTTTACCTTTTTATCTGCTGTAGAAATTCTGCTGACAGGGAGATCACTAAACCCAGCTATACATCCGCAAAATGTATGTTTTCATGATGACTGCTGCTGCTTTGCTGGCCTTCCTGGAAATGTTATTTCAGTTTTTTTCAGTTTTTTTATTAGACAGTAGATGAAAGTTAAACTAATTTATAATCTGACGCAGGTCTGGTAGCAGTTTTCTTTGCCTCACTTCTTGAACAAAGTTGAAGTCTTTCAAAACAGTTGATTGTACACATTAGAAAATCCATTTATCATTTCTTTGCCTTTGGAAAAAAGGTCTTTGCCTTTTTTCAAAGAACTCAACAAGAAAAACATAAGGTACACAGTTTAATATGTTTAGTTTGCACATTTGTGTTGTCAGTTAAATAGTTTTACTCTCAAAAATGTGTTTTACAGAAAATTAAATCAAATTGACTGCTGAGCACAAAGATGTTAGTATCTAATATGAGCATTGTAAAAAAACAAACAAACATACAATTATAGAACTTGAATGCATCAGAAATACAAATTGTGAATGTGAAGGAGCATCAGCAGCCTGTCTGAGTAAGAGGAGTGAGGATGTGTGGAGGTGTAGGGAGGGGAAGAAAACAGAACCCACGAAGTTCCAGAAGAGTGCAGACGCATGCATTTAGCATACACTCCAAATCTCCGTCTGTTATGTTGGAAGGAAGAGCTTTAGGTGTGAGGTGTGAGAATCTGTGGCCAAAAGGGAGTGACAGGATGTCTAGTAATTGCCAACATTGTTTTGTTAGTACAAATAGTAGGCGTAAGTTTAATTTCCATGACATGTGATGCTGCCTAACTGTTATTTTCATTTTTAGATTTTTTATTTTATTTTTGTGAAATTGTAAATTATGGCAGACTTTACTGGAGGAAAAATGTTTTTCCCATCACAATACCTGCAAACATTACTGCTCTTTTTCTTTACAAAGTAGAATGTAGAACCTTCCGTTCTTAAATCAGCATCTCAAGAGTGTTTGCTTTGATACACAATAACAGCCAGTGATCCTCAGGCATTCAGTGTCAGTGAAAACATGTAGGAAATGATGGTTAGGCAATAAGAAGATGATGAGCACACTTCTATAATGCACAATCATTCTGACAAAGTTTTTAAACATTTTGACCATATTTTAAAATATTTTTACTCAAACTGGCCTGGCACAGAAACCAGCTGTGGAATATCAAGCCAGCAGGCTTTTTCTGATGCCATTTTGCTGACCTTTGTGTAAATAAAATTCAAACTTCGATCCTTTTTTATTGTTTGTGATTGATAAAAATTATTGGAGTTGGGGTGTGATTTTTTTTTTTTAAATTACAGACTTTCAAATAGTTTTTTTTTTTTAAAGAAATGTAACTGTTTAACGGTTACATTTTTAGCAGTATGTATGTATGTATATATGTATTTATTCAATTTTATTAGAAAATTGAATAAATACAAAACCACAAAAAATCTCCCACGACCTGGGGCTCCAGGTAAGATGTTACCTCGTCATTTGTACCAAATGATGTTGAGAACGGTGTCCCTGTCCCTTATGCAGAGACGACTGATCTGTATTAAGGAAAGGATGAGTGAGGCCATGTATCGTGAGATTTTGGGCAATAACTGCCTTCCATCAGTGGGAGCATTGAAGATGAAACGTGGCTGGATTTTCCAGCATGACAATGATCCCAAACACAACACCTGGACAACAAAGCAGTGGCTATGTAAAAAGCATTTCAAGGTTTCAAGGCCTAGCCAGTCTCCAGACCTCAATCCAACAGAGATTCTGTGGAGGGAGTTGAAAGTATGTTGCCCAGTGAGAGCCTCAAAGCATCAGTTCTTGAGCAGATCTGCATGTAAGATTGGGCCAAAATACCAGCTACAGTGTGTGAAAACCTGGTGAAGACCTACAGGAAATGTTTGACCTCTGTTATTGCCAACCTAGGACCACAGAAATAAGATAAGGTGAACAAAATCTAACCAAGTCAAGAGCACTCCTGAGGTGGTAGGCATTTCATTTTCAAAGTCTATAATCCAGAGGTGCTTTCATGAACAGAAATACAAAGGGTTTACAATGAGGAACAGACATGGTTACATCTAAAAGAGCCTAAGCAGTTCTGGAAGAAAAAAATCTATTGGGCCAAAATCTTTCTCCCTAATGCAAAATGCAAACATAAAGTGAAAAGAAATGGGATATTCTTCAACAGCCAAGTCAAGTGAGCTGGTCTTTATGAAGGACTGGAGAGTCACACACACTGAAATAACACATTTATTATGAATTGTGCAAAAGTGGTTAATCCTGGCAAGGATTGTGAGATACTGTATGTAAAACGTCTGTGTTTTACATACAGTATTTCACAAAAGTGAGTACACCCCTCACATTTTTGTACATATTTTGTTATATCTTTTCATGGGACAACGTTAAACATATGACACTTTGATACAATGTAAAGTAGTCAGTGTACAGCTTGTATGACAGTCTGTCACCTTTAAATAACTCAACATACAGCCATTACTGTCTAAACCGCTGGCAAAAAAGTGAGTACCCCCCAAGTGAAAATGTCCAAACTCTCCCCGAAATGTCAATATTTTGTGTGGCAGCCATAATTTTCCAACACTGCCTTAAGTCTTTTGGCCAAGGAGTTCACTAGAGCTTTACAGGGTGACACTGCAGTCCTCTTCCACTCCTTCATGATGACATCATGGAGCTGGTGGATGTTAGAGCCCTTGCGCTCCTCCACCTTCCATTTGAGGATGCCCCACAGATGCTCAATAGGGTTTATGTCTGGAGACATGCTTGGCCAGTCAAATACCTTTACCCCCAGTTTGTTTAGCAAGGCACTGGTCTTTTTGGAGGTGTGTTCAGGGTTGTTATCATGTTGGAGTACTGTCCTCTGGCCCAGTTTCTGAAGGGAGGGGATCATGGTCTACTTCAGTATTTCACAGTACATGTTGGCATTCGTGGCTCCCCTTAATTAACTGTAGCTCCCCAGTGCCAGCAGAACTCATGCAGCCCTAAACAATGACATCCTACCACCATGTGTGACTTTAGGCAAGAAACACTTGTCTTTGTACTCCTCACCTGGTTGCTGCCACACACCCCTGACACCATCTGAACAAAATATTTTATCTTGGTCTCATCAGACCACAGGTAATCCATGTCCTTAGTCTGCTTGTCTTCAGCAAACTGTTTGCAGGCTTTCTTGTACATTATCTTTAGAAGAGGCTTCCTTCTGGGATGACAGCCATGTGATGCAGTGTATGGCATATGGTCTGAGCACTAGCAGGCTGACCCTCAACGTCTTCAACCTCTGCAACAATGCTGGCAGCACTCATACATCTACTTTCTAAAGGCAACGTCTGGATATGACGCAGAGCACGTGCACTCAACTTCTTTGGTTGACCATGGCGAGGTTTGTTCTGAGTGGAACCTGTCCTGTTAAACTGCTGTGTGGTCTTGGCCATGCTGCAGCTCAGTTTCAGGGTGTCGATAATATTCGTATAGCCTAGGCCATTTTTATTTAGAGTAACAATTCCCTTTTTCAGTTCCTCAGAGAATTACTTGCCATGATGTGCCGTGTTAAAATTCCAGTGACCAGTATGAGAGAGTGTGAGAGCAATAACACCAAATTCAACACATCTGTTCCCCATTTGCACCTGAGAACTTGTAAAACTAATGTGTCACATGTCACCAGGGAGGGAAAATGGCTAATTGGGCACAGTTTGGACATTTTCACTTAGGGGCTACTCACTTTTGTTGCTAGCGATTTAGGCAATAATGGCTGTGTGTTGAGTTATTTAGAGGTGACAGCAGATTTACACTGTTGTACATGCTGTACACTGACTACTTTACATTGTAACAAAGAGTCATCCCATATGGAAAAGATATATATAAATCTTATAAAGTTTGTATCTGTCTTGTATGAAACTTGTATGAAAAGCATACAAGAGTGAAAACAGATATAAGATCCCTTGAAAAATTATATAATGAAACTTGTATGTTTTGGATACTTACTAAAAAAATATATGAAAGTAATGAGAAAGTGGCCACTTTCATGAGTAAATCATATATGTTTTTACTATTTCTTTTCCATATGGGATATCTTCAGTGTTGTCACATTAAAAGGTATAACAAAATATTTACAAAGATTTAAGGGGTGTACTCACTTTTGTGAGATACTATAGATATTATATCTGTGCAACAATTTCAGAGATCGAGAGAGAGAGTAGGAGAGAGAGAGAGAGCAACGACCACTCATCAGCAAGAAATTGTTCCCTTTCTACAGCTTTGTTTGAAAGATATGGGAACAGGCAAAATAATAAATACCTCAATTTCAGGTAGATGATGAATAGGGACCTGTGGCAGGCAGTTCACATCCCTGAGCTGCCCTGTGCCAGAGCTCATAAATCTAACTTTACAATTTCCAGAAACAACAGCGACTTAAAATAAGACAGTTTACATACTTTGAAAAATGCTGGAGCAGGTATGATCTGACTACCAGAAGAAGGTCGAATAAATGGCAATTTTTAACTTCCTTACACCATCAGTCCATTTTAAATTGGGACTTTTCCACACTTTATACATCATTATGCTAAAACATGTTTTTCACTTTGTTAAAAGATCTAAAAAAATAAAAGAATAAAAAATAAAAAATAAATATATATATATATATATATATATAATGCTGTGGTTTTCAGTAGAACACGTGTTTCATAACTCATCCAAGTGATGAAGTGGATGTCATTTGGATAAAACATTTCTCCCACTGAAAAAAGATTGGCTCCGGATGAACTCAATCAACTTTTAGGGACTTGTTTATGTGGATTATTGAGCATGCATAAAGACATTCTTTAGCATTTCTTTTGCCTTATTTTCAGCCTTAACAAGCAGCAACAGTTTACAGAAGAAAAAACTGTATCTGTGATTTGCCAATCATCAAACAGAAAAAGATTATTCAGCCAAGTTTTATCCTCGAGTGTTTATTAGGACCAAAACTGAGCTGAAACAGTGAATTAACTTTATCCTGGAAATCAGAAGGTGAAAATAACACCAGTACAAAGCAAATACGTTTAGTATTTTCATATAGTTTAAGTGTCTCTAACAGTCAAAATTCACTTGGACTGTATATTCATCTTTAGGATTTAGGATAGGATTTGATATGTAATCCAATCAACTCACAACATCATGCAAAATGAAAGAAAACATGAATTTGTGCCCTTATTTTTAAACTCCTGAAACAAGTAAAAGTATAAACATGTACAAGTCACAGACTTGTCTCCTAATAATTCTACACAGCTCTTTTGAAATGATTTTAATTGTGAGATTAAACGTGAGACTAGCAGATAAAGTAGGACACAGAGTCAAAAATCACTGAGGCCGGTCACTTTACCAGTCACTGCTGATAAACATATTTGTGCCATTTGTAGGCACAGTCCCATTTGATTAAACAAGGGGTATATAAATAGAAAATATATGAGGGTCAGGAGATGACTAAACCATTAAGGGGAAATCCCAACTCTGACTCCATCCTCAAATGTCAGAGTTTGTGCCATTCCTGGGGTACACATTATTTCACGTCCTTTTTCGACATTCATAAACAATGAAAAAGCTGATCTTTGTGGAATGAAGGCTCTTGTTCACTTTACCCACATTAATCGCATTTGATTTACTTTCACTGCGGTGACCCTATCCATCACCGCTCAGAGTCCACTTTAGAATTTGTTGGTACCTTAATCCGGAAAACACACCGGCCCATTACCTTGATAATGTAAGTTGTTGTTAATTCTGTTTTCCAGTTAAAATGTGTAAGGTAGCTGCAGTTAAAATGAACTTTAAAACAAAAAGAAACTCAAGAGGAGAGCTTCATCTGTAAAATCACATATTATCAGAATCAACAGTAAAGCGAGCAAAATGGAAAGAAAACGTTTAGTTTAAAACGCTCTAAGCACACTGGGCATGTGTTTGCAGTCTTCTCTGCAGAGGTCTCCAGTCAAAAGCCTATCTTTAGCCTGCTGCGTGATTGTGGCAGAGCTCTGTAGGCCTTGTTTAGTCCCCTAGTGCAGAACTAATGTGCTTCAGATCAATAGTAGCTCAGAGGCAGGGCTGAGATGAAGTCTGCACTACAGCAACAGGAACACGGCCACTGTGCTCCCTCTCTCTCTCTTTTAACAGAGACAAATGCAGGCTGGGCTTAATTTCAGACTTCTTCTGCTTGATCTGAGGTTTCTGACATTCCAAACTTTTAAATTAAAAGAAGAAAAAGTTCAGCATGACTGCATAAACAACCCTGGACTACTGGTGCACTTGATATTTTCACTCACCGTGTCCGCAATGATTTTCCTTTCTTCTTTTCAATTCTGCAATGCTGATTCATGTGCAGCATTCTTCAAGCTTTGGCCAGGACTAAACAGCCTTATCTGTGCCCGCCTCGTGCCTTGTGTACGGCATGTCAGAGACGATTGTTTTCAGAGGACATCACAAGCAGATGGACAGATACTGCCACGTGCCGACTCCTTGTCAATTCTCGGAGCGGCAGCGTATTCGTTCGCTCTGTGTTATCAGGCGGGAGATTGATTTCTGTGTCCATCTTGTTTGCCCTTCCCTTTTGTGTTTCAGAGCTCAATTTAGAGAGGCCTATGATGTATTGACGCACGTACTGTGAATTACTCTGCTAAAAGATGCAAGCGCACAAAACATCTCGCCGAAACGGATAGGTCCTGTCCTTCCATTTCTGATGGCTGGTTGTTGCCGTTCAGGGCACGTCCTCATTGTGAGGCAGCGTGTGATGTCTCGCAGAGATGAGGCTAATGTTTGGCAGCCAAACGTCTGACTGCGGCAGCACTAACCAGATCAGGCTGCTCTAAAATAGGATGTCAATGGTGACTAATATGAAGAAACTATTTGCCTCGTGGCGACGCTTTTTTTCTCTCTCTCTTTCTCAGTTTCGCTCTGTTCGCCTTGCAAACACATTCATCACCGAGCAACACAATAAGCGAAGAAACACCATCACTCTCTACTCACTCTATGAAACCCACCATCCCTCTACACACACACACACACACACACACACACACACACACACACACACACACACACACACACACACACACACACACACACACACACATTTGTCCTCTCTTTATCCACTCTCCCTCCATAAACCTGGGCCTTTACTTCATTACCTCGACAGGCCGTTTGTAGTCCTGAATGCTGCACATCTAATTAAGAAACTTGCTTAATTAAAAAAGAGGCAATAAGCCCTTAATGGTGACTAAAAATAATGATTATGTCAGTGAGGGAACCAATAATGACTAAATGAAATACTAATGCGGTGGAAGGCGTCTGTGTAAACATGGCTAGTTCTCCATATATCCAACCACTGTCCTCCTCCACCACAGACGGGTCCTCCAGAATTCTTCAGCCCGCTGCCGTCGTTGTTTGGTCAGGAGGAAAAATGAGACAGTTAGTGACTGTAATAGATGTGGCTGTAAAAGCTGGCATGGCTGTATTAGCTCTGCTCTCTCTGCCATCAAGAGCGGAGCCGAATATCTCAGCCACTAAAGGCCTTGAGGAGAGGAGGCACATGTCCAGCATACAGAGGAGCATCCAGCTAAATGCCAGCGGGCCGCAGTCATTTATCTCACCATAATGTTTTGTGACTATTATTATGCCCATTCATACACTGTGATGTACAGAGTGGAGAGTTCAGTGGTGTCAAATGGGTCTAATATTGCCAGTTGTTGGGTTTTTTTTCATGTTAATTGTCAAGCATTTGACCCTGCACCCCTGAATCTGGGGGAGGGGGGGGACCCAGACATTAAAATCTAGTGAAAATAGCTTGCATGTTTAATGACTGTGTTTGTGGAGATCACAGTCATCTGATTTTGTAAAACTCTGAAAGGATATGATCATCTGCACATTTGCTATTGCAAACTGAAATAAGACCAACTGCAAGATAACATATATTGCTCCGCGACATATGCACAGACTAATTACAATTGAGAAAAATCAGTCATCAAGTCAAATCAAGCCTATCACTATGAATCAACCCATGATTGATTTATAGTTTGATGACAAAAATATTTGATAATGTACTTAAAGTGGTGATGGCATCAAATCAGATAAAAGGTAACAGGTTTAGATAACTGGAGCACTGCAACTGACACAGCTGATTGGTTGGTCCACGCACTGCTCAGCTGATCAGGGACATGTTAAAATGGGTGATGATCAAGAAGGGTGGTGACATGGTGAGGATAAGGAAAACTAAGATTAACTCGTATATACACTTTCTAAACACTAGGTAATGAACTCCATTTTTCAGCTTCAGTTTCAAAGTCCTGCTTAATTTCGTTCAGCTGAGTTTTGCTCTTGCATGAACTTATGCCCATTCTGATATTTGGTCCTTGAAGGTCTTTGATTTAATTTCGAGTTAGTTATCTTATCTTATCTTATATCTTAACATTTCAAGTGAATAAGTCAAGTTTTGAGAAAATAATTCAAAGTTTGGATAACTTGAAATTTTACAAATTTGAGTAAGTTGAAATTACAAGTTAGTTTTAGGATTCAGACAGGTCTGTGAAGGACTGCACTTCCTTGTTACCCAGAAGAAAATTCAGCAGATGCATGCACGCTCAAAATCAGGTAGTGACAGCATCAGTGAGCTACCCATGTATAGCACACTGGCACCAGTGAATGATAACTGAATAAAAGGTATAGAATCAGTGTGTTCATGGTAAACTGTTGGACAGCTGATGCCTTCAGCTTCTGGATAACAAAGAAACTCCGGACCTTCACAGAGCTTCCTGACTGGCAGACCTAACTCGAAATTTTGAAATATTTTACTTGAAATTTCAACTTATGGATAATAATTTGTTTTTCATTGCTAGAAAAAAGCTTACATACCTTGAAGTCTGTGCTGCTCACTAAGACTGTGTGGGCTCAGGGTCGTTCCACTGTGAAATCGTCAAGTGCATCTGGGAAAGTGGGTGCCCTTTTTGAACATTTTTTACTTTTTATGTCAGCTGTATCAAAATTAAATATCCGACCTCAATTTGTCAAGATGACACACACACACACACACACACACACACACACACACACACACACACACACACACACACACACACACACTTTTCAGCAAACTCACCATTTAAAATCTCAAATATGCATTAACTTTGAATTCATTGCTACTGATGGCAGATGTGCTTACTGTAAGACATCATGCTGCAAAAGCCACATGTCTCCGTGATTTGAAATAATTTACAGAGGTTTAGGTGTGGGGAGTTGATTTGGCGTGTTTTAATTTAGCCAGTTATACTTAACACAAAAAGGTGGGAAAGCCGCAGTTCATCTTTTCAACATTGTGAGTTATTTGTTAAATTCTCCCTTTAGCGAGAGCCATTATAACTTGGAATGCCATAAGTTCTGCTGTGCGCAAGGTGTGATAAAAAATATCGGCTTGGAAATGCATGTAAATACCTTCATGAATGCTAATAGCACATTTACAATACAAAGCAGTGCGCTCAAGAAGGTGAAGGAGCTCGAGCATCGTGCATTTGCTATATAACAGATGGTTACATCAGGCTGTAAATTTCCTCACACAAGGCCAGCGACTCTACCGTGATGTGACCCAGTCTGTGAGGAGAATGGGGAGAGGCGAAATGGAGGAGGGTGAAGTCAAGGATGAGTGTGCTCCACGCTCAGTTTCGGCCAGGCTGTAATTGGTGGGCTAGAGTTCTACAGCTTTGTTGCTGTAGCGAAGCAATAATCAGTGCCTTTCTATCAGCATGAGAACGACTGTCTGAGGCCTGAGAGGAGAAAGTATGAAGAGCAGTGGTCAGGGATAGTGCTCAGTGTGAAATGGCGGCAGAGGTCATGGGCTTTCATGCATGACAAACAGGCCACAGTTGCTTCCTTTTAAACCCAGACCTTGAACTTAGCGATGAAAGTAAGTGCAGTCTTCCACATCATAATTATGGACATGAAAGAAGGGAAAAAAACCAAAACAAAAGAATTCACCTTGTTATTTCCTGCAAAAAGAACACACCCTTCAGTCCCTCAACGTGCTGTTTCTTATTTCATCCAAACGCATCTCAGCTCTGCAGCACTTTATTATGTTTCGCTGTTTCTAAGTTGATTCAATGAACTAAAATGAGATGAGACACATTCATTCCCGCAGGACAAGACAAAACCTCTCCAGAAGAGAATCACTGATTGAAGCTTAAACAGAAAAAATAAAAAGAAAAGCCCTCATGCATCAAGGTTGCGTTTTCCTGCTCAGGTAAATGACTCGTCATTCGTTAAACTGATCAGATTGTGTTTCTGTGCAGAGCCCTGGCATTATTTATTTAAAAAACTGAAGAAGAGTTTTACTTGAATCTTCTCCAGACATGACTTTAAAGTCACTTTTCTGTAAAAGTCTAATCACAAATTTAAAAAATGCACCAGGCTGACCCAAGTTCCCATAACTCTTTCAGGAAAAGATAATTCTGAGTTTCTGTAATATCCATGGTAAGATGTGTATAGGACTCAATGTATAGGTAGCCAAAATAGGTCACCCCCACATGCAGCAGGGCAGATGAAATACATCTGCTTCAGTATTGTATGAGTCAGCCCAAGTACACTGAAACCATGTCCAAGTGCTGACACTGAGTCCTGTCTCTATTTTATCATCAGACATGGCCTATAGTTTCAGTGTGACCACATTCACCAAGTGTCAGTCAAGCCGGTCCAAATTGACACCCCCCCAAATCTCTCAATTTTTTAATGGGCAAATATGTTTGCCCCTCAGGTTTTTCCAAGTCTTCACACATCCCCTCACGTCATTTCCATAGATTCAGCAGGCTCCATCATGGCACTTGTTGACATTTTACAGTCCTTATATTGATGTCATCATCAGTATTGGCTGTTGTCTCAACAGTATTGAGACAACAGCCATTGTCTCAATACTGTTTTACTTGTATTGAGACAATGGCTGTTATTTTCTCACTGATCAATTCAAAAACTTGCTGGAAACGCACAGGAGGAATCAGGTCTGCTTGAGGGGCAAACAGTTTGCCTCCAAAAAGAAAAGAAAAGAAAAGACAAAGCTAATAACAACATTGACCACTTATTTTGGTTACAGATACTACAGTGTCACCATTCAGTTTTATTCCACAAAGCATTCACAGAAAGCTTTGAGCTAAAAGCTAATGCCCGCATGCTAATGATTAGCTTGGTTTCATGCTTCCAAACACCAAGTTGGCAACCATTTAAGCATTTAGCTCCAGGTTTCAAAACTAGATTTTCCAAACTTGGTGGTGGATAAGTCGATCTTTTATACCGTCTACGCTGGAATTTGTGTTTGTCGCTATGAAAATTCATTTTGCTCTAAATAAATTTGACATGGTGGTCTGCTGGGAGATTAATTGGATATTACACATATCCCCAGATTTCAACACCAGTGTGGGGATCACAGAAGCGAGGAGGAAAATAATCTATGCCAAATGCGAATAAATCTAAGACACCCAAAAAATTCCTTACTATCTTGTCCTACTTTTTTGTTGTTGCTTGATTTGATACACACCTGATGAATAATTTTTATGCATTAGCCTGAGAGAACAGGAATCACTTTATTTCAAGATGTTTGGTAGAAGTAGTGAACTTCACAACCGCTGCCTCAATCAGTCATTACGGAACATTTATGTGTCTGAAAGACTAAGAGCCATTAGTTTGACAGATGAAGCCAGCCCTGTTATGTATTTGATGTCTAAAAGGGGCTTGGTCTGATTCACTGTTCATTTTTATTCCACACAGCACCGTGTACCCTGCCTTTACTAACGGCTGCCTCTATGATAAACAGAGCTTCACATGGCGCTCTTAGTGTTTGAGTGTCTGATGAGCGCATGGACAATGTAGCATTAATGGGTTTGTGAGTGCTGTTTTAATTTCCCATGTGGAGGCCAGGGGAGCCCGTCCTCCTGACCCTGGCGTGTGTCAGACAGCCCTTCCAGAGCTCAGTGGAGAAAAACGGCCTTATTAGCCCAGTTCATTAAAATCATTAATAGTCATGAAATGAGAGGCACCAGAGTCCAAAAGGCTTAATGCTCCATCCATATTAATTAGACACCCACAAATCTGAAGTGAGGGAAACTGGCCTTGCTGCAGCTCCTGGCGCAAACACACACACACGGGCACACACGCACACACACACACATGCATGCACACTCAAGCAACCTGTCTAGTGTGGCGTATCCCCCTCACACCCCTCACACTCCCCTCCTCCGATTGTCAGTGCCGCTACCCTCCTGTTACTACTCCCGATTAAATTCTGTTTTAATTAAAACTGATCACATTAAGAAACTGATGTGGTTAATTAACTGGACTCTAGTGGAAGTGCCTTCCCCTACATCTGACGGCTGTATTGTAGAACACTTCCTGCTGAGGGAAAGGGTGCTACATATAATACCAGGGCCACAGTCCACCACTGCCGCACTCGCTCTCTTCTCCAACATGATGCTTATTTGTCTTCGGTTCATGGAAACACTCATCAGTCCTCACAATGCATGCAGACGTTTTCAGTCTCAGTTTAAGGTAAATAAAGAGTGCACAACCAAACATCTTTGCTTTGATCAGGAGGAAACTGCTCTTTAGTAACATCTACTGGCAGCTGTAGAAAACCAAATTAATAAAATGCATGTCCACCTGAATAAACCTGTTTTTTTTTTTTTTTTTTTGGGGGGGGGGGGGGGGGGGGGGGGTTGTAGAATTTTGCATTCATTCTGTATTTTTATTCTGTATCTCAATCATGCTACTATTTACTATACAGGTCCATTTTTAATCTAACCATCTAACATGAACAAAGTTTTTATTTTAAATGTTTTTGAGGATTCCAGACAAGCATAATGCGTAAAACCAGTGGAGAGTGTACAGGATGCCAAAATTAAATGTGCCAAAGTGTTGTTTATGGAGTGTGAGAAACATTGAGGTTACCCAGCAAATACACTAAGCCCATATAGAATTCTGTTAACTTGGAAAAGTGGACCTGTCTCTGTAAACATCCTGTTTTAGTCTGAATTCTTTGGAGGTTACAGAGATCGACTTTACTAGATTAAACTTCAGTGGCATATTATGGTTACATAAAAAACTGGCATATGCACCGACCCCTGTACAATGTGAAGAAAATAATGTTAGATTATTTAAAAGCTGTTTTAAAAGTGAGAACAAACTTTTCTGCAGGTTTTCCAATCTTTATGATCACCACTGTCCTTTCCCTCGTCGTGCCTTTTCCCTTCCTTTCCTTGTCTTCCTCCCTGCCTTCTTTGCCAGCCTCCGACCACACGGCGCTGTTGCTAGCAGTTAGAAGTTATGGTTTGTGGCTTGTGAGCTGACAGCGCTACAGCAGAGGGCGAGATAAGGTTGCGACCTCTCTGGCCAGAGAGGATGAGATGAATGCATTTGCTCCCTCTGTGATGGGAAGCCGGGATGAGGCAAAGAGGGAGAGGAGGTGTGGAGTGTGCCGTCCCTGGGTGCCTGGCCCCCCAAATATATCTGCTCTATCTGAAGCAAGACGGCACAAAGGCGGGCGGATGTGGGGGATGGGTATATGCGTGTTCATGGGTGTGTGTGTGGAAGTGGGGGTGGGGAGGTGGGGTGGGGTGGGGGGGGATAAATATATATATGAGTGTGTATCGTCTCTCCTTTTCCCCCAAGGCCTGATATTGGATGATGTCCCAAAATCAAGGCCTCCTGGCCACGAGGCCACTATTCATCACCCTGAATAGATTTGTGAATGCGTGTGTGTGTGTTTTCTACATGCACAGCGCACTGTATAGTATAATATTTTACTGCGTTTTTTTCTACCTGCAGTACATTAGCACGCCATAAAAAAGGTGAATTAAAATAGCTTCTTATCTGATTTTGTAGATCTAAAATGTGTCTGTGAAAATATTAAATATAGATATGCAAAACTGTTGCACTATCCCTCTCTGGCACTGTTACTTTAACTTTGTTGTTAAATTATTGCAGACTGTACTATTTTTACTCTGTATCTGGCTATTTAACAACAATTTGTGGGATTGATAAAGTTTCTGTGACCTTACCTGGAAGTTAACTTAATTTAGAAATGAGGTGGTCAGTTAGTATATATTATATATATTGGCTTTCAATTCTGACTAAAGTTCTGTCTAAACCAATAGAGATAAATTGAAAAGAGACATTTTACTACAACACTCCATTGCTTTTTCTGTTTTATGTATAAAACCAGATGTTAAACCCAAATGACTTACTGTCCACATAATTTGGGAGCTGTGGCTACGAAGTGAAGTAGATCTTTCACCTGACTTTGGTCCTGACTGCTCAGAGAATCTGTGGAAGAAATTGAGTGCCGCGTCTTGCTGCATCTGTCATTGTGTATGTTATAGAATAAGATACCGCTTCACATTAGTCTGGCCCCAAAACGTGGGGTTTAAAAATCTCTGTAAAAGGCATTTTAGAAGTAACACCAAAGTTTTTGGTTATTTGGCCACACACTGATCTTTTTTATTTATTGTTAATTTTATTTATTTGTCTGTTTTACTGTTTTAATATTATTTGTTATTTTTTATGGTTTTTATTATTTATGTTTCCTGTTTTTCCTGACAAACTGAAAAAGTAATATGTGGTGTTTCCTAGAAAAAAAGGAGACTTCTTACATCAACTGTTCAAAACAGTAAAAATACTTTAAGGAAAGAGGCATTGTTACTTTGTCTTTCATGGCTTTGAGCAAAGCAAGGTCAGTGGGCTACCTTGTAGACAAGAGCACCAGAAGTAAGGAGGCAGAGTGGTCACTGTTGATGACCGAACGGGTATAAATGAAAAACCCACAGAGTTATTTTATTTAGTTTTGTAGGAGATCAATATGTATATTCATCTCCTGGAAAACAGAAGGAGGACCCACCTGTGTCACCTGTGTGTCAGTGGACCAGCTATGTGGATTTACACACATTCACAAATAATAAGGGTCCTTATTCCTCTAATTAGTAGTGCATTAGTGCACTTTCAGCTCCTTGCATGGCATTCCACATCACACAGGTTTGTCCACACTATGAGATTAGCTATGTCCAGAGCAGTTTAGTGGAGTTTAAGTTTAAAAGCCTATCTAAAAATTAGATAAAGCATATTAGGTCCTTACAAATTGCTAGTTGCAATTGCTAATGACTTTTATATCAGATAGAATGAAGATGAATAAACAGCTGCCTGCAACAGAAAACAAAGTACATCCACATTTCTAAAACACAGTAGGGAAACGTTAAGTTGTGTAAAGGGTAATCAATTTGTATTAAATGGCTGAAACATGCAAACACACTGGTGCAGCCCTTCCTGCATGTCTTTGCTCAAATGTGCTTGTGTCTCTCTTTTGGTTGTGTGTGTGTCCACCAAGGGCATCATTTATCCACCAGCCCAGAGGCAAAAACAACCTGCTGCCAGTATTGATGGTTCCTCCTGCAGCACCTGTGTGGATTGGGTTCAGAGGTCACCAGTCACAGGCAATCAGGAGTAAATGGAGCCTGTGTAACACTAGACAAACGGCTAAGAGCTTTAGAACAAAGCCAAGGCTGCGTCCCGAGTGTGCTGCTGTGTATGTGTGTGTTTGTGTGTGTTACTGCAACGCTCCCTTATTTCACCCAACCTTAGCCACTGTAACAGGATTAATTCGTGTTTATTTTTAAGCGTCTGACCTTCCTGATGATCCGTTTATCCTTATTTGTCCTCAAGACTGCAAACCTCACCAAAAACGCGCATCTTTTTTTCTTTTTTTTTCTTTTTAACTCAGTAAAAATGACCGCCAGGTGAGCCGTGGCAGGCCTGAACACATTTCCAATCCCTTTATGCCAGTAGTAAGCTTTAACACAGTCAGCTGATACAGCCAGCATCTTCCCCCTGTTCATCCGCAGGCTAATCCAATGCTGTTTTATTGTCTTATTAACTCTCTGGGCCTGAACGCCAAGGCTCGTAACAGCTTGTGGGAAGCGTTGTGAAGCCAAGACGCCAAACGCATCTCCGAGTTGGCTGATGGGGGCTCAGTTGAGGAGGAAGACACATATCAAAGAAGGTTTTAAATGCACTGATCTGCCTTGCCTTAACTCACTCTTACATCATCATAAAACATCATCCAATTTACCAGCACTGTCAGAGAGGAACCATAACATATTTGCATAATGCAGAGTCTTCACTATGTTAATCCTCCCTCAACTCAGCCATGTAAAGAGGACTCTTTTGTGTTTAGGCTCATTCTCTCTTACTCTGTCTAGAGTGTGTGCATGAGTGCATTGCACTGTACTTGCGTGTCGATGAATGTGAAAGATTATGGAGGTAAATGAGGCTTTCTACAGCCCCTCCAAGCTCTCCATACAGCGGTGTGATAGTCAGTGATACCGCAGGGCATCACAGGAGGAGCAATAGAAACGCATTACTGCTGAAATCACATTGCTCTCCTCCACTGAGGGGTGTAAGTTACTGGGGAAATGGATGAAGCTCGCAGGAGGAGGCGAGGGCGATGAAGGTGGGGGAGAGGTGCGGCCTCTCCACAATTTGCACTGACACGTATGATCTCTTTTTAATTTCCCTGGCAGTGTGAAATATGGATGATGACTTGATTAGATTGTGTCTCGGCTGGATTCAGATGCAAAGCAGCGCGTGTACTGACTGACTGGCTGCACACCCACCTCTGGTGCATTTGGAAATTCAAGTGTGTTAACGGGAGAAATGCTCCTTCAGACCCTATGACACAGTTTTGTAGCATCGATTTGTGGCTTTCAGTGAAGTGCAGGAGTGATTATTATCACTTTTAGCAATGCTGGCAGCTGGATTCATCTTCCTGTAACAACATCATGAAAGTAGATATTTTTTACTTTTAGTGGAAGAAGTAAAAAAATTTAAATGGTAAATGGGGTTTTACAAAGCACTTTACCATTCCACATTTAAACACACACATAGGAGGAGGTGGCCATAAACTACCAAACCCTGCATAAGTAAGAAAACAACATTACCTTCATGAATTGGTACAAAATACTGAAAAGATGCTCAAAAATGAGTACACCACATGATTCAGCAGCTTGTAGAACAACAATAACTTGAAGTCCTAATTTTCTATGTGTATGTAAGACTCTGAGAATGATGTGGAGGCCCACTCTTCTTTCCAAAGTGACCTCAGTTTAATTGGGTTTGTGCGCATTCATGTAGACACAACTCTCTTAAAGTCCTTCCGCTGGATTTCAGTCGGGTGGGTCATTGCAACACCGTAATTCTTTTGTTGTAGTTGCTGGCGTGCTTGGGGTCATTGTCCTCTCGTACAAGGACCACGATGCAGCCAAGCTTTAGTTGTACATCAGATGGACTCACATTTGACTCTAGTTGGCACCAGTGTTGGTCAAGTTACTTGAAAAAAGTAATCAGTAACTAATTACTGATTACTTCCCCAAAAAAGTAATCCCGTTACTTTACTGATTACTTATTTTCAAAAGTAATTAATTACTTAGTTACTTAGTTACTTTTTAAAAACACGATTTACAACCTGAAGAGGTGATAAAGCATAGATCTTTCAGCCCAATTCGACTTTTTCTACATAATCCATCATACAAAATGTAATCAAATGGAGAGGTCCCTTTTCGGTAGGCGGAGGTTTACCCTGGTGCAGGTGTGCCACGGTCAGTTGAAGAATCCGCGAGTTTCTCTGTGAGTTTCCCATTACGTCATTGCGCACTCGGTGCTTGCTTGGAAGTTTAGGGTTTTTTTTCGCTGTAAAAAGAAGTTTTCTTCCCATGCACGATGGACACTAATGTTTTTGTCACTTTTTATGGAATCAAACTCAAAGTAAGGTCAGTACTTCCACGCTTTAAACGCTGCACGCTCATACTCTCTCCCACAATCGATATGTGATCCATTGTTGATCTGCACACAGCTGTTGTCACTAACGACGCACTCGCTTACGTCACTGTCGTGAGACATTCTCGCAAAAAATCACGGTTTTAGTAACGCAGTAACGCAGCGTTCCTACGGGAAAGTAGCGGTAATCTAATTACCGTTTTTGCAATAGTAATCCCTTACTTTACTCGTTACTTGAAAAAAGTAATCAGATTACAGTAACGCGTTACTGCCCATCTCTGGTTGGCACACAATTAACTCACAATTAACTCACAGTTAATTTGCAACTGAGTCACAGTTTACTCAGTTCATTGTCCACTCAATGACCGCAAGATGCCCAAATCATCACCCCTCCTCGGCCGTGCTTGATAATTGGTATGAGGCGTTTAAATGTGACACTGTGCATTGATTTTGTCATTGTTCGGGAAGTTTTGTGGTTTCTTCAGGTGCAATTTTAGATAGAGGTTTAGATAGAGGCTGTCTCCCAGCAACCTTCCAAATGAGCCATACTTTTTAAAGACTTTTTTTAATTGTGCCGTTATGAGGCTAAAAGCCTTTGGCATGCTAAGTGAGGCCTGTAGAGTCTGAGAAGTAGCTCTTGGATCTCTTGCAAGATCTCTGAGCATTACAAGTTTACTTTGGGGTGAATTTGCAGGGAAGCAGAGGCCCCAGTCCGCGAGATCTTCAACGGACACCTCCGGCAGAGCTTCAACAGTATTCCGAGGGAGACTGGGGACATTGAGTCCGAATGGACCATGTTCAGCGTCTCCATTGCCGAAGCTGCTGCATTGAGCTGCGGCCGCAAGGTGGTTGGTGCCTGCCGTGGTGGTAATCCCCGAACCAAATGGTGGACACCAGAGGTTAAGGGAGCCACCAGGCTGAAGAAGGAGTCCTATCGGGCTTGGTTAGTCTGTGGGACTCCGGAGGCAGCCGACAGGTATTGACAGGCCAAGCGGAATGCGGCTCGGGCAGTGGCTGAAGCAAAAACTCGGGTGTGGGAGGAGTTCGGAGAGGCCATGGAAAAAGACTTTCGGACTGCCTCGAAGAGATTCTGGCAAACCGTCAGGCGTCTCAGGAGGGGAAAGCGGTGCTCTACCTGCGCTGTGTATAGTGCTGGCGGAGCGCTGCTGACGTCGACTGAGAAAATTGTCAGGAGGTGGAAGGAATACTTCGAGGACCTCCTTAATCCCACTGACACGTCTTCCGAGGAGGAAGCAGAGTCTGGGGATGAGGGGAATGACCCGCCAATTTCCGGGGGCGAGGTCACTGAGGCAGTTAAACTACTCCTTGGTTTCAGAGCCCCTGGTGTTGGATGAGGTCTGCCCCGAGTTCCTGAAGGCTCTGGACGTTGTAGGGCTGTCCTGGTTGACACGCCTCTGCAATGTCGTGTGGAGATCAGGGGCAGTACCCGGGGACTGGCAGACCGGGGTGGTGGTCCCCATCTTTAAGAAGGGGAGGGTGTGTTCCAACTACAGGGGGATCACACTCCTCAGCCTCCCTGGGAAAGTCTATGCCAGGGTGCTGGAAAGGAGAGTTCGTCCGCTAGCCGAACCTCGGATACAGGAGGAACAATGCGGTTTTCATCCTGGTCGCGGAACACTGGACCAGCCCAACCAGTCTACATGTGTTTTGTGGACTTGGAGAAGGCATTCGACTATGTCCCTTGGGGTGTCCTGTGGGAGGTGTTGCGGGAGTATGGGGTGTCTGGCCCATTGCTATGGGCCATTCGATCCCTATACAACCATTGCAAGAGCTTGGTTCGCATTGCCGGCAATAAGTCGGACTCGTTCCCGGTGGGTGATGGGCTCCGTCAGGGCTGCCCTTTGTCACCGGTTCTGTTCATAATTTTTATGGACAGGATTTCTAGGCGCAGCCAAGTGGCGGAGGGCTTTCGCTTTGGTGGCCTCAGAATCTCATCTCTGATTTTTGCGGATGATGTGGTTCTGTTGGCTTCATCGGGTGAATTACCTCCAGCTCGTACAGGAACAGCTCACAGCCGAGTCTGAAGCATCGGGAATGAGGATCAGCACCTCCAAATCTGAGGCCATGGTTCTCAGCCGGAAAAGGGTGGAGTGCCCACTCCGGGTCGGAGTGATGGGAGAAGGGAGCCGGAGATCGACAGACGGATTGGGGCTGCAGCTGCAGTAACGCGGACGCTGCACCGGTCCATTGTGGTGAAGAGGGAGCTGAGTGTAAAAGCGAAGCTCTCAATTTATCGGTTGATCTACGTCCCTACCCTCACCTATCACCACGAGCTGTGGGTAGTGACCGAAAGAACGAGATCGCGGATACAAGCGGCAGAAATGAGCTTCCTCCGAAGGGTGGCTGGCCTCTCCCTTAGAGATAGGGTGAGAAGTTCGGCCATCCGGGAGGGGCTCAGAGTAGAGCTGCTGCTGCTCCACATCGAAAGGAGCCAGCTGAGGCTCCTTTCGAGCCATCTGACAAGGATGCCCCCCGGGCGCCTCCTGGGTGAGGTGTTCCAGGCATGTCCCACCGGGAGGAGGCCCCGGGGCAGACCCAGGACACGCTGGAGAGATTATATCTCTCGGCTGGCCTTGGTGTTCCCCCGGATAAGCTGGAGGAGGTGGCTGGGGAGAGGGAGGTCTGGGCCTCTCTGCTTAGGCTGCTGCCCCTGCGACCCAGCCTCGGATAAAGTGGATGAAGATGGATGGATGTATTAACACACAGCTGAATGCTCCAGATGTAAAAAAACAAAACAAAACAAAAAACCCAACTACCAAAACTTCTCCTTTTATTTCACGCTTTTTGATCACTTCATCAAGTGCATTTGATTAACAGCACCTCACTGCTAAGTCATCTGGAAGCATTTTTTAACAGGACTTCATAGAGTCACATGAAAACTTTATATGAGTGTATTTTAACCAGTGCTAGGTCAAAGGTTTCCCTTATCCTATTAAATATTTCCAAGTCTACAAATTTACACCAGCATTTCTTCAGACAGTTATAGTCCCCAGTGGACACATTGTAATGACTGTAATGACTTGGCAGCTCTGCTGACCTTACCGTGTGGTTGACATTTGTGGTTTGAGTGAAATGTCTCAAGAACTATCAAATTAACTGCCGTTAAATTTAGTATTCATTAAATTCACCTTCAGGATTTTCTAGTTTTTCATCTAGGGTGTTGTTGCTCAAAACTTTTATCAATAATTTATTCAGTAATTGTTTCTCCAGCCAAATACCATCTTAAAAATAATACAACACTGCACCATAATGTAGATTGAAAACTATCACTTCACTTCGTCGCCATGCACTGACCCTAAGATGATGAAGTTAAATTGAACTAAATCTTTAGTCATTTTCTCTGTCATATTTCAGTGGCAGGGAAGCAGCTGCACTGACAAAACTCTTTTACAGGCTAGATTAGTCTTTCTTGGTCATTTATTTATTTATATTTATCATCTATTAATTTTCTGAACATGACTGTGTTTGTCAGTTACTTTTTCTGTAGGTTTCATAGCATTTGACACACTATACACCAGCTTATAATTACAGTGAAACATGATACAGAATATTAAAAACAAACAAACAATTAATCCAGTCACTAAACTGAGTGTAGTTTAATTAGTTTAGGAATCAATAATACATAATGCAACTGATTTATATTTTTTAATCACTTGTGCATGAAACACCTTTAGCAGGATTCCAAACTTAAAACTTAAATTTAATTATGACACTAAATCAGTGGTCAGAGGTGAAAGTAGTAGTAGTACACCTTAGGATTTCTAGGCGTACTACTACTACTTTCACCTCTGACCACCCTAAGGTGTACTACTACTACTTTCACCTCTGACCACTGATTTAGTGTCATAATTAAATTTAAGTTTTAAGTTTGTCCAACATTTGAATACCAAATAGCTGCAAAACTAACACCATTCCAATAAGCCTACATTTTGAGTGTATTTAGATAGAGCACAGATACCTTTATGGTAGATGCCATAAACTGTAAACCCTGCTAACTTTGGTGCAGAGGTGCTACAGCAGAATGAGCTCAAATCTGATGTGACATGGTTTGATCTCAATCCTTGATATGTGTATGTAGGTATATTTACATGTACATATATGGGTCAGTTTGCATGATCTCATTCTACCATGTTTAATGTTTTACTTTTATAAATTTTATTTGCTGACCTCTAGAATATTCCTTTATTGACTTGTTTTTTTTTCCCAGTGTAACAACATTTAAGTAATTACAGCCACCTGTATAAACAGTTACATGTTTGTTTGCTGGTAACTAACACGTGAAAGTGCCCCACTAAGTATTTATGATAGATGTGATTAATTGTTTCTGTTTCTGTTTACAGTGGTTGTCTCTTCATTTATGAGGAATCTTCACTTTACAACCCCAATTCCACAAAGCTGGATCACAAATGCAAATAAAAACCGAATGCTATGATCTGCACGGTGGCACAGTGGTTAGCACTGTTGTCGCACAGCAAGAAGGTCCTGAGTTCAATTCCACCATCAGGCCGGGGTCTTTCTGTGTGGAGTTTGCATGTTCTCCCCGTGTTTGCGTGGGTTCCCTCCGGGTACTCCGGCTTCCTCCCACCATCCAAAGACATGCAGCTTGTGGGGATAGGTTAATTGATTAACACTTACACCCCCGGAGAGCAGTCATTTCGGGGTAGTACCTTAGACCCCCGCGGAGTCATCATTTTGCGTTTCTACCTTTAAAAGCCGGAGAGCAGTCAAATGCTGGAAGTGGAAGCTAAATTGGCTAGTCATTCATATGTATATTGGGTCGTTACCTAGGAATTCTGGAGGGAGGGGATTGGGGGAGAAATCAACACACATGAGTCTAGGTCCTTTGTTGCTGACATTTATTGATAAAAACAGTAGTTTCATTTCATGTTATTTCCTTTTTCATTTCAAGCAAGGAAGTGGATGTAGTTAGTAAGTAAGATATTTCAGACATTATTCTGACACAGAGGAGGAGATACTGGAATTATAATTAGTATCTATGCATGCATTTGTGATTTTGTTTGACCTTCCCATTGCTCACAATTTGAATTTGTTCACACTGCAGATGAGTGTCTCAGTCCCCAAACAAGCTCTCTTTTTCGGTGGAGAAGCAGTCTCCTCATCCGCAGTGAGTGTGGAGAAATCAACACACATGAGTCTAGGTCCTTTGTTGCTGACATTTATTGATAAAAACAGTAGTTTCATTTCATGTTATTTCCTTTTTCATTTCAAGCAAGGAAGTGGATGTAGTTAGTAAGTAAGATATTTCAGACATTATTCTGACACAGAGGAGGAGATACTGGAATTATAATTAGTATCTATGCATGCATTTGTGATTTTGTTTGACCTTCCCATTGCTTACAGTACAAAAAACCAACCATTTGTACACATATGTACTAATAATAATAAAAAGTGAGTGCAACACTGCAACCCGTCACCCCGTCGTTCAGTGGTCGTTGATCAGTGGTCCATTGTGGCACCATTCAGAGCACTGGTACAATAGTACCAGCAAGATATGGGAAGACATTGCAAATGTACTTGGATTTTAGGTTGCAAGCCACCCAAAACTTGATCCCAAACTTGTCAGGTTTACTTGCAAACACTTGGAGTGTTTCAGTATGCCATCTTAGGGAGAACTCAACACACATGTAGGTCCTTTGTTGCTGACATTTATTGATGAAAATAGAAAAAAAACCAACCGTTTGTACACATGTTTACAAATAATAACAAAAATTGAGTGAGTACATTACAACATTTTCAGCAATCACTCACAATCCTGGCACTGCCACGGTATCTGTCGCCTGCATTTACCACATGTGTACCTGTAGCAGTGAACACATCGCACAGTGGCCTGATTTTTTTTGCATCTGTGTTTGACCTGACACGTGGCCCTTTTTCCAGGGCTCGGTGTGGAGGGTTGTGTCCGAAGCAACTGTTCTTTTCTTTCCTTCTTCGCAGCTACATGAGAGTGAGCCAATTCGGTTGCAAGGGCTACCAGGAAGTCCACCCGTCTTTCCTTCGTCCCGGTGCATTCTTGATACAGCACATGTGCATTCAGTGCTGCCATGTCAATCATGTTATAAAACACGGCAACTGGCCAGCGCCGTGTTCCTTTGCGGACAGTGTACTCCCGAACCATCTGGTCCATCACATCCACGCCACACTTTGTCTTGTTGTAAAGGGTGACAGTGTTTGGCTTCCTTTTGGTAGTGTTTTCGGTCTGAACCACGCTGTGCATGCTGCTAAGAATATATACTGTCTTCTTCCGTTTGGCCGCATACGCCGTCAGCGTGGCAGCAGAGGTTGAAAACACCTAAGAAATAAGATAAATTGTTAATTCCATAGCCCTTTTACACACAATGAAACACATAAACATAGAACCACAAAAGACCTGCAACATACCTGAGTGGTGAATTCATTGCGATCTGTCTGTCTAGTGGATTGAGGAATTTCCCTGCGAATCTTGTTGACTGTGCCGAGGATGGTGGTTTTCCGTCTAAGAAGTTTTTGCGCAAGTGAAAGCGATGTGAAAAAATTGTCAGTGGTAACATTTCTGCCCTTGTCCAGGAATGGTTCCATCAGCCTCATAACTACATTTTCGGAAAGTCTCTCCCCAGTGGGACGATTGGGGTCCTTGCCAAGATATGGGAAGACATTGCAAATGTACTTGGATTTTAGGTCGCAAGCCACCCAAAACTTGATCCCAAACTTGTCCGGTTTACTGGCAATATACTGCAGGAAACTGCACCGAGTTTTTGATGGGAAAAGCTGTTCATTGATGGTGATATGTAGACCAGGGTTGTAGCACGTGATGCAGTTGGTGACAAATGATCCCCACACACTGGAAATTGCTGCGAACTTATCAGTCTTTGCTCGATCACAGCGGGTGGACTTGTCATCAAAGCGTAGGTGTTGCATGATGTCTTGGAAGCGGTTTCGTGCCATAGTTCCAATTATCTGTGGGTTTCCCAGGTTTGCTGACCAGCAGTCATTTACAGATGGAACCCTGTAAACCCCCCGCAAGATGACAATAGCAATAAATGCCATTAGTTCAGGGAGGTCCATGAACCAACAAACATGCTCCGTTTGCTGTGCATGTTGAATAGTCCATTCTTGAATGCTACGAAGCATGTCAAGAGTGATGAAACACAGGAAGCTCTGAAGGCGACTCAAGATACTTCTCCTGGCCTTAGCCGTTGGCTCTCCATCTGCAGCGTACGGTTCTATAGGGGTGAAAGGGAGACGGGTCCCCACATGTTCTTCACGCCACACTGTGCCATCTTTCGCTGTCTCAGTCCCCAAACAAGCTCTCTTTTTCGGTGGAGAAGCAGTCTCCTCATCTGCAGTGTGAACAAATTCAAATTGTGAGCAATGGGAAGGTCAAACAAAATCACAAATGCATGCATAGATACTAATTATAATTCCAGTATCTCCTCCTCTGTGTCAGAATAATGTCTGAAATATCTTACTTACTAACTACATCCACTTCCTTGCTTGAAATGAAAAAGGAAATAACATGAAATGAAACTAACCGGAAGACTGATCAGACAGCTCTGAGTCCGAATCCGGCTGAACTTCTAGGTCTTCTCCATCCGAGTCACAAGGGTCGACTTCCGCCAGGATCATTTCCAACGCCTGCTGGGTGGTGAGTCTTCTCTGCATTTTCTTTCCTTGGAGAGGAGGTCCGTACACCACAGGATTCTTCAGGGCAATGAAGGGTTAGGCTAAGTGCAGTGAGATTGTATCATATATATACCCTTGATCACAATTGATCAGTGGGGTCAGGTCACACTGATCAGCGGGGTCACACCCCCGTCGTTCAGTGGTCGTTGATCAGTGGTGCCACAATGGACCACAGAACGACGGGGTGACGGGTTTCCTGCAGTATATTGCAAGTAAACCTGACAAGTTTGGGATCAAGTTTTGGGTGGCTTGCAACCTAAAATCCAAGTACATTTGCAATGTCTTCCCATATCTTGCTGGTACTATTGTACCAGTGCTCTGAATGGTGCCACAATGGACCACTGATCAACGACGGGGGTGTGACCACATAACAATGCAACCCGTCACCCCGTCGTTCAGTGGTCGTTGATCAGTGGTGCCACAATGGACCACAGAACGACGGGGTGACGGGTTTCCTGCAGTATATTGCAAGTAAACCTGACAAGTTTGGGATCAAGTTTTGGGTGGCTTGCAACCTAAAATCCAAGTACATTTGCAATGTCTTCCCATATCTTGCTGGTACTATTGTACCAGTGCTCTGAATGGTGCCACAATGGACCACTGATCAACGACCACTGAACGACGGGGTGATGGGTTGCAGTGTTGCACTCACTTTTTATTATTATTAGTACATATGTGTACAAATGGTTGGTTTTTTGTACTGTAAGCAATGGGAAGGTCAAACAAAATCACAAATGCATGCATAGATACTAATTATAATTCCAGTATCTCCTCCTCTGTGTCAGAATAATGTCTGAAATATCTTACTTACTAACTACATCCACTTCCTTGCTTGAAATGAAAAAGGAAATAACATGAAATGAAACTACTGTTTTTATCAATAAATGTCAGCAACAAAGGACCTAGACTCATGTGTGTTGATTTCTCCACACTCACTGCGGATGAGGAGACTGCTTCTCCACCGAAAAAGAGAGCTTGTTTGGGGACTGAGACACTCATCTGCAGTGTGAACAAATTCAAATTGTGAGCAATGGGAAGGTCAAACAAAATCACAAATGCATGCATAGATACTAATTATAATTCCAGTATCTCCTCCTCTGTGTCAGAATAATGTCTGAAATATCTTACTTACTAACTACATCCACTTCCTTGCTTGAAATGAAAAAGGAAATAACATGAAATGAAACTACTGTTTTTATCAATAAATGTCAGCAACAAAGGACCTAGACTCATGTGTGTTGATTTCTCCCCCAATCCCCTCCCTCCAGAATTCCTAGGTAACGACCCAATATACATATGAATGACTAGCCAATTTAGCTTCCACTTCCAGCATTTGACTGCTCTCCGGCTTTTAAAGGTAGAAACGCAAAATGATGACTCCGCGGGGGTCTCAGGTAGAAGCCTTCTTGACTTGACTGCTCTCCGGCTTTTAAAGGTAGAACGGTAGAAGCTGGGAATTCCAGTGTTAATCCAAATTGTCACTAGGTGTGAATGTTCGAATGAATGTGAGTGCAAATGGTTGTCTGTCCCTGTGTGTTGGCCCTGCGACGGACTGGCGACCTGTCCAGGGTGTACCCTGCCTCTCTCCCTATGACAGCTGGGATAGGCTCCAGCGCCCCCCGCGACCCTGAAAAGGATAAGTGGAAGCGAATGGATGGATGGATGCTATGATCTGCAAATCTCATAAGCCCATATTTTATTCACAAATGTTCACAAATCAAATCTTTCCCATGTTCAGCAAAAATTACCGTGGACATTGGGCCAGGTAAAAACAGATATACTTTCACCACACAGAAAACTCAGTATTTGAGCTCAATATGGGTCACTGAGCCATTAATCACACTTTGTAGTACACCTTTGTGTTTTAATGCATAAACAGGGTCAGTGTGTCATCAGAAGCTAACTGTACCAGTAACCCTGCAAAGCATCTGGAAAAGCAAGACCTTTTTTTTAATGAGTGGTCAGGCTTTCTGGCCAAAATCAAAAAATACTGGATTAGAAAAGAAGCAGTTCAATTAAATGTAAAGAAAACCTTAACAACAAGCCTGATGGCAGCAACACTTTGCTTTTTTGTTGTTTGGCTGCGACTTGCACAAGAAGCATTGAATTCAATAAACAACTTCAAAAAACAGAAAATGACTGCTTTAAGTATTTACTAAAATGTTGTTTATAAAGAAATGGTCAATTAAAACTCTCCACTGAGACTTGATAAAAACAATAAACTTTGAGATAACAGCAGAAAGACAAGTTTTCTCTTTTTTCACTTTGATGCAAACTATTACTTGATGTGAAAGCAAATCGTGATTTTATTTTGTTTAGACTAGAAGAGATGCTCCTTCATGTTTTGCGACATATTTGCCATCATGCACTTGTAAAGGGAGGAGTATGCATAAAAGGACTGTGGTGCCATCTGCTGGTAAATTCACCTCTTTGCAACAAAAATGTAAACCAAAAAAAAGAGTAAAAAACAATGTAAAAAAAAGGTCTCTTTTTCTCTTTATCTGCTTTAAACAACAAACCCCAGACACATTGCCAGTGTGCCTATGAATCTCTTTTAATCACCCTGTTTCCATGTCTTTAGTATTTAAATAAACAAACAGGAACTTGAAATTAATAAAACTGTACAGTGTCAAAATCATTAAAATAAAGACTGTGTTGCTTTTCTTTACTAAAAATGAAGATTATGAGATCGCATTTAAGCTAAACGGCTCTTAAAACATACCTCTCTTTCAAAAACCATCACAAAGAATACCACGTCAAATTTCAAAGACACATTATTGTTATGTACTTACTGTCTTTTTAGCCATGTACACATTTGCATTACAATGGAATGCCAATATAACTAAATATAACTATGAAAACGCTGTGGTATGAAGATAATATCCTCTCAGGATATTCAATCCAGTAATACACAATATTAAAGAAAGAAAAACCCAATGTGATGAGATGAACAGGAAGAGACTTCTGACAGACCCAGCTTCAGGTCTTGGCTGTCACTGGCTGTGACCAGGTGGGATGTGAAGACCTTAAACAACAACCAGGAATTTCAGTGGAAGAGTTCCAGATGAGACCCAGCAATAATGATTCTCAATACACAAGCCAGGTAACATTGAGTCCATGGTAATACTGCAAAATTCAAATTTATTTTAGCACAAGCTCTACAGCCACTGTAAAATAAACTATGAAACACTTACTCGGGAGGAATGATTTCTGGGCTTTTGGTTTCATTTTGTTGACGATAGAGCCATAGAGCTAATCACAGAGAGTAAAGAGTAAAAGAAGAAAGAAGCCTGACACTGATTTATGCCTCTTTTCTACAACATACATAACCCCTTTAACTACGGGTGACCACAGTAGTTCTGCTGGTAACTCAAACATGTTGGTGATCAGTTAAAATTCACTGATGATCAAACCCAGTTGCATTACGAAAAACATGTTTTTAAAAATGAATTTATTTGATTTTGTGATTTACAGACTACGTTAAGCTGAAATGAAACATTTACCATGTTTTTCTTCACACTTATTTGATTGTATTGTTTCATGACACAGTGTGGACCATGTTTTCCTGAATTTTTACAAGAAATAGCTTTCCATACTACCAGATCATTTCACAGAGACAACAGAAAACCTGACAGGACGTGATACTGTAGTCCTCCCTGCATCTGGCCCAGTGATGCTACAGTTGCTGCCTGCTAATTGAAAACATGACTTCTCTTTGATTTCATATGCCTCATTAGATTTGAAACCAGGCTTTTGTGCTCAGGAAATGGCAGATCACATCTAAACATGATAAAACTGACCTCATGTTGAACATTGCACTGTTGCCTCAGAAGGATGGATTACACAGTGTGCAGCTTTAAGACAGATTCAAATAGAACAAACTGTGCACCATTTAAAGTTCATTATGACTTCTGGTACTGTATGTTTAATTCACTGAGCTATTCTAGTGGATTATTCTACTATTCACTCATTTGATGTTATTAAACTGGTCTAATGATGCCACACATGAAACAAATCCAGACTGGGAGCTGGTCCAACAGATGAGGGGCCTGAAAGCTCAAGGCTCTGCCTCCCATTTTACTTTTAGATATCCTAATAAACACAAGTAAACCAGCAGTCTGAGAGCAAAGTGCTCTATTGGGGTGATATGGTTTTATAATCTTATTAAGATAAGATGGGGCCTGATTATTCACGACTTTGTACATGATGAGAAGAATTTAAGCTAATGAAGAGTCTGGGCGAAATGTGCTCTGTGTTACTAGAGCACATTGTCAGTGCTCTCACTGCAGCATTTTGGATCAGCTGAAGGCTTTTCAAAGACTTTTTAGGACAACTTGATAATAATGGTGGTGCAGCCTAGTAATAAATGCATTAATTATTAATTATTTTACAGAGTCAGTCTAAAACAGGATATTACAAATTTTAGAGATATTGTGCAGATGGAAGAAAGTCCTACATATTTGTTTAATATCTGTATACTGGAGGACATATCCTGGTCAAAAAAAACCCCTCCAAGCTTCCTCTCAGTGTTACTGGAGGCCAAGGTAATGCCATCCAGAGTAACAATCTGGTTAGGTACCATATTTCTAAATTTTTAGGGCCGAGTACAATAACCTTTGGATTTAGAAAGAGACAATTGGAGGTCATCCAGGTCTTTATGTCTTTAAGACATTCATGCAGTTTAACTATTTGGTGTGTGTTAACTCACTTAAGTTAACTCAGGAAGAAAGAAAAAGAAAGAAAAAAAGTCTAGATAAATATCAATGGTACTGAAAATAGCTGTCCATAATGCTACGTCTGTGAGATGGCTTGTGTGTTATAAGCCTTTATGAGTCATTTATGAGTCATTTTTTCTCTAATGGTAAAATTTTTATTTTTAGAGAAATTCATGAAGTCATTACTAGTTCATGTTAAAGTGCTTGGCTAAACAGAGCTCGGACATTTTGTCAGCCTGGCCACAGTGCTGGAGAAAACGTTAGGGTTGTTCTTGTTTTTTCAATCAGTGATGAATAATAAGCTTTACAGTGGGCTTTAAAAAAAACAAAACAAAGCAGTAAACTATCTTTCCAGGCTAAATGATCTTCTAAATTAGTGAGGTGCCATTTCCTCTCTAGCTTACAAGTTATATCCTTTAGATCAGCGGTCCCCAACCTTTTTTGAACCATTGACCGGTTTAATGTATTTTCACGGTGTCGGGAGTAAATACAACAAAATAAAATGATACGACCAAGACAAAAACTGTGGTATTTTGTAAATATAATAATAAACCCGAATTCACTGTGTAATTGTGTAACTTTATTAGCAGTGTCCTCCTGAAATGCACCAACAACATTGAGCGTAACATCCTCCTCTCTGCCGCTCAATGCTCTCTGGTCGGTATGGTAATGCACAAAAATTTATTTCAAAATAAGACACACAACTACAACCCGGGAAAAGACCCAGGGAAAACCCCCTCCCAACTCACTGTACATATATATAGCACTGACGTGATCCCTGTTGTAAATAAATCTCCTTTTGTTCTCTTAGAAAGAACTGTCTGCGCGTGAGTCCGTTCAGTAGCCATGACACCACTGCTGGCACTGTCATCTCATTAGAGGGCCACTTTAGTGTTCAAATAGTACAAAACAAACAAGAAAACACCCTCCAATATTTCCAAAAATTGTTTTTTTATATTTCAAATATTGTATAACAAGACAAAACTGCAAACGTGAACCTATTTTTTGTTTTCTCATCACTCCTTACTAACTGAAGCTTTTTACACACTGGTACTCTCTTTCTGGTCAGATGTGGCAGCACTTCTGCTTTAATTTTGTTCGTATTTAACAAAATAAAAATGCAGACATAAGTGTACAAATTAGTTTTCGACTGCTGCTGAAAATTGTTTTCTTTACAAATAACTCTCTTACTGCCAGTCCCTCAACATGTTTGTACTGTTTGCTCATATTATCTTCATATTAAATAATTTTTAGCCTTTCAAAGAACTTGTTTTAACATTGCACTCAACAACAAACAAATCCTCCCTAACAAACCGGTAACTTTAAGGGCCAAATTGCATTATATTTTTTCACGTCAATATACCTGCTGTAGGGGGTGACATGGGCTGCAAGTGGTCACCGGGCTACAAGTTTGAAACCCCTGATTTAGGCCATACTGAGTGTTCACAAGAGCACATGTCATCTCAAATACAGACTTTATAACACAAATATTAAATGAAATGGTAAGGCATCCTAACAGACCCTGAATGCATCACATACATATTGATATTGTTTTGTCCTCTTAGGTGTGACAAAAAGCCAAACAAACCTCGTCAAAGTTCAGATCAATGTCTTATTAAACTATGAGAAAGAATTAGCATTCATTATGCCATGATCTTAGAAAAAGTACATTTAAACTGAATCCTTTCAGTTTTGGAGTAACTTTGCCAGAATTAGCAAAACCAGAGACTCAAAACATTCTTTTCAAAAGGTTTTTTTTTAACCATAAGGTGGCAGACTTTTACCAGAAATTTTAAGTCTAGCACAACATGATTCAATCTTTTCTTCTATGTAAGAAGAATATTTCATAAGAAATTATTCCATTGTGTACTGGTGTTACATGCAGTAGATCTGTGTGTGTGTGTGTGTGTGTGTGTGTGTGTGTGTGTGTGTGTGTGTGTGTGTGTGTGTGTGTGTGTAGTCTTGCTCTTGAGAAGCCAGCGTGCACGGGGCCTCACTCAGTAATAACCTGGTTAAGAGCTACTTGGTCAGTTAGTGTGTGAAGCAGCCCTGAGAGTTTAGAGCTGTTGTGATGTGATTTGTTTGAGCCTAGTGTTGTTTTAGTGCTGCTAGTGAGGAGCTTGGGTTTGTTTCTCTTTTGTTTAACCATTTCTTTTTTCTTTTAGGATATTTAGGTTTGTATTTAGCTGATACAGTGACACAGCCATCTCTTCATGTTGGGTTTGTTGTCTGATGGTGTGCTATATTCTTTATATATCATTTTTGTCTGACCTGTCAGGGACTACAGATGGAAAATAGCCTTCTGGATAAATCTGGCATATTTACACTGGTATATGTTCATCAATATGCACTGTCCTTTTTAAATAAAAATAAAAATAAATAATGAAAGCTTACTCTTTATGTACACCACTCAGTTTGACTTCTGTCTTTCCTGGCTCTTACTTCTCATTTCATCTTCTAGCCCTTGTTTGGGGATGTAGCAATTGGTTAAGACATTTGCCCTTCATGAAAAAGATCCCTAGTTTGAGATGTTTATATCTCAGGGGGCATAAGCTAATATGTGCCTCATATTGGTCTCAAGCCTGGGTAAATGAGAGCATCAGGATCAACATCCAGCATAAAGTCAGTGGTAAATCAAATATACGGATTTACTGTGAGGGGAATAAGGAGCATCCAAATACCTTTTATTTTTATTTTGAAAAATGACTTTGAAACAAATATCTGGTTGTTTGTTTTTTGTGTTTTAATCTGTGCTTTCATAGGTACCAAAGTAAATTGGTGAATAACATGAATCACATTATATGTTTAACATTATCTTGAATAATGTTGATATCAGTCCACTCCATTTCAAGTCAGAAGCTGATATTCTTGAGTTCCCAGTCAGAATTTTCAAATGGACCTTTAATAAGTCATATTTCCAACTCGGAAAGTTGGAGCTTTCCCAATAACTCTGTGTTCACAATCCAAGATAGCAGCAGTGCACATAAACAGCAGTAAAACTGTCAACCTTGTAATCTGTACTGCAACTGCTGTGTATAATAAGCTGGGCCAGTTCCCAACAACTGTCGCCTCAAGGCACAACCAGCCGAAGTCCCCTTTCTGTCAGCGTAAAGGAGTTTAACTACATATTTAAAACCTGAGATATCTTAATACAATAAAAATAAATCTAATCTCTATTTTTCTACATGATAAAGAAATGCTGCTGAAGAAATTTAAAAAGTAAATAATCTGTCAGTGCGACTTTTTCTTCTTAAATTGGAAGAAATAAACGTGCAGTTACGGAAAAAGTTCTGGTAGCTCATAGCACAGGCTGTCTTGTAATTATGACACAGAAAGTCACTGAGTTCTTTTTCTTTTACTTAAGTACTCTGATGTAGGATGAGTATAGCAAAAGCTGTAATGTTTGACAGAAAATTTTGTCAAATGTCCAGAACTGATGTCCTCCTTCACATTTTCCAAAGCCATGAAGCTGGGCCAGATTGGAGTCTTTGCTGGGCCAGTTCTGGCCCATGTGCCTTATTTTGATACCCCTGCCAAAAGCAAGGGTCTAGGTTCTACTTGCTGCATTGTTAGTGATGCCTGAGCAGTGCTTCCTAATCTAAATTTTTCTGAATTTGTTGCTGTGCTAGACTGAACACAGGAGTATATCCCTCACAGCTCCAGATCCCAAGGCAGCTGAAAGACCTCTCTTGCTGAACTGTATACACTCACTCAGCTCCCCATCCTGTGTTTCAGAGTGGTACTAGATAAGATTAAAGCCGGCCCTGTTTCAACTTGGTAGAAATGCACCGACCTCTTCGCTATGATCATATACTGGTTCTCTGTTTTTAAGGTCTAGGTCATTTTCGAAGGTTTAAAATCTTTTAATGCTTTTTCCTTTGATATTTCAGATATTTTAACATTGAAGTCTGAGTGAAATGTTTTGTTTTGGAGCCAGGTTTAAGTGGGCATGAGAGGAACTTGGTTTTGTTTGATATCAGAAAACGTGATGCTGTGTGTTCAAAACCTCTTTCCTGCTTCAGATTAAGGTTTAACGACTATTTCACACAATTTCTGGGGAAACCATCAGAAGCACAAATACGTATTTACAGATGCTAACTACAACTAACTAACTGTAACTAACTAAGTACGATAAGTAAGCAAGCTTTGAAATACACATGAAGACTTGATGAATAACTATCTGGCTGATCAGCAGGATAATCGCTGGCTGCTGCTGTCATGATTAAGCAGCTCTGCCACATTTAAAGAGCTCTCACATCAGTCGCCATGTCTTTCAAACCAAGCCGGTCAATTCCCCTTTAAATTTTTTTTTTTTTTTGGGGGGGGGGGGGGAGACACTGGTGCAGTTCTGTCCGGGGCTGAGGATGAGTAGGGGAGATGTGTATGTGTGTGTGAGGAGGGGGGATACCTCAGTTTGACATATATCCCAGGAGACACGCGTGTTTTCATCATGTAGAGGCAGCCAGAGAGCCGAGCTAAGTCACATTCAGCTTTAAACTTCCATCCGGCCTGAAGCTCGCGGTGCCGTGACTGCAAACAGCGGCTTCTCTGCAGAAACAAGCAAAACAAATCACACGCAGGTAAGCACGTCACCGGGTTTAGGGCCGCTAACGCAGAGAATAGGTGTGCTCTTTCCTCCCGCATTATTTTTACATGCTGACCCAACGTCGAAGTCTCTGCGCACAGGAAAACTTTGGTGTTTTGGTCGACCAACAGCGGGTGGCGAGCTTCACAGTTTCTTTCACAGCGACATTACAGGGTGCGTGTACGCAGACGCGCTGCTCATCTTTCAGAACCAAGGACAGAGGCTGCTGCGTAGTTTGAAACCAAAGGCTTTCCCCAGCGGCCCAGCACTCAGCTCCACCACTGCTGCTTTGAAGGATACACTGACTCACTGTAGTTTGTCAGCGCATACCTTCGAAGCTTCGAAAATTACATCGTTGTCACTGTTTTCTTTTCTTTCCTGATTTTCCAGACGCTACAGGGCTCCTCCTTGTTTGCCATTTCCGATAGAAACGTGTTTAGTCAGAGTACAGAGCTGGCATGAGAGAAAGCCACGAATGCGTGAAAATATTTAAAGAGAAATAGAGAAGAAACTTGAGGAATATCAGCGGTGGGGCATTCTTTCTCCAGTACAGTTTGTTTTATGTGAATCGCAGAAAGAACAAAAGTGAGACGGCACGGTGTAAAACAGGTTAGCATTGTATTGTAAATGGATTAATAACTCATGCTTGCTAAATATTATTTCATGTTCTCTGCATGGAACAGTGTCTGTGTCTCTGCAGGAACTGTAGTGAGATTTCTCCACAGCTTTTCGTGTGCCTGCAGGAGATGGATCAACTTTAAGCGTTCAACAGTGACATTTACTGAGCCAGAGAAATAACTGAGAAATTAACATTTTGCTGGACCGGACTTTACCACTGTTAAAAATTTCTCCATTTGTGGATAATTGCTCTCAAAGTTGTTCGCGGGAGTCCCAAAGGGCTAGGAATTGCTTTGTAACACTTTCCAGACTGATAGATGTCAGTGGCTTTGTTTCTAAGTTGTTTCTTTAGATGATGGTATGGTCAATCTGTCTGTCACTGTTAAAATTATAAAAACTGTGAAAAAAAAGTGACAGTTTTGCTTTTGTATCTGTAGGAATTCCAATGCCTAAGTGAAATTTCTCCATAATTAGTCTTGTATCTGCAAGAGATGGGCTCAGTTAGAGCATCAGTAACATTTACTGAGCCAGAGACACTCTGTAAATATTTGAGACTTTATATTTTTGGTTTAATTTTGTTTGCTGGCCAGGATCTTAAACATTCAAACTTCACTGCTTTTGGCTTTTAATTAAGAACAATTTGAAGTCATAGAGCAGTATTCCAGCTGGAACCACCTCTGTGCTGTTTTAACAGAAAAAGCTTCATTTTATTTTAATTCCATGAATTCTAAAGATTATCAGTCCTTTCAAGCTATGAAGCAAATTATTTAAATGATGTTTTGTGTGCATTTCCTTTCCATGTAAAGTCTCAAGCACAAATACACAGTTTGGCTAAAAGTAAGGTGGTCTGTAAGCTCATTGTATCAATGGTGTAAATGTTGGGAAAATTAGATTTTTTGTGTAGCTTCTGTCGGGCTGCAGACTGACAGAGAGAGCAGTGTGCACGCTTGTTAATGCAGTCAGGACTCTCTCCAGCTTTTTGAACTCATTTGGAGACTCTCTGAATGATTTACAAATCTGTCTTGGATTATATAAACACGCTCCATTTTCATGTTGTTTATATGCCAATGTTTCTTCTTTTTAATATTGTCTTTTACAGCACTGTGAAAAAGTATTTGCCTGTTTTTTAGTTTTTTGCATATTTGTCACACTTACATATTTCACATCATCAGACAAATGTTCAAGTTAAACAAAGATAACCAGAGTTAATACAAAATCCAGTTTTTAAATGATGGTTTTATTTTTTTAAAAAATCAGGAAGGGGCGGATACTTTTTCGCAGCACTTTTTATCCGATTTAATGCACTCACTAACAGATGGACTGTGACTCCATTTTACAGGAACAGAAGAATGGCAGCTACATACATCCTCCTCTTCAGTTTGTGGGTCTCTACAGCCTTCACCACAGGACTGATCTGCCCTCAGCTCTGCACCTGCTCGGTTAAATACAGCCGTCTCTTTGCAGATTGCTCCTACAAGGAGCTAGATAAAGTCCCAGAGGGTTTTCCTCCCAGTGTTGCGACCATTAGTCTCTCTGCTAATAAAATCAGTGTACTACTTCTGGGGACATTTGACAATGTCACCAGGTTGATTTCCTTGTGGATGTCACACAATGAGATTGTGTCCATTGAACAGGGGGCGCTTGTGCCTTTGGTTCATCTGCAAAACTTAGACATCAGCCACAATAAAATAGTAGACTTTCCTTGGGAGGATCTACAGAACCTCACGGGACTGTATATGCTGAAGATGAATCACAATGAGATGGTCAGCCTGCCAATGGACGCCTTCTCCAACCTGAAAGATCTGAAGTCTCTTCGGCTCAACAATAACAGATTTGTGACCATAGCTGAAGGAACATTTGAAGGTTTGCTGTCTTTGTCACATTTGCAGATTTATAATAATCCATTCGCTTGCACCTGCTCCCTGGAATGGTTCAGAGTTTGGATTTCAACAACCACCATATCACTCACTGAGCACAGTCCCATCACTTGTGCAACACCAGAGAAATTTAAAGGAATGGAGATCAGGAAACTGCCTGAGACAAAATGTACAAGCCCCAATGTCACAGTATGGACTGTGCTAGATAATGCACAATTCTATGAGGGCAGCAAACTGGTCTTGACTTGTGATTTCAAAGGAAACCCAAAACCACTAGTCCTGTGGAGCATTCACAGCAAAAGCCAAAAACAGGAGCTGGCTTTGTTGTTTGCTGAGGAGGGCTCTGCAGAATCCAGCGAGGACTCCTCGGCGTCCTACGAGTCGGATTCAGTCAAAGTCTTTAATAACGGCACACTTCTCGTTTCAAACCTCAGGAAGGAAGATGGGGGCAACTACAGCTGCTCTGCCACAAATGAGCTTGGAAGAGCGGAGGATTCAGTTTTAGTTGAGGTGATGGCGCTGTCTACACCAACACCCACGAAGCAAATGACCACAGTACCCAGTTACACTAAAACAAACCCTTCTACACGCCAGGAAACAGTCAAAGCATCTGCTTTTAATGCCGCGCAGAGAAAAAAAATTACGAGCATCATACCCACTCACCGAGCAACTGCAGACAGTGTTTCCGAACCTAATGAGGATTTAACAAAATATCTATCTAGCAAATGTGGCTTGACGGCTAATACGAGCTATATTTCAAGCCCTGTCTCAAACGGGAGCCTAGATGACATTAAATACATGTTTGACTTTGGTGTGATTGCATTAGGAGTGTCAGAAACACAGGCAACAGTGCGACTCAATCCTCTTCTCATGGCCAGACAAAAAGGCAACCAGGCAGCTGATGCCACCTCTGACAACAAAGAGCACCACGGCCTTCCAGACATCTCAGAAAAAGCCCCTTCAAATGGCTTGTATCTGTGCGTCACCGCGGACCTAAAACATTCTGCCGTGCAATGGTCGAAGATCAGGGATGGCGTCAACTCGTATCAGTTCAGCGGTTTGCGACCAGGCACCAACTACTCCCTCTGCCTGACCTACAGAGGGGAGGACTGTGAGGTCCACGTGCTGTTCACCACAAGAAGGAAGGTGCCAAACCTTTTCATCATCATCTCAGTCAGCATCTGCCTCCTGACCGTGTCCACTGTGCCTCTGCTCGGGGCTACGTGCTTCCACCTGGTGTACAAGTACCGCAGCAAGACCTACAAGCTGATCCTTAAGGCCAAAGACCAGTATCACATAGAGAGGAACCTCACCACCAACTTCAACATCTACGCACCTCACGCCGAGTCTCTGAAGAAGATTGACAGCAGCCAGCTGGATGAAGAGGAAGACGAGACGGAGAGCGGAGATGGGGACAAGGAGGCTGATACGGAAGAGAGTGTGGTGACTGACTCCTTTACTTTGTCTCAGTGCAGGGGGAATTTGGACGACTGTGAGGTGGGATCTGAGTACAGTGACAGGCTGCCTCTGGGAGCTGAAGCAGTGAATATTACAACTAATTACAAATATCCCAGTCAGTAACTTGTCAAGTCAAGTCAAGTCAAGTCAACTTTATTTGTCAATTCTGCCACATGTACAGGACATACAGAGAATAGAAATTTCGTTACTCTCAAACCCTAGTGATTAAAAATGCAAATAAAATAATTAAAAAGTAAATATCACTACCTGTGATATAATGTAACTTGCTTTCGTAACATCCCCACCACCTCAAAATTACAATCCCACACAACTAAATGACATCCTCCAGAATGATTGTATTTGTTTCATTAATACTGATTGTAATTAACATATCAGTTATATTTTCACCTTTCTCTGATGCTCCATTTTTTAGCAATTATGTAAATATTAGCTGCGCAAGACCAGTCTCCATGGAATTTAACCCAAACCATGATAATTTAAATCAAAAGGTTCCACGGAGGAGCTGAAACACAGTGTCCTGGTTTAAATTATCGTAGATGATGACTTTGGAAACCATATTTCCCCTAAAATGTGACTACTGATGTAGTTTATGAATAATAAACTACATCAGTTAATCAGTTAATCCAAGATAATTAAATTATGAATTTAATTATCTTGGATCCAGGATTGTTTATCATTTGTTTATTAATTGTTATGTTGCTTCATTTGTTGGTGCCATTCAGTTTCATAGAAATATGACTTTACTATACTCGCTTGAAACAACAATCCATGCTGCAGCATTCAATGATTGGATGGGCAACTGGTTGCCTGTCTATTGATCACTTGTGGAAATTTTCCAGACACTCCAGTGCAGCAAATAGGACAACAACGCGCTGATAAAATCCCCTCCATCAAAGCAGGAATTGTCTGTACACTTCTACCTTGTTAAGAGATGACTTGAAAATTATTATTTTAAAATTTGGAAAGAAGTTTCTCTTCTTGGTGAGAACATGATTATCACCATGGTGACCATTGATTGATCTTAGCACTAAACAACTAAAGGTAAAAAGAGTTCATTTGGTCATTTTCACACATGTAAGAGAAAATAGGGGATTGTCTGTACAGATGTGTATTTACTACTGAAAACACTCCTCCTGCACATTGTGAGGAGCGTGCAGGAGGCAGGATGTGATGTTCATCACCGGGCACACTATCGCCTGCTCTGTTCACACGTGGGCAAACCACGCAGTGTGTAGACTTTCTAATATCACGCTTGTAGGGTGAAGTGTATTTAATGCAGAGATCTGTTCTGCCTGGTGAAGTTCGAGGTTACAGTGAATTTACGAAAACTGTAATAAAAAGTTGGAGAAAGTTGAAGAAAGAAAGCAAACTGAAAAGCATAGAGGACGTATGCACTGTGACCACATCTGCAGAATTCCTGGTTTTCTTCTTTGAATAAAAAAAATCTTTTACATTTTTAAATGTGCACCTAGATACTAGAGGTGCAACGATACTCGTATCGATATTGAACCATTCGATACAGTGCTTTCGGTTCGGTATGCATATGTATCGAACAATACAAAATTTTTAATTTATTTTATCAACTTTCCTTCTTACGATGCTGTCTGTGTTGAGCGCTCAGTGGATCTGCGCACGACAGTGCAGCCTAGGCAGAGTAGTCGAACGCAGATTCACTGAGCGCAGGGCGAGCTAGCGAGACAGAAGTTAAGCTCTCCTTGCAACATGGCAAAAATTCACAGTATGACCAAAACAGCAAGAATAAAATCTTCTGTGGTGTGAAGGTAAAATTTTCACAGTAGGGACTGAATATCTATTAATAATTTCAAAGTGCACACTATGACTAACCAACACTAAGTCCTGCATGTAAATGTTTTTTTCAGACCAGTTATTCAACGGTTATATCCATGTTTACATGAGTGCAGGTATGACAAGAAATGGAAGCCTATGTAACCTCAGAAACGTTGATATCTCATTCATTTTTAAGCACTGTTGCTAAACCTGTTTCTAGATAACAGTAGGCGGGTCATGGATGAGAGCACACGTTTCTGCCTGTCAGGATGAGTACAACAGTCACAATCAAGGTTTGATTAAGGGAAAAAAAATGACTTGTGTCACATATGAATTGCAGCGCAAAGCAATGTGCGTAGTGAAATCAATACTAACAAATATGCCTATGTTCTGCTTTAAAGTAAATGTGTGTGCTTCTATTAGGAGTGTAGTGGCTTAAAATAGAAATTTAATAAAAAATCACTTAATGGAGTTTAAATGTTAATGAAAACTGTGTTGTTTCATAAAAAAAACATCAAATCTTTGTGTACTGCAGCTGTGAGCATTTTGTTCAGCTATACGGTAAACATGTCCAATAAGGAGAAGTGTGTTGACTCCAAATATAAGGCTGCTTTAAACAGACTCCATCGTGATAAAATGTAGACACCCTACTCCAAATGTAGAAGCACCTATGAGTGTGTGTGTGTGCTCTGTTATTGCTCTGTTGTATCTGGGTCATGTGTCCGTCCTGCTGTTTTTCCCAGGGCACAGTGTTAGAGGACCTGCATGCTGCCTGTTGTGGAGTCACAGTATGTTGTGTCTTATAAATGGCCCAAATAATAACTTTAGATCAGTATTTCTTGTTGTCTATTTTCTGTTTTTTTTATCCCTGTGATAAAGGGAACAGTATGTTTTTACCAAAGTGTTTAAATATTGTAACTGCCCTATGTGCCTCAATAAAGTTTGAAAAAAACCCACATTGTTTTCCTCTCTCTCAAAATTCAAAGTGGGCTACGACATGCTGCCAGCACAGCTGTCAGTGTACCTTGGCATACCTACAGTATATTCTCCAAGTCCTTCTAATCCACATAGCAGGGGCAAAGCGCCATTCTTCAAACAAATGTCATGCTTTTGATGCCATGGTGGACAGCACGCTAACGTGTCTAACCCTGTGAAGGCCATAGCATATAATTTGTGTCATATTTATATTCATCAGATTATTCAGTAACCAGTCTTGGGATGTGGCTAGAGTCATTCCTTTCAGAACATAAATGTTTCATGACAGGATAAAGATGATCACTCAGAACAACTTTTAATTGATGCTTAGTGATGAAATGGAGCAATTGAGAGTGGACCTAAGAGAACGCCCGCAGCAAAGAAGTACCCATACAGTTCAAGCATTCTGGCCTGTACTTCTCGTGTAACTTGTCCACTTGTCCGTGCACTGTGACTCATTGGAACGTCTCTCTATCACTCTAATGTAATGCACCTCAACTGTCAGTCCTGTTTACTTTTAAAAAGTAATTTCTTATTCATTCAAATTTTATCTCACAGTGCACATCTTGAAGCACTAACATTGTTTTGTTAATCAGAAAACAATAATGCAATAGGTGAAATGTACATGCATGGAAGATGATGCACAAGTTCTTGTAAAAATGATCATGTGATTCCTTAAAAATGTAAGTTAAACATTAAAAAAAAGAAAAACAGGAAGTAAAAGACTTCTTAGTAAAAACTTACTAATGACTAGATCAAACAAGAAAGCTGCTTAATGATTAAGATAATAAGATCAATAAACACTAAACATATGATAAATTCTGGTATTTGGAAGAGTACACAGGAGGAAATTTTTACTGTTAAATTACAGTAAAGTAGTATATCCTTACCCTGGTCAGCATGTCCTCCATTATTTACCCTTTTAGTTTATTGTCTTTCTTTAACAGTAATAAGATGTCAGCCCAGTCTGAAACATTTACATTTCAGGATATTTTCACTCACCAAGCAAGAACTGTATTAAACCATGAAAACATATAATATTTAATATATTTGCTTAATATTCTTAGTACAGTGGAACCCCGACTTACGAATACCCCATTTAACGAAAAATTCAAGTTATGAAGGCACTTAACAGCAATATTTCTGCCCCTGTAACGGCAAAATGCCTGTGTAACGAAATCTGCTGGCTCTGATTGGCTGAGCCCAGAAGATGCATGCATTATTGGATAGTAATTTACAGTCATCAACAAAATAAATTCATATAAAAACTGTGAATTTTCTTTAAAAAAATATTGACATAGTTTTAAAGGAATGACTAAAAAAAGAAATATGCAAATTTACTAGCACATTATCTTTTTGCTTTTTTATTTATCTTCAGGACTTGTATGTAAAACAGCAAACATAATAGGAAACTAATAGGAAACTGTAATTAGGTATCTAAATATGAGATAAGATAAGATATTATGACAAAGCTGAAATGTAAATAAAAACAAACACACATACAGTCTTCTAACAGCATATTAAGATCGTACACTGTATTCTGCAGCAGAAAACAATGTTTATACTAGAGTAAATATAAAATATTTGTATCTTCAGCTTGTGAGATTTTGCTGTGAAGTTGGTTTATATATAAATTTGCCCGTCCATGGTCTTAAAAATCCTCCTACACCACTGAGAACACAAATATCCAATCAGTATGGGCTGGCATAGCTACATTACCCAGACAAAAATAAACTAGGACTGCTTATTGACTCCGTGCTGCATGTCTGATGCTGACATTGATCACTGCCATCAGTCTGTGCGTCATGCAAGTCAGTATTAACTAATTAAAAAGGCTTCCAGACTAATTGAACAATACTGTAAAGTAAAGCTTAACAAAATTAAATTATATTTTTCATACATGAGCTGAGACCTGCATTGTTATTAATATTTCTTTTGGAATCCCATTGGATCTTCTTTTCGCAGCCACATTTCTTCAGAGTTCCTTTTGGTTGGTTGAAATGTGATGTACACTCTGCAGGGATACTTTAGTGATAGACACTCCAATCAACCTCAAGATTATAACCACATATTAAGTTGTAGACTACCTAGGGTCTCTGACCCTTTGGGTCACCGACTGGGAACTTCTCAGCACATCCTTTATTCTCTGGCACTGAGAAATGCACAGTGGTTCCTTTGGGTCAGGCTTCAGTGTGTCCCTGCAGCACTTTCAGTAGTTTTAACTGGTGGAGTCAATTTGTGGCAAAGAGAACTCTGTCACTCTAACTGTTGTGTGAGGGAGTTCTGTGAGCTATCTCAGTAAACACAAACTTCACATACAATGCCTATGATTTACTTTGTTACACATACAGTAACGAATTACAAAAACTTACTGAACTTGAGTAGAATTTTCAGGTATTTGTACTTTACTTGAGTAGTTTTTTTTCTGACAACATTTTACTTTTGCACCCTACATTTTAAAATAAATATCTGTACGTTCTACTTCTTAACAGACTTGTTACTTTTGTTTTAAAACATTTGACAGGGAGTTATTATTTTACGTCACTGCGGGCCTTCATACATCAAACCGATTTAAGCCTGAACAGTAACTCAAGACAGGCAGTCCTGTTCACCAGGGGAAAAGAGATGAAAGAGGCAAACCTGTGTGCCAAAGTCAGGGGTTAAAGTGGTTTGTGCTTTCTTTTTTTCTGGCACAACACCGACACAACACAAGTACTTCAGCATCTAGCTAGCCTAACAGAAGAGGACAAAACAAAAATGGAGTGACATAGTTTTAGTGGCAGGTAATTTCACATACAACATTTTTATCAGCACAGCAAGCATCATCAAAAACACTGTTTGTGCGCAGTTTGTCTGCTGCTACTGCTTATTTCACAGGGAGAGAAAAGTCAGAGAGCTAAATTCATTCAGAGATGGAGATAAGAAAGACAGGACAGGAGAGGAAGAAGAGAAATAAGGACTACAGCTATTTCCTCATTAGGATTTGATAAACCAGAAGTTTAAAGCTTACATGATGTCTTCATGTTTTTAAATTATAATTTCTATACTTTTATTGTACATGACAATAAAGGTCTATTTTATTCTAAATCAGATATTGGGTCTGTACATGTTACACGTTTTTTTCATATTGTGAAACAAGCTGCAACAAAAACTGAGGTAGACTAACCCTAACTGTGTTATTTAATTTCATGTGTGATGCTTTTCTTTTCCCCACTCTGAACCATTAGAACTGATTTTAGGTTTCCTGCACCTGCTGAATCTCACTTTAACCCCTGACTGTACTCATTTTTAGAGGCAAAATCAGCCTCGGCAATGTAAGCAACAAAAAAAAGAGCTATTTTATTTTATTTCCTTCTTTTTCTCTTCTCATAATCGATTCAAGCTGAATACATTTATTAGAATTAAAAATGAGACTGAAACATGTTTTTTGTTCCCTCTACTGATATTATTTTATCATTACATTAATACAGCACAGAGTTCAGTTAACTTTGCACAAAAATAGGTAGTAGAAACACTCTCCAAAGAGCTACTTTTATTACTTTGAGTTCATTTCAGAGCCGGTACTTTTTTACTTTAGTATAGAAGTTGAATCCATACTTCAGCTTTCACTGGAGTATTTTTTAACACTAGTATCTGTACTTCTGTTTAAGTACATATTCTGTACTTTTGTGCTTTCTGGATGCGATCTTAATGTAATGTTTTTGTTGCCTAAAGCTAACCTAAGAGAAATAAACAGAATAATTTAGACAACTATTTACATAAGTTAAATGCTAAAAGATCTCTGAAGCAAAGCGGTTGATTGCAGTAGTTATATTTAGCACTTGCAGGTTTGTTTAATGCAGATTACACCCAGTACAATTTTGAAATATATTGCCAACTCAAACTCATTCAGTTTTTTCTTGACTTTCAGGGGTCTCAGTGGGCTCTGCTGGCTCTGCGCCCAGCTTGCTGGCCTCCATCTTGCTGCCCTTTTTGGAGGTTCGGTTGGGGGTGCCATTCAGGACGTTCTCCGAGTTCTGCAGAGTCTGAAAATGCTTCCTGGAGCCCAGCAGGGAGGGGTTGTTAACCAATGTGTACATCAGCTGCCAGCGAGAGCGAATCCTTTGACTGCTGTTCGCCTTGCTTGGCTTATTCTCCTGAATTCCTGAAAGCATGAAGGAGGAGCAGGCTGAGGGCAGAACGAGACAGCAAACCAAGGGGCTGAATATGCTTAGTGTCATGTATCAATGTATGCATGACGTATTTTGAAAACAGTGGCTAAGAAATTGTTACAACCCCATATAACAGCATAAGCATGCTTCATGTGTGTGTCACTGAAAAGAACACATTGTGGAGAAACACTCAAAGCCTTCTGTATTTGGCAGCTCTGTGGGTTTAGAAATTGTAGTCAGTAAAAGCTACACAACTAAATATCCATTTTGATATTTGTCATTACAAGCATATTCATCTGAGAGTCAGCAACTTATAATATAATATAGAGAAAAGTGGATTTAATGAAAACACAATGGTCCTGCGCTAATTTTGGCATGCCATTCTAAAGTGATAAATGTTGCTCTTTCCTGTAAGCTAAATTTTTTATCATTTATACTAACAATGTTACACAATTGCAACATGCAGTAGTAATAATCATAAAGTGAGGATTGCCAGGATGCAGATTTCAGCATGGCAGCATAATAAGCAGAAATGCTAAATAATAAACATATTATGATTGGACCACAGCATTAGCAGTAGCAATTAGCTGAGTCTACGGTAAAAGCTCTTCCTGACAGTGAGGATAATTAAGCTGGACAGTGTAGAGCTGAGCTTGACATGTTGAGAGTAACACATTGTGGCCTTCAGAAGTTAAACCACGGCTGTATTAAAAGAATAAGTCAGCACTGCTTAATTTTTTCCAATTGTGATCATTCTAGGTATTACAACAACTCCCTCTCCTGCCCACAACGCATTTTTTTTCATAAAGCACTATTATTACATTCTTATTAAATACTTAATGTTCAATATGTTTTAAATGTAGTGGCACAAAAGCTGGACTGTGTTTGCGTGTGTGTGTGTGTGTGTGTGTGAGAGAGAGAGGATGTTTGTCTTTATGTGTTTCCAGTTTAGGATTTCTACCTTCCTCTGCATCTTGTATTTTCTGTCCAGCTCTCCCACCCCCAACCATCATGTCCAGCAGCAGCCCACAGAAAGCCTTCATCACCGGGTGCGACTGACTGACCTCCACCTTCAGGAAGTGTGTGTAGTAGCAGTAGGCTAAATAGAGTTAAAGGTCACAGAGTAGAATTTAAATCAGACTGTCTGAAAAATGCAATTGCATACTTTTGTTATTATCATCAAGTCATTCAAGATGATTAAAATTAGTAACAGTGTTACTGTACATAAAGGATGTGTTCACAAAGGTCTATATAGCCTATTCCTCAATACTCCAGGATTCCATTGTTCTAGACAAATTGAATGAATCGTACCTGGGTCATAGGACTCTGCTGTGCGATGCAGCAGACTGACATCAATACGACCAAGATGGATGATGTTGTACAAAGCTGTTATTACTATTCTCCATATGGCAACAACCAGCCCCACCACGGTGTTGATTAGGAACAGCAGGTACGTCAGGAGGAACAGACTCTCTCTGAAAAGCATCATGGAGGAGACTGTGAGAAAAAACTGAGTGTAAACATGAAGTTAATTACATTAGCAATACAAAGCCTGTGACAGAGCTTGTGACCCTGAAAGTGCTGACCTCTGATGAGTGGAGGCTTCACATTTTTAAATGAAGTAATAACAAATAAACAACAACAACAAATAAAGGATTCTGAGTTGCATTGTGGGAAATGGTATTTGAGATTGGACCATAATAGGTCTTAAAACTCAAGAAATCTCAACCCTTTCAGCTAGATTTGTTCTTTGTTCTCCAACTTTATGCCTCAGTACAAAATTAAATAAAACCACTCATTATTCTTTAACAATCTATATAAATTAAATAATGTCTTTGTATTAAATGGATGTTTTTGAATCAGTTTTCAGCCTAAAGCTAAAACTACTCAACAGAAACTCTCTGAGGCCCCCTCTCCCACAAAACAAAGACCCCAGTGTCCTCAGAAGTAGTTGCATGTCTCTAATTAACAAGTTGAATCCCAGTGAGAAAGTATTCATGTTGTAATCTACTTAATCTACTTCTTTAGTATTTTTTGACGATACAGATACAAAGTCTTCAGTACTAATAGTTGGAAAACCATTTATTTATTTATTCAGTTCTTTGTAATTTAAAAACATCATTTATGCTGTAAAAGAGCTAAACTAAATAACTGACACGTGTTACTAATAATTAAACAGTTTCATCCTCAGAATTGCATTGCATTTTTATTAGTATCGAACAAAAATAAAATTACAACTAGTAATTGAAATGTCTAAGTAATAAACAACACCCAATTAAACTGCATTCCAACAAATGAGTAGGACTAAACAAACACACCTGTTGTTCAGGTCTCTTGTGCCGGCTTTTTGTTTGATGAAAGCAAACTTAGCAGTCACATGCTGAAGCCCTGTCACCAGTATCAGTGTGACCCAGGCCGGCCTGAGACATCACAAAGGTGGAAAATGAAAGTGTTTTGAATCATTGATTCATGAAAAGAGAAAAAAGGAAAGAGCTATATGAATTGTTGCTGACTCACCATGCCTTTCCTGCAATTTCAAAGACAATGATGTTACGGCCGTAAAACACTGGGATAATGATCAAAAACACCAGGAACAAGAAGCAGATGAAAAACACAATGGTCTGGATAGCCATTCCTGCAGAGTTAACACAGAAACAGGCCACTTTGAATATTAAAATCATTTCTAAAAGTATTTTTTTTCCTTAACCCCTTAAGCCTTTTTTAAATGGCCAGCACTACAGGTTTTATTAAGCATCACTCACAAGCATTTGCAAAGCTGGATTACTACATAGTTAGTACTTTAGTAAACTACAATGAGTGCATTCATGGTAATAAGGGAACATGCCATCCAGATCAACAGCCTGTCTTTTTTAGTTGTAGTTCTTTTCTTCGGACAAAAAACTTTTTGAGAGACAATCCCTATTAAAAGGACAAGTCAAAAGGGTTTTGTTTTTTTTCTTTTCATGATGTGGTATTTTCCAGCATTATTCTTAAAACTAAAGTCAGTGATGCAGTTTATTCAAGCTTTACCAAGGCTGACGATTGCAGCCTGGTATCCCGTCAAGCCCATCCAACAGACAACACCTGTTCTAGATGGATGCATGGTTTTCTGGTTGTTGCAAAGCTTGTAAATGTCTCCCTTATACAGTCCTCTTAGGTTTGATCTGAAACACATTAAGCCAGTGACACATCAGGTTCAGACAGGAAGGCCTGTCTGAGAAAAATCTAGAGAAAAATAAGTAACAAAGTTGAAATACTTATCATCAGGCAACAATGAGAAGTCTGGCAATATTGGGGTTAGACTATAATCAGTATTCAGAATAAGTAAACTTTTCATGGAGAAAATAGAGTTTCCTTTAACCAATGCCTCCAGTCTCTGAGGATTTACTGCACATACCTGTGGAGAACCATGGACCTCATGAGCATAATAAGGCTGACCAAGCAAGACAGGGTCATCGCACAGAGGTAGCATACTAACAAGCAAATGATGCAAAAGAAAAAACAAATTAGTCTTACTTTAAAACAAAAATACTTTGGTATTTTGTTACAGGGACAGCAAACAGACCCACATACCTTCCAGCAGCCATGTGTAAAAAGTTACAATTCTAACAACCTCCATCCTGTCATCTGATAACACAATCCCAAAACCCAGTAACAAGAAGGCGATATTTTCATCAATACCAGCACGAACAATGTGGAGAGTAGGCACCACCAGGACAACTATCAAGAGTGCGGTCTGTAGGGTGAAACAGGCAATGGTGAATGTAAAACAAATGAACCAAGATGGTATGACATTTTAAAATAGGTAAAGGTATTATTGGCTTATTTAAGCTCACATGGTGTATAGCCACACAGGTAACAAAAGATGATACCGCCAGCTTCAGTGGAAAACGAAACACTGAAAGGAAAAATGATCAAGTAGGTTACTGCAGCATTTCCAATATGTCAGATATGCAGAAGAAGTTAAGTCAGCGTTACATAAAAAATATATCTGTATGAGAACACTCACCTTTTTCAGGAATATAAATGTAACCCTTAATCACCTCCAGAATTCTCTCTGCAAGCGCTGGTTTGTCAGATGCTGACAAACTACAAGAGAACAAGTCGTGAGAGCTGCAAACTACATGAATGCGATTTATATTTAATTTATTTAACTTATTTACTTATGTATTGCTGATATCTGCAACTGAATTGCAAGTTCCTTTTCAAGCCTCCCCCAGTACCTCACTATGGGAAGAGCCCTCCGGTATGATCCATCAGATAATCAGAATCAGAATAATCTCTCATATCCCCCTTGGTTTTCAGAGAATCTGGGTTACGCTAGTAACCAAACATTTTCTACAGTAACAATTCAAGGCCACAAGCTCCATTGCAACACTGTAGTACTATATTTCCTCCTATTTTGGTTCACATCTCACTCTTCCAGTAAGTATTTATTTAATAAATGCTTAAAAAATATCTTTAAATAATTAAAATTTCAACAAGGATATTAACGTAATTGTTTATTTATGCATATTACAGTTCTCAAAATTAAAAAACCTTGTCTATAAAATAATTTAGAAAATACTACCTTTGATTTTGATTAGATTAATCCACTGTTCTCATTTTTTTTGCTCACACAACAAAGACAAAGAAAACAAACTTGAGCTGATTCAGAATGTCTAAATTATTCACAGACTGATCGTCAGGTAAAGCTGAATAAATATCCAAATCCCATTTTGCAATGATCATTTCGGTTATAGAGGTTTATCCCCCGAAATATACAGTAAACCTTCTGTAAGCACCTTAATTGTTCAATGGCCTGTTGAAGATAAACAAAGATAACACTTCATCTTTTTTAATTCAGCATTTTCTTTATTTTTTAAAAACTGTCACTTGCTTTTGGCCTGTCTTTATATAATAAACTTCACTCATACTTCTTTAATTGCACGTAAACTCTCTGTACCTTGTTTTGAAAATAACTTTGTTCTTCCTCTTCTTCCTATCAGTCTTAACAGTAACCTGGATTTTTAAGGTGAATTTGGTTGTTTTAACTATCCTAATTTTATCACCTTTGAAGGTGCAAGCAAATATAGGTAATCCACAGTTTTAAAATGCTTTTACTTTGAATGAAAATCATGCATACATGTGGTGAGAAATGTGGTAAATTTCAACATATTTGTGGGTTTAAAGGATTATACACCATTACACAGTTGAAGCCAGTAGGAATCTCACTTTTAAAAAACAGACAAAAAATAATAATTTTGGCATGTGGCTTGAAAGTGCAATTAATTTGATTTGCATGAAGCCAGAGAAGCAAATGATCAGTTGATTTAATATCAAATGCTAGACTCCACTAATCTCATTTTTGAAGTTACTCCAAAAGAGCGATTATTTTAGCTTATAACTTGTGGAGCCTGGGCTCTGAACCAGTGACAGTCAGCTAATACAATGTAGAAAGAAAAGAATATTCTGAAAGGAAAATCTTTAGCAAATACTACTCTATAAATATCGATTAAAAATAAACCTACAAACATTATCAGGCCTCTGTCACATATTACATTCTGAAACTGAGAAATCAGAAAATGATCACACTGCAACAAAGTAAGCTGCTAGCTCACTGTAATGGCACAGTTAATGGAACTGGAACTGAACACATTAAAGTCAGCAGCAAAACTGCCAATGAGCAAGCTTTCATTATAAATTTTGTCGTCTTCATTGAAATATGATCCCGACCTCTATCATGTTTTTTTTTGTGTCACCACTCTGAGTCTAATAAAATAAATCACTCTTTAATCTCTGCTCACCTGGCAGTTGAGGACTTTTTCTTGAGAAGTAACTTCACATAGTTGGTGTAGTAGCTACTGTCAAGGTCCTGTGAGCAAAAACATTTTAAGGTGTCAGTATTTCAGAACATAACTACAAGTTTAATTTCCTTCATAACTCTGTAATTTCAATGTTACCAATTAGTGTTTGTTGGGGATTTAATCTGCTTTTGAAGTATAAGTCTTGGATTAATATATTTGAAGGTGGGAAAATGTCACCTCTCCCGTCATAATCTGCTGAAGGACACAGGGTTAAACCTGTTCTTTTTCTGCACAAGCTGCTCATTGTAATCACAGTTCTGTTTTACATAATTGAACTATGTTACGTACTTATTCGTGTGCACCAGCCACAGCCAGAGATAAATATCATACATTTTTAGAATGTTGAAATTTAGAATGTTTGTGTATTCTGACTTTTCTCACCTCGTCCGTCTTTGGTCCTTTCACAAACAGCAAAGGGAACTGAATGCAGAGATATGCAAGGCAGGCCAGCTGAGGCAGACTTGCGAGTAGAGCATAGTATTTATAGATCTGTAAACAAATAAAATATGCTGTCCTTTAAAGTATCAGTTCCTTCAATTGTAACGTGATGTATTTTATACAAACCCAAAATTATATAAAATTATCAGTTACTAAAGGACTTACTTAATGACAAATCACAAAAGTTAAACAACTATAACCAGACTTGGCTGTTCCCATCTTGTTTGGGTTTTATTTCTTCCAGCTTTTGCACTGTTTTCAAACTTTTTAACTAGACTAGCTTATGTCTGCTACAACTAGAAGCAAGATCAACACTGTACAAGCATGTCATGAAAGTAAAACATGGAAAGGAAAATCTTTGGGATTGGTTGAGTTGTTGCCACAGTAGCTTGTTCATGCACCTCAAAATCTACCATGAGGTTGCATAGCAACAAATGTCTTTAAATTCAGCAGATATTTGAAATCTGTGTAGGATTTTTTTATACCAAGTCTGACGTTGAAAACAGAAGGGCAACATAAACTTTTAAAGAAAGTATTCTTCTCAGATATGAAATTCATTTGTTTCCCTTAAACATTATTCATCAGTATTTTTTTGTTGGTATTTTACCTCTGGAGTCTTTGGACAGTCAAATTTCTGCCACACCAGGACTCCAAAGTGAGTGAAGGAGAGCAGTGTCCCAAACACATAACCTGCTTTGCGCTGCAGAGTTCCACATACCAACAGAGGATAATACAGGATTGGGTAATAAAATATGGCGATTATCTTCATGTACTCTGGAAAAAAAGGACCCAAAAAAAGACAGGGCATATCAGTTCCTAAAATGAAACCTCTAATCTAATCAGTATAGACAAAATGGAAAAACAAGGACTCTCTAGAATCCTCCACGTGAATAATCTGATTTTTAATAATAAAGGGATAATAATAAAGGCAGTGTATGTTCAAAAACCACTGACTGGCATGATAATCAAACCACCATATAACTGAAGCAATTACAATCTTCATTGCAACTAAAGAACAAACAAGCATTCAGATGTCTACCTTTATTATCTGCTGGAGTATCTTTGGAGAAAGGCAGAGGGTCTGGGGTGATCACCAGCATTGCCAGCTTGCTGAACACCAGTCCAAAAACAGCCATAACCACTCCTTTTTTCTGAGTCTGATCCAGGAAGTTGGCTGGACTGTGAGATCACACAGGGAGGCTCAGATAACATGAGACAAATGTGCAGTTAAATTTGTATTTACCAAATTTACCTGAAGATGCTTGAGGATCCTCTTGCGAAACCCTGGCAGAATTTATTTTTCCTGGTGAGACCTGCCAGGATTAACATGATCACCAGCTAGATGGAAGGACAAAATTTTAGATCTTCCGTTACGCGTCATACAGTTAATGCCACATCAGTGATTGTCATTATATACTAATATAGTAAAGTAGTATAGTTTTTTTACATTACATGCTGGAAACGTAATTTTAGGCTAGCTTGTTCTAAAAAGTTTCCTTTTGTCAAAAGCTGCCCCAAAATGTTGGCAGATTCATAAAAAAAGACTGTTTGTAACACACTTGTAAACAAGTGTAATCGAATGCTTCCTTGAAATGATAGGACAATCTGATTAAGACAGGATTATGACATTCGTTTCAGGTACAAATGGTGAACTGCAAACGTTATTCTTAATATGCTGTCGTGTCACTAAATGATAAGGCTTTACTGTGCCCCCTATCTTTCAGGGCTAAGTTGTATTTGATTGTGTTTATCAGAGCCTTTGCCAGCTCCAGGAGCTCATTAAAACTTCAACTTTCCAAAATAACACAGCACTGTAGATATGTCAGGAACTGACCTATAAGTCAGAAGAACCTCAAATAAATAACCTTGTTTGGTAGAAAACATATTTCATGACCCACCTCTAATAGTTTTTCAGATTGTTTACCGTACAATGAAATTGGGTCGTGTCCATTCTATACACAGTAGAAGGATTTTTATGACTGAGTCAGTTGTGTTCATTCGTAATTGGTTGAAGGCTAAATGACAGTAAAAGTCCCTAAATGGCATATCCTTTGGGAGCAAAGACAACTGACGGATTCCTGGAAAATGCACCAAAGGATGTACTGGGAAATGAACCTCTCTCATCCTCTTATGTTCCACTTAAAAGGAGAATAGTTTAAATGTTCAAGCTGTGTTCAATTCAATTTCAATTCAATTCAATTCAATTTTATTTATATAGCGCCAAATCACAACAAAAGTCGCCTCAAGGCGCTTCATAGATACAGAGAAAAACCCAACAATCATATGACCCCCTATGAGCAAGCACTTTGGCGACAGTGGGAAGGAAAAACTCCCTTTTAACAGGAAGAAACCTCCGGCAGAACCAGGCTCAGGGAGGGGCGGCCATCTGCTGCGACCGGTTGGGGTGAGAGAAGGAAAACAGGATAAAGACATGCTGTGGAAGAGAGACAGAGGTTAATAACAGATATGATTCAATGCAGAGAGGTCTATTAATACATAGTGAGTGAGAAAGGTGACTGGAAAGGAAAAACTCAATGCATCATGGGAATCCCCCGGCAGCCTACATCTATTGCAGCATAACAAAGGGAGGATTCAGGGTCACCTGGTCCAGCCCTAACTATATGCTTTAGAAAAAAGGAAAGTTTTAAGCCTAATCTTAAAAGTAGAGATAGTGTCTGTCTCCCGAATCCAAACTGGAAGCTGGTTCCACAGAAGAGGGGCCTGAAAACTGAAGGCTCTCCCTCCCATTCTACTTTTAAATACTCTAGGAACAACAAGTAGGCCTGCAGAGCGAGAGCGGAGCGCTCTAATAGGGTGATATGGTACTACAAGGTCATTAAGATAAGATGGGGCCTGATTATTTAAGACCTTGTATGTGAGGAGCAGGATTTTGAATTCAATTCTGGATTTAACAGGAAGCCAATGAAGGGAAGCCAAAACAGGAGAAATATGCTCTCTCTTTCTAGTCCCTGTCAGGACTCTTGCTGCAGCATTTTGGATTAGCTGAAGGCTTTTCAGTGAGTTTTTTGGACATCCTGATAATAATGAATTACAGTAGTCCAGCCTGGAAGTAATAAATGCATGAACTAGTTTTTCAGCGTCACTCTGAGACAGGATATTTCTAATTTTAGAGATGTTGCGCAAATGGAAGAAAGCAGTCTTACATATTTGGCAGCAGACATTCAAATCTATAATTTTATCTGATACTACATAAAAATTTCTTGGCTTGTGAGTCAGAGCTGACCCCTGCTTGTTATGTTTGTTTGCAAAAAGCTATCTTAAGACTAAGATGACTAGCGGATTACATTGGTGACAATGTCCACTCTTTTATACAGTCTATAATTGCTATAAACTGCTTAAGCCATGCATTCCCAAGAAACTACAAAGTTATCAGTGTTTCTCTTGTTCATTCTGCCTTACTGTAGAAACAAGCAGTGTTGGGTGTAACAGATTAAAAAGTAACACATTACTGTAGTCACACTACATTTTCAGCAACACAGTAATGTAGCATGTTACTGAACTAAATTCAGTCATTTCATTACAGTTTAAATTTTGCCACTGCTTGTGTTATAAACTGCGTTCTTCAGTCATCTGCACACAGGTGGATTAAAAAAAAACATCTAACAAATGTTTTTTTTCTGTGCACTTATTAAAGTATTCAGATTCTGATTCTGATTCTGATTCGTGCCACAATCAGCCAATTTCAGTTCTTGTGCAGGAGGAAAAAAGCTTGTGGGGTGATACAGCCTTTGAGGAGTGGATATGCATCCTCTTATTTTTTATTGCATTTTAATGAGTAGTGTAATGAATTACTAATGAATTACTAAGTAATGAATCACAAAGAAAGTAATTAATTGCATTGCATTACTTATAAGAAAAGTAAAGAGTAATATATAATACTTTACTTTTTAAAGCTGCATCTCCTTAGACACCTTTTAAATTATAAAGGGACTTATTTTAGCCTAACACAACAACAATTTGCAGTTATACATTAATGAAGCAAAGCTATAAATACTACATTTCATTGTGCTACTACAGTAGCCTATAGGTCCGATAAATTAATGCATTATTAGCATTATTTCCCATATGATCATAACTTAGATGGTGATAAGTTAAAAAAAAAAAAGCAACACTCAGTGACTTGAGTAAGGTGTTGTGTCACCATGTACAACCAGAACAACGTCAGTGCACTGTAATATTGATTCTCCACGTCTGTGGATCTGTACTGGATTAAGAAGAACATCATTCTTCTAAATTATTCCCTCTTTTGGTGTTTGGAATATGGTGATGGAGAGTGCTAATGTGTTCAACAAGTTAGATATTATGCTGTATTTTAAGTGACCCCAATTTATCTGCAGTAACCCAACAAAACAACCCCCAGCCCTTAAGAGAGTAGTCAGGTCCAAGTATACTTACTGATATCGATAATATGCATATATGGAAGAGCTTGTCATCTGCTGTCGGGTCACATGGTAAAATGACTCTGCGACAAAAAGAAAATAAGGAATAAAACCATCATTAAAAAATGTGCAAAGTAAGCCTAAAACAAATCAAACCACCACATCTCAGCACTTTTCTGACCTTGTTGATGTACCAGGACCCAACCTGTGAAAATAATCAATGCTTATGGCCCCATTTGACACCTTTGACTCAACTTTTTTATACTCACTCTTTGGGTGGTTTTGTAGGCTCTGCGTTGTTTGAGTACCAGTCTGAATAGTCATAATAGGAATATTGAAAAGGCTCAACTCCCTCTTTGCTCTGATTCATTGCAGCTGTTTAATCAAGTCATACAGGTGAAGCAGGACAAATAAGGATCCAGAGGACTCCTCCTGGTCCAGCTCCAGTCAGCAGTCTGTTGGTGCTGCTGCAACGTGTCAGGACAGCTTGGCCCAAGAACCCCAACACATTCCAGTCCAGCTAATAACTAAACGCAGCAGATTAAGGGCTGCACAGAAGGGAGGGAGAGTGGAGCAAGGTTTAACATTCACGTGAAATGAAGCAAGTGGAGGAACAAATGTTTTAAACCTTGCAACATAATCATTTAAAAGTGATTCATAGAATAATATTTGGTCAAAGACAATGTAGCATCACGTTTAGGGATTTAATTAACAGTCAAGTTAACAAAAAAAAATGCATTGTTGAGTTTGGTGGTGCAGATATTTAAATGGTTCGTAAGTAATAAGTCTGAGTCCAGTAAATTCTTCACATCTGGCCAGTACCATTTCTACAGTGAAACATGCTAAAGTTGTATTATCCAATGGGAGTGTTAATCAATAACAAGACTACAGTCAAGAGCCATGTATTAGGCACAATCGCTCTTCAGCACAAATATGAATTCAGCCAGTCACATGGGAGAAACATCAAACTGAGCATCAAATTAGGTTGTCGTTTGGTTGTTGCCAGACAGACTGGTCCAGCTATTGCTGCTCATCTAATGAGACATCTCATGATCTTCACCTACGACTCTATGGGTTTGTCATTCAGATTAGGTAATGTTATTTTTGCACAGCAAATGGCACCAACCTGTTTGCCTCCCTCCGCTTGTTACTTAACAGACTAATCTTTTAAGATGAAAATCTCACTGAAACAGAGGCAACCTTTGTGTGAACGAGTGACAGAAAGGTGAAAATGAGAATGGGACACGTTACGTAAGGACCTCAACTTAAAGTTTTATGAAATAAAAATGAGACAGAAAGAAACCATGTGACGAGCATCCAGTGCCGCTGCAGAGGACGAACACTAACAACAGACCTTCACCTTCTCCAAACTGCAGCTGAAGCAGGACTTTATGATGATTTCCAGTGCTCATGCTGTGTATCTTAAAAGAAAATTTAATAGCACCATTTGAGTCAAAGCATATTTTGCTGGGAAATCTGGTGCCTGTGGGAGCTGAAAGTGTTTTAATCTGGACTGGTGAGTTTCTGTCATAAGGCTGCAGAGGGCCAGCTGATCTGATCCAAAGACTGGGACTGTAAGGGCCTGGCACTGGATCCAGATGGCTCAAATGCTGCTATTTCAACATAGAAAAATCACCACAGATGTGCTGGATGCTGTTCTTAACTTCTTAAACCCCAGACTTCAAGCTCAGTTTCAGCTTAGAATGAAAAATATTTGTGTTAAAATAAGAGTTTTCAGTTGCTTGCCTTTGTAAGCAACTGAAAACTCTTTCAATTCAGCTTGCAAGCATAAAAAAACAAGTTTGATGTCTCAATGAAATGCAGCAGGGGTCCACTTCCTTTCCTCTGCTGTGTCTCTTTGATAGTGGCAGTGTGTTTGAATCAAAAGGTAAAGAAATACTGACTGACGTTTCTTATCAAGCTGACATTTGGCTGAGGTACACCAACGCTCATTTAAACCACATAGAACTCATCATTTCAAACCTCATTTCAAGGTGGAATTTACTTCATTTTAATAATACTGTTATAAGGTCACTGTGTAGATGGAAATGTGAAGACACGTGGTACAGAGTGTAAAGATCCTACTACTTCTTGATGTAGTCAGGTGTCTGACTACAGTCTGGTCAAAATAATTTTTTTGTTTGTTTACCTTTTAAATATTGGATGTTAAAAGGGAGTTTTTCCTTCCCACTGTCGCCAAAGTGCTTGCTCATAGGGGGTCATATGATTGTTGGGTTTTTCTCTGTATCTATGAACCGCCTTGAGGCGACTTTTGTTGTGATTTGGCGCTATATAAATAAAATTGAATTGAATTGACAATCAGAGGCATAGAAATACATGGGAGTATACATATACTTATATATTCAAATGTGTATTTGTATTTTGAATTTAATGCTTTTCACAAAAAAGACAAAATACATTAAGCAGAAATAACATAATAGTGAGCAGTTACAGCATGATAACTGATGATAAGTTGTAACTGTTACTTTCTGTGACCCGTGTTTCAGTCATGTGTCCATGTTTGTTTTGTCTAAGTGTCAGGTTCCTGTGTTATTTTGAAGGTCCTCTTATCCTGTGTGCATTGTTTTCAGTTTAACTGCTTTTGTTTCCTCTTCCTTTATTGACTGTATACCAGCTGTATCTCAGTCCATCCTTCAGAGGCCGCATTTGAAGGCCGATTACGTCATAGCGACGCAACGTAATTCGAAGGCTGCTCCAGCCGACAAATGCGTCCTTCAATTTCCCAGATTTCAAGGATAGGTTGGGTGTATCCTTCCTGGCCCAACCTATCCCAGAATTCAAAGCACGGCCCAGCCAATTCCAGTTTCCAACAATGGTGGCAGCTACTTAGTTGTAAAATTACTCTTATTACTTTATTAATTAAATTATTATTCCAAAAAATTTCCATAATAATATAAAAATACTTTTCAAATGCGGCAATGGCGAAGAAGTGCGGCTAACGAGTTTGAAATATTACTCTTTCTGGGTCACAAAATAAACTTTTAACATGTTTTCAAGCAAGAATGTAGGTGTGTAAACTGCAAATTTTTGCTCGATTTATCAAGACATCACATATTTGTAACACGTCTGTTACTCACCAGCTCGATAGCTGACCGGGTGGCCAAGGTGAGAACACCGGACTCCCGGCACATCGTTTTCAGACCCTGCGCGGTCTTTCACTACTCAGGTTAAACGTGTCACTTAGATAACTTAAAAATGTTATTGTTTGGCTTTTTTCAGTGTTCTATTTGTTCCTGAGTAAATCGGTTTGGCTGAGATTAAAGTTATAGTTTTCATACAGCTGAATAAACATCAAACAGAAAACTGATTAAACAGAAAACTGATTAAACAGTGTGAGATGGTAGCGAATTTACTCCAATGTCCTGTTATATTTTAGATAGCAAGGAGCAGACGGCTCATTTTATTAAACTCCACCGAGACAGCTGGCGAGGCAAATCTGAAGGCTAGACCATCCCACTTCACAGCCTCGCTTCCGGCCTTCTCGGTCTTCGGAGGATCTGGCACATGTAGACCGCGAAGGCCGGGTCCTCCGAAGACTGCAGCCCCTGAAGTGAGACACAGCTATTGTCTCGGTGTCCCTTTGCCCTTTGTTGTGTTGTCCCTCATTCCCGCTTGCTGAGTGTCCTCATGTTCCAAGTGTCTCCTGTAGTTTCCTAGTTAGCAAATTCCTAGTCTCTCCCTAGTTAACACTGGAATTCCCAGCTTCTACCGTTCTACCTTTAAAAGCCGGAGAGCAGTCAAGTCAAGAAGGCTTCTACCTGAGACCCCCGCGGAGTCATCATTTTGCGTTTCTACCTTTAAAAGCCGGAGAGCAGTCAAATGCTGGAAGTGGAAGCTAAATTGGCTAGTCATTCATATGTATATTGGGTCGTTACCTAGGAATTCTGGAGGGAGGGGATTGGGGGAGAAATCAACACACATGAGTCTAGGTCCTTTGTTGCTGACATTTATTGATAAAAACAGTAGTTTCATTTCATGTTATTTCCTTTTTCATTTCAAGCAAGGAAGTGGATGTAGTTAGTAAGTAAGATATTTCAGACATTATTCTGACACAGAGGAGGAGATACTGGAATTATAATTAGTATCTATGCATGCATTTGTGATTTTGTTTGACCTTCCCATTGCTCACAATTTGAATTTGTTCACACTGCAGATGAGTGTCTCAGTCCCCAAACAAGCTCTCTTTTTCGGTGGAGAAGCAGTCTCCTCATCCGCAGTGAGTGTGGAGAAATCAACACACATGAGTCTAGGTCCTTTGTTGCTGACATTTATTGATAAAAACAGTAGTTTCATTTCATGTTATTTCCTTTTTCATTTCAAGCAAGGAAGTGGATGTAGTTAGTAAGTAAGATATTTCAGACATTATTCTGACACAGAGGAGGAGATACTGGAATTATAATTAGTATCTATGCATGCATTTGTGATTTTGTTTGACCTTCCCATTGCTTACAGTACAAAAAACCAACCATTTGTACACATATGTACTAATAATAATAAAAAGTGAGTGCAACACTGCAACCCATCACCCCGTCGTTCAGTGGTCGTTGATCAGTGGTCCATTGTGGCACCATTCAGAGCACTGGTACAATAGTACCAGCAAGATATGGGAAGACATTGCAAATGTACTTGGATTTTAGGTTGCAAGCCACCCAAAACTTGATCCCAAACTTGTCAGGTTTACTTGCAATATACTGCAGGAAACCCGTCACCCCGTCGTTCTGTGGTCCATTGTGGCACCACTGATCAACGACCACTGAACGACGGGGTGACGGGTTGCATTGTTATGTGGTCACACCCCCGTCGTTGATCAGTGGTCCATTGTGGCACCATTCAGAGCACTGGTACAATAGTACCAGCAAGATATGGGAAGACATTGCAAATGTACTTGGATTTTAGGTTGCAAGCCACCCAAAACTTGATCCCAAACTTGTCAGGTTTACTTGCAATATACTGCAGGAAACCCGTCACCCCGTCGTTCTGTGGTCCATTGTGGCACCACTGATCAACGACCACTGAACGACGGGGGTGTGACCCCGCTGATCAGTGTGACCTGACCCCACTGATCAATTGTGATCAAGGGTATATATATGATACAATCTCACTGCACTTAGCCTAACCCTTCATTGCCCTGAAGAATCCTGTGGTGTACGGACCTCCTCTCCAAGGAAAGAAAATGCAGAGAAGACTCACCACCCAGCAGGCGTTGGAAATGATCCTGGCGGAAGTCGACCCTTGTGACTCGGATGGAGAAGACCTAGAAGTTCAGCCGGATTCGGACTCAGAGCTGTCTGATCAGTCTTCCGGTTAGTTTCATTTCATGTTATTTCCTTTTTCATTTCAAGCAAGGAAGTGGATGTAGTTAGTAAGTAAGATATTTCAGACATTATTCTGACACAGAGGAGGAGATACTGGAATTATAATTAGTATCTATGCATGCATTTGTGATTTTGTTTGACCTTCCCATTGCTCACAATTTGAATTTGTTCACACTGCAGATGAGGAGACTGCTTCTCCACCGAAAAAGAGAGCTTGTTTGGGGACTGAGACAGCGAAAGATGGCACAGTGTGGCGTGAAGAACATGTGGGGACCCGTCTCCCTTTCACCCCTATAGAACCGTACGCTGCAGATGGAGAGCCAACGGCTAAGGCCAGGAGAAGTATCTTGAGTCGCCTTCAGAGCTTCCTGTGTTTCATCACTCTTGACATGCTTCGTAGCATTCAAGAATGGACTATTCAACATGCACAGCAAACGGAGCATGTTTGTTGGTTCATGGACCTCCCTGAACTAATGGCATTTATTGCTATTGTCATCTTGCGGGGGGTTTACAGGGTTCCATCTGTAAATGACTGCTGGTCAGCAAACCTGGGAAACCCACAGATAATTGGAACTATGGCACGAAACCGCTTCCAAGACATCATGCAACACCTACGCTTTGATGACAAGTCCACCCGCTGTGATCGAGCAAAGACTGATAAGTTCGCAGCAATTTCCAGTGTGTGGGGATCATTTGTCACCAACTGCATCACGTGCTACAACCCTGGTCTACATATCACCATCAATGAACAGCTTTTCCCATCAAAAACTCGGTGCAGTTTCCTGCAGTATATTGCCAGTAAACCGGACAAGTTTGGGATCAAGTTTTGGGTGGCTTGCGACCTAAAATCCAAGTACATTTGCAATGTCTTCCCATATCTTGGCAAGGACCCCAATCGTCCCACTGGGGAGAGACTTTCCGAAAATGTAGTTATGAGGCTGATGGAACCATTCCTGGACAAGGGCAGAAATGTTACCACTGACAATTTTTTCACATCGCTTTCACTTGCGCAAAAACTTCTTAGACGGAAAACCACCATCCTCGGCACAGTCAACAAGATTCGCAGGGAAATTCCTCAATCCACTAGACAGACAGATCGCAATGAATTCACCACTCAGGTATGTTGCAGGTCTTTTGTGGTTCTATGTTTATGTGTTTCATTGTGTGTAAAAGGGCTATGGAATTAACAATTTATCTTATTTCTTAGGTGTTTTCAACCTCTGCTGCCACGCTGACGGCGTATGCGGCCAAACGGAAGAAGACAGTATATATTCTTAGCAGCATGCACAGCGTGGTTCAGACCGAAAACACTACCAAAAGGAAGCCAAACACTGTCACCCTTTACAACAAGACAAAGTGTGGCGTGGATGTGATGGACCAGATGGTTCGGGAGTACACTGTCCGCAAAGGAACACGGCGCTGGCCAGTTGCCGTGTTTTATAACATGATTGACATGGCAGCACTGAATGCACATGTGCTGTATCAAGAATGCACCGGGACGAAGGAAAGACGGGTGGACTTCCTGGTAGCCCTTGCAACCGAATTGGCTCACTCTCATGTAGCTGCGAAGAAGGAAAGAAAAGAACAGTTGCTTCGGACACAACCCTCCACACCGAGCCCTGGAAAAAGGGCCACGTGTCAGGTCAAACACAGATGCAAAAAAAATCAGGCCACTGTGCGATGTGTTCACTGCTACAGGTACACATGTGGTAAATGCAGGCGACAGATACCGTGGCAGTGCCAGGATTGTGAGTGATTGCTGAAAATGTTGTAATGTACTCACTCAATTTTTGTTATTATTTGTAAACATGTGTACAAACGGTTGGTTTTTTTTCTATTTTCATCAATAAATGTCAGCAACAAAGGACCTACATGTGTGTTGAGTTCTCCCTAAGATGGCATACTGAAACACTCCAAGTGTTTGCAAGTAAACCTGACAAGTTTGGGATCAAGTTTTGGGTGGCTTGCAACCTAAAATCCAAGTACATTTGCAATGTCTTCCCATATCTTGCTGGTACTATTGTACCAGTGCTCTGAATGGTGCCACAATGGACCACTGATCAACGACCACTGAACGACGGGGTGACGGGTTGCAGTGTTGCACTCACTTTTTATTATTATTAGTACATATGTGTACAAATGGTTGGTTTTTTGTACTGTAAGCAATGGGAAGGTCAAACAAAATCACAAATGCATGCATAGATACTAATTATAATTCCAGTATCTCCTCCTCTGTGTCAGAATAATGTCTGAAATATCTTACTTACTAACTACATCCACTTCCTTGCTTGAAATGAAAAAGGAAATAACATGAAATGAAACTACTGTTTTTATCAATAAATGTCAGCAACAAAGGACCTAGACTCATGTGTGTTGATTTCTCCACACTCACTGCGGATGAGGAGACTGCTTCTCCACCGAAAAAGAGAGCTTGTTTGGGGACTGAGACACTCATCTGCAGTGTGAACAAATTCAAATTGTGAGCAATGGGAAGGTCAAACAAAATCACAAATGCATGCATAGATACTAATTATAATTCCAGTATCTCCTCCTCTGTGTCAGAATAATGTCTGAAATATCTTACTTACTAACTACATCCACTTCCTTGCTTGAAATGAAAAAGGAAATAACATGAAATGAAACTACTGTTTTTATCAATAAATGTCAGCAACAAAGGACCTAGACTCATGTGTGTTGATTTCTCCCCCAATCCCCTCCCTCCAGAATTCCTAGGTAACGACCCAATATACATATGAATGACTAGCCAATTTAGCTTCCACTTCCAGCATTTGACTGCTCTCCGGCTTTTAAAGGTAGAAACGCAAAATGATGACTCCGCGGGGGTCTAAGGTACTACCCCGAAATGACTGCTCTCCGGGGGTGTAAGTGTTAAGTGCTTTTCTATTTTTGATCCTTGTGAGTCCAGCACAAAAAGCTGTATCTTGAGCTCAGTGGCGATTCTGATTCCTGCACATTGGCTCCTAATCTTGTCAGTAACACAGCAATATATACCTGTCAAAAAGCTGCAAAAGAATTCAGAAGCATTTCTGTCCCGTATTTACAGACAGTTTGGACTGACCGAAATCTGTCAGTCCAAACTGTCAGTGTGTGTTCTGCAACATTCACACTAAAAATTGAGTGAAAATGGTTCATCTGGAGTAAAAAAAAGTGAAAAAGTAAAAAGGTTTTTTGCTTCTACCAGCAGTGTTAAAGATGTCTCACCAATGTTTTTTGGTTTTGGTTTTTTCGTTGGTTGTCACTGAGAAAGTGGGTGGAAAGGTGCCACATACATGATGCTGTCATTCCAACACGCCAAAATAATGAAGTTTCACTTAAGGCTGAATGACAATGTTTTCAAATGACTCCACAGCTGTATTTAAGAGAAGCAATAAGAAAATTGATACAGTTAATGCTTAACACAAAGACATAAAGTGAAATGTCACTCTCCACGTCTGTGGAAAGCAGTAATGCTGATACGCCAGTATAAGCATTAGTCTTACTCACACTTTGCTTAATTTTCATAATTCTAATTTAAATAGGAGGTACAGATTAAAGGGGCTCAACTTACATCTTAGTCATCTTTTTTATTATATTTATTGTGTGTGAGAGTGTGTTGAAGAATCTGTGTATTAACCAGACAGAAGAGGGCACTGTTTCATGGGTTCGGTGCAAGCTCTTAGTAACATAGCAAGTATACTGAAAACATTCCTGCTCCATAGAATTAAAGCAACAGGTATATTTTAGATTTTTTCTTCTTTGTTTTTACTTTTTCAAGGCGTAACAACATAAATACAACAGTCACATTAACATCAGCAGGGCCACACACACGTTACCAAACAAATTACACTATTACCAAACAAAGTATTTTTATTGAAACAAACAACAACAACAAAACTAGTATGACCATAACTTCAAATCAGAGACTCTTGATATAATACAAAGAAAACGCATTATGACAAAAACTGAACTGCATTTTCTTCTTTGTCAAATTAACTGATGTGGAGGTGACAAAAGAAGACAACAAACAACAGCATGCAGAATCTCTTGTATATATACAAAACAAATATCTGTCAGTCATCATCCCATCCAAAACAGGACATTACTGATGACTGCATGGGTTTCTCTGTGATTCTTTTAGTTTTTGAACATGTCACACAGCAATTTCTCCATGGGAGTGTTTCCAATGGTTCTGTGGAAGAACAGCAGCTCTATCCGCTCAGAATTCACAAAGCGCAGAGAGGGAAGGAGAAGAAGCAGCTTTCCGAACCTAAACACAAAGATCATAATAAAATTAAGGCCATGTCAAATAATTTAAAGCAAAAGCCTTTCACATTGTAGAATCAGTTACATAGGGAAATCAGTTTTTTATATAAAACCTCAAATTAAGGATGCTTGTCATGAAACAGAATGAAGGAATGAAGGTTACTTTCAAATCCAGAAATCAACTTTTAAACATAATAAAGAACAAAAATTCTGTTTTGTTATAAACACACTGGAGTTTTGTTTTGTGTTTTGTCATTTTGTTCCATTGAATTGGTGACCTTTATCAGGTAGGTTGTTACCTGGCTGGTTGGCTAGGGTAGTGTGACCGTATGTGTTGTCCCAGCATGACTTGCGACTGATCCTGCAGGTTCTCCACTTGTTCTGGATCTTTCAAACCTCGAGTCTCTGTGAAGCAGAAGAAATACTTTATGGAATCTTTGCTTTCTAGGGAAAACTGTTCCTGACAAAAATTGTATAACATTCCATGTAATAAAAAAAAAAAGACTCTATAATTTTGATGTACCATACTGATGGGCATCATAATTATAAAGTGATGATATGATTACTAAATGACATGTATGGTAATATAGTGATCTTAATTAAATAAAACACACTGAGGGAAATTTTAGCCTCTGCGTGGTGCTTATCTCTTGAAAACAATGACAGTGGACGTACTGTGATCATGTTAAAGGTAATCTGCCAGATTGTAGACAATCAACTGAATAGTGTTTTGTTCCTCACCTGGCTTGAAGAGCACAATGGCCTTCAGGCAGGCGAACTCGGTAGGATCAACAGCGAGGGCCTTGAAGCGGCTGAAGACCTCCTGTAGGAGGCGCAGGTCCAGGCTAGTGTAGCTGGTTTTTCCCTGCATGCCAGGGCAGAGGTCTGGCAAAGACAGCAGTGGGCAGCTGTCTAGTGGCAAAGACCACTGGATGGCGCAGAGGAGGAAGAGTTCACTCCATGCTTCCTCCAACAGGATGACCTGGTGAAGAAGAAAAACCAGAAACTGAATATGCACCCCTGTACTCAGCTTCACCTTCGACCCAAAGAAATCACAAAGAAAAACTATAGATGCTCATTCCTGACATTCCCTTTTATTGCAGAGCCAATCACATTGTAATGTTGTCAAACAGGAATGGGACCACTAATTCAGTGTTCACTTACTTATTTATAGTCAGACAGTATTTGTGGTACTATTAACTGTCATATTGTCATTTCATAATGCTGAATGTGCTTTGTGGTCATTGTGGCCATGTCATGAATGTCATGAACATGAAGTTACATCAACATATGTAATCCTGTAAGCACATAATGACATCGGTATTTGGAATTTACAGATAAAAATAAGAATTTCTGTCTTTTTCTGTCATTGTCGCATATAAAGATAAATCATGATTCAATATATTTTTAGATATAAAAGAGACATCTGCATTTTATATTTTTTATATCTGTAACTTTAATTTGTCTTTTATCATTATACTTTTTTTTCTAACAAGAATAGAGGTCAATTTTAACCTATTAAAAATAGTTCCAAAGCAAAGTGAAAAAGTTTATAGAGACTATCTTAAAAAACAAACAAACAAAAAAAACCCTCACTTTCAGCTTACCTGGTCTCTGAAGGGCAGGTTGGAGAAAACGGGCAGGTTCTTGGCCCATTTCACGGACATGAAGAGAAGCCTTGCTGAGGTCTCGTATACATTTTCAGAACCAGACGGGTACAAAGCCATGTGGTACTCTGAAGACGCCTGCTCTGGTTCATTGCTGGTCACATCTATGTTTTCATCAACTGAAACAGAAAAGATGAGCTCAGAATCAAGAGTGCAGAGGAAACAAAACCAACTTGTTGCATAGACAGATCAAACTAAACTTCAGGTAGTTGTGATGTGCTTCAGTTCAGGTTAGATTAGACTTTATTACTATGTAATAAAGTCATAAAATTTGAGCTCCAGCTGAAAGTCAGCAGATGCCCATATGGACAAAAAAAAGTCTCTCTAAGACTAAAGAACATGTCATCATAGTTTCACATGTTAGCATTTTGTACATGCTACTACTCACCTGATGTTTGCTAAATAGTAACTTTAAAATATTAAATTGAATTAGAAGAATATTTAAGCAGAGTTGCAAATTTGGTTAGCTAGTAAAGATTTTTGATCACTCCAGAATGGGATTGATCATCATGGTGATCTCATCATGCTCCGGTAAGTGGAGATGTAACCATGACAGATTTGAAATCAACCCCACCTTCTTCACTGCCCACCTGATAACACCCTCTTATGCTCTGCTTTTTGTACTGAACCCCACTCATTTGCGTTTTACCCAAGAATATGTGTTTTCTAACCATCATTTCCCCTGCAAGTCCTAATGTGAAGGAGAAAGCTTCACCTTAAATTTACAGCAAAAACCTTTCATTTGACAACTGTTGCTCACCATCCTCAGGCTCCAACTTGGCACAGGTCTCAGCTGTCATGAGGCTTGCCATAAAGCGGTGGTTGTTCTGGGGACTGATGCAGCGCTGGGTTGCAACAGAGGAAGTGATGGACATGGAGGAGGTGATGTGGGGCCACGTGATGACAGACCCATTGGAGGATGATGAAGAAGATGAGGAAGAGGAGGAGGAAGAAGAGGAGGTGGGTTCCCGTGTGGTGGCCAGGTGCTCCTTCTCCGGGTCCACATCGATGGAGTCCAGGCGGACCTGAGCTGTGCTGCGGGGCTGCCGCTCGTTCTGAACCGCTGCAGGGGGGAGACAGAAAGGCACAACCTGTTATCTAAGGTGATAATACAGGAATGATTTTAACCGCTCACAGGTTCATGTTTGAGTTCCACTGGACACCAATCAGTTTAATGAAGCTCATGAATGCTAAAACGACTCACCGTCCTTATTCATGCCCGCCTGCAGGCACTTTTTCAGCCGACATGCCTGGCACTGGTTACGATGAGCCTTGTCCACTGGACACATGCCTGTACCGGCCTGGCACCTGTTAACCAACAGTCACGCATTTTAAAGGGAGAGTCGACTCAAAATGACAAAATAACATTCACTTATTTTCTTTTGGCTTACAGAATATTGAAAGCAGTAAGAACATATTAATTACTAAAGATCAGCTATTAGAATGTATATGGAAAATGTCCGAATTCTGAGTAAACCAGTGTGGCTAAGTCCTTAATTTTAACCTGCCATTCATCAAAAGAAAAATATCAAAAGTGAAAAGAAAAGTTTTGGGTTCTACTTTTAATCACAGATGGAATTAAAGGGGATTTTAATATATATTTATTAAAGCTATTTGTGTTTTACTTACTTTTACTTCTCTTAGTTACTTTCTGTCAATATTATTATTATTATTATTATTATTATTATTATTATTATTATATTTGAGTGCAAAAAGTGCATTTTTTTTCATTCACACTGACTTGTGCTGCTACAATTTTTTTTTAATCTGAAAGGCATTTACTTATACAGTAATAGGAAACACTTTAATTTACAATAATAGTTGGCAAAATATGGGGTTTGTAGAGGCTAAAACCAGAGTTTATATTCCTTTCACCTTGAATATTGACTATTTTAAATAGATGAGGAAACGTCACACGATGAAGCTGGAATAACTGTCTACAGCTGAGTTTCCTCTTGCCTGTAAATGAGTCTCCTCCTCACACTGCGCTTGAAGAAGCCGCTGCAGCCGTTGCAGGCGTAGATGCCGTAGTGTTTCCCGCTGCTGGTGTCTCCACACACTTTGCAGACCAGAGCTGGGCTCAGAGCTTTGCCCGGTGCAGGACTCTTGGCTGTGAGTCAAAAACAGTCACAGAGTAGGTCGGTTATTGCCACTCATTAGGGCTGGTATTGTTTCATACATGTGCCTGCCATCTGTACAGTCAGCTCTGTCTGCTGGTAGCAGGACAGTCTGTCTAAACACTCACAAAAATTGAATAAAATCCTTAACTATAATTTAAAAAAAGCATTGCTTGCTCATAATTATGTGTTTTTATGAGAGTTTTTAATGTTTTTGTGTTGGATTTCATTCATAACCCGATGCATGTTGAGTAAAGAATTTCAGGTGTTTCAAACTTTCATATTGTTTAAGTGCTAACTTTTCCTCCCTGTTACCGAGCCAAGTCAGTGTTACACTCTTCAGACTCCATTGGCAACTTGTTGTCGTTGGTGTGGAGCTCTTACCTCCCCTGCTGTCATCAGTCCCACCGCTGCCAGATGACTCTGTGGGGGAAGAGGATGGCATCATGGGTATCTTTGTAAGGTGATCCTCCATTATTTTTCTCTCAAAATATCTCCTCTAGTGATTGACGAAGGCAGATAAGAAAAGGTTTTGGTCCTCTTCTGCTCAGTTGCTTCAAATAAAAATACGTAGGGCCGCAGGGCCTCCGGTGGTCCCCGGTGGACAGATGGCAGGGTGAGCCCGTGCTGTGTGTTGCAACCTCTGCTGTGGTTGTTCAGATGAGCTGGGGTCCTGTCATGAGCTCCAGCTGACACTTGTTGCACGTGAACAGGTTGTGTGTGGGTGTGTGTTCCCTCCGATGTCTGTCACTGTCTGTGGGCTCTCCTCAGCAGCAGGTCCTCAAAAGGGAACCCGGGGGGTGGTGGAGGGGGTAGGATTAGCCCCAAGCGCTGTGTAAGCAGCATGCTTATTTGTCATCCTCTTAATCTTTACTGTTCATCTACTGATCAATCAGTCACATTGCCAGCACAATGGTGCTGCTCAGACATGGATCGTCATGAAGTCTGCAAACAAACAAACAAACAAACAAGCAAACAAACAAAAAAGAATCAGCAATGACAACAAAATCTCCAGCTCTGTGCTAGAAGTCTTGTAACTGTAGACCAGTCCCCATCCAGGCACTCCTCCTTGTGTCTCCTCTGTCTACATCAGTCAACACTCCTCTTCAGTATCTGCATTTAAACGGACAATTACATGAGGCACACATTATTATATTTACCAGCATCTTCAATTTGTATTTCCCCTCCTTTTCTTTTCTTTTCTTTTCTTTTCTTTTCTTTTCTTTTTTTGCCTCCTGAATTCCAGACCCATTTCCCCTTGCTGTATATTTGATCTGTGTGATTGCCTCCTATTCATAAAGACTCCCAGTGTTTGCAGAGGAGCTGCCTATTAACTCCCATTTCTACCCCTTTTTTTGTCAAACTGGAGATCATCCACTTCCTCAGGTTGCCAGGAGAGAAAGGTCACAGAGAGAATGATGGAGTTTTGGGGGGGCTGATGTGATGGTCAGCACTAATTTGGCTCATTCATGAGGTTTTCCCATTTATTATTGAGAAGCTAGAATTATCATACATGTGGCATTTACATAAGCGGCAGTTTATTAGCCGGAGCAGGTATGAGATTGGATCTGGTGAGGAGGTGAGGAGAAGCGTGCAAAACTGAGGTAGGAAATATGAAACAAGCAACTTTCTTGTCATATTTAAATAAGACTGGGTTCTTGTTTTACCAAAATACCAGTAAGTTTATGGCTAAGAGAAAAGCTTTCTACATTATTTTATGATTAAGGTGCGAAAGGACTCAAAACCAAGAAAAGCAAACTATAAAATATTCTTTGCTAACATGATTTTTACATCAAACTAGAGATAAGAGATGGAAGGTTGCTGGAAAGTTTCAAATGTAAAATTCAGAACAGGTGTCAAACAATACTTCTATCTGTTAGTGCCATCATCATCGTCATCCCTTGACGCTTCAATGCCCTCGTGCCTCCCCGCTCATTTTCATCATTTGTCTCTTTGAACAGTTGAGCGGTTCAAGTGAAAGATGCAAATCTGGAGGGGACACAAGCTGCTGGGTCTCTGACATCTGCGCAGTGGCATCTGTACTCATTCACTGTTTGTTTGCTTTTTGTTCTGCGCTTGTAACGTGTGTGAATAACTGCGCTAACGACTGCTCTTAGATTGGACGTATGAACGCTTTAATTAATTTTGTTTTACACCATCTGACATAATCGCTTTAGAAAACAGCATCCTGCATATGCCAGCAAAATTCACAGTGTTCATTCGTGGTCTGTTTTGGCAGAATGATAAATCTAAGTCCAATGTTTGTTTGCATTTCAGCTCTGGTGTCTTAAGCTCCAATATATTACACACTCTTAACTAGCTAATAGCCAACTGTCTGCTTTTTATTACAGAGAAAATCACGTATGGTGTGTTTTTTGAGCTCTCTGACAAAAGGCTTCTTACTGGGACTGAGCTGAATAGAAAATAACTGCTAAAATAGACACACAGAAACACTCTGGAGATCTATGGATTCGCTTTCTGAGGACTTAAACAGGGTCATGGATGACACTAAGGATCCTTTTCTTGAGTTTGTTTCTGTAAGTTTGTGAAATTTAACAACCTAACAATGCATTTAAATTTTTCAATAAACAAGTTAACACATATTTCAGATGAATTAATAAATATGCATTCAGTGGGGTGTGTTGAAGAATTTTACACATGACCTCTGTATTTCTGAAAACTTGCCATTAGCTATATTTTATTTAACTAAAAACAAGCTATGAAAACAATTTTTAAATAAATGTTATCACAAAGCACACTGTAAAATGTAATATTGTGTTTAATTCAAAATATTAAATAGGCTGAACTCATTTTTTATCAATTTGTTATTAGAACTCGATTTAAATAAGTTACCAGTACTTTATATGCAAAATGCTGATAAACTCAATTTATTTGAGTTGTCTTAACTTAGAAAAACTAAGTAAGCTGGAAGTTTTGCTTCTCAGGGCGGAAGGATGAAAGATGTGTTTTGAAAATGCCACGTGACTACCGTCCTCCTCCCTCTCGGATCAGTCCGCATGTTCATGGCGCCAGCATTTGTTATGGAATATGTTGAGCAAACTAGTGATGTGCGGATCGATCCTACATGTGGCAAAAAAAGTGAGGTGTTGTGGCCATAATTGCCAACCTTGAGACCTCAGAATTAGGGAGACATTCAAAAGGGCTGTTTGGGGGGGATAAATACATTTTACAGTGTTTATTTATCGGATAAAATACGCGAAATGTCACCGTTATTATTGGCTGGCCTGGAACCAGCCTCTGAATTTGGACACCCCCGTGTCCAAATTCAGAGGCTGGTTCCACCTGAGGACCCGGCCCGACCGCGGTCTAAAGAAAGCCGGGTAGTACATCACGAGCTCCCTCGGTGGAGTGAGACTCTGCCGTGTGCTCCTTGCTATCTAAAATATAACCGGGCTCTGGCGTAAACTCTCTACCGTCTCACACTTTGTTTAATTAGTTTTCTGTTTGACGTTTATTCAGCTGTGTGAAAACCCCGGAGGAACCCTCCCGAGGGATTAATAAAGTTACATTTAATTTAATCTAATCTAATAACTTTAATCTCAGCCAAACCAATTTACTCAAGAACAAATAAAACACTGAAAAAGCCTAACAATAACATTTTTAAGTTAGCAAAGTGACTTATATATCATGTTTAACGCGAGCAGTGAAAGACCGCGGGGGTTTGAAAACGATGTGTCGGTCGGCTCAGATGTTTGAAGTTTACACAGCTACATTCTCACCTGAAAATATGTTAAAAGTTCTTTTGCGACCCAGAAAGACAAATAAGAGTAATATTAAAACTAAGTAGCTGCCGTCATTGTTGGAAACTGGAATTGGCTGGGCCGCGCTATGAATTCTGCGATATGGTTTTTCAATTTTGTTGTCCGGGTGGAAAATTGGGAGAAATCCTGCCATGCGATTACATTTGTTCCTGACCACCGAGAACACTCACGTTAACTTTTATCGAGTGGAAAAAAAGTTAGCTTGTTTATATTATGCTAACATAGCTGTGTCGCTAGCGGTCACGTAGCACATCATTATATACCAGCTAGCCCAACTTCAGTAACCCTACAAACGTCACTGCTGTTTAGTTTTCTGTCTTCATTTATGCTGGAAGTGATAACAGAGCTGTACGTTTTAATTTGTTTCCAAAACCCCGCAGTCAGGACATGCTATATTGTATTTAGATAGAAGCTAGCGAGCTAACTCCCTGCTAACTTCTAATTACGTTAAATGTCATAAATTCCGTTTTCATGGATGCCTGGATGTTAAACTCAATTGTTACACCTGGTAGAGCAGAACGCTGATCATTTTATTAAAGATGAAAGACTTTAGACAGACAACTCTCAGTAATGCCATAGTGATCGTTTGATATATGGACCTGCAGCGGAGTTTAGACCCAGACACGGCTAGTGACGTCAGACTGAACAATCGGATACTTGTGGAGCCGCAAGTTTGCCTCTCTTTCGTCCACTTTTGTCTTTACGCAACGTTACTCGGCCTCGCCCCTCCTCCCCCATCGCTTCACCTGCAGGAAGCGACAAGATGGACACGGCAAATCTCCGTTAACGAGTTACTGCACATCGCCGTGCGTGGGGCTGGACGCCGTCAACGTGTTAGCTAGCTAACCACGCTAACGAGCTAACCACGCTAACGCCATGCAGCCCAGAGGCGCTGCACAGCCTAAAATCCTTGCATTTTCTCAAAAGTTGACAGCGCGCCTTATGTATGAATTCTGTTTGTGCTTGATGGCCGCGAACCGATTTTATGTGGTACACAGCGCTCAGCAATCAAAAGTCAAAAATGTTTTAGTACAACTTTGGTAAGCTATGGTGCTGCACCGCTTGATGGATTGTCAGAGCATTACGGCTACCGAGGAGCCTTTGCGGAGTGATACGTACTGTGCTTCAACGTAATATTACCCTACTAAGGACTATAAATGGCACCTGTTAAGAGACGTGGTTACAAGAGGATTTCAAACTCCAGGCTGTCAGTCACACAGTAGAAGTTGGGAACAGAGCAGCTGTGAAATCTGTCTTTGTTACTATGCTCAGCGTCTTTTAGTTTACATTTTGACTGCACAATTGTGAGCTTTTTGTTATGCACAAAAACAACATTGTTTTCTTTTATTTATGGAGCATTATTATTTAATAAATGCTCATAATTTATTTTTGAGTAAATCTTATGTACATCTATGCTCTATGTTAATAAAAGTGCCTGTGTGACATCTGGGACACAGCTTTGACTAAGAACTCTCTTTTTGTTCTTACTTTATGGCTTTTAAAAAAAAATCGAGATATATATCTTATATCGCCGTCCAGGTAAAAAATATCGAGATATGAATTTTGGGTCATATCGCCCAGCCCTATGATGAACTCTGCATTATTAAGTGATAAGAACAAATAATCTGATGTTCTGTAATCATTATGACACTATAATTTGAGATACAATAAATAAAATAAGTTTTTGTACAAAGTATCGGTGTCGGATCAGTATCGTCGATACCACCCTGAATAGTACTTGGTATCGGATCGGAAAGGAAATCAGTGGTATCGCACATCACTAGAGCAAACCTGGAAAAGCGTCAGCTCAAGAGATTATTGTCATTGCTGTGGATCTTTACCTGATACACTGACTTGGTGAGTAAATGTTTACTCTTATTCAAACTGATTTTGTGGCTTCTCTTAGTTTAGCACCAGGTTTACAATCTTGCTAGCTAGTTAGTGTTAGCCTAGCGTTGCTGCTGCCGCTGGGCTCATGTTACTTAAAAATTAACACCACAGCCTTAAAAACCTTACATAAAACTATGTCGGTGAAATTTTCTGTTGATTGTTTGAAATAAAAAAGTGAGTTAAGAGCCCAGACAAAATTCTTCGGGAGGTGCAGCCTTTAGGGGTGGGGTGTGGGGGGTATTTTCAATCCATAGCCCTAACTAATTAACTAACTAACTAACTAACTAACTAATTATATATATCATGTTTAACCTGAGTAGCAAAAGACCGCAGGGGGTTTGAAAACAATAAGCCAGGAGTTAGTTGTGCTCGCAGACTGTTATCAAGCCTTGACCTCCCGGTCAGCTATCGCGCTGGTGGATAACAGAGCTCTCCGAAAACGTGGAAGTACTTTTGCAAATATGTGATATTTTGATAAATTAAGTAGATATTTGAGCATTACACAGCTACATTCTCGGCTAAAAATATCTTAAAAGGTTATATTGTGACCCAGAAAGGGTAGTCTGGGGAAAAGGAGGATCGCATTTGTCAGAGCCTGTGCATACTTGTAAGCGTGGCAATGGCGGAGGAGCGTGGCTAAAAAACGTATTACTTTTTCTGGGTCACAAAATAAACTTTTAAGATATTTTCAGGTTCGAATGTAGCTGTGTAAAGTTCAAATATCTTCTCGAGTTATCAAGACATCACATATTTGCAAAAATGCGCCGAAGTTTTCAGAGACGTCCATTTTTTTCATGCTTTGTGGCAGCTTTTGAACATCTGTGACATCTATTAATGTCAAATCTAGCCTTTATTTAACAACATAAGCAAACTCTATGTAACAATGATTGCACAGCCATTAAGGATCAAATCAGTTTCTGAAAAATGTTCTGTTTTTTTTCTCCCTCTGCTTGCTTCTTACTGTCTTTGAGGCTCTCCTGTTGTTGGACAGAAAGACATCAACTCAGTGGTAAGTATTTTGGTTTTCCAATATATTAGCAACTGTCAGTGACATTTATATTAATCAGGCTGAACTTTCATCATACTTTAGATCAGCCTGTTTTACTTATTGGTTTTTTTTTTGTGCTTTGGTTTGAGGAAGTTGTTTCTTTACTGATCTTTTCCTGTCTTCTGTTATTAGACTTGAGATATGACTGCACTATGCTGTTGCTGGTGACTCCAGTTAATTCTACAAGACATGCTGTGTAAGTAAACAAACAACAACAGTCTGCATTTCTTGAAAGATCACATCCCCCAAACTTAGTTTAGAGGGTCTACACTGTATATAGTGAAGTCTGCAAGTTTTCTAACAACAAAATTTGTTTTGTGCCCAAATCATTTTGCACATCATTAGAATGAAAGTTATTGGCCATGTTTGCATAGCCCTTTTTAAAATGATGCTTTCATGACATTATTGTATGTTGGGTGGTGGTCACGGCTATCCAGACTGACAATTGGGACATTGTCACCTCTTTGATTGGGAGGAAGCTTGAGATTGTCTAAATTGGAGTCTGTTCTATACCAAATGCAGAAAAAAATGTTTTAAGAAAGCAATTAAGTTCATGTTCCAAAAAATATGATTGTTTGCTTGCAGGACACCAGGAGAGATGAGTCCTCGGTCACAGATGGTGTGGTCAGTGAAGATGGTCGCCTGCCGGTTCAAGCTCATTGCATCTCCAACCCACATCCACTGCCACTGTATTTAAGGGAAGTTAAAGACTTTCTTCTGCACCTACATTTGGATCACCTCGATCCATGATAGTCATTCAGGCAGTAATGCCTGGACTGGAAACAAGCCATCCTTAAAACATTACAACATTCCAGCTCCTGTGTTGGAATGAAAAACAAATGTGTTGTTTAAATCAGAGATTGCACTTGTGACAGAACAATAAATATTTTATTTTGATTATATAAGTAAGTACAAAACAAACTTGTGGTAGACCTAAACTTATTATTCAGAATAATTACATCTGAGACTTAAGATTATAACATTATAACAGTGATGGCAATATTAATTGTTTGTTGTTCAGCAGAACAGTGTCCAGTATGTTGGCTGTTATACTTTGTTGTGTTTGAAAATAAAAGTTGGGCTGATTTTAACATCATTACAAAAAGTGTTGTTAATTATTTTTAATCATATTCAGGTTACCACAAATTGTTTTTTCATTTAGTTGAACTTGAAATGTTTGTCAGTAAGTAAACAATTAGTATTGTACAGTCAGAAATATCAAGTTATTCTTAATACTGCAGACTTGCAATGTATAAGTTGTCCTAACATTCATCTTAAGTAAGCTTTACTTAGTTTTTTTGAGGCAACGAGTTTCCTTAATTTTTTTGAGTTCTGGGAACTAACAAGGCTGTACAGTGTACTCAAAATGAGTAAGTTGCCCTAACTTGGTCATCTTAAGTAAACTTGATCCAATTTTCTCGAGTTCTGGGAACAAATGAGCTTGTACAGTGTACTCAAAATAAATAAGTTGTCCTAATTTAGTCATTTTTAGCTAAGCTTTACTCAATTTTTTTGAGGCAACGAGTTTCCTCAATTTTTTGGAGTTCTGGGAACTAATTAGATTTTACAGTGCACCTTACAAAATTTGCAACCTTACAATTCATTTACATCTCCCTAAATGAAAGGTAAGTATAAAATGGGCTGTTCTTCTATAGTGTTCTCTGCTCAAAGTCTGAACATGAATACAAGTCCAATCTTCACAATCATTCAAGTACTCTTTCAGGTGCTCCACTGTGTTGATTAGCCAGTCTGACACTTTCTTGGTTAGCAGTAAATTTAATGAGATTCTTTAGTAAAACTTACACTGTGAGAGCAGTGAGAGTGAACTGTTGTGGGCTGAATAGCTAAATAATAACTCATTACAACGCTCAGCAAAAGTGATCGGATCAGTATCCTCACACTGTTTCTGTGTATTCATTGGATAAATGATTCTTTCATAAATTGTTGGTTGTATCTGTTTATTTTACGCTGTAAAAACTGTTTCACGTCTGTTAAACTCTGAGTAGAAAATTTGCTTAGAAAGCCAAATAAATGCTGATGTCAGCGGGTTTCAGCACTACAATAACAAGGCCTAACCATAATTGGAAAAACAAAGTGCCAAGCAGTTAAGTAGATTAGAGTTTGACCACATTTTGTCTGCCTGAGCACTGGCCACAATCACGAGAAGACTGGGGGTGCAGGGGGGGCACAATTAGCTCAAAAGATTAAAAGAGCAGTGAAGACACACTTCTTGAGGGCATCTTTAGCCATATGGTGGCTACTCTCTTCATCCTTAGCCAACACACTGTTGACCTTTGTAAGATTTACCATTTAATTAGTCTTCTGATGTCAGTGATCTGCTGCTTTTCCGCGTGGATTCCCCCAATTACACACTGATTAGTTATGTTGAGACGGACTCTGTAAATGTTAACAGCATCCACATCTGCCTGCCTTCATGCACAATAATGAAATGCCTGGAAACCTAAGTTTGAATTTTATGTCTGCTCTCTTCTTTCTATCCTGATCTTTTTGGTAAATTGGGGAAATGCTATGATGAATCAGTTACTGTGTTCCTTCCTCTTCAGCGAATTCTTAATTATTTAATGGTGTATTTAATTAATTCATTATGGCAGTCCTGGCGTTCCATAGTAGAAGGATGTACACATTGTATGTACAATAATGCACTAAGCAGCATATATATTTTCTTGCACTTGAATATATCAATACATTTGAATTAAGATGTTTTTATCAGACATTTTAGGCTGGTCAGTTTATTGGTCCTGTTTCAAATAAACCAATATTCACTATGTTATAAAATGGGCATATCTTTTGACTTTATAGCTAAATTAACCCTGTAACCAAAGTTTGCTCTAATTTGACTGGCCAAAAACATCCAGTACCAAAAATCTTCTCCCTGCATGCATATTCTACATATTCATATACATTTTAGGCAGGTGTGAAAAAATGCTGTAAACAAAGAATGCTTTCAGAAATATAAATGATTGTTTATTGGCCCTAGATGTATTCTGCAGCAGGACAATGACCCCAAACATACAGCCAATGTCATTAACAACTATCTTTAGCGTAAAGAAGAACAAGAAGTACTGGAAGTGAGCCCTGATCTCAACATCATCGTGTCTGTCCAGGATTACATGAAGAGACAGAAGGATGTGAGGAAGCCTACATCCACAGAAGATCTGTGATTGGTTCTTGTTTGAAACAATCTACCAGTGGAGTTCCTTCAAAAACTGTGTGCAAGTGTACCTAAGAACTGATGCTGTTTTGAAGGCAAAGGGTGGACACACCAAATATTGATTTGATTAAGACTTTGCTTTTGTTCATTCACTGCATTTTGTTGATTGATGAAAATAAGTGATTAACACTTCCATTTTTGAAAGCATTCTTTGTTTACAGCATTTTTCTCACCTGCCTAAAACGTTTGCACAGTACTGTATGTGTATTTATAGGCAATATAATATCCATCGCTTATTACCATTTCATTGGAAAATTTTAGGAAGTTAAAAAGCTTGAAAAGCAGCAATTTCACCAGTAGGTGCTCAAATGACCGCCTCATATGTGACTTGCTTCAGATTCATAAATAATGCAGCTTTAATCTACACAGAACGTGCTGGTGGTTCCTTTAAATAGCTTATGAGCTTGGAAGTATGTAAGTGGCTGCATTATTGCTTTATTATTTATTGAAACTCCGGTATAGAAGGTTGGGATTGGTATAATTACCAAAATGGATTAAGAACGCTGGAGTTAAAAATTTTGAGATATTTGGGTTTATAAAATGGCTGTGGTACTTTTTTGTTGCAGATCTTATCAAGCACTACTTCACCTTCATTTCACAACCAGTAATTAGCCTTTACTTTGCCTATCGGTATTGTTACTTGGCTGACTGTAATCACTGCGCACGGCATATGAAAAAAAACAAAACAGATTTATTATATGTCGCACAAGCCACTTGGATTTTTACTTGAGTCTACATAATACTTCTGTTGTAGAAATTTGTAATTACAGTTCTCTGCTATTTTATTCAGGATTTTGTGGAAGAGATGAGAACATGTTAACATCGGGTAAGGTCATCCAGTAAAAATTATAATTGTTTGTCATAACTGCTCCTACATCTACCCTCCAGGTAAGAAAACAATCAGCTCAAAGCAGGCAGATTGTCATGCTCTTAGTAGGCCTCAGCATGCCTAACTTGGTTTAGTCCAAAGGTCAATTGTAGGAATATTTGCTGCCATTCTCTACTTTTCCACTTATTTCAAGATCATTCTGAAAACTACGAGACATGGTTCAAACCCATGTTTGAAAAGCACATAAGCATACAAATGCAAAACTACAAGCACTATTACAGTTTTTCTCCATTGGTTTGGCTCATTTCTTGAAACAGAAATTACATTCTCAAAACTCTAAGATCATTTGGCAAAACACTCTTACAGTTTAGCACAACACTATAGCTCACCTGCAAAAGCTCATATCTCTTCCAAAACTGTTCACTCAGGCTTCAATCTAAATCCCTTTCTCATTTAAACAGTCAGTGTCTCCAAAATGGCAAAGATCCTTCTCAATAGTTTTGGCTCATTTCTCGACACAGATCGGACATTCTCATCATTCTTGGTGCTTTTGTCAAAATCAACCTGGATGGTTGATCACAACAACATGGTCCACCTGCAAAAGCTCATATCTCTCCTAAAACAGTTCACTCATGTGTCAAAACTACATTTCTTTCTAATCTGAATAGTCAGTGCCCCCAAAATGCATCGTCCCTTTGGCATTGTGTGAGTACTGCCATACAAAATGTTTAGATGTTTTGTCACTATGGCAGAGGACCAACAATATACAACAGAAAAGAGTAGCCTCCAAGGTTTGACATCACAGATTGCACTCTCACTACCAAGGAAATTATAACCATTTTTTATTCACAGGCAAAGAAAGTTTCATACATATGTAAAAAGAAAATGTACATTACAGTAGCAAATTGTATGAACACAAAATCAAAAAACAAGGACTTATTCAGTGGTCGCTGTACTCATTCTCCTGCTCTTGTCCACTGTCTTCACCCTCCTGATTATTTACACGCTGTTGTCCGTCTGGCCACAGATTCTCGTCCACATCACAGCGGATACTTTCTCTTGCGATGCAACGAGGAAAAAAAACGGCGTGCATGCCGCAACCATCCCCTGCATTGATCTCCTGTAATGTCGTCACACGCTGTGGCCATAGCATGGAGCAGGGACGGCTGATCCTGAGCATGATGCTCATACACTCTCCACCTCCAAGCAGAGAAAAACTCCTCTGTCGGATTGAGGAAAGAAGAGTAAAGTGGTAGGAACCCCATGACCATCATGGGATGCGTTGCAAACCAGCCCCTATGGTGGAAATTGACATTGTCCCACACAATTACATAAATGGGTAGGTGAGGCCCTATGAGACCTCTCTCATTTTCAGGGATAAAATTGGTATATAGGCGATCCAAGAAGATGAGGAGCTTGTGTGTGTTGTATGGGCCAAGACTGGGGATGTGAGTGGCCACACCATTCTCAGAAATGGCAGCACACATAGTTATATTGCCCCCTCGCTGACCTGGGACATCCACTGTGGCCCGGTGGCCAATAATATTACGGCCACGTTTTCGGCCCTTGGCCAGGTTGAAGCCTGCTTCATCCACGAACACCAGGATGTAAGGGGTCTCATGTCCTTCCAATGACATTATTCTCTAAAATAGAGTAAAGAACATAAAATCAGTCATACAGAAGAGTCATATACTACAGTTAGACAATTACATGCTCTCCCCCACAGGTTCAATATACTACAGGCTACTACTCCAGTGGTTCTAAACTAGTGATAGGCCTATGAGGAAGTACTGCAGGGGTATTTGATAGAAAGGGGAGTGGGAAATACTGATGACTTACTGAGATGTTACAGTAAAACCTACAGTATTAGATAGATTTGATTGGGGGACAACAAAATAAGGATTGTAATGAGAATTGTATCATACAGTAAACTGCAGTTTTCTGTTGAAATTGTTGAAGTCAGATGAAGCAAATACTGATTCTGAAATCAGGTAAAGGAGGTATTGAAACCAAATAAGTGAACTACTGCTTACTGTGATTACAGGTACAGTATGTACCTGTAATGTAACTGACCAGTATGTAACTGACTTACATTTACATACTGGTAGCGCAGCTCCTTTACTCTGTCAGAGTTCCTCTCAAATGGTACCCTGTAGATTTGTTTCATTGTCATCTGATGCTTCTTCAAAACCCAGTCTATTGTGGAGATGCTTATTGTGTTTATGTTCTGGAATATATGATTGTCCTGAAGGATGGCATCACGGATATGCCTCAATGTGATGGCATCATTTGCCATCACCATGTTACAAATCTCTCTTTCCTGTTGTTCAATGAGAAGTTTTCCTCTGCCACCCACGCGAGGTTGTCGTCCAATCCTACACAAAGAACAGAATACAGTAAGTTATCAGTGTAATTGTATTATTGTTTTACTCACAGTAACTTCACCACAATCCTAATGCAACATTGCACAGTGACTGGAATACTACTCTAAACTGTATAAATTATGTAATTCCATAGTTTACAGTAATTTGTTCAATATATTTCTTGTCATATTTAGTATCAAAACATTCCACTAGTCCTCTCCACCTGCTAGTATAGACCTACTACTGTAGGCAGATGCACACAAAATCTCTACAGTAAGTTATACATTTTTTGCCTCACGCATAGTGCCCTGTCCTATACAACATATAATTCCATCATAGATTAAATAGAGTACATACCTGTTTTCCCTGAGAAAGGTTTGGATGATGGAGGACACTGTAGAGCGAGGCACATTAGGCTGCACTCGACGACCTGCCTCTGCCATTGTGAGGCCATGGTTTATGACATGGTCTATAATTGTGGCCCGAATTTCATTCGGGACAGCACAGTGTCTTCGCGCACCTCGGCCTCTTCCCCCTATTCCTCCACCACACATTCTCAGTCCTCCTCTTCTTCTTCTTCTTCCTCCTCCTCTTCCTTGAGGAAGAACTTCCCCTTGTCAGTTTGCTTGGCCTTGTCTATCCATGTTCAGAGATCGGACTGGCTCTGGTCAAGCTCTATATATTAGGGGTGCAACGATATTCGTATCGATATTGAACCGTTCGATACAGTGCTTTCGGTTTGGTACGCATATGTATCGAACAATACAACATTTGTAATTTATTTTATCAATTTTCCTTCTGACGATGCTGTCTGTGTTGAGCGCTCAGTGAATCTGTGTTCGACTACTCCGCCTAGGCTGCACTGTCCAGCGCAGATCCACTGAGCGCTCAACACAGACAGCATAGTCAGAAGGAAGAGCGCAGGGCACCTCCCCCACCCTCATTCAGTTCTGGCGTTTGGAATTATTTTGGTTTTCATGTGACGTATGACCCTGAAGGTAAGCGAGTCATGGACTAAAGTAAAACAGTATGTTGGATGTGCCATGCAATGCTCAATTACATTGGTGTGAACTAGTGTGCTAGCGCAGTTAGCTCGTTAACGTGTTGGCCGTCTAGCCCCATGCACGGAGCGATCGGCGGTAGCTCGTTAACGGAGATTTGCCGTGTTGTGGCGTTAAGGTCATTTCAACGAGATTAACCTGAAAGCACTAGTGGGAACACGACGAATATGACTGCACATTTACGTCGACATCATCCTAGTGCAAAGACAAGTGGAAGCAGACAAAAAAAAGCAAGCATGCTACTAACTTTAGCCGAGTCATTTAGACAGCTGTTAGCACATGATTCTCCTTATGCTGCTGAGAATATAGCCCAGAAGAAGCGGATAGTATAGCTTTTATTTTGGAAAGAGCCATTTCTCTGTAATAAACTCTCTTTTCCAAAGATGAGTGATTCCTCAATCAGATACAGGGCTCGCAATATCGCTAGCCCGACGTCCCGGAGCTAGCGATTTTTTCAGTCGGGCTACCAAAATCTATCTCTTCCCTGCCCGTCGGGCTATTGTAGGAAAAATATATGTCAATGCTTTTGCATTCTTTCAGAAATGTAGCTGGGTAATTATGTCATTGGCATCGGTGAGCCACTGTCAATATGTGACATATTGAAGTCGCGTTTGAATTTGCGCTTGTTTTTTTGCTTTCACTTTGCAATCGTGCGAACTGTGTATAGAGAGCGACAGCACTGATCTGTGAGTGATGATAATTTGTGCACCAATTCCTCTGACATCGTCTTATTAATCGTTAGCTTACTATGCAAACATGACAAGTGAAATCTCCCGCAGCAAGCTTAAACATGTGAGAGGTTGATCGCGCAGAGAATCGCTGAGCTTATGTGAGTGAGTGTGTAAAAGCATTTCAGTTCTGCTGAGCCAAATAAGACAGGTCAGGGTGAAGAAGTGACAGCCAAAGAAAAGCTTACCACAAAACGAAGAAGTTATGACAAATCAGACTATAAGGCAAAAAGAAAGTGCAGCTTTATGGTTTCATGGACAAAAGAATTTCTGTGGCTGCAATATGACGAGCTAAATAACCAGGGCTGCACATAAGTGGTCCGCAGGTGCGCATTCGCTGTCAAAATAAAAAACACGCACAAGGGTTAGGGTTAAATTTAAAAACTGTACTTTTGAGTTAAAATATATATTTATAATTTTAATAAATGACAAATTAAAAATGCATGAACATTTTTTTGTATCGAAAAAATATCGAACCGTGACACCAAAGTATCGAACCGAACCGAACCGTGAATTTTGTGTATCGTTGCACCCCTACTATATATCTGTGTTTGGCAGCACACAATCATGGAAAACACCTGTGTGTGACACTCCCCCTTCGTTAGTCTAGTTTCACCTGACTGTCAATGACTGTCATCAATTTATCAAATATTCATGGTATTATGTTCTTGACCAATTTTGACAATTGAACAAACAGTTGTGCATGCGAGTACTTATACAATGAAATCATGCTGACATTTTTTGGAGGGAATGATAATTAGACTGAGAATCAACTAATCAGTTTAGATCTACGAGATCTATTCATTTGGAAAATGTGCTAAATGTGGGCTAACTGTATAACTGTAGGCTACCTGTACTTAATCATTTGCAAAGATGCACTGAGACAATTGAGACATGTACTAAGGCATTTGCCATTTGATAAAATGAATGAGAAATGCCATTCTGTTGTGAACATTTACCAAGAGGTTTGGAGGTTTGTCCATGTTATTTTGAGAATGTAATTTCTGTTTCAAGAAATGAGCCAAACCAATCAAGAAAAACTGTAACTGCTGAAAAACAAATCACGTGTTCCTTTGTCAGCATTTTATCACCAAATTAAACTACTAATAGGGTTTACCCATTTATTAATTTAGAAACAATCAAAGTGAAATAATCTTTTTTTTTTAAAAAGGGAAGAATAAAACATGAAAGGAATTAACAGGCATTTTAAAGTCATCCACTGCTTTTGTTCTCTTTATCAAAAACATCCGCTTTGTATAAAAGCGATCCCTGCTGTGGGAGAGCGACGGTGTGGAGCTGCAGATCAGATCTATTTAGAAGACAGCATCAAGTTGAGTGGCTGAAGCCTGCTAGCCAGGCCAAATACAGCAGTATAGCTGTTTACATAATAGTAATAAGCTACAGTACACAGTGACACCATCAAGTTTTAGGAGGAGACTTGCTTACATGAGCAGGCCATAGATTATGCCAAGACAAATCGATTAGCATGGGAGCAGTCTAATATTAGGATTCAACGTATGATTAGAGAAGCCGTGTTATGTAATGACAATAATGAGTCTCTGTTATACTTCAATACACAGACGAACATCCACTGGCCTCAAACTGACAAAACGTCCTTTATCTGTCCCGCAAAATGTCTCTTTTGTTTTTGAGATAGATAGATAGATAGATAGATAGATAGATAGATAGATAGATAGATAGATAGATCAATCGATCTAAGGGGGGGGGGGGGGGGGGGGTTATTCACTTGAATAAAAACTGCTTAATTAATTCACGCTTACCTGTGTTTCAGTATATGCATGTATAAATCTTACAGTAAATACACACAGTCTCTGTGTGTATTTACTGTGTTTTTGTTTCTTTGGTTCCCAATTCCTTCTTTAACATCAAGAGTTGGGCAAACTTAACACACTGGTACATCTCAGGTCCCTGCAGGCTCTAATCTAGATTACATATTGTGACGTCATCATGTTACCCTGCAACATGAAATTTGAGCACTACTGTAACTATTACACTTTATAAAAGCATTGCATCAGTTCACAGACAACAGCATTAAAATACAAACAAACGGTTGCATTTGCATGTACGTGTCATACAATATTTATTATATGGCATAAACAGACAGTGTTCATTGGTTCTGTTGTGAGTCCATCTTTGAGAACGAGTCCGTTATTACATCTGTTGTTCGCACATTACAATAGACTCTGGATTACATCACTACACTGACACTCAGTAACCTGCCTGGCCTCAGCAGGTCACACAAATGAAAGACGCACACACACGTGTACATACACACACACACAGAAGTGTTACCATGGATCACTAAAGGGAACTCAAGGAGGAGGGTAGATTGGCTGTGTGTGCGAGGGGGTTGGGTGTTAAATCTGATCTGGCCAGTGCTGACGATGGCAGTGTGGCTGCGCCCTTACATCGGCCACATCAGTGTGTGTGTGTGTGTGTGTGTGTGTGTGTTATATAACAGCATGATAAAGCTGCCTTTGGGATCTGACTGTGGCTGCTGAGCCTCTTACCTGTGTGTCATATGGAAAGCTCTGGCAGCAATCTTTATCTTCCACATCAATCATCTCAGTGGATCCTGAATTGACCACATTAAGCCTGTCACTGTTACTGTGTTTCTCTCTCTCTCGCTTCACTCTCAGTGTGTGTGCGTGTGTGTGTGTGTCTCAGGGGTGCCACCAGGAATTTGGGTTCCCATGAAAAAAAAAAAAAAAGACTTTGGGCCACTCCACTTTAATATTGCAAACCGTGATAAAATAATACAACACTGTTATATGGATAATATTCTGCTTCGATACAGAGATTTTTTTAATTTGGGGAAAGTTGTATTGTTGAAACCATGTTTTACATTTCAATATTCTGAATGATGACATCATTAGGGGTTCATTTGGTTTTTTTGCTTTGTTTTTTTGTTTTGTTTTTTTGTTTTTTCGTTTTTTCATTGATTGGTACCTAACAATTAAATATACATCAGCTTTACGGCTGAAACTAAATCTAAATTCTCTATAAAGTGGTGTAATACTAATATTTTTTACTCCTTACATATTTTCTAATAATATTAAATATTGGCAAATAGAACTTAAATAATCCTTTCAATATTAATTTTGAAACAAATTATAGCCAGCTGAACTGTGTCTCTGTCCTGAGGCCTGGTGGAACTCAAGTAGGTTTTAATCAGTTATAGTTTACTAAAAGGTCTCATCACCTGCAACAGTCAAAATATACAAAGAACATACTTCTCCAAAGGTGTTGTATATGTGGGTTATAATTATAATATATTATTAGTATTATTACAAATAAAATAGTGTGTAGAAAAAGATAACTTTCCCAAGGGGCCTCCTGAAATAAGACATTTCTTTGACATCAAAGAACTTGCCTGCTTCTTCAGATATCAGTGTGGCTGGTTCAGTGTCAGGAGTGTGGGCATGGGGTGATGGGACTGGGACAGCTAAGCCTGAGCAAGAAGTTTGCTCTGCTTGGCCTGGCAGCTGATACGTGATTTAGTATCCATATATACACAAACGGTCCGCCTCTGTATTGTTTAAAGCAGGGGTCTCAAACTTGCAGCCCAGGGACAACTTGCAGCCCAAGTCACCCCTACTTGTATGTTGACGTGAAGAAATATAATGCAATTTAGCCCTTGAAGTTACTTTTTTGTTAGGGAGGATTTGTTTGTTGTTGAGTGCAATGTTAAAATAAGTTCTTTAAATATGTGTACACTTATGTCTGCATTTTTATTTGGTTAAATATGAACAAAACTATAGCAGAGGTGCTGCCACGTGTCTGGCCGGAAAGAGAGGACTGGTTTGTTTAATTGGTGGTTACATGAAGGGCTTCAGTTAGTTAAGAGTGATGGGGAAAAATTGCTTTCACTTTTGTAGTTTTATCTTGTTATACAATATTTGAAATGTAAAAAAAACCCAAACAGCAACACTAAATTTTCGGAAGTATTTGTGGGTGTTTTCTTGTTTCTTTGTTTCGTATTATTTGAACACTAAAGTGGCCCTCCAATGAGATGACAGTGCCAGGAGTGGCCCACAGCTTATTTAAGTTTCAGACCCCTGGTCCAAAGTGATACAAACACATTACTGGTGGGATCATATTCGATTATTCACTGTCATCATTTATAACGTCCAATAAATTAAAATTTGGCTTGTTTGGTTAGCACTGTTGCCTCACAGCAAGAAGGTCCTGGGTTTGATGTCACCATCTAGCTGGAGCCTGTCCTTTCCAGATACTCAGGCTTCCTTCCACAGTCCCAGGACTTTGCAGTTAGTGGGGTTAGCTTAATTGGTGATTTTAAATTCACCCTAGGTGTGAGTGTGAATAGTTGTCTGTGTCTCTGTGTTAGCCCTGCAACACACTGGCAACCTGTCCAGGGTGTAACTTGCCTCTTGCCCGATGGTAACAATTTTCAGACTTAGCAGTAAAAATAGTAACAATTTTTGTAACAAAATTGTTGCTATTAAAATGATTGCCTCCCATTAAATTCGTCCCTCCCAATTCAAATGTGGTGGCTGCTATAGGACAAACATGTCCTATAAAAATTTTCTTCATACTACATTTTAAAAATCGTATTAAATAATAGAAACACTTAGCAGTAAATCAGAATAAAAATGAATATGGTCAATCTTATATTTTTGTGGTACTCAGATAGAAAATTGACTGCGGACCAGATCCCCAGAGTTTCTCCTTAGTACTTGGCAAGACTTTATTCATTCTGGAAGAGGCTGTTAAGCTTTTTTAAAGGAGTCCGATATGAGTCAACGAAGCTCACTTCTGTCCGATCGCAGTGATACTGAGATGAGTTGTTAAAATTTCGTTAGCTACTGTTAGCTGCTGTCAGTAGGGATGGCAATCAAAATCCTGGTCTTGTAGCAACATAAAGTATCAGGAACAACACCTAAAGCCCAGTTCTGACTAGGGTACTTTTTCCCTCTTACTTCTTTTTTTCCCCTCTCCATGTAAATGAATGTTTATATGAGAGGTGTCTTTCCTCACACTAACAGAGAAAAGAACAAGCATCAATAAGATGAAATAGGTTATATTCAAATGAAGACCACAACAGTCTTTAAAACCCTGCAAGCAGGAACAACCAAATCAGATACTACGAGTCATGGTGCCAGTTATTTATCACACACCTGTTGAGCAAGCAGACTGTGACCCTGAAATGATTCTATTCCCTCCTAATCCACATACAGTATGTCTTACACACTTACAAACAAATGAGAAAGAACAATACAGTATCCACATCTGAACCAAAGTGTAAAACAGTGAAATGTGGATTATTAAATATTAGGTCTCTCTCCTCCAAGCCTCTGTTAGTACATGACTTAATAATTGATCAACAAATCGATTTACTCTGCCTTACAGAAGCCTGGTTGCAGCAGGATGATTATGCTAGTTTAAATGAATCAACACCCCCGAGTCATTCTAACTACCAGAAATCTGGAAGCACAAGCCGAGGGGGCGGTGTGGCAGCAATTTTTCACACCAGCCTATTAATTAATGAAAGACCAAGACAGACTTTTAATTCATTTGAAAGCCTGATGCTTAACATTGTTCACCCCAGCTGTGAAACTCAGAAACCAGTCTTACTTGTTATCATCTATCGTGTTGCACCTTAATTTGTTTTCATATAATTGCGTGGAATGAGTCTTGAGTTGAATTTTTTAATAGGCAAAAAATACTTAAATAAGTAAATGTTAATTTTTTTTCTTTTTTTCTTTTTTTTGCTGATCCAAAAATTGATCCGATCCATGAATTAAAACCATGATCTGAATCGAACCAAGAGATTTTTGATCCGTTGCACCACTAATAACCAGTCTCTAGCCACATGGGTAAAATGCGATTATTTGAAAGGGTGATGTCACTGTATTTAAGTATGGTGGGGGGAACATGGTGGCTTCCACAAACCGGCGCCTGCTCCTAAATGTTTTTAATGGATTAATTACAAGTTTATGAGAATGTTTATGAGATAGATTTATGAATCAATATCCTTTTCTTCTGTTAAATAATCTAAAAAAGATTACTGACAGTACCTTTAATATTGTGCTGATATCACTCCAGTTTGTCACAATTGCTATTTATTCACTAAATGGAGAAAGACATCCTGTAAATACAACAAATATTTTTTTAGTCAACCTAACACAGTTTTGGGTTTGGATTATTGTTTAAATGGCATTTTAAGCCATTTGTCATATCACACTAGGGAACAAAATACACAGTGCTGTATAGTATACTGTATATGTACAGAGGCCCATATGGGTATTTATGAAAGGGAGGCACAGACAGTTTTTTATTTGAAAGACCTTTCGGATCCCGGTTAAATAGATACTAAAATTGCAAAGTAACAACACTGGAGGCTGAAATTATACCACATATATTTGTTTTATGGACAGCTGTGGAACATGCTCTGCATATTACCCTGCAAAATATTTGTCTCATTTAAACTAGAGATCGACCGATCCGATATTACGTTTCGGTATCGGTCCGATACTGACCTAAATTACTGGATCGGATATCGGAGAAAAATAAAAAAATGTAATCCGATCCATTAAATATCACGAAAGCACCTCACAAAACTTGCAACACGCCGTAACTCGCCTCAGAACGTTAGCACGTCGGAGCAGTATGCATCACGTGATAGAGCGGCTGTGGCATGCGGGACCTGTCGGTGGTCTGGATAGCATGTGGAGCTTCGCTAGCAACCCGGCATTTCATCTCCGACAAAGTTATCCCCGAGAGAAGTAAAGCAAGTGTGTAAGTCCATCTCTGAATGTTTGTAAAGCATTCCTGCGTTAAGCTTAACAACCGATATATGGAGCAACTGCCTCTTCTTGCTGCTACTTCAATCAGTCCGTCGCGAGTCCGTCTCTCTTGTTTGTTTTTGGCCCACTTTGCACCAGAAAGAGGAAACCAGCGGATAAACAACAGCAGCACGTTTAAGCTTGATAAGCTGTTGTTAGAATTTATTTAATATTACTTTCTACACCAGGATCTTTTTCTACGTAGCTGACGCTGGTAACTGTGCAAGGGCGGATATAGCAAAGTTTAGTCAGGGAGGCCGATAGGGCATTAACAGGGAAAAGGGGAGCAGAAAGACATACTTTTCTTTCTTATTCTCATTTAAAATGTCTAGCTTTTAATAAATAATTATCTGACACCCAAAGTTTTAATTTGATGCAAAATGAATAGAAGTCAATTACTGTATATAGTAACTATTAAGTCTAATATATATACCCTAGTAAGCTATAGTACTTTTTCCTTTGGGAAGGTACCATCTGTGCAGTGTGCAATTTTGTTGAAGAAAGATGTTGAATCTATTTAATATTTTAATATATTGAAAAATAATTGATTTCTGTGCATTTTTTTTTCACACTGCATCAAATTGATTACGGTTGATTAGGTCGATTAAGCATCATGAGGTGGAGCGTGAGGGGTGGTTCCCTATTTTTTATTTATTTATTTTTGTTGTTGCTGGGAGTTGGAACCCTATTAGTTAGGTTGCTTAATATTTACGCTAAGTACTCTTTAAAATACCAGAATAGGGAGGATGGTGTAGGTTTAAGTTTATTAGATTGATCAGTATTGCTGAACTATGAAATATTTTTTTTTGCATACCGTTATAACAGAATAGCTTTAGTGTAGTTGTTGTTTTAAACTTGAGTATGAACTTATACAAAATGCAGCAAGATATTTTAAAAAAACAGTTTTGTTGAAACACACTATATCGGATTCATATCGGTATCGGCAGATATCCAAATTTATGATATCGGTATCGGACATTAAAAAGTGGTATCGTGCCATCTCTAATTTAAACCAACTGCAATCCTCTTCCAACTGTAACAGCCCCAACCTCAAGGATAATTATAAAGTTATAGTGAAGTTTCAGGCAGTGTGAAGATTTTTTTTTTTTTTTTGTCTCTTGTACGCCTTGAATGTGAACAGTTTTAAGTTAAATAAAAACAACAAAACACACACATAAAACACAACTACCCACAGCCATTCACTGCTAAGGGTTTGTAGATCTCCTAAACAAACCCTGAGCTGTATCAAGAGGCTCAGCCGAGGTCCAATCTGACATTTATCTCTCGGGCCATTCTGCTGATGGCTGCACGACATCGCTTTAGGAAGCAGCTGTTTACTGTCAGAGATCTAGGTCAGGACAGAGACAGAGCTGGACACTGCTAGCAGACTATATGGCCTCTCGTGCATCTGTAATGGCCTCTAAAGGATACAGGAGGGGGGTGGACGTGGTCACATCAGAGGAGCGGCAGATATTGGAGTACATGATAAAGTAAAAACATTCAGTCAAAGGCCAATAAACAATGAAAACTTAAAATCATCCAGTTCTAACAAAGCGCATTATAAAAGTAAAGAAAAAAGCTTACAACCAGTCAGAAAAGGGCAAAATCTACTGTACGTGCTTTCAGTCAAGTCCTCAGCTGATGCCATTTTTCCATTCAATAAGAAATTGAAAGAAATAATTTTATGATGGCACAATATTATCCTTCCAAATGATAATTAAACCTACTCAGAACACCAGAGCTAATTGCTGTTAAAAGGTATATAAATTTAATTTATTATTTCCAATTATAAGATTAAACTTTTATTGTATTTACAGTGTTGTTAGTGAAGTATTTGATATCTTGGGCACTGAAATTCCTGTTACAGTTAAATTGAGAATCAGCTTAAGAAGATTTGAATAATCCTTGTCTTTTTTTCTTTTTTTTTTTTCTTTTTTTTTTTGCCTGTCACGTTTGGCTCTTTTGCCATCAGAATTATTATCTAAAGGCAAAGAAAGATGCCCAACGGATTTACTTTACCAAATTGACCATCCCAGCCTTGCCGTAATGGTCCATTTGATTCACCTTTTATTGTTTATTTTATTTTCACTTGCTGAATACGGGACAGACTTGACTGGGGAAAGAAGGGGAGAAAGAAAGAGGGAAAGAGAAACAGCTGAGAAGAGGGACGGGGGAGAAGGGCAAAAAACAAAAACCAACAGAATGGGCAGAAGAAAAAAAAAAGAAAAAAAATGCATATATCGATCACCTGGATCACCTGTTGAGAAAGAAAAAAAGAGAACAAGCAGAAGAGAACAAGAGTAATAGAATAAACAACATCACAATGATATATGGGAATATGACAGTATTCCCATATAAGGATTGAATAATCCTTGTCAATGTCATCTATGATCAAAGAGTAGGATTACAAGTTTCAGGTATTTACTTTTTTACTATGAAGTACTGCGTGAGATATTATAGCATCTCACTCACAAATTGACCTGAATACTTATAGATATGTATGCAAAAATTATTTTTTTTTAAAAACTAGAGATGGCACGATACCACTTTTTTATGTCCGATACCGATATCATAAATTTGGATATCTGCCGATACTGATACGAATAGTGTGTTTTTTAATCAATAAAACTGTTTTTTTATTATCTTGCTGCCTTTTGTATAAGTTCATACTCAAGTTTAAATAAACAACAACACTAAAGCTATTCTGTTATACCTGTATGTAAAAAATACACTGCACCCAAAATATTTCATAGTTCAGCAATACTGATCAAACTAATAACCTTAAACCTACTCCATCCTTCCTATTCTGGTATTTTAAAGAGTACTTAGCAGAAATATTAAGCAACCTAACTAATAGGGTTGCAAACTCCCAGCAAAAAAAATAGGGAACCACCCTCCACCTCATGATGCTTAATCGATGTAATCAACTTTAATTTGATGCAGTGTGGGGGAAAAAATGCACAGAAATAAATTATTTTTCAAGAATAATTAAATAGATTCAACGTCTTTCTTCAACAGAATTGCAGACTGCACAGATGGTATCTTCCCAAAGGAAAAAGTACTAGCTTACTAGGGTTTATTAGACTTAATAGTCACTATATACAGTAATGGACTTCTATTCATTTTACATCAGATTAAAACTTTGGGTATAAGATTCAGATAATTATTTATTTAAAAATGAGAATAAGAAAGAAAAGTATGTCTTTGTGCCCCCTTTTTCCATGTTAATGCCCTATCGGCAGTGTTGGGAAGGTTACTTTTAAAATGTATTCCATTACAGATTACAGAATACATGCCCCAAAATGTATTCTGTAACGTATTCCGTTACGTTACTCAATGAGAGTAATGTATTCTGAATACTTTGGATTACTTAATATATTATCATGCTTTTTACAACTACGTGAATGTACTATTGCTGTGATTTATTACTGTTACTGAAGGTCCGCGGCTCCGAACTGGACCTCTGACTAATACGGCGGATTCTGTGTCGGGCTCGTAGCCGAAAAATAGCTTTACTTTGTTGTGTCGGTCAACTTTGCTTGCGAGAGACAAAGAGAGGTGTTGAAAGGCTGCTCCAATGGAACTTATTGTTTCGGAGGAAAATACGAACACAGTGTACAGTCAAGTCTTAATAGCTTACTTACAACTGGGCTCGTCAGGCACTCTTCTTGGCTGCAGTGGTTATTATTATATTTACATGCTTCCAGCTCCCATTTTTGCTCGATGACAGCTCATACTTTTCCACTCGCCTTTTTCTCCCTTCTCGCGCTCACAGACACATAACGGGTATGGCACTCCATTCTCCCTGCAGCACGGACTACACTGCCCATGATGCTACATTCTTTAGAGCTATACCTGTAGCATTCTGCCTATTAGCTTAGCACAACAACAAAAAGGCGCTCTCTCACCCAGGAAACACGCAGAGAGAGAGCATCACCCTGTAACCATGGCAACCGCAACGCTGCCACCTGTAACAACAGAACGTAGCTGTCAAACAAAACCCAAACAGTCCTGACCCGCGACAATATGAAACCGGAAAGTACTGCCATGTAATCCATTTATTTCAACAAAGTAACTGTATTCTAAATACCACCTTTTTAAACATTAACTGTAACGGAATACAGTTACTCATATTTTGTATTTTAAATACGTAACAGCGGTACATGTATTCCGTTACTCCCCAACACTGCCTATCGGCCCCCCTGGCTAAACTTTGCTATATCCGCCCCTGCACAGTTACCAACCGTCAGCTACGTAGAAAAGGATCCTGGTGTAGAAAGAAATATTAAATAAATTCTAACAACAGCTTATCAAGGTTAAACATGCTGCTGTTGTTTAGCCGCTGGTTTCCTCTTTCTGGTGTAAAGTGGGCCAAAAACAAACAAGAGAGACGGACTCGCGACAGAAAAGCTGATCAGCTGATCATTAATCAGTTTCATGATTGAAGTAGCAGCAGGAGAGGGAGCGAGAGAGACAGTCAGAGGCAGTCGCTCCATATATCGGTTGTTAAGCTTAATGCTTTACAAACATTCAGAGATGAACTTACACACTTGCTTTACTTCTCTCTGGGATAACTTCCTCGGAGATTAAATGCTGGTTTGGTAGCAAGGCTACAAATACACACAGCCCACGTGATGCATACTGCTGCGACGTGCTACGGTTATGAGCCGAGTTATGCCGTGTCACAAGTTTTGTGAGGTGCTTTTTTGATATTTAATGGATCGGATTACATTTTTTATTTCTCTCCAATATCCGATCCAGCAATTTACGTCAGTATCGGACCAACACGTAATATCGGATCGGTCCATCTCTAAAAAAAACCTAAAACTTGCATCTTCAAAACACATGAGTAATTATTTATGCTCCTATCAGCAGTGTTTTTTTCCAATAATTTTAAAAACAAAATGTTGAAAGTGATTCAATAAATAATCTGTCATTTTCCATTAAAGTCATTTTTAATGTCAGATTATGTACATCTACTTTTCTCTGTCTACATTTCATTTCTGCATTAGCAGCAGTAAAACAAACTGTTTATACATTTGTTGGCAGATGGCTATCAGTCAAAGACCTAATTTACTTCAACCACTGCTTCTGCTGCTGTGGATTAAGGCAGATGACTTTAGATGAGATTAGGACCCCCGTGGAAATGCAGAGGAAACAAGAAGCTTACAGCAAATGAGGCAACTTAACTGACCATTGCAATATTTTGTGAAGTTAACAATACAATGCCACTACTTTGTTTTACAAAATGAAAGCGAGTTGTACTTTCTAAAAGGCATGTCAGAGAGAGAAAAAATGTGCGCAAATTATCACAAAATCAGGAGACAGATGCAGACTTTTCAATTTCAGAAAATTCAAAACTGTGGCATTTATACAATGAGTCATACCGGGGGGTACATTTTTGTGTCACCTGGTTATCATGCCCTTTTTTTGACTGTACAAAAATGTTAGGGTGATAGTTTATGTTCTGTTAATGTGGTTTACTTTTTTTTGATCTGGAAAGTTGAGTTCAGGTATGTATTGTTTCCAGATGCTCATGAAGAAAAAACAGAATTATTTACAGTTTTATGCTGTTAAAGAACAAACGAGCTATTCATATTATCATTTGAATCACATTATTTTTGTGTTTGCAGTTGGCATGAATTCACAGTACAGTAAGTGTTTACTGTACGTCTGGTGTTAACAATGGGGCTCTTATACCCGCCCACTGCCCATTAACCCTTCCCCAACCCTCAGGCTCATCTACTGACTGCTGACACAGCCATTACTCACCAGTTTAAAGCAGCTCTTTGGCTGCGTAGCTCAGCAGGCTTGGTGAGATTTTGGGGACGAGGGTGCTGCATGATCGTTTGGGAGGAGGTGGCTCACTCCAAAGGGTCAAGCTGATGGGTAGCTGGGATTACCACTGACACACCATCTGTCACCCAAATGTTGTGATAATCAGAGTGAGGAAATCAGTACCCTGACTAAATATCATAGACATGTAAGCTCTTTTAACCTAGAGTAAAGGCCAATTTTCACAGTGCCTTGCTGATGCGCAGAAGGAACACGGCTGATAACTGATTCTCAGAATTGTTAGAACTTTATCCTATCCTGAATTTTGAAATGGACCCATCCAGCTACAGTAAATCCCAGATAAATCCAGCAATAACTTCAATTGTTTCTGCTGTATTAAGAACTCAAAATACCCACACAACATGTCATTACATCATACAGGATAGTCTAAACAATATGACCAATAATGGTCAGATTTATCTCTGGAGAACACAGATGCTGCTCTGTATGAGTCATCCAAACAACATCCAAACAAAGCTTATGGCTGGAAATTCAAACAGACGCACATGTTTCCCGCTTTTAACTCCTGCACCATATTGTTATCTAATCGGCTCTGTTGTAATTAAAATTCAATCAACATCCTGTCTTTTAGACATATTACCTTCAAACATTCAAATCTCCAACTCTTAAACCTAAAGACAACAAAGACTTTTCATGCAGCCACATGTGTCATAAAGAAGCCTTTTGTGTTATGCCATATTAGCTTCTATGTAACCAATATGGTCTTCCACAAGCAGAGGATGGGAGATCCTGGCTGATGTAGCAAGAGGCGACAATCCTCTGAGGTCAGTGCAGTGGGCATTTATTGTTCTGTTGTTGAATGTGATGCTTCCGAGAGGCGTCAGTGGAGGATTAGCGATCGCTGGCACATGTCAGGGAGTGAGAGTGTGGACCAGAGCGTGCAGGACAGGCCAGGCGTCATGGGGCTCTGAGCCTCCTGACACAAGGCTGAGCATGCTCTTCACTGAGGAGGGGGCAGCTTGTCTTCAAATGTGTGAAACAACACACACCCTGGACTTTTTCCACTTCTCACAATCTCATGTAAGCAACTGAAATGACTCTGAAAATAGAGCAAATGATAGCTGGTCAGTGCACATTTGATATTTACTCCAGAGAAAACAGAACAGAATGAAACACAAAAGGGAATAAACTAAATAGTACTTAATCAAGGAACTGAGAATGCTGGGAGATAAAGGACAAATATAAATAATACAACCAATGATTAAAAGAAGCAAAACCCAAACAGTCCAAAGCCCATGGCACCATGAAGGTCCAGGATGTACCCTGCTTCTCACCCTGTGGCAGCTGGGATAGGACCACATCACCACTACCCTGAACTGGATAAGTAGGGACAAAATAGATAGATGGATGGTAACTAATAGTATTCGTCCATTTTTATTCAACTTCACTGATTCTGTAGTTTAAGTCTACCTGCTACACAATGATCTCATAATCTGCTGAAACCCTTTAGAAATTGCATTATTGCCATTTCATGCATTATATGTATATATCACATGTCTGTCTGAAAACAAAAATTAAATATAAATAAATATTTTAATTTTAACTTCATAGGCCTGACACAATTAGAAAAAAAAACTCCTTTCTTCATCTTGGAATTGCACAGCCAGTGTCCTCAGCCGTTTACAACAAAGTCAAGCCGCTGCCGTGTAATCAGAACGGGAACTCGAGCTGTCCCTCACCAGGTCGCTGTGGCCCCACTCATTATCTTATCACCTATTGTAACCCACTGTAATTCCCCTGCTCATGATTGATGATGTCGCTGTCTGATTACACCAAGACAAAAAAACCCTAAGATCACCTTTCACTCCAGTGGCCAACTCCAAGAGTTCCATGAGGTCTGCTGGAAGGATGATGGACCAGGAGCTGTGCAGCCATGTTGAGCTTCTGTCATGTACACATCAGGTTTTTATAAACTCTGAACAAGAATCAGCACTCTGCTGTAAAACAGTTCATGACATTCTTTTACCGACGTAATTAAAGACTATTACCTAATGGACAAAAGTCGCACTGACTTGGGGTGAAAGTAATTACATTTTGGTTAGACTGTCTCATGTTTGATTGATATGGATGGTAATTTTCTAGATGTACCTCACAAGACACTGATCAGTGTGCTTCTGATAAGGAGCACCGTGTGGTGCTGCACAGAATGAAGTAAGAAAGCCTCGGTATAAAACATTTAGACTGAAGGCTTCTCTGCTACAGATCATGTCCCTGGCCTGCCTCGAACAAATCAGATAGGTAACCTGTGCTCTTTTTAAAAGAGACAGTGAGCCTCATCTCTCCATGCGGCAGGTGGAGACAGATGCCTCATTATCTATACCACAGGGGACAAAACAAGCCTGGGACCTGACGGCCCCCCCCCACTGGCATTTAGTTTCCAGTGCGCTGACACAAGGAAACCCTGGACCATCGCCGGGCAGCGCTCATCTCTGACCTCAGTGAGTGTAGGTCGCTCGCAGAGTCACATTAAACTTTCAGAGGACCCAAAGGTCCCCATCAGGAGTGTTAACAGCAGCATTGTCCCAGGTCCCCCTGACTCAAATGGCCAAGTGTAACAAGGCACCCCCTCCAGTGGTCAGGACTGCATCACCCCCCCCCCCCCCCGGCCTGGGTCCGTAGATACAGTGACACCCTTCAGCTCCATCTGCAGCTCCTTTGACTCACATAAAGCGGCAGAGACAGGAGATTCAAGAGCATGCTATGTTACTTATAACATGTATGTAACTTTGTAATTTTAACATGTTGTCGCCTCTTGGCCAGGACTCCCTTGAAAAAGAGGTTTTTAATCTCAATGGGACTTTTCCTGGTAAAATAAAGGTTAATAATAATAATGCTCCTTGTGTTTTACGAGCTGCACTGACACTCTACACCTATGGAAGACATTTGATGGCTTGGACTCCAGCGAGTAATGAGTGAGGGCAGGTGTGGGATCAGCCTGAAAAGATAGAATTCACACTGAGGCAGCTGATCACATTAAAGGTGAGGTTCACCTGAGCAGGGTGCCAACTAAAACTTAATAAACACATCCTTCCTATCTTCTCGCTTTGGCTTTTGGGGGTTTTACTTTAATCATCATTTAAAAGGTGTTTTCTAAACACCCTTGTAAGTAAATGCAGTTTTAATCTAGATTTTTTATTTTTTTATACTTTTATGCTTAGCTTCAAAACGTCTCTTAAAATATAACTTATAAAAATTCTGGAATTTTCCTGCTATTTCTTTTTTTTTTTTTTTGGGGGGGGGGGAACGAAAATAAATCACCTCACTGACATCTGCCAACTTTTTTGTTTGACTGTTTGTTTTCAATCCAGGATTGCCGATCATATTATTTTAAAAACAACAACGACAACGACAATATTCAAAATGAGCTTATTTTGTAGAAACAATGAAAACACCTGCTCCAGATTTTATGACATCACTCCAACATGCAGCAGCTTGACAGCCAGAGGAAGCAGACTACTGTCCACACTGTGATGAAGGTTTTATTTATCCCTCTCAGAGTATGGAAATTTTTTATGTGAGCTATTTTTTTGATACAAATACTTTTTTTTTAAATTCACTTTTTATTTAACTCCAGACTTATTCACTCATCCAAATCATTCCAGACTGATCTGAGCTGCACAGAATAGCCAACTCTGGCAAAGGCAGTCCTCACAAATGTCACTCAATCCACAGATGCACGTATTCGGTTTTCTTTGCTCTTTCTTCATGAAATGTTGAATAAAAGAAATGTATTTGGAACATGTCTGCAACACTATGCAAAAATTATTTTTGCATGCCCTTTACATGAATGTTTGATTAAAGTTAATGATTTTAATAATAAAAGATAGACAATACCATTATGAAAACACCAATTCAGAAACTTCCTGATTAAATTTGATTAAAATTTTTTTACAAATCCCCATTGAAGTATATTTCTTCTCCATAATATGCATATTTCCTCTACCATCACGCAGCTTATATAAACAACATGAAGGAAGAGAAAAAAATCTCTTCCTTCATGTAGTTATTATGAACTGTGTGAAGGACGAAGCCTGGACTGATTTTGATTTTAAGATGATATTTCAACATTTTTTTTTTTTTACCAGATTTCTGATTTCGTTTTAAAGTTCAGGCCAAAGTAGATTTGTTCTTCGTGTTTCTTTAAGCATGGACAAAGAATTCACTTTAATTCAGTATATTAATATAACGCCACACTAACAGCTGTCTCAAGGTTCTTTATATTGCAGAGTAAAGATCTTACATTGTTAGACAGAAACCCTCCAAATCAGAGCAAGCCCTTGGCAGCAGTGGGACAGAAAAACTCCCTTTCAACAGGAAGAAACCTCCAGCAAAACCACGCTCAAGGAGGGTGTGATGGGTTGGAAGGATTTGGTTTTTCCTTTGGAATATCCAGGAACTCATATCGGCCTGTGTCATATTATTGAATTATCCTCAAGAAAGGCTGTTCTGACCTTCTGTTGAGTGTTTTTATCACCAGGTGCAGAGATTTGGCTATGGCCAGTTTTTATTTTTATACATTTGTGGTTTGTTTACTCTCTGAATTAAGTTCTCTCAGCATTTGCTTAAATGATTTCTTAAATTTTCTTTTATCTTAAGTCGAAACGTCAGGACAAGGAAGCCTATAAGAATACATGTAGTAAAAACGACATTTCTACCGGTACGCCGTGTGGAAGACCTCTCTGCTGCTAGCTCAGTGATGCGAGCTCTGAACATTTCTACAATTGCTTCATCTACAGCAGCCTGTCATTGAGCCAAGCTGTTATAGGCATTTCGACTTCTTTTTAAACACCTTCTTGCTAATTTCTTTGATCTTCATTAAGGCAGAGGACAGCTTTCAAGCACTTTCAGCCCCTCCATCAACTGCTTCATCAGACACTCTGTGTGGGTAGTCCATTCCTGCTAGCTCCAGTACTTGATACCATGAACAGGCTGACATATGCTGGAAATTTAATCTTAATCTTTAATCCTAATCTTTATTGTGACTCTGTTTACTATAATTACACCTGAGTCACCTGGTGTATAAACAAGAATCCCTATTCACACTGCGCTGTGTGATCTAGAGAGAGCAAGATACACACACAATCATGTATTTTGTGTTCATCTGGACTGCTTAGTTTGTATAAGGAGAAACTCTACTGGTGACACTGATGTCACTTACACAGCACACAGCTGGATGCTAAAAATGCTAAACCAAAACTGATCTGTGTTTCTAAACTGTATAAGAAATATACAAGAAATAAATAAAGAGTTAATGAATGCTTTAGGCCTGAAATATTCAATAATTTTAAATACAGCAGGTAAAATTAGTTTTGAACACGTCACCAGTTTTCTAAGTAGATGTATTTCTAAATGTGCTATCGAGATGAACTTCTCACCAGATGTCGGTAACATCCCATCCAAACCACACATGCAAAGAAATCAAACCTATATTTAATATTTTCAATACTTTTGAAAAGTATTGAAAATATATTTTTCAAAAGTTAAAGTGAACAAAGGTAAGCAAAATCAGAGGACACTAGTTAAGCTCTGTAAATGTATTTTAGTTACTTAATTACAGTTGGTGGTTACTGGATATTGGGGGCACTTAAGACTTTTTGTGGGTTGCCAAAATACCCAGAAACGCTCCAGCGACTTTATATACATCACATGTTTAACATGAGGTGAAACAGAACAAAAAAGGTTTGGTAACCACTGGTTTAATCTTTAACATGTTGTATTTTATCAGTTCACTTTTTTTCACCACATCATTCTAAACCTAAATATGAACAAGTAAATCAAAGTATTTTACTTACAGTGGTGAGTTGAAGCCTGGCTGGGTGATACTAAGGGTGTACCAGGACAGCACTGGCATCAAAGTCTCTGAACTATTCTGGCAATTATTATTATTAAATTTGCTTTTTTTCCCCCTCACACATTTATTTATATGAAAGTTTACAGCCATTAAAAAGCATGGTTAAGATTGGTCCTTTTCAGTGCAAAGGCAAGTCTACAGTGCATTCCTGACTTTAAATTTATATAGAAAAAACAAAAGCATTTCCAAAAGTTTAATGCAAAACAATAACTTAAGAAAATTAACTTTTATTCTAAATTGTAGTAGCAATGGAGTTGGCCCTGTTTTCAATCATAATCAAACTGATTAAACTCTGATGTTTATGTGAACAACGAGCCAATAAAACCATCAGCCAGTAAAATAGAGGATTTGGTGCCATCTAGTGATCTGACACTGAATCAACAGAAACTTGAACAGCACAAAATCTGGAATAATGGGATATGATCTAATTATGGCAGTTACTAAAAAAAGGGAAATATGTGTGTATATGATGCTTGTTTTTAAAATCAACAGCTGATTTCCATCTCCTCTCCTTTTTTGAGTTTTTGAACAAGTGAGACAAAAAGACTGAGAGGTGTCACTTTCGCTGCTCGGCTGTCTTGTTGAGTCGTCGCTGTAGCAGGTAGACAAACACAGCAATATTCACGAAAAACTGGATTAAACCTATAGAGGAAATGCCGTAGTTCACATACAGGAAGCCCCCTATAGTAGGTCCAACTGTGCGAAGCAGAGATTGAACAGATGCGCACAGTCCCAGCATTGTGCCTGCAAATGAGAACAAGATTAAAACTGGCAATAATTCTTTACACTATTTCACAATAGGTTCACCTGTAGTTTTCTAAACCATTTTATTTGATATTATTACATTTTATCTTGGAATGCTGGAGTGTCTTTGCTTCTTTAAGTTTAAAGCAGCTTTATTCAAATGCAGTCACACATCAAGTGATCTAAAATAAAGCTTTTTAAAAGTAGAGCCTGTCAAACACCATCTGGTTGTAATAAAGTAAAGCGGGATGGTCTCACCTGTGTCAGAGGACGGTACACTCTTGGTGAGCATGCTGTCTGTGATGGCATTAAACACACTGAGAGAAAACATCATCGGGAGGATGTTAAAGCAGAACTGCCACACATTCTGTATATATGCCTGTACAGAGAAATATCAGAAATAAACAGTTTTCAGCAAGGGGTTCAATGGCACATTATATTCATTGCTAGGTAATTATGTTTAATAGGGGTTGCTGTCACAACGAGTCCAAAGAAATGCCTGCAGCAGAACTCTAATGGGCTGTGCTATTGATTAAGTTTTTGCTCTGGATTTCTATGAGGATTTTTTTTTTTACCCATATTGTTCATATTGTTTCCTGCCCTCCTTTTAACTGTTTCTTTTTATTCTGTCTTATACTATTGCTCTGACCAACTTTGAAGGACTTTGGTCAACTTTGATGTATTATTATGTGCTATAGAAATAAATTTTGATTTGATTTGATGACACTCCCCAATTCAGCTGTGAATCCAAATATCTGTCTTAAGGGGCTTTGGCAGTGTGGCAAAGGGGTTAACTGATAGTGAGGCCTGTTAGGGGCAGCACCATGTACGAAACATGTAAATGTGGCTGTTAGCATATTGATGTATCAATTCAAAGCTCTGCTATGAATTGATACAGTTTTACGCCCCAGTCACAACTGGTGGTTACCAACCACTTGGCAACCACCAGTTGTTGGAGAAAATTGAGTATTTCTCAACTAGTTGTGAGTGGTTCACAGTCCATTGGAAGTCCCAGCCATGCAGGCCTAAAGCAGTCACCAAGCACTTGATATCCTCTGGTCACCGAACGCTCTCCATTTAATGTTTGCGACGGACATTTTCACCTTTCACTTTTTCAAGTTAATTAGTTGACATTCCTTCCATGCAAACTATGAGTGGCCGCAGTACTCTAGCAGCAACCAAACCAATCACAAAGAGGTTTCGGCTGCAGCAACCTGTTTGTGACGGATTTCACCCGGTGCCAACCAGCAATCTCAAGCTGTTGAACAAGCTCTTGGGCTCTTATCTGAGCAGCTAAACACCAAGAAACATGAACACATTCATAATAATAAAACAAACAAAAAAATACCCTAACAAATTCACACTTGTACTTTTTTGAATACTTGTTCACCTGTATACAAGCACAATATCACAGAAGTTCAATACCAAGCAATAGTAAAAGTTGTAGTAAGATTTACTATTAAAAAAAAACCTCATGGTAAAAAAAAAGGGGGGTTAAAACTTTTCATTTTATTTGCATCAAACAATGGAAACATTTTTTTTTTTCATCAAGCTAAGACAAGAGTTTTGCTTCTTAAAAAGAAAAGCTATGGAGTACTTGAGTGAATACTTTCTCTCTAAGGGGTGTGTGCTTATGTTTTGTGCATACCTGAGCCAGTCCCACAAAAGAGGACACTCCAATGGATAGAAGCAGCAATGAATTGTCAGAGTATCTTGCCGTAAGCCGACCGATCACTCCTCCTTGAATAACCTGAACAAACATCTGGGTTTTGCTCATTTCATCTTGCAGTCTGGTATAAGCTTAAGCTCAACCCCCCAACATATCACATACAGTCCATTTGAAAAGTTTTCAGATCCTTTAGAGTTTTCTACAAAAAAAATAAAAAGTGAATCTTTTAGTCAGTGACCACTGGCTTCTTGGTAATCTCTCTGACAAAGACCAGACTACTTAGCTTAGCTATATTGGAATATCTTGGACGACTGTTGGTGGTTCCAAAAGTTCCCCATCTGACAATAAGAGGCTATCACAGGTTGGGTTTTTTTAGTCTGACAACTGCAAGACCTTAAACAGATCTGTAAGTAACTTTCCTAATTCATGAATTCAACTAATCACAGGTCTAATGAAGTTATTGAAGCATATTGGGGACTGTTGTTTCATGTAGGAACCATCAGAGATCAACCCCAAGTGCGAGCAAGGATACGTCTGCAAACACTGTGTTTTATTCTTTCAGTTGTTAAAGAAAAAAGAAAAACAAACAAAATACTCCAAAAACCTGTTCCTTAATTTGTCATTTAGTCTAAATTCAACAAGTGAATCATAAGTGAATTTTGGTCTGTAATATAACAAAACGTAGAAAACTTGAAAAGGCTAAAATGCACCAATTCATTTTGGATTTCAGTCTTACCATTTGGACGATGCCAAAATAGGCCATCAGGTAGCCATTCTGCTCAGGTTGCAGCTTAAAGAACTCCAGTGCAATGATAGAAAACATCACTTGAAAAATGCCTTCGAGCACAAAACAATTTTGTTAGATTTACATATGATTTATGATGACACCATCAAAGTTGGCTTTGTGTCTCTTTGTGGCAATTTAATTTTCTGTTTGCAAAATGTTTTCAGGGCTGCTTAAATGGCCTGTAAATGGCCTGTATTTATATAGCGCTTTTACTAGTCCCTAAGGACCCCAAAGCGCTTTACATATCCAGTCATCCACCCATTCACGCACACATTCACACACTGGTGATGGCAAGCTACATTGTAGCCACAGCCACCCTGGGGCACACTGACAGAGGCGAGGCTGCCGGACACTGGCGCCACCGGGCCCTCTGACCACCACCAGTAGGCAACGGGTGAAGTGTCTTGCCCAAGGACACAACGACCGAGACTGTCCGAGCCGGGGCTCGAACCGGCAACCTTCCGATTACAAGGCGAACTCCCAACTCTTGAGCCACGATCGCTTAACTTCAGTGCTGGCCTAATATGCTGATTTACAATGTTACAGTTGTATTCAAAGGAGCTTGCAAAGAAAAGCGTCTGGACTTCTTTAAGTTGCTTGAAGACGTTTCACCTTTCATCCGAGAAGCTACACCTTGGCTCAAGATACGCCTTGGCTCAGGCGATTAGAGGATCATCAGGGGGTCCTTTTGTCCCTCTGTGGGGGGATACTCCCACTAGGTTTAAATCTGGGACTCCCCACCATTTGACGCTTCTCGGATGAGAGGTGAAACGTCTTCAAGCAACTTAAAGAAGTCCAGACGCTTTTCTTTGCAAGCTCCTTAGATTACGATGACCTGGATGACTGAGAACCTTCACAGACATGTTACAGTTGTATTTATCTTGAAGTTATTCTTGGTGCCATTTGTCTAAAGCCTGCTCCTGTAAGGCCAACTTCCCTTTACACAAACTTGCTTCCAATTGGCTGCTCCTTGCAATTCCAGAAGGTCCAGTTGGGGCTTCTGTGTACTCTGCCTTGTTCTCAAATTATCGTGTTCACAAGGTTTTCACAAAACTTCAGGATTCAAACTCATCAGAACCTTTTAGTAGAAACACCTATGGTATCAATTTGAAACTCCTATGTTGCCTTTTTCTCGAGTTATCGCATTCACAAATCTGGGGGTCCATGCTGCCCACCTGCCTGCCCAGCAGGGTGATGACGAACCCCCATCGAGCCTTTTATAGCTGAGCCATCACAAGAGTATGAAGCCTGAACATTTGGCTCACAGATGTTTGACCAGAATTATTTAAAATTTTGTCCTGGTTTAACATGAGCATCCACAAATTTAGCTACATATTCATACCCATTTTAATACACATAAATGTAAATGAGCCCAATCAGAACATATCACCATAGGTAACCTCCAAAAACAAAATGTCAAAAAAGAAAAACATTTAAAGAGTGTGTAACTTAAACACAGTGATATTAGGAAGAGACACAACATTTGTATATTGCAAAGGCTTAAACCAAAACATCTTCACACTTCAAGTCTCACCTGATGGCAAACCTGCGACTATCTTGATAATGAAAGTCTGCATCACTGTTGGAAACTTCATCAGCCTCGTAATCTCACTCAGATTGAATACTGACTTTCTTCTGTTGTCATCTGAAGTAAAATCAAAGTGCAAGAGGTACAATTACCATCTCATTATGTGTTATGTGTTTCTACCAATAAGTCAAGGTAGGATAACATGTATGTAGAGAAGTCCCAGGGAAATTTCAGTGCTGCTCTCGGATGAAAGGTGAAATGTCTTCTAGCAACTTAAAGAAGTCCAGACAGTTTTCTTTGCAAACTCCTTTGACTACGATGACCTGGATGACTGAGAACCTTTACAGACATTCCATACCATGGCTTTGGATTATTTGCAACCAAAAGGTGACTCTCTCCAAACATCTCTAAAAATATAGATGTATTACCTTTTTTCTTTTTAAAATACATCTATATGGAAAAGAATGGCACACTGCAATTTTAAGCACATTTGAGTATGTAATTATGGAAGATGATACAGTAACACAACATCAGAGACTCAGTGGTATTCTGATAATAATCTACCTGGATTATTACATGGAATTTTAAAGACTGGCATCAACGGTTTGCTATGAGATGATCCCAAATGTGAAAGAAAGAAAAAAAAAAGTAAGAGCAGAGTCATGGTTTTTTAAAGAAAAAAATAACAAAAACTATGTTTGAGTGCAGCTGAGAGTGACAAAATCCAGTTGAGTAATTTTTATGTGTGCAATGAAGACAGCTAGATTCAAATTACCAGCTCATCCCTGTTGTTGTGATCATGAAGCCAAGGCCACTTTGTACCTAGACAGCTGAGACCATTAGGTTGAAAAGAAGTAGGTATGTCTTACCTGTAGTGTTGCCTCTGGTTGTTTCAGCTTTTGTATTTTTGGGGATGAACTTTAAAACCAACAGCAAGCTGAAGGCACTCCCTGCAGTACCAAAACATGCAGTAAACTTCTCCCTGAGAAATACAAAGTAAAGGTGCTGTATGGGGGACACTTTTGGTAAACACACACAATGACTGAATTCCATGTTTCATAAAAGCGCAATATTCCAACCTAAGCCAAAATGTCTTCCTAAACCAGAGATGTTTTTTATTTCCTTTGGCTCTGTCAAAGAGTCAATGGTTGCTCAGGTTGGTTTCACACCAGTGCTGCTGTTAATGATACACACTGTGACACTAACCCATAGAGTTTGCTCAGCTGTCCGCCTAATGTGGAGCCAACTATCATACCGATGCCAAAACACAGACCAAGCTTGGATAAGGCGTCGGCCCGTTTCTCAGGTTTTGTAAGGTCTGTAACAACCATTTGTGATGCTGCAGACACAGGTGGGACAAAGAAGAAAATCAAGTGAAACTTGATTCAGGATAAATAAAATTAACATTTAGAATAAATCTGAATAAATGTAAAAATAGTTCAGCCACATTGTTAGCAAAGGATAAAAAAAACGGTAGGTTTGATGCTCACCAGGGAGGACATGCATAAAGACTGTGGGGATTTTATGGATGAACAACATGGCTGGAGTGTCTGCTGTGGCCAGCAGCAGAAAGAAGACAACAGTTGAAGCACATGCCAGGGACAAAGCTGTCCGTGCCCCAAATAGATCTGCAAACCTGCCAAAAAAAAAACAAAACAGACCCTACAGTCACATTTTTCTACACTGTGTTCCGACTGTTGGCAAACAGTAAAGAGCAATGTCCAAGCAAAAAATAGCGAACAGAAACTCACCTTCCAAACATTGGGCCCCCGAGCAGCTGAATAACTCCAACTGTAGTTTGCAAATAACCAAACCACAACGTGTCGAAGCCGAGCTTCTTTGCCAAATACTATAGAGAGCAACATAAGTAAGTGACCGTTATTTTTTTGTGACAAGTGGTCACAAAACCGAGTAAAATAAATAAGGAAATTAAACACCATAAAAACAATACAAAAACAATTTAAGATCAAAACGAAAATAAAAATCATTAAAAGTATCAAAGAAAAGCCTGATTAAACTAAAAAAAGATTCTTAACTGGTTTTAGAAAGAGTCCACAGAGTCAGCTAAAGTTAATTGTTGCGAGAGACTGCTCTAAATCTCTGCCCTTTTGTATGTGGAATGACCATTAGATTCTGAGCCTGTCATCAAAGCCTACAAGCAGAGGTGTGCTTGGTAGAAGATAAGGCAAACAGTCCGGAGCCTGGCCATTAAGTGCTCTGTATGTGAAAACAAATTGTAGAATCTACTGAGAGCCAGTTTAAAGAATATAAAATGGTAGTGATTTGAGCTCGGCTGCTGAATGTGTTAATAGTCTTATTACAGTTCCCTTGCTTTATTGCTTTCGAAAGACATTAATGAGAATTTACCCAAGCCAGAAAACAAGGCATTACAGTAATCTAAGTGCAATGATGCAAATGCATGACTAATTTTCTCCAGATCCACCAAAGAGACCATATGTTGCAATTCAGAAATGTTACATAAATTAGAAAAAAAAACAGGAAAAAGACTCTCCTGGTAAGATAGACTTTACTGCCAAAACCCAGAGAAGAATCAAATATTACACCAAGACTTTAAACACTGGATTTAACTGCTGAACAAAATGAACTAAGACCAGTTTAAGACGAGGTCATTGTTACAGAACCAATCACTAAACAGTGGACTATCCAGCTGTTGGACCTTAAAAGACATGTACAACTGAATGTCATTAGCATAGAAGTGATAATGAGTGTCAGAAAATAACTTGTGTCTTGACAGACACAATAAAAGTACATCCTTGTTTATGCCAGTCAAGAGTTCGCATTCAAGGCCTTCCTCTTTTTTTTTTTATTGATTCATAAACTTTAGAAGAACTGTGAACTAATACCCAGCCAACATACCAAGGCCAACATTGGGTAGATGTGGATGAACTGTGGGGGTGTGTGGGCAGGGCAAACCCACAGTCATCCCACCCAAGACCCAAGTGGGTGTGCTCACACAGGAACCACAGCAGTTTTGCCCTTTAGGACCCCTGTATGGGTTTTCTAAGGGTAAGTTCACTTTCTGTATTGATGTTGTGGGGCAAATTTGCTACTGCTAGAAATGTGCTTAAGTCGGACAGCAGGGCCAAACCCCTAAGATCAGCGGGACCTTCATTTCTTTTCTATAGAACCATGAGCCAAAACACATCGCACTTCTGCAATGATAGTTTGGAAAAAAAATAATTTAAAAAGCAGAGAACTCCAAAAGCACCCAACCTAAACCCTACTGAAGCTGTTTTCACACATTACCTTAAGTTTTTTGAAAAATTTTGTCAGAAGCGTTTGTAGCACACAACATCACTACTGTACATATATCAGTTTGGGCGAGAGGACTGGGAGTGTGCAGGACACAAGACGAACACTTGTTTTCTCATTAGGGTAAATTGGCACAATATGATAGGGAGTATCTAATTTAATCTTGGCATTGTCACATGCACCTTTATCAGATTAAGAGAAAGGTTCAGAACTGCATTTGAGCAAATTGCTTCAGATAGTTTGGGATGAGCATGTCCTTGGAGTGAGGGTAAAGTACCCAAGACATGCTCAGCATATGTAGGAATTATTTCAAGACGGCTCAAGGTAACCTCATGAACACCCACAGCCATTATCACAGAAGTGGCTCCTTTGTCTAAACATTGTGCAAATATTTTTCACTTTGAAACACATTGGCTGGTTTGCTTGCCTAGTTCTGTGTAGGTTATCTCACAATTTAAATGGACTGTTTTGCTGAACAATGCAGAAACACTGTCACTGTGGCACTCACCTGGCCCGAGGTAGAGCTGCTACCAGTTCAAACTAACTTCTTTTTATAGGATATCTTTAGCAGCAGAGTCATGTCATGTAAAATGGAAAGTGGTGACAGAAAAAGAGCTAAATGCCAGGTGAATCAATTTGATTTAAATGGGTTGCATTGTGTTGCAGGTGAACATTGGCCTTATTTGAGGAAGGTGGTGCTGCTGGTGTTAGAGTTGGTGGAGGTATTTGGTGGCAGCAATGAGTGTCCTGCTATGCCTTTTTGTTTTATCATATCTCAGCTTTGAGTTCAAAGTTGGGAAGATTTTACGTCACAGAATGAGAAGTTTTAGAGTCACTTATGTTTACTGCACTATGACTAGACTATGACTAAATGATGTGTTAGCTTATATTTTTAGATTATTATGAAATTTAAATTTCTGCCAGTTTCCTGCTGCTTCTTTTCCAAAATCCTTAATTTACATTTTAAAACATGATTATTTCCATTATGCCACATACATGTAGTTCTATTTAATCTATCACATTTAAAAGCTTATAGTTAAAAGGCGTTTTGATGCTTCCAATCATGTAATTTTGACTCCTGTTTCATGTGTGATAAGTGTGCCAAAAACTACAAATTTGTGCCCCTGGAAAGACAATAAAACATTAACTCATGTACAAGTGGCCTTTCTATGTGGAGCTTGCATGTTCTCCCTGTGTTTTCTTTCTAGCTTCCTTCAACAGTCCAAAGAAATGCATGGGGTTCGGTTAACTGGTGATTCTAAATTTGCCACAGCTGTGAATGTGAGTGACCCAAATTAGAATAACTGGAAGAAAATACATGGGTAGTATTCGATAATGCATTTCTATACTGCAGATTTGTTTTGTGTATCCAAATCTGTTGACTAACTTTATGTTTTCGATCACTGCAGTGGAACTAAATTTTCAATATCTGTTCTTAAGTATGAAATTTAGTAAAGATCCTAAGATTTAGCAATACAATACAACACTTTGCTACGTGTACATACTGGCATAGTTCTCATCCATACAAAGTATAAATACTGCCTATGTTCCTGAACAGCCACATATCTGCTGCTTTAACAAAGTGAATTTCACAAGTCTGGGACTAATAAATGTCATCTTATCCTATCTTATCTTGTCACAGTGATTAAGCACATTTCAAAGCAGGATGCTTCACTGTGTGTCACTGATATTCAGTGATATGAATACCCCTTCTCCAGTGTTTACTATAAGTGTATGTAATAGCTACTGTTAGTGTTTCATATAAGACCAGTGGTCATTCTTGCACTCTTAATTAAAACGAGATTTTCAGCCATAGCATTATCAACGTCAGTAAATCCAGCCTCAATCATAACTGTGCGCACTAAAGGGAATATAGGGACATTTCAGCTTCTTCTTCTTCTTCCCGTGTCATATACTCACAGGGGTTACTGAGAACTGTAAAAACATCCATGTGATATCCAAAGCGGCGATGAGATACACAGCGTAAATTGTTGTCATCCTCTGTGAATCGTCTGCGACATTTGAGGAAACAGAAGCTTTGTCCGTTTCCTCGTTTCTTTCACCTCTTCGACTCATTTTTGTTCCTTGCTGACAACAGCTGTAAAAAAAACCTTAATGTGTACTCTCTTCAACAAAAGTAAACTGGCAGACAAAAACGTCATTTGATCTAGCGACCTCTTGCACAAATTGTTAGCCAACCGGTACTCTGGTTGTACTTTGGAACATAAAGGCGTTACCAAGTTTGACGTTAGTCGGTTATGAAGATAGTTTCCGGTCTTTACACTGTTTGGTCATCGGTACAGGCGGACCTATCGCTGTCTTTATCTACGTATCAGCCAGAGCAGCTGCTAAAAAAAACAGCAATGGGCACGTAAACTTCTATGAAAGAAAATCCTCAGGAAGTGATGCTTTCAGGAACTCCTTCTAGGCTCGTACATTAAAGCATTTTCGAGATCTGTCATTTTCCCTGTCTCGTTTCGAGCATAACATTGATGTTGTTTTTTTAATATGATACAAAACAACATATCACATGTCAAAACTGTAAGATCTTTTTTATTGAAAAATATATATTTGGGTTAATTTGTTTCTCGCTTTTTATAGCATTAGAGTTATTCAACAGTTAAGAGCCTCGTTTTTGTGTTTTATCATTTTATACTGTGCCAGTGTTTCAGTGAGAAACAGGTCTGTTGGAATATCTGCAGAATGGTTTTTGACATTCTCTTGTTAAAATTTGTGGAAATTGAGCTCCCAGTGCCATTCAAATGTGTTGTTTTATACATCACTGAGTTTGAAGTGGGAGGTGTGGTGTATTCATAATTGTCTCTGGTACATTTGTTGTATGGGCAGTATGTGTTCGTTGTTTGATTGTGTAATTACGCGTTACGCACTGGCAATGCATGCCGGGAGATGGTAATACAGTGAGTAAAGAGTTGGTCTTACCGCACTACCACTAAAGTTAAGTGATGTAGACCAGCGGGACTATGCTAAAGTGAGAGATAGCTTCCACAACTTTTTCATTGTCAGGAAAAATGTTGTTTATGAGCGTGCACGTTTTAATATGCGCAAACAAGGGCCGAATGAGACTGTTGATGCATTCATGACTGACTTGCATGCATTAGCAGAGCACTGTAATTACGGACCGCTCCACGATGAGCTGATAAGAGACAGAATAGTAGTGGGCTTGGCCGACACGAGGCTGTATGAGCTCATGCAGATGGAAAAAGACTTGGACTTGGATAAAGCTATAAATATGGCCAAGCAGTCAGAAGAAATCAAAAAGCAACAAGGTAAGGGCAGAGGTCACTTCCTGTTTTGGGAAGTAAGGTCAGAGAAGCTGCGCATGGTGACGGTCTAGCCGTGTAAAAGTCAAGCTAAGAAAGAAGAAATAAGCCCTAAGTTCCAGTTACACCAGTTTGTCTACTTGCAGGCCAAAGTGGTATGTTTGTTTATATTTTGTGAATTTTATATTGTAATATGTTTTAATGCTGAAATATAATTTTCTTGTACATTTGTATTCACCAATTCTACGGTGTACCTGTACGTTAAGAGAAGCACAGTAAACATCAGTAAAGAAGAACTCTCGTGTCTCTCGTGTATGTGTACAAGCCGGCATACAAATGTAATGCAAGTAAATGCGAAAACAGCTGACAGAGTGATGCAAAAGCACGACAAAACAAAGTTCAACATGTTCAAAAATAAAACTGTCAAAACACAACAGCAATATAGCAAGAGACAAAGTAATAAATGCTACAAGTGCGGAGGCTCTCCACATCCGAAACCCGAGTGCCCAGCAAATGATGCAAAATGTCATTTATGTGGAAAAAAAGGTCACTACCAGCGCATCTGCAGACAAAGCAAGACAGTGCAAAGTATTGAGGAGGAAGAGGAGCACGGTTTCTTCCTAGGCTCAGTTTCCAGTGACGGCCAGGCGTGGACAGCCATCATACAAGTGAAAGATGCAAAAATCACTTTCAAACTGGATACTGAAGCAGATGTGACTGTACAGGGAGTGCAGAATTATTAGGCAAATGAGTATTTTGTCCACATCATCCTCTTCATGCATGTTGTCTTACTCCAAGCTGTATAGGCTCGAAAGCCTACTACCAATTAAGCATATTAGGTGATGTGCATCTCTGTAATGAGAAGGGGTGTGGTCTAATGACATCAACACCCTATATCAGGTGTGCATAATTATTAGGCAACGTCCTTTCCTTTGGCAAAATGGGTCAAAAGAAGGACTTGACAGGCTCAGAAAAGTCAAAAATAGTGAGATATCTTGCAGAGGGATGCAGCAGTCTCAAAATTGCAAAGCTTCTGAAGCGTGATCATCAAACAATCAAGCGTTTCATTTAGTGATGGGCAGATGAAGCCCCATGAAGCACTGAAGCTTTTCATCCAATTGGTTCACCCCAACGCGAAGCTTCATGAAGCTTCATTTGCTCTAGCAGGACACCTACTGGACGTAAAAATAATAGCTGGCATGAATTTGAAGAGTGTGGCATTTTGCACACAGCCTGTAAATGTCAACAACAAAAGGAGTGTGTAAAACATCTATATTGTAGTGATGGCAGTATACTGTGTATATTTATAGTGGCAGTATGGGAAATGATTATTTGGAAATGCTTGAAATGGAAATGATCATTTACTGTGAGGTGAGGTGTGGTTGGGGTGTGGACAGTAGTTGTGCTTTTGTAACGTTGAGGTATGGACAGTCCTGCCTGTTCACATTTTATTCTGTAAAAACTAAATTTTCACTGCTTTTATGGCCTTTTTAGTGGGGAGAACATAGCTAGGATTTAATGATTTAACAAATCTTTTGAATCCTTTGTCCTCCACAATGCTAAATGGCTGGGAGTCCTCAATCACCATGCTGACCAGGTCTTCATCTATTTGAGATTGTTCTCCTGAGGAAAGACAATAAAGACAAAGCACAAATATAAATATCACACACGTAACTTATAACAGTTGTATAATATTGTTATATCATTTAGTAACATTACTGCATGCTATATTATCATTGCATTTGATGGCTCACCTGGTCTTGCTCCACAATCGGTGTTCCTCTTATTCTCATGCAAAGCTCTGTAGTGCCTAAGCATGGATGTTGTTGTTATATCCCAGCTCCCTGGCACATAGCAAACACTTCACCTTGAACAAAAGTCAAGACAGCTCAACATAAATTGTATTGCACCATCAGTATCATGAAAATACATCTTCTGTAGAAATTTACATACCTTGTTGGGAGGAATAAAATCAAAATGTTCCCACACAGGGGAGGACATCCTCCTCTTCTTAGCTGGCTCCATTCTCTCCTGACTTTCCTCACTCTCATAAACCTCCAAACGGTCTCCAAACTCTCTCTAACCGCAACTCTCCATCAAACACCCACATTTTGAATGAAGTCTGAGGGGTTTATATCGCTGTCATATCTCGCGGCAAAGTTCGAACCACTTCATGAACCAGTCACGTGGTACAGCCGGGCAGCGAGGCTTCGGACGTCATCATTTTCAGCTCCTCCCATAAATGAAGCAAGCCTCGATACGCGCTTCGCGGAAACGCCCCCTCCATTACTCGACACACGCTCCGAAGCCTCGATACAGAACGTCCCATCACTAGTTTCATTCAAAATAGTTAACACGCAAGAAGCGTGTGGAAAAACCAAGGCGCAAAATAACTGCCCATGAACTAAGAAAAGTCAAGCGTGCAGCTGCCAAGATGCCACTTGCCACCAGTTTGGCCATATTTCAGAGCTGCAACATCACTGGAGTGCCCAAAAGCACAAGGTGTGCAATACTCAGAGACATAGCCAAGGTAAGAAAGGCTGAAAGACGACCACCACTGAACAAGACACACAAGCTGAAACGTCAAGACTGGGCCAAGAAATATCTCAAGACTGGTTTTTCTAAGGTTTTATGGACTGATGAAATGAGAGTGAGTCTTGATGGGCCAGATGGATGGGCCCGTGGCTGGATTGGTAAAGGGCAGAGAGCTCCAGTCCGACTCAGACGCCAGCAAGGTGGAGGTGGAGTACTGGTTTGGGCTGGTATCATCAAAGATGAGCTTGTGGGGCCTTTTCGGGTTGAGGATGGAGTCAAGCTCAACTCCCAGTCCTACTGCCAGTTTCTGGAAGACACCTTCTTCAAGCAGTGGTACAGGAAGAAGTCTGCATCCTTCAAGAAAAACATGATTTTCATGCAGGACAATGCTCCATCACACGCGTCCAAGTACTCCACAGCGTGGCTGGCAAGAAGGGGTATAAAAGAAGAAAAATGTTGATAGTGAACAGATCAAAACACTGACAGAATCCATGGATGGCAGGCTTTTGAGTGTCTTTGCAAAGAAAGGTGGCTATATTGGTCGCTGATTTGTTTTTGTTTTGTTTTTGAATGTCAGAAATGTATATTTGTGAATGTGGAGATGTTATATTGGTTTTACTGGTAAAAATAAATAATTGAAATGGGTATATATTTGTTTTTTGTTAAGTTGCCTAATAATTATGCACAGTAATAGTCACCTGCACACACAGATATCCCCCTAAAAGAGCTAAAACTAAAAACAAACTAAAAACTACTTCCAAAAACATTCAACTTTGATATTAATGAGTTTTTTGGGTTCATTGAGAACATGGTTGTTGTTCAATAATAAAATTATTCCTCAAAAATACAACTTGCCTAATAATTCTGCACTCCCTGGAATAGCTGACTCGGACTTATCAAAGATTTTTGCTAACGAACACAGACCAGTTCTCCATCAGCCAGAAAAAGCTTTGTTAAGCCCTGGAAAAACACCACTGGACGTTGCTGGTTTTACAAAGCTACAGCTCAACTACGGAGCAAAACAGTCAACAGAGAAGGTCTATGTTGTAAGAAACCTGAGCACTACACTGCTAGGCCTGCCCGCCATTACAGCTCTTGGCCTGCTGGTGCAAGTTGACGCGGTTTCAATGGACACTCTGAAGACTACTTACCCACACCAGGGCCAGTGGTGTTGGTTGAGGACATTCACATTACACCAGGGCCTGTGGTGCTGGCCAATACCATCCACATTACACAAGGGCCTGTGCTACTGGCTGATGCAATCCACATTGCAGCAGGGCCAGTGCTGCCTTTGAGGCCATCTTCACCCATCCAGGGCCAGTGGTGTTGGCTGAGGCCATCTACATTTCACCAGGGCCTGTGGTGCTGGCCAATACCATCCACATTTCACAAGGGCCATTGTTGTTGGCTGTGGCCATCCACATTACACCAGAGCCAGTGTTTCCTTTGAGGTCATCATCACCACACTAGGGCCTCTGCTGCTCTCTGAGGCCATCCACATTACACCCGGGCCTGTGTTGCTGGCTGATGCCATCCACATTTCACCATGGCCAGTCCTCCCTGTGAGGCCATCTTCACCACACCAGGGCCAGTGCTCCCTGTGAGGCCACCTTCACCACACAAGGGCCTGTGCTACTGGCTGATGCCATCTACATTACACCAGGGCCTGTGGTGTTGGCTAAGGCCATCCACATTACACCAGGGTCTGTGGTGCTGGCCATTACCAGCCACATTTCACCAGGGTCAGTGTTGTTAGATGAGGCCATCCACATTACAACAGGTCCTGTGCTAATGGCTGAGGCCAACTACATTTCACCAGGGCATGTACTCCCTGTGAGGCCTGTGGTGCTGGCCAATACGATTCAAATTCAAATTTTATTTGTCACGTACACAGTCATACACAGTACGATATGTAGTGAAATGCTTGGACAACTGCTCGTGACCTAAAGAAAACAAAAAAGAAAAAGGCTATGAATAAGATAGGAAATAAATATGAAAAATTAAAAAGGGTAAATTTAACTAGGAAGGAATAAAATATAAATTAAGGTTAAAAATGAAATAACTGTACAACACAAATTAGAATGAAGGGTAAATTTAACTGGGAAAGAATAAGATAAAATATATAAATTAAAGTTGAAAATAAAATAACTGTACAACAAAATACACAGTATAGAACCATATAAGAATGTATGAAGAAATATAAATAAATAAATATATACACAATAACAGCAGCTGTACAAGTATTAACTGGAAATGAAGAATATAATGTCCAGTGTTGTGCAATCCACATTATTTAGTGTCTTGTGCAGTGCAAATATGCTTAAAGTGATTAAGTGATGAAGTGAAAACAATGTCCAGAATGTCCAGTGTGTGTGTAAGAACTATATGTGAGGGTCAGTACTGTGTGGTGGTGTGATTGAGAGACCGTATCGCCTGCGTGAAGAAGCTCCTCCTCAGTCTCTCTGTGTTGGTCTTCAGGGAGCGGAATCGCTTTCCTGACCTCAACAGAGAGAACAGTCCGTTGTTGGGATGGCTGAGGTCCTTCACGATCTTCCTGGCCTTGGTCCAGCACCGCCTGCTGTAGATTGAGTGCAGGTCAGGGAGCTCGGAGTGGATGGTGCGCTCAGCTGACCGCACAACCCTCTGTAGAGCTCGTCTGTCCTGCATCGTGCTGTTCCCGAACCAGGTTAAGATGTTTCCCGCCAGGATGCTCTCTATGGTGCACGAGTAAAAGTTCCTGAGCACCTTGGAGGGCAGTTGGAAGTCTCTCAAGCGTCTGAGGTGGTAGAGATGCTGACGGGCCTTTTTCACCACGTTGTTGATGTGACAGGACCATGACAGGTCCTGCGTGATGTGAACTCCGAGGTATTTGAAGCTGTCCACTCTCTCCACTGGGCACTCGTTGATGACGGGGGTCTGGTAGTTCCTCTCCTGCTTAGTGCTGAAGTCCACTATCAGCTCCTTTGTCTTACTGACGTTTAGAAGGAGGTTGTTCCTCTGGCACCAGTTCTCCAGATTCCTAATCTCCTTCAGGTAGGCTGTCTCGTTGTTATCAGAGATCAGGCCCACCACGACGGTGTCATCAGCAAACTTGATGATGGTGGTGGAGCTGGTAGTGGCCACACAGTCATATGCAGTGTTGGGACTAACGCGTTATTAAGTAACGCGTTACAGTAACTACGTTATTATTGTGGTAACGAGCACGGTAACTAGTTATTATGCCAAAACCGGGAACGCGTTACTCGTTACTGGGATTTAGATAGGCTCGTTATTCGTTACTTCGTGTGGTGGCTATCGCGGAGCTTCCACAGATTCAATAACATTAGCAAGTGGTGGAAGCCAGCAGGTGGATGAAGGAAAAGGGAGGCAAGAGGAGAGACCCGAAGCGGCCGCTGGTCCGAGAGTGTCAGGTGAACTGAACTTCAGGTAAGAATTTATGACCTGCAGTCTCTCTGGGTCAGATATAAACCAAGTTTAGGTGGAGTTTATTTTCGTTATGCTGACTTTTTCGTACTGCGTGCTAGCTAGCATGACGGAGTTTCTATACAGCTGGGTGGGCGCTATGTTACTGATGTTGAACTTTATTTTGTTCATAAGGTTAATTATTAGAGTTGCCACCCGTCCTGTAAAAAACGGAATCGTCTCGTATTCAGAGAAAATATTACGCGTTTCGTATTTAGGTGAAAAGGAACAGTTTGTCCCGGACTTCAGCTACAATGAAAAAGACACAAAGCTGGAGTTACTGTGTGTCTTTGCTGCACAGCTGCCTCTTCTCCTCTCATCCTCTCCCCCTCCCTCTCCTGTTTCTACTTCAATCATGAAACTGATCAATGATCAGCTGATCGGCTTTTCTCTCTTGTTTATTTATCGCCCACTTTGCGCCAGAAAGAGGAAACCAGCGGATGTCGCGCTAAACAACAGCAGCACGTTTAAGCTTGATCAGCTGTTGTTAGAATTTATTTAATATTAATTTCTATTATCAGCTGATGTTTGCTGGAGCCACAGCCGTAAAAGCTGCTGGTCATGATATGGTTTGGTTATGTGGTGAGAGGGAAACATGAAGATGAAACCAGGAGATGTCCTTACTGAATCATCAGAGCTGAACAGGTGATGGAGAAACAGGTTTACCTTTTAGGTGACATGAATGAGTTGAAGGGAAGTTATGAACTGTTTCTGAGAGACAAATAACCCCAGGATCCTTTTCTAAGCAGCTGACAGCTTGTTACTGTGCAGGGGCGGGTCTAGCAAAGTGTTGCCAGGGGTCCATGTAGGGCATTAAAAGGGAAAGGGGGGCACAAGGAAATACTTTCTTATTCTCACTTAAAATGTCTCACTCAAAAAATAATTATGAGTCTTACAACAAACGATTGATAGATTGATACATATATACCATCAGAACAGTGTACATCACTGTCACAACAGTGTTTATTTTCATTCAAAGGCTTTATGATTTTTCCTATAATGGTGGGCCGCTCTCTAGTCAAAATGCCCGGGACGATTTTTTTGTCCCAGTCCAGCCCTGTAAGCAGCTCATCTGCAGTCTGGTGTTACCTACATCTTCCTATTCAGGAGGCAGAATTTCAGAGTTCTGAGTACAATCGAAAGCACCACGACTGCAGTTTTTGTGTTGGATGTAAAAAGCAGGCTAGGACAGAATCAGGTGTGGGATTTCTCTCGTGGAAATGTGCACATTATTTTTTCCTTTCTATTGGTAGGTGGCACAGTGCACTTGTGGCAAGTAAGCAAGCTAGAAGACTGGCAATCTTGCTGGGTATCCAGTTACGGAAGGAACACATTAACAAGAGAATTCTGAGTTAAACCAAAGTTACTTTCCCTAGTAACTAGTTACTCTGAAAGTAACGAGTAACTTGAAGTAACTGAGTTACTTTTGATAGAAGTAACTAGTAATGTAACTAAGTTACTAATTTAAAGTAACTTACCCAACACTGGTCATATGTGTACAAAGAGTACAGCAGGGGGCTCAGAACACACCCCTGGGGGGCTCCAGTGCTGAGAGTGGTGGAGGCTGAGACATGTCCGCCCATACTGCCTGTGGTCTGCCAGTTAGGAAGTTGGAGATCCACTGACACATAGATGAGCTGAGTCCCAGATGCTCCAGCTTGGTGGTGAGTGTGTAGGGAATTATGGTGTTAAATGCAGAGCTGTAGTCTATGAAGAGCATTTTAACATAATTCCCCCTTCTAGTGTCCAAGTGAGTGAGTGATGTGTGGAGGAGATGAGAGATGGATCTCATCATGGATCGATCCACAATTCACCAGGGCCAGTGTTGTTGGCTGAGGCCATACACATTACACCACGGACAGTTCTTCCTGTGAGGCCATCTTCACCACACCAGGGCCACTGTTGTTGGCTGAGGCCATACACATTACACCAGGGCCTGTGGTGCTGGCCAATACCATCCACATTTCACCAGGGCCTGTGCTGCTGTCTGAGGCCATCCACATTACACCAGGAACTGTGTTTCCTTTGAGGCCATCTTCACCCCACCAGTGCCTCTTCTGCCCACCTGGGCCTGTGGTTCTGTCCGATATCATGCACATTTCACCAGGGCCTGTGTTCATGGTTGAGGCCAACTACATTTCATCAGGGCCTGGGTTGTTGGCTGATACCATCCACAGTACACAAGGCCCTCTGCTACTGGCTGAGGCCAACTATATTACACCAGGGCCTGTGGTGCTGGCCAATACCATCCACATTACACCAGCGCCCGTGGTGTTGGCTTAGGCCATCCACGTTTCACCACTGCCAGTGCTTCCTGTGAGGTCATCGTCACCAGTTCGCAGTCTGTTCTGCTTGCTGATGCCATCCACATTACACAAGGGCCAGTGATTCCTGTGAGGCCATCTTCACACACTAGGGCCGGTGCTTCTGGCTGATGAAATCCACATTGCACCAGGGCCTGTGTTGCTGGCTGAGGCCAACTCCATTTCACCAGGGCGTATGTTGCTGGCTAAGGCCATCTACATTTCACCAGGGCCTGTGCTACTCGTTGATGCCATCCACAATACACAATGGCCTGTGATTACTGTGAGGCCATCTTCACCAAACCAGGGCCATTGTTGTTGGCTTTGGCCATCCACATTACACCAGAGCCAGTGTTTCCTGTGAGGTCATCATCACCACACCAGTGCCAGTGCATCTGGATTGGGCCAACTAGATTTAACCAGGGCCTGTGTTTCTGGCTGATGCCATCCACATTTCACAAGAGCCAGTGCTTCATTTGTGGCCATATTCCAAATACCAGGGCCTGTGCTGCTGGCTGATACCATCCACATTACACCAGAGCCTGTGCTACTGGCTGAGGCCAACTATATTTCAATAGGGCCTGTGCTACTGGTTGATGCCATCCACATTACACCAGGGCCAGTGGTGTTGGCTAAGGCCATTCACATTACACCAGGGTGTGTGGTGCTGATCAATACCATCCATATTTCACCAGGGAGAGTGTTGTTAGATGAGGCCATTAACATTACAACAGGGCCTGTGCTACTGGCTGAGGTCAACAACATTTCACCAGGGCGTGTGTTGCCGGCTGAGGCCATCTAAATTTCACCAGGCACTGTGGTCTTTGCTTAGGCCATCCACATTACAAAAGGTCCTGTGCTAATGCCTGAGGCCAACTACATTGCAGCAGGGCCAGTGCTGCCTTTGAGGCCATCTTCACCCATCCAGGGCCAGTGGTGTTGGCTGAGGCCATCCACACTACACCAGGGTCTTTGGTGCTGGCCATTACCATCCACATTTCACAAGGGCCATTGTTGTTGGCTGTGGCCATCCACATTACACCAGAGCCAGTGTTTCCTTTGAGGTCATCATCACCACACTAGGGCCTGTGCTGCTCTCTGATGCTATCCATATTACACCCGGGCCTGTGTTGCTGGCTGATGCCATCCACATTTCACCAGGGCCTGTGTTGCTGGTTGATGCAATCCAAATTTAACCAGGGCGTGTGCTACTGGCTGAGGACAGCTAAATTTCACCAGGGCGTGTGTTGCTGGCTGAGGCCATCTACATTTCACCAGGGCGTGTGTTGCTGGCTGAGGCCATCTACATTTCACCAGGGCGTGTGTTGCTGGCTGAGGCCAACCACATTACAGCAGGGCCTTTGGTGCTTTCCGATACCATCCACATTTCACCAGGGCCAGTGGTGCTGGCCATTACCATCCACATTTCACCAGAGCCAGTGTTACTGGCTGAGGCAAACTACATTTCACCAGGTCCTGTGTTGGGGGCTGATACCATCCACAATACACAAAGGCCTGTGCTACTGGCTGATTCCATCCACATTACACCAGGGTCAGTGCTCCGTGTGAGGCCATCTTCACCACACCAAAACTTTGCTTCTGCCTTAGGCATTATTTATCAGACCAGGGCCTGTGCTATTGGCTGATGCCATCCTCATTATACTAGGTCATGTGCACCCTGTGAGGCCATCTTCACCACACCAGGGCCTTTATTGCTGGCTGAGGCCATCCACATTGCACCAGGGCTAATGTTCACTGTGAGGCCATCTTCACGACACCAGGGCCTGTGCTGCTTTCTGAGGCCATCTAAATTTGACCAGAGACTGCGTTGCTGGCTGAGGCCATGTACATTTCACCAGGGCCTGTGTTGCTGGCCGATGCCATCTACATTACACCAGGGCCTTTGGTGCAGGCCAATACCATCCACATTTCACCAGGGCCTGTGTTGCTGGTTGATGCAATCCAAATGTAACCAGGGCCTTTGCTACTGGCTGAGGCCAGCTAAATTTCACCAGGGCGTGTGTTGCTGGCTGAGGCCATCTACATTTCACCAGGGCGTGTGTTGCTGGCTGAGGCTTTCCACATTACAGCAAGGCCTTTGGTGCTTTCGATACCATCCACATTTCACCAGGGCCACTGGTGTTGGCTAAGGCCATCCACATTACACCAGGGTCTGTGGTGCTGGCCATTACCATCCACATTTCAACAGAGCCAGTGTTACTGGCTGATGCAAACTACATTTCACCAGGTTCTGTGTTGGTGGCTCATACCATCCACAATACACAAAGACCTGTGCTATTGGCTGATGCCATACACAATACACAAGGGCCTGTGCTACTGGCTGATTCCATCCACATTACACCGGGGTCAGTGCTCCCTGTGAGGCCATCTTCACCACAAAAGTAACTGTGTTTCTGCCTGAGGCCAACTTTACCAGACCAGGGCCTGTATTGCTGGCTGAGGCCATCCACATTACAACAGGGCTAGTGCTCCCTGTGAGGCCAACATCACGAGAGCAGGGCCTGCGCTGCTGTCTGAGGCCATCTACATTTGACCAGATCCTGCATTGCTGGCTGATGCCATCCACATTACACCAGGGCCTGTGTTGCTGGCTGAGGCCATTTACATTTCACCAGGGCCTGTGTTGTTAGCTGAGGCCAACTACATTTAAACAGGGCCTGTGTTGCTGGCTGATGAATCCACAATACACCAGGGCCTCTGCTAGTCACTGATGCCATCCACATTTCACCATGGCCAGAGCTCCCTGTGAGGCCATCTTCACAACACCAGGGCCTGTGCTGCTGGCTGAGGCCATCTTCACCAGACCAGGGTCTTTGCTGCTGGCTGATGCCATCCAAATTACACCAAGGACAGTGTTTCCTGTGAGTCCATCTTCACCAGACCAGGGCCTGTGCTGCTGGCTGATACCATCCACATTACACAAGGGCCTATGCTACTCGTCATCCACATTACCCACGGGCCTCTGTTGCTGGCCGAAACCATCTACATTACAGCAGGGCCTGTGGTGTTGGCCAATACCATTCACATTTCACCAGGGCCAGTGTTGCTTGCTGAGGCCATCCACATTGCACCAGGGACAGTGGTGCTGGCCATTACCATCCACATTTCACCAGGGCCAGTGTTGGTAGATGAGGTCATCCACATTACAACAGGGCCTGTATTGCTGGCTTAGGCCATCCACATTGCACCAGGGCTAGTGCTCCCTGTGAGGCCAACATCACGACAGCAGGGCCTGCGCTTCTGTCTGAGGTCATATACATTTCACCAGAGCCTGTGTTGCTGGCTGACGCGATCCACATTACACCAGAGCCTGTACTACTCGTTGATGCCATCCACATTAAACCAGGGCCTGTGGTGCTGGCTGAAACCATCCACATTTCACCAGGGCCTGTGTTGCTGGCTGATAAGATACGATAAGATAAGATAACCTTTATTAGTCCCACACGTGGGAAATTTGTTTTGTCACAGCAGGAAGTGGACAGTGCAAAAGTTATGACGCAAAAATTAGAATACAATAAGAATAAATACAGTACACAGCTGTACAGAATAGAATAAAATAATATACTATATACAGTAGAATAAAATAGAATAAAAATATACAATAAGATAAAAATAGAATACGAATGCTATATACAACTGAGTAAAAATACAACGATGCCAGAAAAGATTATTGCACTTAGTGTTATTGCACATGTGTGGATGTGTGTGTTTGTTCAGTTAAAGTCTTTGTTGTGGAGTCTGACAGCAGTGGGGAGGAAAGACCTGCGAAATCTCTCCGTCCCACACCGTGGGTGCCGCAGTCTCCCACTGAAGGAGCTGCTCAGTGCTGTCACAGTCTGCTGCATGGGGTGGGAGACGTTGTCCAACAGGGATGACAGCTTAGCCGCCGTTCTCCTGTCACTCACCACCTCCACTGGGTCCAGAGGGCATCCTAGAACAGAGCTGGCCCTTCGGATCACCCTGTTCAGTCTCTTCCTGTCCCCAGCAGAGATGCTGCCGCCCCAGCAGACCACACCATAAAAGATAGCAGAAGCCACCACAGAGTCATAGAAGGTCTTCAGGAGTGGGCCCTCCACCCCAAACGACCTGAGTCTCCGCAGCAGGTACAGCCTGCTCTGCCCTTTCCTGTAGAGGGCGTCTGAGTTATGAGTCCAGTCCAGTCTGTTGTTCAGATGAACACCAAGGTACCTGTAGCTGTCCACAGCCTCAATGTCCATATCCTGGATGTTCAGTGGTTGCAGTGGAGAATGCTTGTGCCTGCGGAAGTCTACCACCAGCTCCTTGGTTTTACTGGCGTTGATCTGGAGGTAGTTCAGCTGGCACCAGTCCACAAAGTCTTGAGTCAGTCCTCTGTACTCCTTGTCGTCCCCATCAGTGATGAGGCCGACTATTGCAGAGTCATCAGAGAACTTCTGCAGGAAGAACTGGGTGGAATTGTGGGAGAAGTCTGCAGTGTAGATGGTGAAGAGGAACGGAGCCAGAACCGTTCCCTGTGGGGCCCCCGTACTGCAGACGACCCTGTCCGACACACAGCCCTGAGTCCTCACATACTGTGGTCGGTCGGTGAGGTAGTCCAAAATCCACAATACACATGTGATCCACAATACACAATGGCCTGTTCTACTGGCTGATGGCATCCCCAATACACGAGGGCCAGTGGTGCTGGCTGATGCCATCCAATTTGCAGCAGGGCCAGTGATTCCCGTGAGTCCATCTTCACCAGACCAGTGCCTGTGGTGCTGGCCAATACCATCCACATTTCACCAGGGCCAGTGTTGTTAGATGAGGCCATCCATATTTCAATAAGGCCTCTGCTACTGGCTGAGGCCAACTACATTTAACCAGGGCGTATGTTGCCGGCTGAGGACATCTACATTTCACCAGGGCCTTTGGTGCTGGCCTATACCATCCACATTTCACCAGGGCCTGTGTTGCTGGCTTAGCCCATCCACAAGACACAAGGGAGTGTGTTGTTAGCTGTTGCCATCCACAATACACAAGGGCCTGTGCTACTGGCTGATGCCATCCACATTGCGCCGGGGCCAGTGGTCTTGGATGAGGACATTCACATTACACCAGGGCCTGTGTTGCTGGCTGAGGCCATTCACATTGCACCAGGGCCTGTGCTCCCTGTGAGGCCATCTTCAGCACACCAGGGCCTGTGCTGCTATCTGAGGCCATCTATATTTCACCAGGGCATGTGCTCCCTGTGAGGCCACCTTCAGCACACCCGGGCCTGTGTTGCTGGCTGATGCCATCCACATTACATCAGGGCCTGTGGTGCTTGCCAATACCATCCACATTTCACCAGGGCCTGTGGTGCTTGCCGATACCATCCACATTTCACCAGGGCCACTGTTGTTGGCTAAGGCCATCCACATTACACCAGGGTCTGTGGTACTGGACATTACCATCCACATTTCACCAGGGCCAGTGTTGTTAGATGAGGCCATCCACATTACAACAGGGCCTGTGCTACTGGCTGAGGCTAACCAAATTTCACCAGGGAGTATGTTGCCGGCTGAGGCCATTTACATTTCACCAGGGCCTGTGTTCAAGGCTGAGGCCAACTACATTTTACCAGGTCCTGTGTTGGTGGCTGATGCTATCCACAATACACAAAGACCTGTGCTACTTGCTGATTCCATCCCCATTACACCAGGGCCAGTGGTGTTGGCTGAGGACATGCACAATACACCAGGGCCTTTGGTGCTGGCCAGTACCATCCACATTACACCAGGGACAGTGCTGTTGGCTAAGGCACTCCACATTTCACCAGGGCCTGTGGTGCTTGCCGATACCATCCATATTTCACCAGGCACACTGGTGTTGGCTAAGGCCTTCCATATTACACCAGGGAATGTGCTGTTTGCTGAGGCCATCCAGATTACACCAGGGCCTGTGCTTCTTGCCGATACCATCCCCATTTCACCAGGGCCATTGGTGTCGAGGTCAGTGCTCCCTGTGAGGCCATCTTCACCACAAAAGTAACTGTTGTTAGGTTTTGTATTGTTGATTGTCATTTATGCTTAGAAATATTTACCCACATATGCTTAGAAGTGTATAATCATTTGTAGATTGAAAGAATGTCTCATCCTAGGAGGTCTTTAACGGCTCTGAGTAGCATGAAGGGGGAGTGCGTTCACTCCCTCTACAGAGTGTTCTGGCATAGATCACACACCTCCTAGGAGAGGTCGTATCTTCTCTTTCTGATATATGGTTTAGCAAACACATGTATATCTGTTTAAGTATAAGAGCCTTTTGTTCAGATGGACCCGCTCCTGGCACCAGCGTTTGGGGAGTCTTCACAGGGTCACACTTTGACCTCACACACACACACACACACACACACACACACACACACACACACACACACACACACACACAGTATTCTTTGTTCACATGTATACCTATGTAAGATGTCATATGTTAATGACCCTATGCATATTCATGTGACCACAATAAAAGGAGTGCTATGGGGAGCCTGGCTGAGAGTCTGACGGAGGTCAAGTGGTGGAACGACACTCGGCTCCAGGCAGGACTCCCTCATGCATGAGTAACATGAAGAACTTTGCCTACTCGTGTCTTGCTTCGCTGTGTAATTATATTGTCCTCAACGTTCCAGCGGATAGGTTCAAGCTACAAACCTATCATTAATTGGTCCTTCGAGCCGGATCCCTGGAGTCGACATTCACCGAGGGGAGAAGAGGCACGCTGAAAGACTGACGTCAGCCAGGAAGTTCCTGTGGATTCGCTGTCTGTCTTTTCTCCTCGATGAATGACGATCGGCGGGATTCGAGGCTGATATTACACGCTAAGCAACACCGAGTAAGTTGAGAGAGCGACTCTATAACCGCAGAACTGGGTTAGTGTCCCGAAAAAGAGGTTTTGGTTAAATCGCCCAAGGGCCCAAGCGTCCGGTGAGTGTCCGGTTTTGAAATCGCCCTGGGTGTGTGTCCCCCGAGCGTCCCTTCATTGGGTTTTGTCACGCAACTGGGTGAGCGTCCCACAACTGGGTCAGGGTCCCGAGCGGTCCGGTGTGAGTCCGGAGTAGGCCTATTTTGTGTTGTTGTCGTCGTCGTCGTTGTTGTTGTTGTTGTGTGAGTGTGTGCGGAGCAGAACACGTGGTCTGTGACACCGACTGTTGTTGTTATCATGGGTTTCTAAGCAACCAAGAGTGAGTCGGAGGGAGACAGACGTTTGTGCTGGACTTTGCTCCTGGCAGCACAAAGTATTTAAATAAAAATGTGAGAGAGCGGCGGCTCAACAGCTGCGCGCGTTCACGCGAGCACGGTCGTGCGGGTTTCACGCGGACCTGAGCCGTGCGGTTAATCGCAGGCTTATAAATGGAAGAGATTCAAATGTCAAAAGTTTTCAGAAAACACACCAGCCTTGAAGAGCGTGTGGAGAAGGCCTGCCACATCAGCAGCACTTGAGATGTGCTGTGGTGAATGGCTTTCCCCCACCCCTTGCTGACACAAAATGTTTATTCTTTAGCTTGCCCTGATCGACAGCAGCCTGTGTGCCAGACCATAAAATTTAATTGAGGTGGATAATTGTTAAAAGTTGCTCAAATTCAGTACAATGACATATGAGGTGAAGTGATATAGGCAAATATTTAAACTAATGAAGTGCATAGAGGCACTTGATCTGTGTGAAAGACTGTCGTCTTATTATGAGCTATTGTTGAGATATAGAGCACACCTGTGAAAACAACTAATATGCTGAACCCTGTATGAAACATCTAAAAGTACATGATGGAGAAGCTGAATTGAATATGAAAGTGTAAGACTTTGCCACTGTGGGCAGAGCATGAAACTACTGTGTGATGTTGCGTTGCGGTTTTTTTCTTCTGAGCTGATGAGCAAGCTACACATTATCAGATCAAGAGCTGTCTGAGAACTACTCAAAGAGAGGGAAACAGAGCTCTGATAACTGTGATAACTGGAGTGTGCAGCGTTTCCGTGAGCAGTTTTTCTGCATCTTGACTCATGTGTGTGGAGTGTTCATAGCATCAGCATCATGTTTTTGTTTATTTGTTTTGTTGGGTTGAAAATAATTAAATAAACTTGTGATCATACATATGGATCACCATGGCACATATCATCAGCCATATGATTTATTTATGCAGATGAAAAAGTGAGTGTGAATGTGTTTGACGTCACAGTGTTTTTGTGCGCTGTGTAAAAGAATTTATATTGTAGATGAAAAATAATAATAGGAAAAAGGTTTTGTGTTGATCAACCAAGAACAACTACAATCTTATTTTCTGCTTTTAAGAAAAGACAAAAAAAAGCAGTGATGATAATAATGAACATGTCTTAGTTTGTCACTTTCAGGTGAAAAGCAGACCTGAATCAATTTTCCACATGCAGCAGTCGGAAGAAAGTTATAGTTTAACATCATTGGAAACATGCAGGCCAAGTTTCTGGCTGACTTATTTACAGTACCATGTGTCTCTCAACCTCACAATCAAGCTCTCACTCCTCCCTGAAGACAAGGAATGCAGCTCCAAAGCAATAACATGATAAAGAGACAGCAGCAAGTCCTAAGCAAAGAGTCCCAGCAAAGCAGCAGCAATGTGGACAAACAGCATCAGAGAAGAAGAGCAAACCCATCATCCTGACTTATCGGATGAATGGCACTGTGTTTACAACAAGCTGAAACTTCACTGTGCATGTGAAGAAAACGTTTGAGGAGAACTGAACAGTTGGAGTTTGACATTTGCCACCTGTGGAGTAAAATGGCAAGAAGAGACAGTGGAATACAGGACAAAGCTGAAGGAGAACTGCCGGCTGTTGGACTGTTGAAGTGGGAGAGGACAACAGAGTGAGAGGACACAGAGTGAGTAAGTAGAACACAGAGGAGTGCTGGTGTTAAATGTGGGGAAATCAAAATTTGGGTTAGCAAACCTGGGGAAAAGAAAACTGACTGCTTAAGTTGGAAAATTGTGAAGGGGTCTGAAACACTGCAAAAATAGAAACATATACAAAATCACACACACAAGCACAACATGCATTAACCCTACTAACACTTCCAAACACAAGAGAGCTTATGAAGATTAGACAACATCTTAAGCGTGTGAGTCTGTTTATCATCTTGTCCAAGTCACCTCGTGTGATGCCAATACCAGTGGACTCATAGCACATTAGTTAAGAAATGATCAAATAGCAGAGAAGTGTGTAGAAAAGGCAGCTTTAAGAACATGCTCTGTTGGATATGCAGCTCCACAGACATGCATTAAACCTGCCTAATAACACAAACACACATGCAATGAAAATCAGCTTGTTATCTTTCATCAGTGTTAAAATAGTGTCAATTTAGCAGACACTTGTTATCAAATGCTGAATTTATCCAATGCAAAAAACTGACTCTCTAGGTTGCAGGACAACAGTTTAACTTTTGTGGGAAAAAAGATTCTGGTTTGACCAACCAGTGATCAGATAATAAATTTAGTTGTTAACATAGTAAATTGGGAGAAGCTTCCTGCTTGATTGATGCAGCACAAGTTTACTACTAAATTTACTGTATGAGGGAAATTCTCTTTTAGTGATAACATTTTGAACATGCATTTCTGTTGTCCTGTCATCCTAGTGGGTTAATAGCTGATTCAAATTAGTTGATCGTTCTTAGATTAATGAAAGGTGATTGAATTCTAGCACGAGTGAATGGGATGTGTTGGAGTTGTTGTGTGTTGAGTGGAGACTCTAAAACACTGAGTTTCCTGCTTTGATGTGCGAGTGAATCCTGTATTTAGATACACAACTCTGAATACGTCAGAACAAACTTTTTTTTTTGTGAAGTGCATGACAGCATGTCACATGTTTTATGATGAAAGGAAAAGGAAAACTGAATAGATCTGTGGCCTAAATGAGTGAAGAGCACAGACCTGGTGACTAAACTCATAGCTAATAAGACATTAGGCTTATGTTGTGTGTTGTGCAGCTGATGGTTGGCTTGGAGTGAATCTAGCTGATGATTCTTCTCCTGTTGTGAAGTTGATGCACACCCGGAGGAAGCACCACCAAGCTGAGATGTTTTTGAAAATGTTACTTTCTTATTTCAACTATTACATTAACAATTTCTTTGTTTGCTCGTAGGATGCAGTTTGCCATTGGATGAGATTAATGAGAAATGGGATAACTGCTGATACATTTGTTAAACTGTGTACTTTTACAGTAATTTAGGGTAATTTGACATATGCTGAGTATAAAAATGTTTGCATTGAAACTATCAGACATGAGGTATTCATAACTGGGAACTTTTCTAGCATAATTGTCAAAAAGGGGGGAATGTTAGGTTTCGTATTGTTGATTGTCATTTATGCTTAGAAATATTTACCCACATATGCTTAGAAGTGTATAATCATTTGTAGATTGAAAGAATGTCTCATCCTAGGAGGTCTGTAACGGCTCTGAGTAGCATGAAGGGGGAGTGCGTTCACTCCCTCTACAGAGTGTTCTGGCATAGATCACACACTTCCTAGGAGAGGTCGTATCTTCTCTTTCTGATATATGGTTTAGCAAACACACGTATATCTGTTTAAGTATAAGAGCCTTTTGTTCAGATGGACCCGCTCCTGGCACCTTCACATGTTAACACCTTGACCTCTCACACACACACACACACACACACACACACACACACACACACACACACACACACACACACACACACACACACACATACACAGTATTCTTTGTTCACATGTATACCTATGTAAGATGTCATATGTTAATGACCCTATGCATATTCATGTAACCACAATAAAAGGAGTGCTATGGGGAGCCTGGCTGAGAGTCTGACGGAGGTCAAGTGGTGGAACGACACGCGGCTCCAGGCAGGACTCCCTCATGCATGAGTAGCATGAAGAACTTTGCCTACTCGTGTCTTGCTTCGCTGTGTAATTATATTGTCCTCAACGTTCCAGCGGATAGGTTCAAGCTACAAACCTATCAATTGTGTTTCTGCCTGAGGCCAACTTTACCAGACCAGGGCCTGCACTGCTGTCTGAGGCCATCTACATTTGACCAGAGCCTGCATTGCTGGCTGATGCCATCCACACTACACCAGGGCCTGTGTTGCTGGCTGAGGCCATTTACATTTCACCAGGGCCTGTGTTGTTAGCTGAGGCCAACTACATTTAAACAGGGCCTGTGTTGCTGGCTGATGAATCCACAATACACCAGGGCCTGTGCTAGTCGCTGATGCCATTCACATTTCACCATGGCCAGAGCTCCCTGTGAGGCCATCCACAACACTAGGGCCTGTGCTGCTGGCTGAGGCCATCTTCAAAAGACGAGGGTCTTTGCTGCTGGCTGATGCCATCCAAATTGCACCAGGGACAGTGATTCCTGTGAGTCCATCTTCACCAGACCAGGGCCTGTGCTGCTGGCTGATACCATCCACATTACACAAGGGCCTTTGCTACGCGTCATCCACATTACCCACGGGCCTGTGTTGCTGGCCGAAACCATCTACATTACAGCAGGGCCTGTGGTGTTGGCCAATACCATTCACATTTCACCAGGGCCAGTGTTTCTTGCTGAGGCCATCCACATTACACCAGGGACAGTGGTGCTGGCAATTACCATCCACATTTCACCAGGGCCAGTGTTGGTAGATGAGGTCATCCACATTACAACAGGGCCTGTATTGCTGGCTGAGGCCATCCACATTGCACCAGGGCCAGTGGTGTTGGATGAGAACATTCACATTACACCAGGGCCTGTGTTGCTGTCTGAGGCCATTCACATTGCACCAGGGCCTGTGTTCCCTGTGAGGCCATCTTCAGCACACCAGGGCCTGTGCTGCTGTCTGAGGCCATCTATATTTCACCAGAGCCTGTGCTACTGGCTGAGGCTAACGACATTTCACCAGGGAGTATGTTGCCGGCTTAGGTCATCTACATTTCACCAGGGCCTGTGTTCATGGTTGAGGCCAACTACATTTAAACAGAGCTTGTGTTGGTGGCTGAGGTATCCACAATACACAACGGCCTGTGTTGCTGGCTGATGCCATCCAATTTGCAGCAGGGCCAGTGATTCCTGTGAGTCCATCTTCACCACACCAGGGCCTGTGGTGCTGGCCAATACCATCCACATTACACCAGGGACAGTGCTTCCTGTGTGGCCATCTTAACCACACTAGGGCCGGTGGTGTTGGCTAAGGCTATCCACATTACACCAGGGTCTGTGGTACTGGCCAGTACCATCCACATTTCACCACGGCCAGTGTTGTTAGATGAGGCCATTCACATTACACCAGGTCCTGTGCTGCTGGCAGAGGCAATCCACATTACACCATGGCCTGTTCTTCCTGTGAGGCCATCTTCAACACACCAGGGGCTGTGCTGCTGGCTGATGCTATCCACATTACATCAGGGTCTGTGGTGCAGGCCAATACCATCCTCATTTCACGAGGGCCTGTGGTGCTTGCCGATACCATCCACATTTCACCAGGGCCAATGTTGTTGGCTAAGGCAATCCACATTACAACAGGGTCTGTGGTACTGGACATTACCATCCACATTTCACCAAGGCCAGTGTTGTTAGATGAAGCCATCCACATTACAACAGGGCCTGTGCTACTGGCTGAGGCTAACCAAATTTCACCAGGGAGTATGTTTCCGGCTGAGGCCATTTACATTTCACCAGGGCCTGTGTTCAAGGCTGAGGCCAACTACATTTCACCAGGTCCTGTGTTGGTGGCTGATGCCATCCACAATACACAAAGACCTGTGCTACTTGCTGATGCCATCCCCATTACACCAGGGCCAGTGGTGTTGGCTGAGGCCATCCAGATTACACCAGGGCCTGTGCTGCTTGCCGATACCATCCACATTTCACCAGGGCCATTGGTGTCGGCTAAGGCCATCCACATTTCTCCAGAGCGTATGTTCCCGACTAAGGCCATCTACATTTAACCGGGGCCTGTGTTCATGGCTGAGTCCAACTATATTTCACCAGATCCTGTGTTGGTGGCTGGTGCCATCTACATTACACCGGGGCCTTTGGTGCTGGCCAATACCATCCACATTTCACTAGGGCCTGTGTTGCTGGTTGATGCAATCCAAATTTAACCAAGGCCTTTGCTACTGGCTGAGGCCAGCTAAATTTCACCAGGGCGTGTGTTGCTGGCTGAGGCCATCTACATTTCACCAGGGCGTGTGTTGCTGGCTGAGGCTTTCCACATTACAGCAAGGCCTTTCGTGCTTTCCGATACCATCCACATTTCACCATGGCCAGAGCTCCCTGTGAGGCCATCTTCACAACACCAGGGCCTGTGCTGTTGGCTGAGGCCATCTTCACCAGACCAGGGTCTTTGCTGCTGGCTGATGCCATCCAAATTACACCAGGGACAGTGATTTCTGTGAGTCCATCTTCACCAGACCAGGGCCTGTGCTGCTGGCTGATACCATCCACATTACACAAGGGCCTTTGCTACTCGTCATCCACATTACCGACGGGCCTGTGTTGCTGGCCGAAACCATCTACATTACAGCAGGGCCTGTGGTGTTGGCGAATACCATTCACATTTCACCAGGGCCAGTGTTGCTTGCTGAGGCCATCCACATGGCACCAGGGACAGTGGTGCTGGGCATTACCATCCACATTTCACCAGGGCCAGTGTTGGTAGATGAGATCATCCACATTACAACAGGGCCTGTATTGCTGGCTGAGGCCATCCACATTGCACCAGGGCTAGTGCTCCCTGTGAGGCCAACATCACGACAGCAGGGCCTGCGCTGCTGTCTGAGGTCATCTACATTTCACCAGAGCCTGTGTTGCTGGCTGATGCGATCCACATTACACCAGAGCCTGTGCTACTCGTTGATGCCATCCACATTAAACCAGGGCCTGTGGTGCTGGCTGAAACCATCCACATTTCACCAGGGCCTGTGTTGCTGGCCCAGCCCATCCACAATACACAAGGGAGTGTGTTGATGGCTGATGCCATCCACATTGCACCGGGGCCAGTGGTGTTGGATGATGCCATCCAATTTGCAGCAGGGCCAGTGATTCCTGTGAGTCCATCTTCACCACACCAGGGCCTGTGGTGCTGGCCAATACCATCCACATTACACCAGGGACAGTGCTTCCTGTGTGGCCATCTTAACAACACTAGGGCCGGTGGTGTTGGCTAAGGCCATCCACATTACACCAGGGTCTGTGGTACTGGCCATTACCATCCACATTTCACCAGGGCCAGTGTTGTTAGATGAGGCCATTCACATTACACCAGGTCCTGTGCTGCTGGCAGAGGCAATCCACATTACACCATGGCCTGTTCTTCCTGTGAGGCCATCTTCAACACACCAGGGCCTGTGCTGCTGGCTGATGCCATCCACATTACATCATGGCCTGTGGTGCTGGCCAATACCATCCACATTTCACGAGGGCCTGTGGTGCTTGCCGATACCATCCACATTTCACCGGGGCCAATGTTGTTGGCTAAGGCCATCCACATTACACCAGGGTCTGTGGTACTGGACATTACCATCCACATTTCACCAGGGCCTTTGTTGCTGGTTGATGCAATCCAAATTTAACCAAGGCCTTTGCTACTGGCTGAGGCCAGCTAAATTTCACCAGGGCGTGTGTTGCTGGCTGAGGCCATCTACATTTCACCAGGGCGTGTGTTGCTGGCTGAGGCTTTCCACATTACAGCAAGGCCTTTCGTGCTTTCCGATACCATCCACATTTCACCATGGCCAGAGCTCCCTGTGAGGCCATCTTCACAACACCAGGGCCTGTGCTGTTGGCTGAGGCCATCTTCACCAGACCAGGGTCTTTGCTGCTGGCTGATGCCATCCAAATTACACCAGGGACAGTGATTTCTGTGAGTCCATCTTCACCAGACCAGGGCCTGTGCTGCTGGCTGATACCATCCACATTACACAAGGGCCTTTGCTACTCGTCATCCACATTACCGACGGGCCTGTGTTGCTGGCCGAAACCATCTACATTACAGCAGGGCCTGTGGTGTTGGCCAATACCATTCACATTTCACCAGGGCCAGTGTTGCTTGCTGAGGCCATCCACATGGCACCAGGGACAGTGGTGCTGGGCATTACCATCCACATTTCACCAGGGCCAGTGTTGGTAGATGAGATCATCCACATTACAACAGGGCCTGTATTGCTGGCTGAGGCCATCCACATTGCACCAGGGCTAGTGCTCCCTGTGAGGCCAACATCACGACAGCAGGGCCTGCGCTGCTGTCTGAGGTCATCTACATTTCACCAGAGCCTGTGTTGCTGGCTGATGCGATCCACATTACACCAGAGCCTGTGCTACTCGTTGATGCCATCCACATTAAACCAGGGCCTGTGGTGCTGGCTGAAACCATCCACATTTCACCAGGGCCTGTGTTGCTGGCCCAGCCCATCCACAATACACAAGGGAGTGTGTTGATGGCTGATGCCATCCACATTGCACCGGGGCCAGTGGTGTTGGATGATGCCATCCAATTTGCAGCAGGGCCAGTGATTCCTGTGAGTCCATCTTCACCACACCAGGGCCTGTGGTGCTGGCCAATACCATCCACATTACACCAGGGACAGTGCTTCCTGTGTGGCCATCTTAACAACACTAGGGCCGGTGGTGTTGGCTAAGGCCATCCACATTACACCAGGGTCTGTGGTACTGGCCATTACCATCCACATTTCACCAGGGCCAGTGTTGTTAGATGAGGCCATTCACATTACACCAGGTCCTGTGCTGCTGGCAGAGGCAATCCACATTACACCATGGCCTGTTCTTCCTGTGAGGCCATCTTCAACACACCAGGGCCTGTGCTGCTGGCTGATGCCATCCACATTACATCATGGCCTGTGGTGCTGGCCAATACCATCCACATTTCACGAGGGCCTGTGGTGCTTGCCGATACCATCCACATTTCACCGGGGCCAATGTTGTTGGCTAAGGCCATCCACATTACACCAGGGTCTGTGGTACTGGACATTACCATCCACATTTCACCAGGGCCTTTGTTGCTGGTTGATGCAATCCAAATTTAACCAAGGCCTTTGCTACTGGCTGAGGCCAGCTAAATTTCACCAGGGCGTGTGTTGCTGGCTGAGGCCATCTACATTTCACCAGGGCGTGTGTTGCTGGCTGAGGCTTTCCACATTACAGCAAGGCCTTTCGTGCTTTCCGATACCATCCACATTTCACCATGGCCAGAGCTCCCTGTGAGGCCATCTTCACAACACCAGGGCCTGTGCTGTTGGCTGAGGCCATCTTCACCAGACCAGGGTCTTTGCTGCTGGCTGATGCCATCCAAATTACACCAGGGACAGTGATTTCTGTGAGTCCATCTTCACCAGACCAGGGCCTGTGCTGCTGGCTGATACCATCCACATTACACAAGGGCCTTTGCTACTCGTCATCCACATTACCGACGGGCCTGTGTTGCTGGCCGAAACCATCTACATTACAGCAGGGCCTGTGGTGTTGGCGAATACCATTCACATTTCACCAGGGCCAGTGTTGCTTGCTGAGGCCATCCACATGGCACCAGGGACAGTGGTGCTGGGCATTACCATCCACATTTCACCAGGGCCAGTGTTGGTAGATGAGATCATCCACATTACAACAGGGCCTGTATTGCTGGCTGAGGCCATCCACATTGCACCAGGGCTAGTGCTCCCTGTGAGGCCAACATCACGACAGCAGGGCCTGCGCTGCTGTCTGAGGTCATCTACATTTCACCAGAGCCTGTGTTGCTGGCTGATGCGATCCACATTACACCAGAGCCTGTGCTACTCGTTGATGCCATCCACATTAAACCAGGGCCTGTGGTGCTGGCTGAAACCATCCACATTTCACCAGGGCCTGTGTTGCTGGCCCAGCCCATCCACAATACACAAGGGAGTGTGTTGATGGCTGATGCCATCCACATTGCACCGGGGCCAGTGGTGTTGGATGATGCCATCCAATTTGCAGCAGGGCCAGTGATTCCTGTGAGTCCATCTTCACCACACCAGGGCCTGTGGTGCTGGCCAATACCATCCACATTACACCAGGGACAGTGCTTCCTGTGTGGCCATCTTAACAACACTAGGGCCGGTGGTGTTGGCTAAGGCCATCCACATTACACCAGGGTCTGTGGTACTGGCCATTACCATCCACATTTCACCAGGGCCAGTGTTGTTAGATGAGGCCATTCACATTACACCAGGTCCTGTGCTGCTGGCAGAGGCAATCCACATTACACCATGGCCTGTTCTTCCTGTGAGGCCATCTTCAACACACCAGGGCCTGTGCTGCTGGCTGATGCCATCCACATTACATCATGGCCTGTGGTGCTGGCCAATACCATCCACATTTCACGAGGGCCTGTGGTGCTTGCCGATACCATCCACATTTCACCGGGGCCAATGTTGTTGGCTAAGGCCATCCACATTACACCAGGGTCTGTGGTACTGGACATTACCATCCACATTTCACCAGGGCCTTTGTTGCTGGTTGATGCAATCCAAATTTAACCAAGGCCTTTGCTACTGGCTGAGGCCAGCTAAATTTCACCAGGGCGTGTGTTGCTGGCTGAGGCCATCTACATTTCACCAGGGCGTGTGTTGCTGGCTGAGGCTTTCCACATTACAGCAAGGCCTTTCGTGCTTTCCGATACCATCCACATTTCACCATGGCCAGAGCTCCCTGTGAGGCCATCTTCACAACACCAGGGCCTGTGCTGTTGGCTGAGGCCATCTTCACCAGACCAGGGTCTTTGCTGCTGGCTGATGCCATCCAAATTACACCAGGGACAGTGATTTCTGTGAGTCCATCTTCACCAGACCAGGGCCTGTGCTGCTGGCTGATACCATCCACATTACACAAGGGCCTTTGCTACTCGTCATCCACATTACCGACGGGCCTGTGTTGCTGGCCGAAACCATCTACATTACAGCAGGGCCTGTGGTGTTGGCCAATACCATTCACATTTCACCAGGGCCAGTGTTGCTTGCTGAGGCCATCCACATGGCACCAGGGACAGTGGTGCTGGGCATTACCATCCACATTTCACCAGGGCCAGTGTTGGTAGATGAGATCATCCACATTACAACAGGGCCTGTATTGCTGGCTGAGGCCATCCACATTGCACCAGGGCTAGTGCTCCCTGTGAGGCCAACATCACGACAGCAGGGCCTGCGCTGCTGTCTGAGGTCATCTACATTTCACCAGAGCCTGTGTTGCTGGCTGATGCGATCCACATTACACCAGAGCCTGTGCTACTCGTTGATGCCATCCACATTAAACCAGGGCCTGTGGTGCTGGCTGAAACCATCCACATTTCACCAGGGCCTGTGTTGCTGGCCCAGCCCATCCACAATACACAAGGGAGTGTGTTGATGGCTGATGCCATCCACATTGCACCGGGGCCAGTGGTGTTGGATGATGCCATCCAATTTGCAGCAGGGCCAGTGATTCCTGTGAGTCCATCTTCACCACACCAGGGCCTGTGGTGCTGGCCAATACCATCCACATTACACCAGGGACAGTGCTTCCTGTGTGGCCATCTTAACAACACTAGGGCCGGTGGTGTTGGCTAAGGCCATCCACATTACACCAGGGTCTGTGGTACTGGCCATTACCATCCACATTTCACCAGGGCCAGTGTTGTTAGATGAGGCCATTCACATTACACCAGGTCCTGTGCTGCTGGCAGAGGCAATCCACATTACACCATGGCCTGTTCTTCCTGTGAGGCCATCTTCAACACACCAGGGCCTGTGCTGCTGGCTGATGCCATCCACATTACATCATGGCCTGTGGTGCTGGCCAATACCATCCACATTTCACGAGGGCCTGTGGTGCTTGCCGATACCATCCACATTTCACCGGGGCCAATGTTGTTGGCTAAGGCCATCCACATTACACCAGGGTCTGTGGTACTGGACATTACCATCCACATTTCACCAGGGCCAGTGTTGTTAGATGAAGCCATCCACATTACAACAGGGCCTGTGCTACTGGCTGAGGCTAACCAAATTTCACCAGTGAGTATGTTGCCAGCTGAGGCCATTTACATTTTACCAGGGCCTGTGTTCAAGGCTGAGGCCAACTACATTCCACCAGGTCCTGTGTTGGTGGCTGATGCCATCCACCATACACAAAGACCTGTGCTACTTGCTGATGCCATCCCCATTACACCAGGGCCAGTGGTGTTGGCTGAGGACATGCACAATACACCAGGGCCTTTGGTGCTGGCCAGTACCATCCACATTACACCAGTGACAGTGCTTCCTGTGAGGCCATGTTAACCACACTAGGGCTTGTGATGTTGGCTAAGGCACTCCACATTTCACCAGGGCCTGTGTGGCTGGCTGAGGACATTTACATTTCACCAGGGCATGTGTTGCTGGCTGATGCCATCTACATTTCACCAGGGCCTTTGGTGCTGGCCAATACCATCCACATTTCACCAGGGCCTGTGTTTCTGGTTAAAGCAATCCAAATTTCACCAGGGCCTGTGCTACTGGCTGAGGCCAGCTAAATTACACCAGGGTCTGTGGTGCTGGCCATTACCATCCACATTTCACCAGAGCCAGTTTTACTGGCTGAGGCAAACTACATTTCACCAGGTTCTGTGTTGGTGGCTCATACCATCCACAATACACAAAGACCTGTGCTACTGAGGATTTTCTATGAGTCTGTCGTGGCCAGTGCGATCCTCTATGCTGTTGCATGCTGGGGGAGCAGGCTGAGGGTCGCAGATGCCAACAGACTTAATAAACTAATCCGTAAGGCCAGCAATGTTGTGGGGATGGAGCTTTACTCCCTCAAGGTGGTGTCGGAGAGGCGGATGCTGTCCAAGATAAAGACAATGTTGGATAACACCTCCCACCCACTCCATGACATGCTGGTCAGTCACAGGAGCACGTTCAGTGAGAGACTGAGATTACCGAAAAGCACCACTGAACGACACAGGAAATCATTCCTGCCTGTGGCCATCTCCCTGTACAACGCATCCACTTAACACACTGTTTGCTGCTACAACTACACATGTTTCTTTTCCAACTATTTATTTATGAGTGAGTTATGTATGTATGTATGTATATATATGTATATATTGTACTATTCTTAGTTAGTGTATTGTCTGTCTTCTCTTAATGTTGGTTTAAAATGGAGCACTGTAACAAAAAATAATTTCCCCCAGGGATCAATAAAGTATTCTGATTCTGATTATGATACTGGCTGATGCCATCCAAAATACACAAGGGCCTGTGCTACTGGCTGATGCCATCTGCAATACACAAGGGCCTGTGCTACTGGCTGAGGCCAACTACATTTCACAAAGGCGTATGTTCATGGCTGAGGCCATCCACAATACACCATGGCCTCTGCTAGTCACTGATGCCATCCACATTTCACCATGGCCAGAGCTCCCTGTGAGGCCATCTTCACAACACCGGGGCCTGTGCTGTTGGCTGAGGCCATCTTCACCAGACCAGGGTCTTTGCTGCTGGCTGATGCCATCCAAATTACACCAGGGACAGTGATTCCTGTGAGTCCATCTTCACCAGACCAGGGCCTGTGCTGCTGGCTGATACCATCCACATTACACAAGGGCCTTTGCTACTCATCATCCACATTACATCAGGGCCTGTGTTGTTAGCTGAGGCCATTTACATTACAGCAGGGCCTGTGGTGTTGGCCAATACCATTTACATTTCACCAGGGCCTGTGTTGCTGGCTGAGGCCATTTACATTTCACCAGGGCCTGTGTTGCTGGCTGAGGCCATCTAAATTTCACCAGGGCCTGTGTTGTTAGCTGAGGCCAACTACATTTAAACAGGGCCTGTGTTGCTGGTTGATGAATCCACAATACACCATGGCCTCTGCTAGTCACTGATGCCATCCACATTTCACCATGGCCAGAGCTCCCTGTGAGGCCATTTTCACAACACCAGGTCCTGTGCTGTTGGCTGAGACCATCTTCACTAGACCAGGGTCTTTGCTGCTGGCTGATGCCATCCAAATTAAACCAGGGACAGTGATTCCTGTGAGTCCATCTTCACCAGACCAGGGCCTGTGCTGCTGGCTGATACCATCCACATTACACAAGGGCCTTTGATACTTGTCACCCACATTACCCACTGGCCTGTGTTGCTGACCGAAACCATCTACATTACAGCAGGGCCTGTGGTGTTGGCCAATACCATTTACATTTCACCAGGGCCTGTGTTGCTGGCTGAGGCCATTTACATTTCACCAGGGCCTGTGTTGCTGGCTGAGGCCATCTAAATTTCACAAGGGCCTGTGTTGTTAGCTGATGAATCCACAATACACTAGGGCCTCTGCTAGTCGCTGATGCCATCCACATTTCACCATGGCCAGAACTGCCTGTGAGGCCATCTTCACAACACCAGGGTCTTTGCTGCTGGCTGATGCCATCCAAATTACACCAGGGACAGTGATTCCTGTGAGTCCATCTTCACCAGACCAGGGCCTGTGCTGCTGGCTGATACCATCCACATTACACAAGGGCCTTTGCTACTCATCATCCACATTACATCAGGGCCTGTGTTGCTCGCCGAAACCATCTACATTACAGCAGGGCCTGTGGTGTTGGCCAATACCATTCACATTTCACCAGGATCAGTGTTGCTTGCTGAGGCCATCCACATTACACCAGGGACAGTGGTGCTGGCCATTACCATCCACATTTCACCAGGGCCAGTGTTGGTAGATGAGGTCATCCACATTACAACAGGGCCTGTATTGCCGGCTTAGTCCATCCACATTGCACCAGGGCCTGTGCTCCCTGTGAGGCCAACATCACGACAGCAGGGCCTGCGCTGCTGTCTGAGGTCATATACATTACACCAGAGCCTGTGCTGCTCGTTGATGCCATTCACATTTCACCAGGGACAGTGTTGCTTGCTGAGGTCATGCACATTACACCAGGGCCTGTGCTGCTGTCTGAGGTCATTTACATTTCAACAGATTCTGTGTTGCTGGCTGATGTGATCCACAATACACAATGGCCTGTGCTGTTGGCTGATGCCATCCCCATTACACGAGGGCCAGTTGTGTTGGCTGATGCCATCCAATTTGCAGCAGGGCCAGTGATTCCCGTGAGTCCATCTTCACCAGACCCGGGCCTGTGGTGCTGGCCAATACCATCCACATTTCACCAGGGCCAGTGTTGTTAGATGAGGCCATCCACATTTCAATAGGTACTCTGCTACTGGCTGAGGCCATCTACATTGCACCAGGGCCTTTGGTGCTGGCCTATACCATCCACATTTCACCAGGGCCTGTTTTGCTGGCTTAGCCCATCCACAATACACAAGGGAGTGTGTTGCTGGCTGTTGCCATCCACAAAACACACGGGAGTGTGTTGCTGGCTGTTGCCATCCACAATACACAAGGGCCTCTGCTACTGGCTGATGCCATCCACATTGCACCGGGGCCAGTGGTGTTGGATGAGGACATTCACATTACACCAGGGCAAGTGTTGCTGGCTGAGGCCATTCACATTTCACCAGGGCCTGTGTTGCTGGCTGAGGCCAACTACATTTCACAAATGCGTATGTTCATGGCTGAGGCCATCTACATTTCACCAGGGCCGGTGTTGCTGGCTGATGCCATCCCCATTACACCGGGGCCAGTTGTGTTGGCTGATGCCATCCAATTTGCAGCAGGGCCTGTGATTCCCGTGAGTCCATCTTCACCAGACCAGGGCCTGTGGTGCTGGCCAATACCATCCACATTTCACCAGGGCCAGTGTTGTTAGATGAGGCCATCCACATTTCAATAAGTACTCTGCTACTGGCTGAGGCCAACTACATTTAACCAAGGCGTATGTTGCCGGCTGAGGACATCTACATTTCACCAGGGCCTTTGGTGCTGCCCTATACCATCCACATTTCACCAGGGCCTTTGGTGCTGCCCTATACCATCCACATTTCACCAGGGCCTGTGTTGCTGGCTTAGCCCATCCACAATACACAAGGGAGTGTGTTGCTGGCTGTTGCCCTCCACAAAACACACGGGAGTGTGTTGCTGGCTGTAGCCATCCACAATACACAAGGGCCTCTGCTACTGGCTGATGCCATCCACATTGCACCGGGGCCAGTGGTGTTGGATGAGGACATTCACATTACACCAGGGCCTGTGTTGCTGGCTGAGGCCATTCACATTTCACCAGGGCCTGTGTTGCTGGCTGAGACCAACTACATTTCACAAAGGCGTATGTTCATGGTTGAGGCCATCTAAATTTTAACAGGGCCTGTGTTGTTAGCTGAGGCCAACTACATTTAAATAGGGCCTGTGTTGCTGGCTGATGAATCAACAATACACCAGGGCCTCTGCTAGTCGCTAATGCCATCCACATTTCACCATGGCCAGAGCTCCCTGTGAGGCCATCTTCACAACACCAGGGCCTGTGCTGTTGGCTGAGGCCATCTTCACCAGACCAGGGTCTTTGCTGCTGGCTGATGCCATCCAAATTACACCAGGGACAGTGATTCCTGTGAGTCCATCTTCACCAGACCAGGGCCTGTGCTGCTGGCTGATACCATCCACATTACACAAGGGCCTTTGCTACTCATCATCCACATTACATCAGGGCCTGTGTTGCTCGCCGAAACCATTTACATTACAGCAGGGCCTGTGGTGTTGGCCAATACCATTTACATTTCACCAGGGCCTGTGTTGCTGGCTGAGGCCATTTACATTTCACCAGGGCCTGTGTTGCTGGCTGAGGCCATCTAAATTTCACCAGGGCCTGTGTTGTTAGCTGAGGCCAACTACATTTAAACAGGGCCTGTGTTTATGGCTGATGAATCTACAATACACAAGGGCCTATGCTACTGACTGAGGCCAACTACATTTCACAAAGGCGTATGTTCATGGCTGAGGCCATTTACATTTCACCCGGGCCTGTGTTGTTAGCTGAGGCCAACTACATTTAAACAGGGCCTGTGTTGCTGGTTGATGAATCCACAATACACCATGGCCTCTGCTAGTCACTGATGCCATCCACATTTCACCATGGCCAGAGCTCCCTGTGAGGCCATCTTCACAACACCAGGGCCTGTGCTGTTGGCTGAGGCCATCTTCACTAGACCAGGGTCTTTGCTGCTGGCTGATGCCATCCAAATTACACCAGGGACTAGGGATGGGTATTGATAAGATTTTAACGATTCCGATTCCATTTTCGATTCTGTTTAACGATTCGATTCTTTATCGATTCTCTTATCGATTCTTTTTTTTTTTTTTTAAAAAAGGAGAACACTAAGGTCGATTAGCTCAGAGCTTTGTTTTATATCTTCTCTTTGAACAAGATAGAAATTTAGGAGTAACATGGCCTTACAAACCCAACAGTGAGATCTTGAGAGATCCAGCCTACGGCTCTTCAATGGGGTGTCACAGGGTCCCCAGGAAAAAAAAATTGTAAATGTAAAATAATAAAATAAATATTCTTGTGAGACATATCACATATTGACGGGGTCGGGTTATGTTAAAAAGTATAAATTGTTATACTTTGTTCATTGGTTCAAAGGTACCCCACACTTCTTTTTTTGTTTGCTTGTTTGTTCTGGTGTATTTTTCATTTGAACTGTTACTCTGCCAGAGTACTCATATTTACAAGATGGCATTGAACGCCCCATTGGTGTATCAGGAAAACTATTTTGTACGTATGTTCCTTGAAGGGGATTGAAGTCGTTCTTTTTTCCACCGCAGCGAAGGGCTAGGAGTAGGAGAGGAGCTGCTGTATGTTTTTGTTATCGAATCGATCTGATTGTGAAATAAAGCATATGCAGTGAGAAAGCAACTCCAGGAGTCATTCCTGCCTTAAAGCTGCAACATTCTTCTGTAGCAATAACAAAGTATAACATAAATTGTTCTGTGGCAATTACACAAGAATATCCAGTAATGTCCCTGCCTACAATTAAACACATTCACTTACCAAAAATCGGGGGCATCTGCTTTGGCAAATGGGTGCAAGCCTTTGACCACAAACTTAGACACTGCTCGGTGACATTAGTCTATCCTGGCCTGAAAGGAGACGCTACCGGTAGACTGCAGCGAGAACTGCCAGCGAGCGCCAGCCAGACTCTGTCTGTCTCTCTCATCATGGTCACCTACATGTACAGTAATGGCAGGTCTTGTAATAAGGCAGATTGCGCTAACATAATATGCACTGTTAGTTGATTATTTACCTGCCGCATTAACGGGAGAGGACGTGCAAACGTTAGCGCTGCTGCTGGGTTGAGAGTCACGAGTCCGGAGCGGAATTAAAAACGCGTGTCGTCGCGTGTTTTGTGAGCAAATGCTTTTGCATATTCGTAGTGTTTCCTCCCTTAAATGAAATATCTACTTTGCAAGTTGCCCTGTTGTCATCGGTTCTCATAAAGTATAATCAAACTTTTGAGCGTTTGAGCCGCTTAGGCGCCATGTTTCCTGCCAGGTAAATGACGCTCCGCAACGTGGTGACGTCATTCGGGGCGACTGGAATCGATAAGGGAATCGTTTGCAAAAATGGCAAACGATTCCAAGGAATTGAAACAGTGGGAACCGGTTCTCAACAAGAACCGGTTTTCGATACCCATCCCTACCAGGGACAGTGATTCCTGTGAGTCCATTTTCACCAGACCAGGGCCTGTGCTGCTGGCTGATACCATCCACATTACACAAGGGCCTTTGATACTCGTCACCCACATTACCCACTGGCCTGTGTTGCTGGCCGAAACCATCTACATTACAGCAGGGCCTGTGGTGTTGGCCAATACCATTTACATTTCACCAGGGCCTGTGTTGCTGGCTGAGGCCATTTACATTTCACCAGGGCCTGTGTTGCTGGCTGAGGCCATCTAAATTTAAACAGGGCCTGTGTTGATGGCTGATGAATCCACAATACACTAGGGCCTCTGCTAGTCGCTGATGCCATCCACATTTCACCATGGCCAGAACTGCCTGTGAGGCCATCTTCACAACAGCAGGGTCTTTGCTGCTGGCTGATGCCATCCAAATTACACCAGGGACAGTGATTCCTGTGAGTCCATCTTCACCAGACCAGGGACTGTGCTGCTGGCTGATACCATCCACATTACACAAGGGCCTTTGCTACTCATCATCCACATTACATCAGGGCCTGTGTTGCTCGCCGAAACCATCTACATTACAGCAGGGCCTGTGGTGTTGGCCAATACCATTCACATTTCACCAGGGTCAGTGTTGCTTGCTGAGGCCATCCACATTACACCAGGGACAGTGGTGCTGGCCATTACCATCCACATTTCACAAGGGCCAGTGTTGGTAGATGAGGTCATCAACATTACAACAGGGCCTGTATTGCCGGCTTAGTCCATCCACATTGCACCAGGGCTAGTGCTCCCTGTGAGGCCAACATCACGACAGCAGGGCCTGCGCTGCTGTCTGAGGTCATATACATTTCACCAGAGCCTGTGTTGCTGGCTGATGCAATCCACATTACACCAGAGCCTGTGCTGCTCGTTGATGCCATTCACATTTCACCAGGGACAGTGTTGCTTGCTGAGGCCATGCACATTACACGAGGGCCTGTGCTGCTGTCTGAGGTCATTTATATTTCAACAGATTCTGTGTTGCTGGCTGATGTGATCCACAATACACAATGGCCTGTGCTACTGGCTGATGCCATCCCCATTACACGAGGGCCAGTTGTGTTGGCTGATGCCATCCAATTTGCAGCAGGGCCAGTGATTCCCGTGAGTCCATCTTCACCAGACCCGGGCCTGTGGTGCTGGCCAATACCATCCACATTTCACCAGGGCCAGTGTTGTTAGATGAGGCCATCCACATTTCAATAAGTACTCTGCTACTGGCTGAGGCCATCTACATTTCACCAGGGCCTTTGGTGCTGGCCTATACCATCCACATTTCACCAGGGCCTGTGTTGCTGGCTTAGCCCATCCACAATACACAAGGGAGTGTGTTGCTGGCTGTTGCCATCCACAAAACACACGGGAGTGTGTTGCTGGCTGTTGCCATCCACAATACACAAGGGCCTCTGCTACTGGCTGATACCATCCACATTACACAAGGGCCTTTGCTACCCATCATCCACATTACATCAGGGCCTGTGTTGCTCGCCGAAACCATTTACATTACAGCAGGGCCTGTGGTGTTGGCCAATACCATTTACATTTCCCCAGGGCCTGTGTTGCTGGCTGAGGCCATTTACATTTCACCAGGGCCTGTGTTGCTGGCTGAGGCCATCTAAATTTCACCAGGGCCTGTGTTGTTAGCTGAGGCCAACTACATTTAAACAGGGCCTGTGTTTATGGCTGATGAATCTACAATACACAAGGGCCTATGCTACTGGCTGAGGCCAACTACATTTCACAAAGGCGTATTTTCATGGCTGAGGCCATTTACATTTCACCCGGGCCTGTGTTGTTAGCTGAGGCCAACTACATTTAAACAGGGCCTGTGTTGCTGGTTGATGAATCCACAATACACCATGGCCTCTGCTAGTCACTGATGCCATCCACATTTCACCATGGCCAGAGCTCCCTGTGAGGCCATCTTCACAACACCAGGGCCTGTGCTGTTGGCTGAGGCCATCTTCACTAGACCAGGGTCTTTGCTGCTGGCTGATACCATCCACATTACACAAGGGCCTTTGATACTCGTCACCCACATTACCCACTGGCCTGTGTTGCTGGCCGAAACCATCTACATTACAGCAGGGCCTGTGGTGTTGGCCAATACCATTTACATTTCACCAGGGCCTGTGTTGCTGGCTGAGGCCATTTACATTTCACCAGGGCCTGTGTTGCTGGCTGAGGCCATCTAAATTTAAACAGGGCCTGTGTTGATGGCTGATGAATCCACAATACACTAGGGCCTCTGCTAGTCGCTTATGCCATCCACATTTCACCATGGCCAGAACTGCCTGTGAGGCCATCTTCACAACACCAGGGTCTTTGCTGCTGGCTGATGCCATCCAAATTACACCAGGGACAGTGATTCCTGTGAGTCCATCTTCACCAGACCAGGGACTGTGCTGCTGGCTGATACCATCCACATTACACAAGGGCCTTTGCTACTCATCATCCACATTACCGACGGGCCTGTGTTGCTGGCCGAAACCATCTACATTACAGCAGGGCCTGTGGTGTTGGCCAATACCATTCACATTTCACCAGGGTCAGTGTTGCTTGCTGAGGCCATCCACATTGCACCAGGGACAGTGGTGCTGGCCATTACCATCCACATTTCACCAGGGCCAGTGTTGGTAGATGAGGTCATCAACATTACAACAGGGCCTGTATTGCTGGCTTAGTCCATCCACATTGCACCAGGGCTAGTGCTCCCTGTGAGGCCAACATCACGACAGCAGGGCCTGCGCTGCTTTCTGAGGTCATATACATTTCACCAGAGCCTGTGTTGCTGGCTGATGCAATCCACATTACACCAGAGCCTGTGCTGCTCGTTGATGCCATTCACATTTCACCAGGGACAGTGTTGCTTGCTGAGGCCATCCACATTACACCAGGGCCTGTGCTGCTGTCTGAGGTCATTTACATTTCAACAGATTCTGTGTTGCTGGCTGATGTGATCCACAATACACAATGGCCTGTGCTACTGGCTGATGCCATCCCCATTACACGAGGGCCAGTTGTGTTGGCTGATGCCATCCAATTTGCAGCAGGGCCAGTGATTCCCGTGAGTCCATCTTCACCAGACCCGGGCCTGTGGTGCTGGCCAATACCATCCACATTTCACCAGGGCCAGTGTTGTTAGATGAGGCCATCCACATTTCAATAAGTACTCTGCTACTGGCTGAGGCCATCTACATTTCACCAGGGCCTTTGGTGCTGGCCTATACCATCCACATTTCACCAGGGCCTGTGTTGCTGGCTTAGCCCATCCACAATACACAAGGGAGTGTGTTGCTGGCTGTTGCCATCCACAAAACACACGGGAGTGTGTTGCTGGCTGTTGCCATCCACAATACACAAGGGCCTCTGCTACTGGCTGATGCCATCCACATTGCACTGGGGCCAGTGGTGTTGGATGAGGACATTCACATTACACCAGGGCAAGTGTTGCTGGCTGATGCCATTCACATTTCACCAGGGCCTGTGTTGCTGGCTGAGGCCAACTACATTTCACAAAGGCGTATGTTCATGGCTGAGGCCATCTACATTTCACCAGGGCCGGTGTTGCTGGCTGATGCCATCCCCATTACACCGGGGCCAGTTGTGTTGGCTGATGCCATCCAATTTGCAGCAGGGCCTGTGATTCCCGTGAGTCCATCTTCACCAGACCAGGGCCTGTGGTGCTGGCCAATACCATCCACATTTCACCAGGGCCAGTGTTGTTAGATGAAGCCATCCACATTTCAATAAGTACTCTGCTACTGGCTGAGGCCAACTACATTTAACCAGGGCGTATGTTGCCGGCTGAGGACATCTACATTTCACCAGGGCCTTTGGTGCTGCCCTATACCATCCACATTTCACCAGGGCCTTTGGTGCTGCCCTATACCATCCACATTTCACCAGGGCCTGTGTTGCTGGCTTAGCCCATCCACAATACACAAGGGAGTGTGTTGCTGGCTGTTGCCATCCACAAAACACACGGGAGTGTGTTGCTGGCTGTAGCCATCCACATTGCACCGGGGCCTCTGCTACTGGCCTCTGCACCGGGCCTCTGCTACTGGCTGATGCCATCCACATTGCACCGGGGCCAGTGGTGTTGGATGAGGACATTCACATTACACCAGGGCCTGTGTTGCTGGCTGAGGCCATTCACATTTCACCAGGGCCTGTGTTGCTGGCTGAGACCAACTACATTTCACAAAGGCGTATGTTCATGGCAGAGGCCATCTAAATTTTAACAGGGCCGGTGTTTTTAGTTGAGGCCAACTACATTTAAATAGGGCCTGTGTTGCTGGCTGATGAATCCACAATACACCAGGGCCTCTGCTAGTCACTGATGCCATCCACATTTCACCATGGCCAGAGCTCCCTGTGAGGCCATCTTCACAACACCAGGGCCTGTGCTGTTGGCTGAGGCCATCTTCACCAGACCAGGGTCTTTGCTGCTGGCTGATGCCATCCAAATTACACCAGGGACAGTGATTCCTGTGAGTCCATCTTCACCAGACCAGGGCCTGTGCTGCTGGCTGATACCATCCACATTACACAAGGGCCTTTGCTACCCATCATCCACATTACATCAGGGCCTGTGTTGCTCGCCGAAACCATTTACATTACAGCAGGGCCTGTGGTGTTGGCCAATACCATTTACATTTCCCCAGGGCCTGTGTTGCTGGCTGAGGCCATTTACATTTCACCAGGGCCTGTGTTGCTGGCTGAGGCCATCTAAATTTCACCAGGGCCTGTGTTGTTAGCTGAGGCCAACTACATTTAAACAGGGCCTGTGTTTATGGCTGATGAATCTACAATACACAAGGGCCTATGCTACTGGCTGAGGCCAACTACATTTCACAAAGGCGTATTTTCATGGCTGAGGCCATTTACATTTCACCCGGGCCTGTGTTGTTAGCTGAGGCCAACTACATTTAAACAGGGCCTGTGTTGCTGGTTGATGAATCCACAATACACCATGGCCTCTGCTAGTCACTGATGCCATCCACATTTCACCATGGCCAGAGCTCCCTGTGAGGCCATCTTCACAACACCAGGGCCTGTGCTGTTGGCTGAGGCCATCTTCACTAGACCAGGGTCTTTGCTGCTGGCTGATACCATCCACATTACACAAGGGCCTTTGATACTCGTCACCCACATTACCCACTGGCCTGTGTTGCTGGCCGAAACCATCTACATTACAGCAGGGCCTGTGGTGTTGGCCAATACCATTTACATTTCACCAGGGCCTGTGTTGCTGGCTGAGGCCATTTACATTTCACCAGGGCCTGTGTTGCTGGCTGAGGCCATCTAAATTTAAACAGGGCCTGTGTTGATGGCTGATGAATCCACAATACACTAGGGCCTCTGCTAGTCGCTTATGCCATCCACATTTCACCATGGCCAGAACTGCCTGTGAGGCCATCTTCACAACACCAGGGTCTTTGCTGCTGGCTGATGCCATCCAAATTACACCAGGGACAGTGATTCCTGTGAGTCCATCTTCACCAGACCAGGGACTGTGCTGCTGGCTGATACCATCCACATTACACAAGGGCCTTTGCTACTCATCATCCACATTACCGACGGGCCTGTGTTGCTGGCCGAAACCATCTACATTACAGCAGGGCCTGTGGTGTTGGCCAATACCATTCACATTTCACCAGGGTCAGTGTTGCTTGCTGAGGCCATCCACATTGCACCAGGGACAGTGGTGCTGGCCATTACCATCCACATTTCACCAGGGCCAGTGTTGGTAGATGAGGTCATCAACATTACAACAGGGCCTGTATTGCTGGCTTAGTCCATCCACATTGCACCAGGGCTAGTGCTCCCTGTGAGGCCAACATCACGACAGCAGGGCCTGCGCTGCTTTCTGAGGTCATATACATTTCACCAGAGCCTGTGTTGCTGGCTGATGCAATCCACATTACACCAGAGCCTGTGCTGCTCGTTGATGCCATTCACATTTCACCAGGGACAGTGTTGCTTGCTGAGGCCATCCACATTACACCAGGGCCTGTGCTGCTGTCTGAGGTCATTTACATTTCAACAGATTCTGTGTTGCTGGCTGATGTGATCCACAATACACAATGGCCTGTGCTACTGGCTGATGCCATCCCCATTACACGAGGGCCAGTTGTGTTGGCTGATGCCATCCAATTTGCAGCAGGGCCAGTGATTCCCGTGAGTCCATCTTCACCAGACCCGGGCCTGTGGTGCTGGCCAATACCATCCACATTTCACCAGGGCCAGTGTTGTTAGATGAGGCCATCCACATTTCAATAAGTACTCTGCTACTGGCTGAGGCCATCTACATTTCACCAGGGCCTTTGGTGCTGGCCTATACCATCCACATTTCACCAGGGCCTGTGTTGCTGGCTTAGCCCATCCACAATACACAAGGGAGTGTGTTGCTGGCTGTTGCCATCCACAAAACACACGGGAGTGTGTTGCTGGCTGTTGCCATCCACAATACACAAGGGCCTCTGCTACTGGCTGATGCCATCCACATTGCACTGGGGCCAGTGGTGTTGGATGAGGACATTCACATTACACCAGGGCAAGTGTTGCTGGCTGAGGCCATTCACATTTCACCAGGGCCTGTGTTGCTGGCTGAGGCCAACTACATTTCACAAAGGCGTATGTTCATGGCTGAGGCCATCTACATTTCACCAGGGCCGGTGTTGCTGGCTGATGCCATCCCCATTACACCGGGGCCAGTTGTGTTGGCTGATGCCATCCAATTTGCAGCAGGGCCTGTGATTCCCGTGAGTCCATCTTCACCAGACCAGGGCCTGTGGTGCTGGCCAATACCATCCACATTTCACCAGGGCCAGTGTTGTTAGATGAAGCCATCCACATTTCAATAAGTACTCTGCTACTGGCTGAGGCCAACTACATTTAACCAGGGCGTATGTTGCCGGCTGAGGACATCTACATTTCACCAGGGCCTTTGGTGCTGCCCTATACCATCCACATTTCACCAGGGCCTTTGGTGCTGCCCTATACCATCCACATTTCACCAGGGCCTGTGTTGCTGGCTTAGCCCATCCACAATACACAAGGGAGTGTGTTGCTGGCTGTTGCCATCCACAAAACACACGGGAGTGTGTTGCTGGCTGTAGCCATCCACATTGCACCGGGGCCTCTGCTACTGGCCTCTGCACCGGGCCTCTGCTACTGGCTGATGCCATCCACATTGCACCGGGGCCAGTGGTGTTGGATGAGGACATTCACATTACACCAGGGCCTGTGTTGCTGGCTGAGGCCATTCACATTTCACCAGGGCCTGTGTTGCTGGCTGAGACCAACTACATTTCACAAAGGCGTATGTTCATGGCAGAGGCCATCTAAATTTTAACAGGGCCTGTGTTGTTAGCTGAGGCCAACTACATTTAAATAGGGCCTGTGTTGCTGGCTGATGAATCCACAATACACCAGGGCCTCTGCTAGTCACTGATGCCATCCACATTTCACCATGGCCAGAGCTCCCTGTGAGGCCATCTTCACAACACCAGGGCCTGTGCTGTTGGCTGAGGCCATCTTCACCAGACCAGGGTCTTTGCTGCTGGCTGATGCCATCCAAATTACACCAGGGACAGTGATTCCTGTGAGTCCATCTTCACCAGACCAGGGCCTGTGCTGCTGGCTGATACCATCCACATTACACAAGGGCCTTTGCTACTCGTCATCCACATTACCCACGGGCCTGTGTTGCTGGCCGAAACCATCTACATTACAGCAGGGCCTGTGGTGTTGGCCAATACCATTCACATTTCACCAGGGCCAGTGTTGCTTCCTGAGGCCATCCACATTACACCAGGGACAGTGGTGCTGGCCATTACCATCCACATTTCACCAGGGCCAGTGTTGTTAGATGAGGTCATCCACATTACAACAGGGCCTGTATTGCTGGCTTAGGCCATCCACATTGCACCAGGGCCTGTGCTCCCTGTGAGGCCATGTTCAGCATACCAGGGCCTGTGCTGCTGTCTGAGGCCATCTATATTTCACCAGGGCCTGTGCTACTGGCTGAGGCTAACGACATTTCACTAGGGAGTATGTTGCCGGCTTAGGCCATCTACATTTCACCAGGGCCTGTGTTCATGGCTGAGGCCAACTACATTTAAACAGAGCTTGTGTTGGTGGCTGAGGTATCCACAATACACAAGGGCCTGTGTTGCTGGCTGATGCCATCCCCATTACACCGGGTCCAGTGGTTTTGGCTGATGCCATCCAATTTGCAGCAGGGCCAGTGCTTCCTGTGTGGCCATCTTAACCACACTAGGGCCAGTGGTGTTGGCTAAGGCCATCCACATTACACCAGGGTCTGTGGTACTGGCCATTACCATCCACATTTCAATACGGCCAGTGTTGTTAGATGAGGCCATCCACATTACCCCTCCTCTCGTGTTAGGGTCGGCACCGACCCATTTTAAATTTCAAATGCATAAAAAAATCACATACATTTGTTTATTGTTTCAAGGCTTTTTGACTTTGTCAGGAACCTCTATTTCTACAAAATAAAACAAAAAAAAATATTTTCACTAAATTATAAAATGCCCTAGTTGAAATTATGACCTTTGTGTTGTTAGGGTCGGCTTCGACCCAGGTATAATATTATGAGTATAAAGCAATAATTAAAGCCAAAACTGAAATCATAAGTGCACTGTCAGCTAAAACACTTACAGCAAGCGCCTCTCCTAATCATATGAGCTTTAGGGGATTCTTATTTTGCATGTTTTTTGCATTATACCTGCACAAAAACAAAACAAAATAAACACGGGCATGTGAATTCACTATTTGAGTGGCCATTTGACTTCCAGAGTGCACATTTACAATTTGCAGCATACAAAAAATGAGAAGAAGATTCACAGTGAGCTAAGTTCAGGATCATATTTTTGGTGAAAATGAAGGAGAGGACACAGAGCAGCATAGCGATTCAGATGGGCAGGTTTCTAAGGAGGAAGACAATGTGGACTATCATCCAGAAGACACAGACACATCTGATCAGAGGTGGAGGTCACTGGTGCTGAAGCTACCCCTGCTGAAAGATTCAAGTCCAAAAATGGTAAGATCTTTTGGAGCTCAGTACCTCATGATGTACATGGCAGGGCAGCTGCTGCAAATGTCATCAAAATGACCCCTGGAATCACAAGGTTTGCTCTGACCAAAGTCAGTGACATCAAGAGATGTTTTGAGATTTTTATGCCATTGTCACTAGAAAGAATCATCATTACTATGATAAACCTTGAAGGAAAAAAAAGTCCATGGCGACATGATGAGGAATACCTGGATGCTTTCATTGTTCTTGCTGGAGTGTATAGATGCTGCAATGAGGCCACTGATCGTCTATGGGATGCATCGACAGCAGAAACATTTTCTGGGCAACGATGTCACTTCACACATTTGATATCATTTTGATTCAAGAGTCCTCAGATTTGACAACAGAGAGACCAGACCGAGGTCTGACAAGCTTGCTCCCATCAGGGATGTCTGGGAGAGATGGGTGCAGCTTCTTCCACTGATGTTCATCCCAGGGCCAGAGGTGAGAGTGGATGAACGTCTTGTCCACTTTTTGAGGAAAATGCCCCTTCCGGCAATATATACCCAGTAAGCCAGGGAAAAACGGCAGAAAAATCTGGGAAGCCTGTGATGCAAAAACCAACTATGCCTGGAATGTACAGATTTTCACAGTCAAAGCTGTGAGTGACACCCCTGAGAAGAAACAATGAAAATGTGTGGTCCTCCATATGACCACTGGACTGCAGGATCACAATATCAGCTGTGATATTTTATTTTATTTTTTACCAGATATGACCTCGGACAAGAACTTCACAAAGGAAACTGAGGTGAAGCTGTATCATTGGGAAGTGATAAAAAGCCCACAATTACCCACGGCTATAACCAAAACAAAGGAGGAGTGGACTTTTTCTTTTTTTCAGTTTATATTAAAGGTCTACTGCTGAAAAAAACAAACTTTTTTTGACTTTTCTTGATGTAAATGTCTATGGGTCGGAATTGACCCGTAACACCATAGATGTCATTTTAGTTATTAATTTTAAAATGAAAAAAATCAATAAAACAGATTTATTTAAGAGATGTGTCCTATACCCCTCAGTAATACTCAGGTAACACAGAAACCTTTTATTTATTAATATGATTCTCTTGAGGTTAATTTTACAATTTTTTTTAATTGAAATCGAGGGGTATAGTGACAAAAAAAGACCGAGAGGCCCACGCCAAAAGTATTAAAACCAACATTTTCATGGATAAGGAAGCCTAACAAGGTAACCAAGAGATGAGAAACAAATTGGATGATAACTTATTGTTTTTAGTATATTTTATAGCTGATTTAATTCACGGGTCAAAACCGACCCGCTAACATAAGAGATGATAACAGAAAGCTAACACGAGAGGAAGGTTACACAAGGTCCTGTGCTGCTGGCAGAGGCAATCCACACTACACCATGGCCTGTTCTTCCTGTGAGGCCATATTCAACACACCAGGGCCTGTGTTGCTGGCTGAGGCCATTTACATTTCACCAGGGCATGTCTTGCTGGCTGATGCCATCTACATTACACCAGGGCCTTTGGTGCTTGCCAATACCATCCACATTTCACCAGGGCCTGTGTTGCTGGTTGATGCAATCCAAATTTAACCAGGGCCTGTGCTACTGGCTGAGGCCAGCTAAATTTCACCAGGGCGTGTGTTGCTGGCTGAGGCCATCTACATTTCACCAGGGCGTGTGTTGCTGGCTGAGGCTTTCCACATTACAGCAAGGCCTTTGGTGCTTTCCGATACCATCCACATTTCACCAGGGCCAATGGTGTTGGCTAAGGCCATCCACATTACACCAGGGTCTGTGGTGCTGGCCATTACCATCCACATTTCACCAGATTCAGTGTTACTGGCTGAGGCAAACTACATTTCACCAGGTTGTGTGTTTGTGGCTCATACCATCCACAATACACAAAGACCTGTGCTACTGGCTGATGCCATCCACAATACACAAGGGCTTGTGCTACTGGCTGAGGCTAACCAAATTTCACCAGGGAGTATGTCGCCGGCTGAGGCCATTTACATTTCACCAGGGCCTGTGTTCAAGGCTGAGACCAACTACATTTCACCAGGTCCTGTGTTGGTGATGATGCCATCCACAATACACAAAGACCTGTGCTACTTGCATTACACCAGGGCCAGTGGTGTTGGCTGAGGACATGCACAATACACCAGGGCCTTTGGTGCTGGCCAGTACCATCCACATGTCACCAGTGTCTGTGGTGCTTGCCGATACCATCCATATTTCACCAGGGACACTGGTGTTGGCTGAGGCCATCCAGATTACACCAGGGCCTGTGCTGCTTGCCGATACCATCCACATTTCACCAGGGCCATTGGTGTCGGCTAAGGCCATCCACATTTCGCCAGGGCGTATGTTCCAGACTAAGCCAATCTACATTTAACCGGGGCCTGTGTTCATGGCTGAGGCCAACTACATTTCACCAGGTCCTGTGTTGGTGGCTGATGCTATCCACAATACACCAAGGCCTGTGCTACTGGCTGATTCCATCCACATTACACCAGGGTCAGTGCTCCGTGTGAGGCCATCTTCACCACACCAAAACTTTGCTTCTGCCTTAGGCATTGTTTACCAGACCAGGGCCTGTGCTATTGGCTGATGCCATCTTCATTATACCATGTCATGTGCTCCCTGTGAGGCCATCTTCACCACACCAGGGCCTTTATTGCTGGCTGAGGCCATCCACATTGTACCAGGGCTAATGCTCACTGTGAGGCCATCTTCACGACAGCAGGGCCTGTGCTGCTGTCTGAGGCCATCTAAATTTGACCGGAGCCTGCGTTGCTGGCTGAGGCTATCTACATTTCACCAGGGCCTGTGTTGCTGGCTGAGGCCATTTACATTTCACCAGGGCATGTGTTGCTGGCTGTTGCCATCTACATTACACCAGGGCCTTTGGTGCTGGCCAATACCATCCACATTTCACCAGGGCCTGTGTTGCTGGTTGATGCAATCCAAATTTAACCAGGGCCTGTGCTACTGGCTGAGGCCAGCTAAATTTCACCAGGGCGTATGTTGCTGGGTGAGGACATCTACATTTCAGCAGGGCGTGTGTTGCTGGCTTAGGCTTTCCACATTACAGCAAGGCCTTTGGTGCTTTCGATACCATCCACATTTCACCAGGGCCAGTTGTGCTGGCCATTACCATCCACATTTCACCAGAGTCAGTGTTACTGGCTGAGGCAAACTACATTTCACCAGGTTGTGTGTTGGTGGCTCATACCATCCACAATACACAAAGACCTGTGCTACTGGCTGATGCCTTCCACAATACACAAGGACTTGTGCTACTGGCTGATTCCATCCACATTACACCGGGGTCAGTGCTCCCTGTGAGGCCACCTTCACCACAAAAGTAACTCTGTTTCTGCCTGAGGCCAACTTTACCAAACCAGGGCCTGTATTGCTGGCTGAGGCCATCCACATTACACCAGGGCCTGTGTTGCTGGCTGAGGCCATTTACATTTCACCAGGGCCTGTGTTGCTGGCTGAGGCCATTTACATTTCACCAGGGCCTGTGTTGCTGGCTGAGGCCATCTACATGTCATCAGGGCCTGTGTTGTTAGCTGAGGCCAACTACATTTAAAAAGGGCCTGTGTTGCTGGCTGATGAATCCACAATACACTAGGGCCTCTGCTAGTCGCTGATGCCATCCACATTTCACCATGGCCAGAGCTCCCTGTGAGGCCAACATCACAACAGCAGGGCCTGCGCTGCTGTCTGAGGTCATATACATTTCACCAGAGCCTGTGTTGCTGGCTGATGCGATCCACATTACACGAGAGCCTGTGCTACTCGTTGATGCCATCCACATTAAACCAGGGCCTGTGGTGCTGGCTGATGTGATCCACAATACACAATGGCCTGTGCTACTGGCTGATGGCATCCCCATTACACGAGGGCCAGTTGTGTTGGCTGATGCCATCCAATTTGCAGCAGGGCCAGTGATTCCCGTGAGTCCATCTTCACCAGACCAGGGCCTGTGGTGCTGGCCAATACCATCCACATTTCACCAGGGCCAGTGTTGTTAGATGAGACCATCCACATTTCAATAAGTACTCTGCTACTGGCTGAGGCCAACTACATTTAACCAGGGCGTATGTTGCCGGCTGAGGACATCTACATTTCACCATGGCCTTTGGTGCTGGCCTATACCATCCACATTTCACCAGGGCCTGTGTTGCTGGCTGTTGCCATCCAGAAAACACACGGGAGTGTGTTGCTGGCTTAGCCCATCCACAATACACAAGGGAGTGTGTTGCTGGCTGTTGCCATCCACAAAACACACGGGAGTGTGTTGCTGGCTATTGCCATCCACAATACACAAGGGCCACTACTACTGGCTGATGCCATCCACATTGCACCGGGTCCAGTGGTGTTGGATGAGGACATTCACATTACACCAGGGCCTGTGTTGCTGGCTGAGGCCATTCACATTTCACCAGGGCCAGTGTTGTTAGCTGAGGCCAACTACATTTAAACAGGGCCTGTGTTGCTGGCTGATGAATCCACAATACACCAGGGCCTCTGCTAGTCCCTGATGCCATCCACATTTCACCAGGGCCAGAGCTCCCTGTGAGGCCATCTTCACAAGACCAGGGCCTGTGCTGTTGGCTGAGGCCATCTTCACCAGACCAGGGCCTGTGCTGCTGGCTGATGCCATCCAAATTACACCAGGGACAGTGATTCCTGTGAGTCCATCTTCATCAGACCAGGGCCTGTGTTGCTGGCTGATACCATCTACATTACAGCAGGGCCTGTGGTGTTGGCCATTACCATCCACATTTCACCAGGGCTAGTGCTCCCTGTGAGGCCAACATCACGACAGCAGGATCTGCGCTGCTGTCTGAGGTCATATACATTTCACCAGAGCCTGTGTTGCTGGCTGATGCGATCCACATTACACCAGAGCCTGTGCTACTCGTTGATGCCATTCACATTTCACCAGGGCCAGTGTTGCTTGCTGATGCCATCCAAATTACACCAGGGACAGTGATTCCTGTGAGTCCATCTTCACCAGACCAGGGCCTGTGCTGCTGGCTGATACCATCCACATTACACAATGGCCTTTGCTACTCGTCATCCACATTACCCACGGGCCTGTGTTGCTGGCCGAAACCATCTACATTACAGCAGGGCCTGTGGTGCTGGCCAATACCATTCACATTTCACCAGGGCCAGTGTTGCTTGCTGAGGCCATCCACATTACACCAGGGACAGTGGTGCTCGCCATTACCATCCACAATTCACCAGGGCCAGTGTTGTTAGATGAGGTCATCCACATTACAACAGGGCCTGTATTGCTGGCTGATGCGATCCACATTACACCAGCGCCTGTGCTACTCGTTGATGCCATCCACATTAAACCAGGGCCTGTGGTGCTGGCTGAAACCATCCACATTTCACCAGGGCCTGTGTTGCTGGCTGATGGGATCCACAATACACAATGGCCTGTGCTACTGGCTGATGCCATCCCCATTACACGAGGGCCAGTGGTGTTGGCTGATTCCATCCAATTTGCAGCAGGGCCAGTGATTCCCATGAGTCCATCTTCACCAGACCAGGGCCTGTGGTGCTGGCCATTACCATCCACATTTCACCAGGGCCAGTGTTGTTAGATGAGGCCATCCACATTTCAATAAGGCCTCTGCTACTGGCTGAGGCCAACTAACCAGGGCGTATGTTGCCGGCTGAGGACATCTACATTTCACCAGGGCCTTTGGTGCTGGCCTATACCATCCACATTTCACCAGGGCCTGTGTTGCTGGCTTAGCCCATCCACAATACACAAGGGAGTGTGTTGCTGGCTGTTGCCATCCACAGAACACACGGGAGTGTGTTGCTGGCTGTTGCCATCCCCATTACACCAGGCCAGTGGTGTTGGCTGAGGACATGCACAATACACCTGGACCTTTGGTGCATGCCAGTACCATCCAAATTACACCAGGGACAGTGCTTCCTGTGAGGCCATGTTAACCAGACTACGGCCTGTGATGTTGGCTAAGGCACTCCACATTTCACCAGGGCCTGTGTTGCTGGTTGATGCAATCCAAATTTAACTAGGGCCTGTGCTACTGGCTGAGGCCAGCTAAATTTCACCAGGGCGTGTGTTGCTGGCTGAGGCCATCTACATTTCACCAGGGCGTGTGTTGCTGGCTGAGGCTTTCCACATTACAGCAAGGCCTTTGGTGCTTTCCGATACCATCCACATTTCACCAGGGCCAATGGTGTTGACTAAGGCCATCCACATTACACCAGGGTCTGTGGTGCTGGCCATTACCATCCACATTTCACCAGAGCCAGTGTTACTGGCTGAGGCAAACTACATTTCACCAGGTTGTGTGTTGGTGGCTCATACCATCCACAATACACAAAGACCTGTGCTACTGGCTGATGCCATCCACAATACACAAGGGCTTGTGCTACTGGCTGATTCCATTCACATTACACCGGGGTCAGTGCTCCCTGTGAGGCCATCTTCACCACAAAAGTAACTGTGTTTCTGCCTGAGGCCAACTTTACTAGACCAGGGCCTGTATTGCTGGCTGAGGCCATCCACATTACAACAGGGCTAGTGCTCAGTGTGAGGCCAACATCACGACAGCAGGGCCTGCGCTGCTGTCTAAGGCCATCTACATTTGACCAGAGCCTGCATTGCTGGCTGATGCCATCCACATTACACCAGGGCCTGTGTTGCTGGCTGAGGCCATCCACATTACAACAGGGCCTGTGCTACTGGCTGAGGCTGAGCAAATTTCACCAGGGAGTATGTTGCCGGCTGAGGCCATTTACATTTCACCAGGGCCTGTGTTCAAGGCTGAGACCAACTACATTTCACCAGGTCCTGTGTTGGTGGCTGATGCCATCCACAATACACAAAGACCTGTTCTACTTGCTGATGCCATCCCCATTACACCAGGGCCAGTGGTGTTGGCTGAGGACATGCACAATACACCAGGGTCTTTGGTGCTGACCAATACCATCCATATTTCACAAGCGACAGAAATGTTAGATGAGGCCATCCACATTACAACAGGGCCTGTGCTACTGGCTGAGGACATTTACATTTCACCAGGGCCTGTGGTGCTGGCCAATACCATCCACATTTCACCAGGGCCACTGTTGTTGGCTTAGGCCATCCACATTACACCAGAGACTGTGATGCCGGCTTCTACCTTCCACATTACACCAAGGTCTGTGCTACTGGCTGAGGACATTTACATTTCACCAGGGCCTGTGGTCATGGCTGAGGCCAACTACGTTTCATCAGGGCCTGTGGTCATGACTGACGACATTCACATTACACCAGGGCCTGTGGTGCTGGCCAATACCATCCACATTTCACCAGGGCCAGTGTTGTTGGCTGAGGACATTCACATTACACCAGGGCCTGTGGTGCTGGCCAATATAATCCACATTTCACCAGGGCCAGTGTTGTTGGCTGAGGCCATACACATTACACAAGTGACATGCTTCCTGTGAGGCCATCTTCACCACACCAGGTCCTGTGGTGCTGGCTGATACCATCCACATTACACAAGGGCCTGTGCTGCTAGCCTTCCACATTACCCAAGGGCCTGTGTTGCTGGCTGAAGCCATTCACAATACTCAAGGGCCTGTGCTACTGGCTGATGCCATCTACATTACAGCAGGGCCTGTGGTGCTGGCCAATACCATCCACATTTCACCAAGGCCAGTGTTGTTTCCTGAGGCCATCCACATTACGCCAGGGACAGTGCTTCCTGTCAGGCCATCTTAACCACACGAGGGCCTGTGCTGCTGGCTGATGCCATTCAAATTACACCAGGGCCTCTGGTGCTGGCCAATACCATCCACATTTCACCAGGGCCACTGTTGTTGGCTTAGTCCATCCACATTACACCAGAGACTGTGATGCCGGCTTCTACCATCCACATTACACCAGTGCCTGTGCTTCCTTTGCGGCCATCTTTACCCCACCAGGGCCTTTGATGCTCGTTGATGCCATCCACATTAGTGCCTGTGATGCTGGCCGATATCATTCACATTACACCAGGGCCAGTGGTGTAAGCTAAGGCCATCCACATTACACAAGGGTGTGTGGTGCTTACCAATACCATTCATATTTCACAACGGCCAGTGTTGTTAGATTATGCCATCCACATTACACCAGGTCCTGTGCTGCTGGCTGAGGCCATCTACATTGCACCAGGGCCATGGGGTTGGATGAGGACATTAACATTACACCAGGGACTGTGTTGCTGGCTGAGGCCATTCACATTGCAGTAGGGCCTGTGCTGCTGGCTGATGCCTTCCACAATACTCCAGGGCCAGTGATTTCTGTGAGGCCATCTTCACTAGACCAGGGTCTGTACTGCTTGCTGATGCCATCGAAAATACACCAGGGCCAGTGATTCCTGTGAGGCCATCTTCACCAGACCAGGGCCTGTGCTGCTAGCCATCCAAATTACCCAAGGGCCTGTGTTGCTGGCCTAAAACAACCACATTTCACCAGGGCCCGTGGTGTTGCTGGATGAGGCCATCCACATTACACCAGAGCCTGTGCTACTCGTTGATACCATCCACATTTCACCAGGGCTTGTGTTGCTGGCCGATGCGATCCACAGTACACAAGGGCCTGTGCTACTGGCTGAGGACATTCACATTACAACATGGCCTGTTGTTCTGGTCAATACCATCCACATTTCACCAGGGCCACTGTTGTTTCCTGAGGCCATACACTTTACATCAGGGACAGTGCTTCCTGTGAGGCCATCTTCACCACACCAAGGCCTGTGGTGCTGGCTGATACCAGCCACATTACACAAGGGCCAGTGCTGCTAGCCTTCCACATTACCCAAAGGCCTGTGTTGCTGCCCGAAACCATCCACATTTCACAAGTGCCAGTGGTGTTGCTGGCTGATGCCGTTCACAATACTCAAGGGCCTGTGCTACTGGCTGATGCCATCTACATTAAACCAGGGCCTGTGGTGCTGGCCAATACCACCAACATTTCACCAGGGGCAGTGTTGTTTGCTGAGGCCATCCTAGAGCTGGGCGATATATCGAGTTTTTAAAACATATCGATATTTTTTTATACGAGATATAAGATGTGACAATATCCTTTATATCGATATAGACTATGTTACGTTATAATTATAGTTGTGGAGCCGCAAGTTTGCCTCTCTTTCGTCCACTTTTGTCTCTACGCAACGTTACTCCGCCTCGCCTTCACTGAAGACAACTCCCCCTCCTACCCCATCGCTTCACGTGCAGGCAGCGAGAAGACGGACACGGCAAATCTCCGTTAACGAGTTACTGCGCATTGCCCCATGCGTGGGGCTGGACGGCGTCAACGTGCTAACGAGCTAAACATGCTAACGAGCTAACCGCGCTAACGAGCTAACAGCGCTAACCCTAAAATCCTTTCATTCTCTCAAAAGTTGATAGCGCGCCTTATGTATGAATTCTGGTTGTGCTTGATGGCCGCGAACCGATTTTATGTGGTACACGGCGCTCAGCAATCTGTCAAAAATGTTTGAGTACGACTTTGGTAAGCTACGGAGCTGCACCGCTTGATAGATTGTCGGCGCATTACGGCTACCGAAGAGCTTCGCGGAGTGATACGTACTGTGCTTCAACGTAATATTACCGTACTGTGTGTGTATAAGGACCATAAATGGCACCTGTAAGAGACGTGGTTATGAAGTGGATTTCAAACTCCAGGCTGTCAGTCACGCAGTACAAGTTGGGAACAGAGCAGCTGTGAAATCTGTCTGTCTTTGTTATTACGCTCAGCGTCTTTTAGTTTACATTTTGACTGCACAATTGTGAGCTCTTTGTTTAGCACAAAAACAACCTTGTTTTCTTTTATTTATGGAGCATTATTATTTAATGAATGCTCATAATTTAATTTTGAGTAATTTTTCATGTGCTGTATGTTAATAAAATGTTAATAAAAGTTAATAAAAGTGCCTGTGTGACATCTGGGACACAGCTTTGACTAAGAACTCTCTTTTTGTTCTTACTTTATGGCTTAAAAAAATATTGAGATATATATCTTATATCTCCATCCAGCTAAAAAATATCGAGATATGAATTTTGGGTCATATCGCCCAGCCCTAGGCCATCCACATTACACCAGGGACAGTGCTTCCTGTGAGGCCATCTTCACCACACCAGGGACTGTGCTGTTGGCGGAAACCATCCACATTACATCAGGGCCATTGGTCATTGCCGATGTCATCCACATTTCACCAGGGCCAGTGGTGTTGGCTAAGGCCACCCACATGACACCAAGGTCTGTGGTGCTGGCCATTACCATCCACATTTCACCTGGGCCAGTGTTGGTAGATGAGGCCATCCACATTTCACCAGGGCCTGGCTGCTGTCTGAGGCCATCCACATTAAACCATGGCCTGTGCTTCCTGTGAGGCCACCTTCACCACACCAGGGCCTGTACTGTTGGATGAGGCCATCCACATTACACCAGGTACAGTTCTTCCTGTGTGGCAATCATCACCAAACAAGGGCCTGTGGTGCTGGATGAGGCCATCCACATTTCACCAGGGATTGTGTTGCTGGCTGATGCGTTCCACAAAACACAAGGGCCTTTACTACTGGCTGAGGATATTCACATTACACCAGGGCCTGTGGTGCTGGCCAATATAATCCACATTTCACCAGGGCCAGTGTTGTTGGCTGAGGCCATACACATTACACAAGTGACATGCTTCCTGTGAGGCCATCTTCACCACACCAGGGCCTCTGCTGCTCGTTGATGCCATCCACATTACACCTGAGCCTGTGGTGCTGACCAATATCATGCACATTTCACCAGGGTCTTTGGTGCTGGCCAATACCATCCATATTTCACAAGCGACAGAGTTGTTAGATGAGGCCATCCACATTACAACAGGGCCTGTGCTACTGGCTGAGGACATTTACATTTCACCAGGGCCTGTGGTGCTGGCCAATACCATCCACATTTCACCAGGGCCACTGTTGTTGGCTTAGGCCATCCACATTACACCAGAGACTGTGATGCCGGCTTCTACCATCCACATTACACCAAGGCCTGTGCTACTGGCTGAGGACATTTACATTTCACCAGGGCCTGGCTGCTGTCTGAGACCATCCACATTAAACCATGGCCTGTGCTTCCTGTGAGGCCACCTTCACCACACCAGGGCCTGTACTGTTGGATGAGGCCATCCACATTACACCAGGTGCAGTTCTTCCTGTGTGGCAATCATCACCAAACAAGGGCCTGTGGTGCTGGATGAGGCCATCCACATTTCACCAGGGATTGTGTTGCTGGCTGATGCGTTCCACAAAACACAAGGGCCTTTACTACTTGCTGAGGATATTCACATTACACCTGGGCCTGTGGTGCTGGCCAATATAATCCACATTTCACCAGGGCCAGTGTTGTTGGCTGAGGCCATACACATTACACAAGTGACATGCCTCCTGTGAGGCCATCTTCACCACACCAGGGCCTCTGCTGCTCGTTGATGCCATCCACATTACACCTGGGCCTGTGGTGCTGACCGATATCATGCACATTTCACCAGGGTCTTTGGTGCTGGCCAATACCATCCATATTTCACAAGCGACAGAGTTGTTAGATGAGGCCATCCACATTACAACAGGGCCTATGCTACTGGCTGAGGACATTTACATTTCACCAGGGCCTGTGGTGCTGGCCAATACCATCCACATTTCACCAGGGCCACTGTTGTTGGCTTAGGCCATCCACATTACACCAGAGACTGTGATGCCGGCTTCTACCATCCACATTACACCAAGGCCTGTGCTACTGGCTGAGGACTTTTACATTTCACCAGGGCCTGGCTGCTGTCTGAGACCATCCACATTAAACCATGGCCTGTGCTTCCTGTGAGGCCACCTTCACCACACCAGGGCCTGTACTGTTGGATGAGGCCATCCACATTACACCAGGTGCAGTTCTTCCTGTGTGGCAATCATCACCAAACAAGGGCCTGTGGTGCTGGATGAGGCCATCCACATTTCACCAGGGATTGTGTTGCTGGCTGATGCGTTCCACAAAACACAAGGGCCTTTACTACTTGCTGAGGATATTCACATTACACCTGGGCCTGTGGTGCTGGCCAATATAATCCACATTTCACCAGGGCCAGTGTTGTTGGCTGAGGCCATACACATTACACAAGTGACATGCCTCCTGTGAGGCCATCTTCACCACACCAGGGCCTCTGCTGCTCGTTGATGCCATCCACATTACACCTGGGCCTGTGGTGCTGACCGATATCATGCACATTTCACCAGGGTCTTTGGTGCTGGCCAATACCATCCATATTTCACAAGCGACAGAGTTGTTAGATGAGGCCATCCACATTACAACAGGGCCTATGCTACTGGCTGAGGACATTTACATTTCACCAGGGCCTGTGGTGCTGGCCAATACCATCCACATTTCACCAGGGCCACTGTTGTTGGCTTAGGCCATCCACATTACACCAGAGACTGTGATGCCGGCTTCTACCATCCACATTACACCAAGGCCTGTGCTACTGGCTGAGGACTTTTACATTTCACCAGGGCCTGTGGTCATGGCTGAGGCCAACTACATTTCATCAGGGCCTGTGGTCATGACTGACGACATTCACATTACACCAGGGCCTGTGGTGCTGGCCAATACCATCCACATTTCACCAGGGCCAGTGTTGTTGGCTGAGGACATTCACATTACACAAGCTCCTGTGCTACTAGCCTTCCACATTACCCAAGGGCCTGTGTTTCTGGCTGATGTCGTTCACAATACTCAAGGGCCTGTGCTACTGGCTGATGCCATCTACATTACAGCAGGACCTGTGGTGCTGGCCAATACCATCCACATTTCACCAAGGCCAGTGTTGTTTCCTGAGGCCATCCACATTACACCAGGGACAGTGCTTCCTGTGAGGCCATCTTAACCACACGAGGGCCTGTGCTGCTGGCTGAAGCCATTCAAATTACACCAGGGCCTCTGGTGCTGGCCAATACCATCCACATTTCACCAGGGCCACTGTTGTTGGCTTAGGCCATCCACATTACACCAGAGACTGTGATGCCGGCTTCTACCATCCACATTACACCAGGGCCTGTGCTTCCTTTGCGGCCATCTTTACCCCACCAGGGCCTTTGATGCTCGTTGATGCCATCCACATTAGTGCCTGTGATGCTGGCTGATATCATTCACATTACACCAGGGCCAGTGGTGTAAGCTAAGGCCATCCACATTACACAAGGGTGTGTGGTGCTTACCAATACCATTCATATTTCACAACGGCCAGTGTTGTTAGATTATGCCATCCACATTACACCAGGTCCTGTGCTGCTGGCTGAGGCCATTCACATTGCAGTAGGGCCTGTGCTGCTGGATGAGGCCATCCACATTACACCAGGGCCTGTGCTACTCGTTGATACAATCCACATTTCACCAGGGCTTGTGTTGCTGGCCGATGCGATCCACGGTACACAAGGGCCTGTGCTACTGGCTGAGGCCATCCACATTACACCAGGGCCTTTGGTGCTGGCCAATACCATCTACATTTCACCAGGCCCTTTGGTGCTGTCCGAAACCATCCACATTTCACCAGGGCTTGTGTTTCTGGCTGATGACATCAACAACACAGAAGGGCCAGTTCTTCCTGTGAGGCCATCATCACCACACCAGGGCATGTGGTGCTGTATGAGGCCATCCACATTACACCAGAGCCTGTGCTACTCATTGATACCATCCACATTTCACCTGGGCTTGTGTTGCTTTGCATTTCATTCAAAATAGTCAACAGGGTCGCAAGAAGCGTGTGGAAAAACCAAGGCGCAAAATAACTGCCCATGAACTAAGAAAAGTCAAGCGTGCAGCTGCCAAGATGCCACTTGCCACCAGTTTGGCCATATTTCAGAGCTGCAACATCACTGGAGTGCCCAAAAGCACAAGGTGTGCAATACTCAGAGAGACATGGCCAAGGTAAGAAAGGCTGAAAGACGACCACCACTGAACAAGACACAAGCCGAAGCGTCAAGACTGGGCCAAGAAACATCTCAAGACTGATTTTTCTAAGGTTTTATGGACTGATGAAATGAGAGTGAGTCTTGATGGGCCAGACGGATGGGCCCGTGGCTGGATTGGTAATGGGCATACCTGCTTCATGCCCTGGAGGACGGGGCAGTGGCCCCCCCACACCCTCTAGCAGATCATTACATGAAGGAACCTTTTAAAAAAACAAGCGCGTCCATGCTCACAGGTGTACACACGGGTGATCACACCCACAAACTACACCCTTTTTGGCTCCTACCTCAAAGCACACTGTGTTCTGTTGATCTTATGTGCTGCACAATAATGTTTAATATTTAGTATTTACTGTCATATTCCCATATATCATTGTGATGTTGTTTATTCTATTACTCTTGTTCTCTTCTGCTTGTTTTCTTTTTTCTTTCTCAACAGGTGATCCATGTGATCGATATATGCAATTTTCTTTTTTTCTTTTTTCTTTTTTTTTTTTGCTGCCCATTCTATTGGTTTTTGTTTTTTGCCCTTCTCCCCCATCCCTCTTCTCAGCTGTTTCTCTTTCCCTCTTTCTTTCTCCCGTTCTTTCCTCCAGTCAAGTCTGTCCCGTATTCAGCAAGTGAAAATAAAATAAACAATAAAAAGGTGAATCAAATGGACCGTTATGGCAAGGCTGGGATGGTCAATTTGGTAAAGTAAATCCGTTGGGCATCTTTCTTTGCCTTTAGACAATAATTCTGATGGCAAAAGTGCCAAACGGGACAGGCAAAAAAAAAAAAAAAAAAGCAGGGTGGAGGTGGAGTACTGGTTTGGGCTGGTATCATCAAAGATGAGCTTGTGGAGCCTTTTCAGGTTGAGGATGGAGTCAAGCTCAACTCCCAGTCCTACTGCCAGTTTCTGGAAGACACCTTCTTCAATCAGTGGTACAGGAAGAAGTCTGCATCCTTCAAGAAAAACGTGATTTTCATGCAGGACAATCCTCCATCACATGCTTCCAAGTACTCCACAGCGTGGCTGGCAAGAAAGGGTATAAAAGAAGAAAAACTAATGACATGGTCACCTTGCTCACCTGATCTGAACCCCATTGAGAACCTGTGGTCCATCATCAAATGTGAGATTTATAAGGAGGGAAAACAGTACACCTCTCTGAACAGATTATGTGAATAACTTGAAAATCTCAGCTCAAACAGCTGCAAAACCTGTTTGCCCAGCACGGGGATATTGAATTGTAAAAGATAAAGCCATAAATTTGTGTGTCTGAGCCTTCTATCAAAAATTACAGCTGTCTTCATGAAGTTGTACAAAAAGGCTTTATTTCGCCACGTTAGTGCGTTTCTGACGATTACATGCATTTGAATGGGGAACTCGCCCGAAACAAAGTATAGGTTTTCATTATGTGAATAACTTGAAAATCTTAGCTCAAACAGCTGCAAAACCTGTTTGCCCAGCAAGGGAATATTGAATTCTATAAGATGAAGCCATGAATATGTATTTCTGAGTCTTCTATCAAAAGTTACACCGATATATATGAAGTTGTGCAAAAACGCTTTATTTCACCACGTTAGTGCGTTTCTGACGATTACATGCATTTGAATGGGGAACTCGCAAGAAACAAAGTATAGGTTTTCATTATGTGAATAACTTGAAAATCTTAGCTCAAACGGCTGCAAAACCTGTTTGCCCAGCACGGGAATATTGAATTCTATAAGATGAAGCCATAAATATGTATTTCTGAGTCTTCTATCAAAAGTTACAGCTATTTATATGAAGTTGTGCAAAAACGCTTTATTTCGCCAAGACAGTGCGTTTCTGACGATTACATGCATTTGAATGGGGAACTCGCACGAAACAAAGTATAGGTTTTCATTATGTGAATAACTTGAAAATCTTAGCTCCAACGGCTGCAAAACCTGTTTGCCCAGCACGGGGATATTGAGTTCTATAAGATAAAGCCATAAATTTGTATTTCTGAGTCTTCTATCAAAAGTTACAGCTATTTATATGAAATTGTACAAAAACGCTTTATTTCACCACGTTAGTGCGTTTCTCGCTATTACATGCATTTGAATGGAGTTCTCGCCCGACACAAAGTATAGGTTTTCATTTTGTGAATAACTTGAAAATCTTAGCTCAAACAGCTGCAAAACCTGTTTGCCCAGCACGGGGATATTGAATTCTAGTAGATAAAGCCATAAATATGTGAGTCTGAATCTTCTATCAAAAGTTACACCCATTTATATGAAGTTGTGCAAAAACGCTTTATTTCGCCAAGACAATGCGTTTCTCACTGTTACATGCATTTGAATGGGGAACTCGCACGAAACAAAGTATAGGTTTTCATTATGTGAATAACTTGAAAATCTTAGCTCAAACAGCTTCAAAACCTGTTTGCCCAGCACGGGGATATTGAATTCTATACGATAAATCCATAAATATGTGAGTCTGAATATTCTATCAAAAGTTACACCCATTTATATGACATTGATGAAAAACGCTTTCTTTCGCCAAGACAGTGCGTTTCTCACTGTTACATGCATTTGAATGGGAAACTCGCCCGAAACAAAGTATAGGTTTTCATTATGTGAATAATTTTAAAATCTTAGCTCACACAGCTGCAAAACCTGTTTGCCCAGCACGGGGACATTGAGTTCTATACGATAAAGCCATAAACCTGTGTGTCTGAGTCTTCTTTTAAAAGTTACAGCTATTTATATGAAGTTGTAAATAAACGCTTTCTTTCGCCAAGACAGTGCGTTTCTCACTGTTACATGCATTTGAATGGGAAACTCGCCCGAAAGAAAATACAGGTTTTCATTATGTGAATAATTTTAAAATCTTAGCTCAAACGGCTGCAAAACCTGTTTGCCCAGCATGGGGATATTGAGTTCTATAAGATAAAGCCATAAACATGTTTGTCTGAGTCTTCTATCAAAAGTTACAGCTATTTATATGAAGTTGTACAAAAACGCTTTCTTTCGCCAAGACAGTGCGTTTCTCACTGTTACATGCATTTGAATGGGAAACTCGCCCGAAACAAAGTATAGGTTTTTATTATGTGAATAATTTTAAAATCTTAGCTCACACAGCTGCAAAACATTGAGGTCTATAAGATAAAGCCATAAACATGTTTGTCTGAGTCTTCTATCAAAAGTTACAGCGATTTATATGAAGTTGTACAAAAACGCTTTCTTTCGCCAAGACAGTGTGTTTCTCACTGTTACATGCATTTGAATGGGAAACTCACCCGAGACAAAGTATAGGTTTTCATTATGTGAATAACTTGAAAATCTTAGCTCACACAGCTGCAAAACCTGTTTGCTCAGCACGGGGACATTGAGTTCTATACGATAAAGCCATAAACATGTGTGTCTGAGTCTTCTATCAAAAGTTACAGCTATTTATATGAAGTTGATGAAAAACGCTTTCTTTCGCCAAGACAGTGCGTTTCTCACTGTTACATGCATTTGAATGGGAAACTCGCCCGAAACAAAGTATAGGTTTTCATTATGTGAATAATTTTAAAATCTTAGCTCACACAGCTGCAAAACCTGTTTGCCCAATACGGGGACATTGAGTTCTATACGATAAAGCCATAAACCTGTGTGTCTGAGTCTTCTATCAAAAGTTACAGCTATTTATATGAAGTTGTACATAAACGCTTTCTTTCGCCAAGACAGTGCGTTTCTCACTGTTACATGCATTTGAATGGGAAACTCACCCGAGACAAAGTATAGGTTTTCATTATGTGAATAACTTGAAAATCTTAGCTCACACAGCTGCAAAACCTGTTTGCTCAGCACGGGGACATTGAGTTCTATACGATAAAGCCATAAACATGTTTGTCTGAGTCTTCTATCAAAAGTTACAGCTATTTATATGAAGTTGTACAAAAACGCTTTCTTTCGCCAAGACAGTGCGTTTCTCACTGTTACATGCATTTGAATGGGAAACTCGCCCGAAAACAAAGTATAGGTTTTTATTATGTGAATAATTTTAAAATCTTAGCTCACACAGCTGCAAAACATTGAGTTCTATAAGATAAAGCCATAAACATGTTTGTCTGAGTCTTCTATCAAAAGTTACAGCGATTTATATGAAGTTGTACAAAAACGCTTTCTTTCGCCAAGACAGTGTGTTTCTCACTGTTACATGCATTTGAATGGGAAACTCACCCGAGACAAAGTATAGGTTTTCATTATGTGAATAATTTTAAAATCTTAGCTCAAACGGCTGCAAAACCTGTTCTGTTTGCTCAGCACGGGGACATTGAGTTCTATACGATAAAGCCATAAACATGTGTGTCTGAGTCTTCTATCAAAAGTTACAGCTATTTATATGAAGTTGATGAAAAACGCTTTCTTTCGCCAAGACAGTGCGTTTCTCACTGTTACATGCATTTGAATGGGAAACTCGCCCGAAACAAAGTATAGGTTTTCATTATGTGAATAATTTTAAAATCTTAGCTCACACAGCTGCAAAACCTGTTTGCCCAATACGGGGACATTGAGTTCTATACGATAAAGCCATAAACCTGTGTGTCTGAGTCTTCTATCAAAAGTTACAGCTATTTATATGAAGTTGTACATAAACGCTTTCTTTCGCCAAGACAGTGCGTTTCTCACTGTTACATGCATTTGAATGGGAAACTCACCCGAGACAAAGTATAGGTTTTCATTATGTGAATAACTTGAAAATCTTAGCTCACACAGCTGCAAAACCTGTTTGCTCAGCACGGGGACATTGAGTTCTATACGATAAAGCCATAAACATGTTTGTCTGAGTCTTCTATCAAAAGTTACAGCTATTTATATGAAGTTGTACAAAAACGCTTTCTTTCGCCAAGACAGTGCGTTTCTCACTGTTACATGCATTTGAATGGGAAACTCGCCCGAAAACAAAGTATAGGTTTTTATTATGTGAATAATTTTAAAATCTTAGCTCACACAGCTGCAAAACATTGAGTTCTATAAGATAAAGCCATAAACATGTTTGTCTGAGTCTTCTATCAAAAGTTACAGCGATTTATATGAAGTTGTACAAAAACGCTTTCTTTCGCCAAGACAGTGTGTTTCTCACTGTTACATGCATTTGAATGGGAAACTCACCCGAGACAAAGTATAGGTTTTCATTATGTGAATAATTTGAAAAGCTTAGCTCACACAGCTGCAAAACCTGTTTGCCCAGCACGGGGACATTGAGTTCTATACGATAAAGCCATAAACCTGTGTGTCTGAGTCTTCTTTTAAAAGTTACAGCTATTTATATGAAGTTGTACATAAACGCTTTCTTTCGCCAAGACAGTGCGTTTCTCACTGTTACATGCATTTGAATGGGAAACTCGCCCGAAACAAAGTATAGGTTTTCATTATGTGAATAATTTTAAAATCTTAGCTCACACAGCTGCAAAACCTGTTTGCCCAGCACGGGGACATTGAGTTCTATACGATAAAGCCATAAACCTGTGTGTCTGAGTCTTCTATCAAAAGTTACAGCTATTTATATGAAGTTGTACATAAACGCTTTCTTTCGCCAAGACAGTGCGTTTCTCACTGTTACATGCATTTGAATGGGAAACTCACCCGAGACAAAGTATAGGTTTTCATTATGTGAATAACTTGAAAATCTTAGCTCACACAGCTGCAAAACCTGTTTGCTCAGCACGGGGACATTGAGTTCTATACGATAAAGCCATAAACATGTTTGTCTGAGTCTTCTATCAAAAGTTACAGCTATTTATATGAAGTTGTACAAAAACGCTTTCTTTCGCCAAGACAGTGCGTTTCTCACTGTTACATGCATTTGAATGGGAAACTCGCCCGAAAACAAAGTATAGGTTTTTATTATGTGAATAATTTTAAAATCTTAGCTCACACAGCTGCAAAACATTGAGTTCTATAAGATAAAGCCATAAACATGTTTGTCTGAGTCTTCTATCAAAAGTTACAGCGATTTATATGAAGTTGTACAAAAACGCTTTCTTTCGCCAAGACAGTGTGTTTCTCACTGTTACATGCATTTGAATGGGAAACTCACCCGAGACAAAGTATAGGTTTTCATTATGTGAATAATTTTAAAATCTTAGCTCAAACGGCTGCAAAACCTGTTCTGTTTGCTCAGCACGGGGACATTGAGTTCTATACGATAAAGCCATAAACATGTGTGTCTGAGTCTTCTATCAAAAGTTACAGCTATTTATATGAAGTTGATGAAAAACGCTTTCTTTCGCCAAGACAGTGCGTTTCTCACTGTTACATGCATTTGAATGGGAAACTCGCCCGAAACAAAGTATAGGTTTTCATTATGTGAATAATTTTAAAATCTTAGCTCACACAGCTGCAAAACCTGTTTGCCCAATACGGGGACATTGAGTTCTATACGATAAAGCCATAAACCTGTGTGTCTGAGTCTTCTATCAAAAGTTACAGCTATTTATATGAAGTTGTACATAAACGCTTTCTTTCGCCAAGACAGTGCGTTTCTCACTGTTACATGCATTTGAATGGGAAACTCACCCGAGACAAAGTATAGGTTTTCATTATGTGAATAACTTGAAAATCTTAGCTCACACAGCTGCAAAACCTGTTTGCTCAGCACGGGGACATTGAGTTCTATACGATAAAGCCATAAACATGTTTGTCTGAGTCTTCTATCAAAAGTTACAGCTATTTATATGAAGTTGTACAAAAACGCTTTCTTTCGCCAAGACAGTGCGTTTCTCACTGTTACATGCATTTGAATGGGAAACTCGCCCGAAAACAAAGTATAGGTTTTTATTATGTGAATAATTTTAAAATCTTAGCTCACACAGCTGCAAAACATTGAGTTCTATAAGATAAAGCCATAAACATGTTTGTCTGAGTCTTCTATCAAAAGTTACAGCGATTTATATGAAGTTGTACAAAAACGCTTTCTTTCGCCAAGACAGTGTGTTTCTCACTGTTACATGCATTTGAATGGGAAACTCACCCGAGACAAAGTATAGGTTTTCATTATGTGAATAATTTGAAAATCTTAGCTCACACAGCTGCAAAACCTGTTTGCTCAGCACGGGGACATTGAGTTCTATACGATAAAGCCATAAACATGTTTGTCTGAGTCTTCTATCAAAAGTTACAGCTATTTATATGAAGTTGTACAAAAACGCTTTATTTCGCCAAGACAGTGTGTTTCTCACTGTTACATGCATTTGAATGGGAAACTCACCCGAGACAAAGTATAGGTTTTCATTATGTGAATAATTTGAAAAGCTTAGCTCACACAGCTGCAAAACCTGTTTGCCCAGCACGGGGATATTGAGTTCTATAAGATAAAGCCATAAACATGTTTGTCTGAGTCTTCTATCAAAAGTTACAGCTATTTATATGAAGTTGATGAAAAACGCTTTCTTTCGCCAATACAGTGCGTTTCTCACTGTTACAGGCATTTGAATGGGAAACTCGCCCGAAACAAAGTATAGGTTTTCATTATGTGAATAATTTTAAAATCTTAGCTGAAACGGCTGCAAAACCTGTTTTCCCAGCACGGGGATATTGAAGTCTATAAGATGAAGCCATAAACATGTGTATCCGAGTCTTCTATCAAAAGTTACAGCGATTTATATGAAGTGGATGAAAAACGCTTTATTTTGCCAAGACAATGCGTTTCTCACTGTTACATGCATTTGAATGGGAAACTCGCCCGAAACAAAGTATAGGTTTTCATTATGTGAATAATTTTAAAATCTTAGCTCACACAGCTGCAAAACATTGAGTTCTATAAGATAAAGCCATAAACATGTTTGTCTGAGTCTTCTATCAAAAGTTACAGCGATTTATATGAAGTGGTTGAAAAACGCTTTATTTCGCCAAGACAGTGTGTTTCTCACTGTTACATGCATTTGAATGGGAAACTCACCCGAGACAAAGTATAGGTTTTCATTATGTGAATAATTTTAAAATCTTAGCTCAAACGGCTGCAAAACCTGTTTGCCCAGCACGGGAATATTGAAGTCTATAAGATGAAGCCATAAACATGTGTATCCGAGTGTTCTATCAAAAGTTACAGCGATTTATATGAAGTGGTTGAAAAACGCTTTATTTCACCAAGACAATGCGTTTCTCACTGTTACATGCATTTGAATGGGAAACTCGCCTGAGACAAAGTATAGGTTTTCATTATGTGAATAACTTGAAAATCTTAGCTCACACAGCTGCAAAACCTGTTTGCTCAGCACGGGGACATTGAGTTCTATACGATAAAGCCATAAACATGTGTGTCTGAGTCTTCTATCAAAAGTTACAGCTATTTATATGAAGTTGATGAAAAACGCTTTCTTTCGCCAAGACAGTGCGTTTCTCACTGTTACATGCATTTGAATGGGAAACTCGCCCGAAACAAAGTATAGGTTTTCATTATGTGAATAATTTTAAAATCTTAGCTCACACAGCTGCAAAACCTGTTTGCTCAGCACGGGGACATTGAGTTCTATACGATAAAGCCATAAACCTGTGTGTCTGAGTCTTCTTTTAAAAGTTACAGCTATTTATATGAAGTTGTACATAAACGCTTTCTTTCGCCAAGACAGTGCGTTTCTCACTGTTACAGGCATTTGAATGGGAAACTCGCCCGAAACAAAGTATAGGTTTTCATTATGTGAATAATTTTAAAATCTTAGCTCAAACGGCTGCAAAACCTGTTTTCCCAGCACGGGGATATTGAAGTCTATAAGATGAAGCCATAAACATGTGTATCCGAGTCTTCTATCAAAAGTTACAGCGATTTATATGAAGTGGTTGAAAAACGCTTTATTTCGCCAAGACAGTGTGTTTCTCACTGTTACATGCATTTGAATGGGAAACTCACCCGAGACAAAGTATAGGTTTTCATTATGTGAATAATTTTAAAATCTTAGCTCAAACGGCTGCAAAACCTGTTTTCCCAGCACGGGGATATTGAGTTCTATAAGATAAAGCCATAAACATGTTTGTCTGAGTCTTCTATCAAAAGTTACAGCTATTTATATTAAATTGATGAAAAACGCTTTCTTTCGCCAATACAGTGCGTTTCTCACTGTTACAGGCATTTGAATGGGAAACTCGCCCGAAACAAAGTATAGGTTTTCATTATGTGAATAATTTTAAAATCTTAGCTCAAACGGCTGCAAAACCTGTTTTCCCAGCACGGGGATATTGAAGTCTATAAGATGAAGCCATAAACATGTGTATCCGAGTCTTCTATCAAAAGTTACAGCGATTTATATGAAGTGGTTGAAAAACGCTTTATTTCGCCAAGACAATGCGATTCTCACTGTTACATGCATTTGAATGGGAAACTCACCCGAGACAAAGTATAGGTTTTCATTATGTGAATAATTTTAAAATCTTAGCTCAAACGGCTGCAAAACCTGTTTGCCCAGCACGGGGATCTTGAGTTCTATAAGATGAAGCCATAAACATGTGTATCCGAGTCTTCTATCAAAAGTTACAGCTATTTATATGAAGTTGTACAAAAACGCTTTCTTTCGCCAAGACAGTGCGTTTCTCACTGTTACATGCATTTGAATGGGAAACTCACCCGAGACAAAGTATAGGTTTTCATTATGTGAATAACTTGAAAATCTTAGCTCACACAGCTGCAAAACCTGTTTGCTCAGCACGGGGACATTGAGTTCTATACGATAAAGCCATGAACATGTGTGTCTGAGTCTTCTATCAAAAGTTACAGCTATTTATATGAAGTTGATGAAAAACGCTTTATTTCGCCAAGACAGTGCGTTTCTCACTGTTACATGCATTTGAATGGGAAACTCGCCCGAAACAAAGTATAGGTTTTCATTATGTGAATAATTTTAAAATCTTAGCTCACACAGCTGCAAAACCTGTTTGCCCAGCACGGGGACATTGAGTTCTATACGATAAAGCCATAAACCTGTGTGTCTGAGTCTTCTATCAAAAGTTACAGCGATTTATATGAAGTGGTTGAAAAACGCTTTATTTCGCCAAGACAATGCGTTTCTCACTGTTACATGCATTTGAATGGGAAACTCGCCTGAGACAAAGTATAGGTTTTCATTATGTGAATAATTTTAAAATCTTAGCTCAAACGGCTGCAAAACCTGTTTGCCCAGCATGGGGATATTGAGTTCTATAAGATAAAGCCATAAACATGTTTGTCTGAGTCTTCTATCAAAAGTTACAGCTATTTATATGAAGTTGTACAAAAACGCTTTCTTTCGCCAAGACAGTGCGTTTCTCACTGTTACATGCATTTGAATGGGAAACTCACCCGAGACAAAGTATAGGTTTTCATTATGTGAATAATTTTAAAATCTTAGCTCAAACGGCTGCAAAACCTGTTTGCCCAGCACGGGGATATTGAGTTCTATAAGATAAAGCCATTAAAATGTTTGTCTGAGTCTTCTTTTAAAAGTTACAGCTAATTTATATGAAGTTGTACATAAACGCTTTCTTTCGCCAAGACAGTGCGTTTCTCACTGTTACATGCATTTGAATGGGAAACTCGCCCGAAAGAAAGTATAGGTTTTCATTATGTGAATAATTTTAAAATCTTAGCTCAAACGGCTGCAAAACCTGTTTGCCCAGCACGGGGATATTGAGTTCTATAAGATAAAGCCATTAAAATGTTTGTCTGAGTCTTCTATCAAAAGTTACAGCGATTTATATGAAGTGGTTGAAAAACGCTTTATTTCGCCAAGACAATGCGTTTCTCACTGTTACATGCATTTGAATGGGAAACTCGCCCGAAACAAAGTATAGGTTTTCATTATGTGAATAATTTTAAAATCTTAGCTCACACAGCTGCAAAACATTGAGTTCTATACGATAAAGCCATAAACATGTTTGTCTGAGTCTTCTATCAAAAGTTACAGCGATTTATATGAAGTGGTTGAAAAACGCTTTATTTCGCCAAGACAGTGTGTTTCTCACTGTTACATGCATTTGAATGGGAAACTCACCCGAGACAAAGTATAGGTTTTCATTATGTGAATAATTTTAAAATCTTAGCTCAAACGGCTGCAAAACCTGTTTGCCCAGCACGGGGATATTGAAGTCTATAAGATGAAGCCATAAACATGTGTATCCGAGTCTTCTATCAAAAGTTACAGCGATTTATATGAAGTGGTTGAAAAACGCTTTATTTCACCAAGACAATGCGTTTCTCACTGTTACAGGCATTTGAATGGGAAACTCGCCCGAAACAAAGTATAGGTTTTCATTATGTGAATAATTTTAAAATCTTAGCTCAAACGGCTGCAAAACCTGTTCTGTTTGCCCAGCACGGGGATATTGAGTTCTATACGATAAGGCCATAAACATGTGTGTCTGAGTCTTCTATCAAAAGTTACAGCTATTTATATGAAGTTGATGAAAAACGCTTTCTTTCGCCAAGACAGTGCGTTTCTCACTGTTACATGCATTTGAATGGGAAACTCGCCCGAAACAAAGTATAGGTTTTCATTATGTGAATAATTTTAAAATCTTAGCTCACACAGCTGCAAAACCTGTTTGCCCAGCACGGGGATATTGAGTTCTATACGATAAAGCCATAAACATGTTTGTCTGAGTCTTCTTTTAAAAGTTACAGCGATTTATATGAAGTTGTTCAAAAACGCTTTATTTCGCCAAGACAATGCGTTTCTCACTGTTACATGCATTTGAATGGGAAACTCGCCCGAAAGAAAGTACAGGTTTTCATTATGTGAATAATTTTAAAATCTTAGCTCAAACGGCTGCAAAACCTGTTTTCCCAGCACGGGGATATTGAAGTCTATAAGATGAAGCCATAAACATGTGTATCCGAGTCTTCTATCAAAAGTTACAGCGATTTATATGAAGTGGTTGAAAAACGCTTTATTTCGCCAAGACAATGCGTTTCTCACTGTTACATGCATTTGAATGGGAAACTCGCTTGAGACAAAGTATAGGTTTTCATTATGTGAATAATTTTAAAATCTTAGCTCAAACGGCTGCAAAACCTGTTTGCCCAGCACGGGGATATTGAGTTCTATAAGATAAAGCCATTAAAATGTTTGTCTGAGTCTTCTTTTAAAAGTTACAGCTAATTTATATGAAGTTGTACATAAACGCTTTCTTTCGCCAAGACAGTGCGTTTCTCACTGTTACATGCATTTGAATGGGAAACTCGCCCGAAAGAAAGTACAGGTTTTCATTATGTGAATAATTTTAAAATCTTAGCTCAAACGGCTGCAAAACCTGTTTGCCCAGCACGGGGATATTGAGTTCTATAAGATGAAGCCATAAACATGTGTATCTGAGTCTTCTATCAAAAGTTACAGCGATTTATATGAAGTGGTTGAAAAACGCTTTATTTCGCCAAGACAATGCGTTTCTCACTGTTACATGCATTTGAATGGGAAACTCGCCCGAAACAAAGTATAGGTTTTCATTATGTGAATAATTTTAAAATCTTAGCTCACACAGCTGCAAAACATTGAGTTCTATACGATAAAGCCATAAACATGTTTGTCTGAGTCTTCTATCAAAAGTTACAGCGATTTATATGAAGTGGTTGAAAACGCTTTATTTCGCCAAGACAATGCGATTCTCACTGTTACATGCATTTGAATGGGAAACTCACCCGAGACAAAGTATAGGTTTTCATTATGTGAATAATTTTAAAATCTTAGCTCACACAGCTGCAAAACATTGAGTTCTATAAGATAAAGCCATAAACATGTTTGTCTGAGTCTTCTATCAAAAGTTACAGCGATTTATATGAAGTGGTTGAAAACGCTTTATTTCGCCAAGACAATGCGATTCTCACTGTTACATGCATTTGAATGGGAAACTCGCCCGAAACAAAGTATAGGTTTTCATTATGTGAATAATTTTAAAATCTTAGCTCACACAGCTGCAAAACATTGAGTTCTATAAGATAAAGCCATAAACATGTTTGTCTGAGTCTTCTATCAAAAGTTACAGCGATTTATATGAAGTGGTTGAAAACGCTTTATTTCGCCAAGACAATGCGATTCTCACTGTTACATGCATTTGAATGGGAAACTCACCCGAGACAAAGTATAGGTTTTCATTATGTGAATAATTTTAAAATCTTAGCTCAAACGGCTGCAAAACCTGTTTGCCCAGCACGGGAATATTGAAGTCTATAAGATGAAGCCATAAACATGTGTATCCGAGTCTTCTATCAAAAGTTACAGCGATTTATATGAAGTGGTTGAAAAACGCTTTATTTCACCAAGACAATGCGTTTCTCACTGTTACATGCATTTGAATGGGAAACTCGCCTGAGACAAAGTATAGGTTTTCATTATGTGAATAACTTGAAAATCTTAGCTCACACAGCTGCAAAACCTGTTTGCTCAGCACGGGGACATTGAGTTCTATACGATAAAGCCATAAACATGTGTGTCTGAGTCTTCTATCAAAAGTTACAGCTATTTATATGAAGTTGATGAAAAACGCTTTCTTTCGCCAAGACAGTGCGTTTCTCACTGTTACATGCATTTGAATGGGAAACTCGCCCGAAACAAAGTATAGGTTTTCATTATGTGAATAATTTTAAAATCTTAGCTCACACAGCTGCAAAACCTGTTTGCTCAGCACGGGGACATTGAGTTCTATACGATAAAGCCATAAACCTGTGTGTCTGAGTCTTCTTTTAAAAGTTACAGCTATTTATATGAAGTTGTACATAAACGCTTTCTTTCGCCAAGACAGTGCGTTTCTCACTGTTACAGGCATTTGAATGGGAAACTCGCCCGAAACAAAGTATAGGTTTTCATTATGTGAATAATTTTAAAATCTTAGCTCAAACGGCTGCAAAACCTGTTTTCCCAGCACGGGGATATTGAAGTCTATAAGATGAAGCCATAAACATGTGTATCCGAGTCTTCTATCAAAAGTTACAGCGATTTATATGAAGTGGTTGAAAAACGCTTTATTTCGCCAAGACAGTGTGTTTCTCACTGTTACATGCATTTGAATGGGAAACTCACCCGAGACAAAGTATAGGTTTTCATTATGTGAATAATTTTAAAATCTTAGCTCAAACGGCTGCAAAACCTGTTTTCCCAGCACGGGGATATTGAGTTCTATAAGATAAAGCCATAAACATGTTTGTCTGAGTCTTCTATCAAAAGTTACAGCTATTTATATTAAATTGATGAAAAACGCTTTCTTTCGCCAATACAGTGCGTTTCTCACTGTTACAGGCATTTGAATGGGAAACTCGCCCGAAACAAAGTATAGGTTTTCATTATGTGAATAATTTTAAAATCTTAGCTCAAACGGCTGCAAAACCTGTTTTCCCAGCACGGGGATATTGAAGTCTATAAGATGAAGCCATAAACATGTGTATCCGAGTCTTCTATCAAAAGTTACAGCGATTTATATGAAGTGGTTGAAAAACGCTTTATTTCGCCAAGACAATGCGATTCTCACTGTTACATGCATTTGAATGGGAAACTCACCCGAGACAAAGTATAGGTTTTCATTATGTGAATAATTTTAAAATCTTAGCTCAAACGGCTGCAAAACCTGTTTGCCCAGCACGGGGATCTTGAGTTCTATAAGATGAAGCCATAAACATGTGTATCCGAGTCTTCTATCAAAAGTTACAGCTATTTATATGAAGTTGTACAAAAACGCTTTCTTTCGCCAAGACAGTGCGTTTCTCACTGTTACATGCATTTGAATGGGAAACTCACCCGAGACAAAGTATAGGTTTTCATTATGTGAATAACTTGAAAATCTTAGCTCACACAGCTGCAAAACCTGTTTGCTCAGCACGGGGACATTGAGTTCTATACGATAAAGCCATGAACATGTGTGTCTGAGTCTTCTATCAAAAGTTACAGCTATTTATATGAAGTTGATGAAAAACGCTTTATTTCGCCAAGACAGTGCGTTTCTCACTGTTACATGCATTTGAATGGGAAACTCGCCCGAAACAAAGTATAGGTTTTCATTATGTGAATAATTTTAAAATCTTAGCTCACACAGCTGCAAAACCTGTTTGCCCAGCACGGGGACATTGAGTTCTATACGATAAAGCCATAAACCTGTGTGTCTGAGTCTTCTATCAAAAGTTACAGCGATTTATATGAAGTGGTTGAAAAACGCTTTATTTCGCCAAGACAATGCGTTTCTCACTGTTACATGCATTTGAATGGGAAACTCGCCTGAGACAAAGTATAGGTTTTCATTATGTGAATAATTTTAAAATCTTAGCTCAAACGGCTGCAAAACCTGTTTGCCCAGCATGGGGATATTGAGTTCTATAAGATAAAGCCATAAACATGTTTGTCTGAGTCTTCTATCAAAAGTTACAGCTATTTATATGAAGTTGTACAAAAACGCTTTCTTTCGCCAAGACAGTGCGTTTCTCACTGTTACATGCATTTGAATGGGAAACTCACCCGAGACAAAGTATAGGTTTTCATTATGTGAATAATTTTAAAATCTTAGCTCAAACGGCTGCAAAACCTGTTTGCCCAGCACGGGGATATTGAGTTCTATAAGATAAAGCCATTAAAATGTTTGTCTGAGTCTTCTTTTAAAAGTTACAGCTAATTTATATGAAGTTGTACATAAACGCTTTCTTTCGCCAAGACAGTGCGTTTCTCACTGTTACATGCATTTGAATGGGAAACTCGCCCGAAAGAAAGTACAGGTTTTCATTATGTGAATAATTTTAAAATCTTAGCTCAAACGGCTGCAAAACCTGTTTGCCCAGCACGGGGATATTGAGTTCTATAAGATAAAGCCATTAAAATGTTTGTCTGAGTCTTCTTTTAAAAGTTACAGCTAATTTATATGAAGTTGTACATAAACGCTTTCTTTCGCCAAGACAGTGCGTTTCTCACTGTTACATGCATTTGAATGGGAAACTCGCCCGAAAGAAAGTACAGGTTTTCATTATGTGAATAATTTTAAAATCTTAGCTCAAACGGCTGCAAAACCTGTTTTCCCAGCATGGGGATCTTGAGTTCTATAAGATGAAGCCATAAACATGTGTATCCGAGTCTTCTATCAAAAGTTACAGCGATTTATATGAAGTGGTTGAAAAACGCTTTATTTCGCCAAGACAATGCGTTTCTCACTGTTACATGCATTTGAATGGGAAACTCGCCCGAAACAAAGTATAGGTTTTCATTATGTGAATAATTTTAAAATCTTAGCTCACACAGCTGCAAAACATTGAGTTCTATACGATAAAGCCATAAACATGTTTGTCTGAGTCTTCTATCAAAAGTTACAGCGATTTATATGAAGTGGTTGAAAAACGCTTTATTTCGCCAAGACAGTGTGTTTCTCACTGTTACATGCATTTGAATGGGAAACTCACCCGAGACAAAGTATAGGTTTTCATTATGTGAATAATTTTAAAATCTTAGCTCAAACGGCTGCAAAACCTGTTTGCCCAGCACGGGGATATTGAAGTCTATAAGATGAAGCCATAAACATGTGTATCCGAGTCTTCTATCAAAAGTTACAGCGATTTATATGAAGTGGTTGAAAAACGCTTTATTTCACCAAGACAATGCGTTTCTCACTGTTACAGGCATTTGAATGGGAAACTCGCCCGAAACAAAGTATAGGTTTTCATTATGTGAATAATTTTAAAATCTTAGCTCAAACGGCTGCAAAACCTGTTCTGTTTGCCCAGCACGGGGATATTGAGTTCTATACGATAAGGCCATAAACATGTGTGTCTGAGTCTTCTATCAAAAGTTACAGCTATTTATATGAAGTTGATGAAAAACGCTTTCTTTCGCCAAGACAGTGCGTTTCTCACTGTTACATGCATTTGAATGGGAAACTCGCCCGAAACAAAGTATAGGTTTTCATTATGTGAATAATTTTAAAATCTTAGCTCACACAGCTGCAAAACCTGTTTGCCCAGCACGGGGATATTGAGTTCTATACGATAAAGCCATAAACATGTTTGTCTGAGTCTTCTTTTAAAAGTTACAGCGATTTATATGAAGTTGTTCAAAAACGCTTTATTTCGCCAAGACAATGCGTTTCTCACTGTTACATGCATTTGAATGGGAAACTCGCCCGAAAGAAAGTACAGGTTTTCATTATGTGAATAATTTTAAAATCTTAGCTCAAACGGCTGCAAAACCTGTTTTCCCAGCACGGGGATATTGAAGTCTATAAGATGAAGCCATAAACATGTGTATCCGAGTCTTCTATCAAAAGTTACAGCGATTTATATGAAGTGGTTGAAAAACGCTTTATTTCGCCAAGACAATGCGTTTCTCACTGTTACATGCATTTGAATGGGAAACTCGCTTGAGACAAAGTATAGGTTTTCATTATGTGAATAATTTTAAAATCTTAGCTCAAACGGCTGCAAAACCTGTTTGCCCAGCACGGGGATATTGAGTTCTATAAGATAAAGCCATTAAAATGTTTGTCTGAGTCTTCTTTTAAAAGTTACAGCTAATTTATATGAAGTTGTACATAAACGCTTTCTTTCGCCAAGACAGTGCGTTTCTCACTGTTACATGCATTTGAATGGGAAACTCGCCCGAAAGAAAGTACAGGTTTTCATTATGTGAATAATTTTAAAATCTTAGCTCAAACGGCTGCAAAACATGTTTTCCCAGCACGGGGATCTTGAGTTCTATAAGATGAAGCCATAAACATGTGTATCTGAGTCTTCTATCAAAAGTTACAGCGATTTATATGAAGTGGTTGAAAAACGCTTTATTTCGCCAAGACAATGCGTTTCTCACTGTTACATGCATTTGAATGGGAAACTCGCCCGAAACAAAGTATAGGTTTTCATTATGTGAATAATTTTAAAATCTTAGCTCACACAGCTGCAAAACATTGAGTTCTATACGATAAAGCCATAAACATGTTTGTCTGAGTCTTCTATCAAAAGTTACAGCGATTTATATGAAGTGGTTGAAAACGCTTTATTTCGCCAAGACAATGCGATTCTCACTGTTACATGCATTTGAATGGGAAACTCACCCGAGACAAAGTATAGGTTTTCATTATGTGAATAATTTTAAAATCTTAGCTCACACAGCTGCAAAACATTGAGTTCTATAAGATAAAGCCATAAACATGTTTGTCTGAGTCTTCTATCAAAAGTTACAGCGATTTATATGAAGTGGTTGAAAACGCTTTATTTCGCCAAGACAATGCGATTCTCACTGTTACATGCATTTGAATGGGAAACTCGCCCGAAACAAAGTATAGGTTTTCATTATGTGAATAATTTTAAAATCTTAGCTCAAACGGCTGCAAAACCTGTTTGCCCAGCACGGGGATATTGAGTTCTATAAGATAAAGCCATTAAAATGTTTGTCTGAGTCTTCTTTTAAAAGTTACAGCTATTTATATGAAGTTGTACATAAACGCTTTCTTTCGCCAAGACAGTGCGTTTCTCACTGTTACATGCATTTGAATGGGAAACTCGCCCGAAAGAAAGTACAGGTTTTCATTATGTGAATAATTTTAAAATCTTAGCTCAAACGGCTGCAAAACCTGTTTTCCCAGCACGGGGATATTGAAGTCTATAAGATGAAGCCATAAACATGTGTATCCAAGTCTTCTATCAAAAGTTACAGCGATTTATATGAAGTGGTTGAAAAACGCTTTATTTCGCCAAGACAGTGCGTTTCTCACTGTTACATGCATTTGAATGGGAAACTCGCCCGAAACAAAGTATAGGTTTTCATTATGTGAATAATTTTAAAATCTTAGCTCACACAGCTGCAAAACATTGAGTTCTATACGATAAAGCCATAAACATGTTTGTCTGAGTCTTCTATCAAAAGTTACAGCGATTTATATGAAGTGGTTGAAAAACGCTTTATTTCGCCAAGACAGTGTGTTTCTCACTGTTACATGCATTTGAATGGGAAACTCACCCGAGACAAAGTATAGGTTTTCATTATGTGAATAATTTTAAAATCTTAGCTCAAACGGCTGCAAAACCTGTTTTCCCAGCACGGGGATATTGAGTTCTATAAGATAAAGCCATTAAAATGTTTGTCTGAGTCTTCTATCAAAAGTTACAGCGATTTATATGAAGTGGTTGAAAAACGCTTTATTTCGCCAAGACAATGCGATTCTCACTGTTACATGCATTTGAATGGGAAACTCGCCCGAGACAAAGTATAGGTTTTCATTATGTGAATAATTTTAAAATTTTAGCTCAAACGGCTGCAAAACATTGAGTTCTATACGATAAAGCCATAAACATGTTTGTCTGAGTCTTCTATCAAAAGTTACAGCGATTTATATGAAGTGGTTGAAAAACGCTTTATTTCGCCAAGACAGTGTGTTTCTCACTGTTACATGCATTTGAATGGGAAACTCACCCGAGACAAAGTATAGGTTTTCATTATGTGAATAATTTTAAAATCTTAGCTCAAACGGCTGCAAAACCTGTTCTGTTTGCCCAGCACGGGGATATTGAGTTCTATAAGTTATAAGATAAAGCCATAAACATGTTTGTCTGAGTCTTCTATCAAAAGTTTCAGCGATTTATATGAAGTTGTTCAAAAACGCTTTCTTTCGCCAAGACAATGCGTTTCTCACTGTTACATGCATTTGAATGGGAAACTCGCCTGAAACAAAGTATAGGTTTTCATTATGTGAATAATTTTAAAATCTTAGCTCAATCGGCTGCAAAACCTGTTTGCCCAGCACGGAGATATTGAGTTCTATAAGATAAAGCCATAAGCATGTTTGTCTGAGTCTTCTATCAAAAGTTACAGCGATTTATATGAAGTTGTTCAAAAACGCTTTATTTCGCCAAGACAATGCGTTTCTCACTGTTACATGCATTTGAATGGGAAACTCGCCTGAAACAAAGTATAGGTTTTCATTATGTGAATAATTTTAAAATCTTAGCTCAAACGGCTGCAAAACCTGTTTGCCCAGCACGGGGATATTGAGTTCTATAAGATAAAGCCATAAACATGTTTGTCTGAGTCTTCTATCAAAAGTTACAGCGATTTATATGAAGTTGTTCAAAAACGCTTTCTTTCGCCAAGACAATGCGTTTCTCACTGTTACATGCATTTGAATGGGAAACTCGCCTGAAACAAAGTATAGGTTTTCATTATGTGAATAATTTTAAAATCTTAGCTCAAACGGCTGCAAAACCTGTTCTGTTCAGAGCGTTCTCACTCCCGAGGCGTAACATGTCGACGTTTTGTCACGTCCCGCGGCGTTCCTGAGGAACGCGAAAGGAGACCTTCGGCGTTCTTATGGTACGCGGTGGGTTATGGCTGGAATCCAGTGCAATGACGCTCCCGCGGTAATAGACGTTCCAGCCCTGTATTCCAGCCCTAAACCTAACCTTATCCCTAGCCCTGACCATAACCTTATTCCTGACCGTAACCAGGACTTTAATGATGTTAAATAGCGTGTTTCTAAGCGATTTGAAGAAAAAGAGCGAACATGTGTAGGTTCAGTCCAGACGGTTCTCATATTTCCTCTTTTTCCGAGGTCGTCATTTAGGAACGTGGTGGGTAGCCGAAAACGTAATATGGTGACGATTTGTCACCTAGCGTAAAATGTTACGCTTTGGGAGTGAGAACGGGTTGGTTCTGTTTGCCCAGCACGGGGATATTGAGTTCTATAAGATAAAGCCATAAACATGTTTGTCTGAGTCTTCTATCAAAAGTTACAGCGATTTATATGAAGTGGTTGAAAAACGCTTTATTTCGCCAAGACAGTGTGTTTCTCACTGTTACATGCATTTGAATGGGAAACTCACCCGAGACAAAGTATAGGTTTTCATTATGTGAATAATTTTAAAATCTTAGCTCAAACGGCTGCAAAACCTGTTCTGTTTGCCCAGCACGGGGATATTGAGTTCTATAAGTTATAAGATAAAGCCATAAACATGTTTGTCTGAGTCTTCTATCAAAAGTTACAGCGATTTATATGAAGTGGTTGAAAAACGCTTTATTTCGCCAAGACAGTGTGTTTCTCACTGTTACATGCATTTGAATGGGAAACTCACCCGAGACAAAGTATAGGTTTTCATTATGTGAATAATTTTAAAATCTTAGCTCAAACGGCTGCAAAACCTGTTTTCCCAGCACGGGGATATTGAGTTCTATAAGATAAAGCCATTAAAATGTTTGTCTGAGTCTTCTATCAAAAGTTACAGCGATTTATATGAAGTGGTTGAAAAACGCTTTATTTCGCCAAGACAATGCGATTCTCACTGTTACATGCATTTGAATGGGAAACTCGCCCGAGACAAAGTATAGGTTTTCATTATGTGAATAATTTTAAAATCTTAGCTCAAACGGCTGCAAAACATTGAGTTCTATACGATAAAGCCATAAACATGTTTGTCTGAGTCTTCTATCAAAAGTTACAGCGATTTATATGAAGTGGTTGAAAAACGCTTTATTTCGCCAAGACAGTGTGTTTCTCACTGTTACATGCATTTGAATGGGAAACTCACCCGAGACAAAGTATAGGTTTTCATTATGTGAATAATTTTAAAATCTTAGCTCAAACGGCTGCAAAACCTGTTCTGTTTGCCCAGCACGGGGATATTGAGTTCTATAAGTTATAAGATAAAGCCATAAACATGTTTGTCTGAGTCTTCTATCAAAAGTTTCAGCGATTTATATGAAGTTGTTCAAAAACGCTTTCTTTCGCCAAGACAATGCGTTTCTCACTGTTACATGCATTTGAATGGGAAACTCGCCTGAAACAAAGTATAGGTTTTCATTATGTGAATAATTTTAAAATCGTAGCTCAATCGGCTGCAAAACCTGTTTGCCCAGCACGGAGATATTGAGTTCTATAAGATAAAGCCATAAGCATGTTTGTCTGAGTCTTCTATCAAAAGTTACAGCGATTTATATGAAGTTGTTCAAAAACGCTTTATTTCGCCAAGACAATGCGTTTCTCACTGTTACATGCATTTGAATGGGAAACTCGCCTGAAACAAAGTATAGGTTTTCATTATGTGAATAATTTTAAAATCTTAGCTCAAACGGCTGCAAAACCTGTTTGCCCAGCACGGGGATATTGAGTTCTATAAGATAAAGCCATAAACATGTTTGTCTGAGTCTTCTATCAAAAGTTACAGCGATTTATATGAAGTTGTTCAAAAACGCTTTATTTCGCCAAGACAATGCGTTTCTCACTGTTACATGCATTTGAATGGGAAACTCGCCTGAAACAAAGTATAGGTTTTCATTATGTGAATAATTTTAAAATCTTAGCTCAAACGGCTGCAAAACCTGTTCTGTTTGCCCAGCACGGGGATATTGAGTTCTATAAGATAAAGCCATAAACATGTTTGTCTGAGTCTTCTATCAAAAGTTACAGCGATTTATATGAAGTGGTTGAAAAACGCTTTATTTCGCCAAGACAGTGTGTTTCTCACTGTTACATGCATTTGAATGGGAAACTCACCCGAGACAAAGTATAGGTTTTCATTATGTGAATAATTTTAAAATCTTAGCTCAAACGGCTGCAAAACCTGTTCTGTTTGCCCAGCACGGGGATATTGAGTTCTATAAGTTATAAGATAAAGCCATAAACATGTTTGTCTGAGTCTTCTATCAAAAGTTTCAGCGATTTATATGAAGTTGTTCAAAAACGCTTTCTTTCGCCAAGACAATGCATTTCTCACTGTTACATGCATTTGAATGGGAAACTCGCCTGAAACAAAGTATAGGTTTTCATTATGTGAATAATTTTAAAATCTTAGCTCAAACGGCTGCAAAACCTGTTTGCCCAGCACGGGGATATTGAGTTCTATAAGATAAAGCCATTAAAATGTTTGTCTGAGTCTTCTTTTAAAAGTTACAGCTATTTATATGAAGTTGTACATAAACGCTTTCTTTCGCCAAGACAGTGCGTTTCTCACTGTTACATGCATTTGAATGGGAAACTCGCCCGAAAGAAAGTACAGGTTTTCATTATGTGAATAATTTTAAAATCTTAGCTCAAACGGCTGCAAAACCTGTTTTCCCAGCACGGGGATATTGAAGTCTATAAGATGAAGCCATAAACATGTGTATCCAAGTCTTCTATCAAAAGTTACAGCGATTTATATGAAGTGGTTGAAAAACGCTTTATTTCGCCAAGACAATGCGTTTCTCACTGTTACATGCATTTGAATGGGAAACTCGCCCGAAACAAAGTATAGGTTTTCATTATGTGAATAATTTTAAAATCTTAGCTCACACAGCTGCAAAACATTGAGTTCTATACGATAAAGCCATAAACATGTTTGTCTGAGTCTTCTATCAAAAGTTACAGCGATTTATATGAAGTGGTTGAAAAACGCTTTATTTCGCCAAGACAGTGTGTTTCTCACTGTTACATGCATTTGAATGGGAAACTCACCCGAGACAAAGTATAGGTTTTCATTATGTGAACAATTTTAAAATCTTAGCTCAAACGGCTGCAAAACCTGTTTTCCCAGCACGGGGATATTGAGTTCTATAAGATAAAGCCATTAAAATGTTTGTCTGAGTCTTCTATCAAAAGTTACAGCGATTTATATGAAGTGGTTGAAAAACGCTTTATTTCGCCAAGACAATGCGATTCTCACTGTTACATGCATTTGAATGGGAAACTCGCCCGAGACAAAGTATAGGTTTTCATTATGTGAATAATTTTAAAATCTTAGCTCAAACGGCTGCAAAACATTGAGTTCTATACGATAAAGCCATAAACATGTTTGTCTGAGTCTTCTATCAAAAGTTACAGCGATTTATATGAAGTGGTTGAAAAACGCTTTATTTCGCCAAGACAGTGTGTTTCTCACTGTTACATGCATTTGAATGGGAAACTCACCCGAGACAAAGTATAGGTTTTCATTATGTGAATAATTTTAAAATCTTAGCTCAAACGGCTGCAAAACCTGTTCTGTTTGCCCAGCACGGGGATATTGAGTTCTATAAGTTATAAGATAAAGCCATAAACATGTTTGTCTGAGTCTTCTATCAAAAGTTACAGCGATTTATATGAAGTGGTTGAAAAACGCTTTATTTCGCCAAGACAGTGTGTTTCTCACTGTTACATGCATTTGAATGGGAAACTCACCCGAGACAAAGTATAGGTTTTCATTATGTGAATAATTTTAAAATCTTAGCTCAAACGGCTGCAAAACCTGTTCTGTTTGCCCAGCACGGGGATATTGAGTTCTATAAGTTATAAGATAAAGCCATAAACATGTTTGTCTGAGTCTTCTATCAAAAGTTTCAGCGATTTATATGAAGTTGTTCAAAAACGCTTTCTTTCGCCAAGACAATGCGTTTCTCACTGTTACATGCATTTGAATGGGAAACTCGCCTGAAACAAAGTATAGGTTTTCATTATGTGAATAATTTTAAAATCTTAGCTCAATCGGCTGCAAAACCTGTTTGCCCAGCACGGGGATATTGAGTTCTATAAGATAAAGCCATAAGCATGTTTGTCTGAGTCTTCTATCAAAAGTTACAGCGATTTATATGAAGTTGTTCAAAAACGCTTTATTTCGCAAAGACAATGCGTTTCTCACTGTTACATGCATTTGAATGGGAAACTCGCCTGAAACAAAGTATAGGTTTTCATTATGTGAATAATTTTAAAATCTTAGCTCAAACGGCTGCAAAACCTGTTCTGTTTGCCCAGCACGGGGATATTGAGTTCTATAAGATAAAGCCATAAACATGTTTGTCTGAGTCTTCTATCAAAAGTTACAGCGATTTATATGAAGTTGTTCAAAAACGCTTTATTTCGCCAAGACAATGCGTTTCTCACTGTTACATGCATTTGAATGGGAAACTCGCCTGAAACAAAGTATAGGTTTTCATTATGTGAATAATTTTAAAATCTTAGCTCAAACGGCTGCAAAACCTGTTCTGTTTGCCCAGCACGGGGATATTGAGTTCTATAAGATAAAGCCATAAACATGTTTGTCTGAGTCTTCTATCAAAAGTTACAGCGATTTATATGAAGTTGTTCAAAAACGCTTTATTTCGCCAAGACAATGCGTTTCTCACTGTTACATGCATTTGAATGGGAAACTCGCCTGAAACAAAGTATAGGTTTTCATTATGTGAATAATTTTAAAATCTTAGCTCAAACGGCTGCAAAACCTGTTTGCCCAGCACGGGGATATTGAGTTCTATAAGATAAAGCCATAAACATGTTTGTCTGAGTCTTCTATCAAAAGTTACAGCGATTTATATGAAGTTGTTCAAAAACGCTTTATTTCGCCAAGACAATGCGTTTCTCACTGTTACATGCATTTGAATGGGAAACTCGCCTGAAACAAAGTATAGGTTTTCATTATGTGAATAATTTTAAAATCTTAGCTCAAACGGCTGCAAAACCTGTTCTGTTTGCCCAGCACGGGGATATTGAGTTCTATAAGATAAAGCCATAAACATGTTTGTCTGAGTCTTCTATCAAAAGTTACAGCGATTTATATGAAGTGGTTGAAAAACGCTTTATTTCGCCAAGACAGTGTGTTTCTCACTGTTACATGCATTTGAATGGGAAACTCACCCGAGACAAAGTATAGGTTTTCATTATGTGAATAATTTTAAAATCTTAGCTCAAACGGCTGCAAAACCTGTTCTGTTTGCCCAGCACGGGGATATTGAGTTCTATAAGTTATAAGATAAAGCCATAAACATGTTTGTCTGAGTCTTCTATCAAAAGTTTCAGCGATTTATATGAAGTTGTTCAAAAACGCTTTCTTTCGCCAAGACAATGCGTTTCTCACTGTTACATGCATTTGAATGGGAAACTCGCCTGAAACAAAGTATAGGTTTTCATTATGTGAATAATTTTAAAATCTTAGCTCAAACGGCTGCAAAACCTGTTTGCCCAGCACGGGGATATTGAGTTCTATAAGATAAAGCCATTAAAATGTTTGTCTGAGTCTTCTTTTAAAAGTTACAGCTATTTATATGAAGTTGTACATAAACGCTTTCTTTCGCCAAGACAGTGCGTTTCTCACTGTTACATGCATTTGAATGGGAAACTCGCCCGAAAGAAAGTACAGGTTTTCATTATGTGAATAATTTTAAAATCTTAGCTCAAACGGCTGCAAAACCTGTTTTCCCAGCACGGGGATATTGAAGTCTATAAGATGAAGCCATAAACATGTGTATCCAAGTCTTCTATCAAAAGTTACAGCGATTTATATGAAGTGGTTGAAAAACGCTTTATTTCGCCAAGACAATGCGTTTCTCACTGTTACATGCATTTGAATGGGAAACTCGCCCGAAACAAAGTATAGGTTTTCATTATGTGAATAATTTTAAAATCTTAGCTCACACAGCTGCAAAACATTGAGTTCTATACGATAAAGCCATAAACATGTTTGTCTGAGTCTTCTATCAAAAGTTACAGCGATTTATATGAAGTGGTTGAAAAACGCTTTATTTCGCCAAGACAATGCGATTCTCACTGTTACATGCATTTGAATGGGAAACTCGCCCGAGACAAAGTATAGGTTTTCATTATGTGAATAATTTTAAAATCTTAGCTCAAACGGCTGCAAAACATTGAGTTCTATAAGATAAAGCCATAAACATGTTTGTCTGAGTCTTCTATCAAAAGTTACAGCGATTTATATGAAGTGGTTGAAAAACGCTTTATTTCGCCAAGACAGTGTGTTTCTCACTGTTACATGCATTTGAATGGGAAACTCACCCGAGACAAAGTATAGGTTTTCATTATGTGAATAATTTTAAAATCTTAGCTCAAACGGCTGCAAAACCTGTTTGCCCAGCACGGGGATATTGAGTTCTATAAGATAAAGCCATAAACATGTTTGTCTGAGTCTTCTATCAAAAGTTACAGCGATTTATATGAAGTGGTTGAAAAACGCTTTATTTCGCCAAGACAGTGTGTTTCTCACTGTTACATGCATTTGAATGGGAAACTCACCCGAGACAAAGTATAGGTTTTCATTATGTGAATAATTTTAAAATCTTAGCTCAAACGGCTGCAAAACCTGTTCTGTTTGCCCAGCACGGGGATATTGAGTTCTATAAGTTATAAGATAAAGCCATAAACATGTTTGTCTGAGTCTTCTATCAAAAGTTACAGCGATTTATATGAAGTGGTTGAAAAACGCTTTATTTCGCCAAGACAGTGTGTTTCTCACTGTTACATGCATTTGAATGGGAAACTCACCCGAGACAAAGTATAGGTTTTCATTATGTGAATAATTTTAAAATCTTAGCTCAAACGTCTGCAAAACCTGTTCTGTTTGCCCAGCACGGGGATATTGAGTTCTATAAGTTATAAGATAAAGCCATAAACATGTTTGTCTGAGTCTTCTATCAAAAGTTTCAGCGATTTATATGAAGTTGTTCAAAAACGCTTTCTTTCGCCAAGACAATGCGTTTCTCACTGTTACATGCATTTGAATGGGAAACTCGCCTGAAACAAAGTATAGGTTTTCATTATGTGAATAATTTTAAAATCTTAGCTCAATCGGCTGCAAAACTTGTTTGCCCAGCACGGGGATATTGAGTTCTATAAGATAAAGCCATAAGCATGTTTGTCTGAGTCTTCTATCAAAAGTTACAGCGATTTATATGAAGTTGTTCAAAAACGCTTTATTTCGCCAAGACAATGCGTTTCTCACTGTTACATGCATTTGAATGGGAAACTCGCCTGAAACAAAGTATAGGTTTTCATTATGTGAATAATTTTAAAATCTTAGCTCAAACGGCTGCAAAACCTGTTCTGTTTGCCCAGCACGGGGATATTGAGTTCTATAAGTTATAAGATAAAGCCATAAACATGTTTGTCTGAGTCTTCTATCAAAAGTTACAGCGATTTATATGAAGTTGTTCAAAAACGCTTTATTTCGCCAAGACAATGCGTTTCTCACTGTTACATGCATTTGAATGGGAAACTCGCCTGAAACAAAGTATAGGTTTTCATTATGTGAATAATTTTAAAATCTTAGCTCAATCGGCTGCAAAACCTGTTCTGTTTGCCCAGCACGGGGATATTGAGTTCTATAAGTTATAAGATAAAGCCATAAACATGTTTGTCTGAGTCTTCTATCAAAAGTTACAGCGATTTATATGAAGTTGTTCAAAAACGCTTTATTTCGCCAAGACAATGCGTTTCTCACTGTTACATGCATTTGAATGGGAAACTCGCCTGAAACAAAGTATAGGTTTTCATTATGTGAATAATTTTAAAATCTTAGCTCAAACGGCTGCAAAACCTGTTTGCCCAGCACGGGGATATTGAGTTCTATAAGATAAAGCCATAAATATGTTTGTCTGAGTCTTCTATCAAAAGTTACAGCGATTTATATGAAGTTGTTCAAAAACGCTTTATTTCGCCAAGACAATGCGTTTCTCACTGTTACATGCATTTGAATGGGAAACTCGCCTGAAACAAAGTATAGGTTTTCATTATGTGAATAATTTTAAAATCTTAGCTCAAACGGCTGCAAAACCTGTTCTGTTTGCCCAGCACGGGGATATTGAGTTCTATAAGTTATAAGATAAAGCCATAAACATGTTTGTCTGAGTCTTCTATCAAAAGTTACAGCGATTTATATGAAGTTGTTCAAAAACGCTTTATTTCGCCAAGACAATGCGTTTCTCACTGTTACATGCATTTGAATGGGAAACTCGCCTGAAACAAAGTATAGGTTTTCATTATGTGAATAATTTTAAAATCTTAGCTCAATCGGCTGCAAAACCTGTTCTGTTTGCCCAGCACGGGGATATTGAGTTCTATAAGATAAAGCCATAAACATGTTTGTCTGAGTCTTCTATCAAAAGTTACAGCGATTTATATGAAGTTGTTCAAAAACGCTTTATTTTGCCAAGACAATGCGTTTCTCACTGTTACATGCATTTGAATGGGAAACTCGCCTGAAACAAAGTATAGGTTTTCATTATGTGAATAATTTTAAAATCTTAGCTCAAACGGCTGCAAAACCTGTTTGCCCAGCACGGGGATATTGAGTTCTATAAGATAAAGCCATAAACATGTTTGTCTGAGTCTTCTATCAAAAGTTACAGCGATTTATATGAAGTTGTTCAAAGACGCTTTATTTCGCCAAGACAATGCGTTTCTCACTGTTACATGCATTTGAATGGGAAACTCGCCTGAAACAAAGTATAGGTTCTCATTATGTGAATAATTTTAAAATCTTAGCTCAAACGGCTGCAAAACCTGTTTGCCCAGCACGGGGATATTGAGTTCTATAAGATAAAGCCATAAACATGTTTGTCTGAGTCTTCTATCAAAAGTTACAGCGATTTATATGAAGTTGTTCAAAAACGCTTTATTTCGCCAAGACAATGCGTTTCTCACTGTTACATGCATTTGAATGGGAAACTCGCCTGAAACAAAGTATAGGTTTTCATTATGTGAATAATTTTAAAATCTTAGCTCAATCGGCTGCAAAACCTGTTCTGTTTGCCCAGCACGGGGATATTGAGTTCTATAAGTTATAAGATAAAGCCATAAACATGTTTGTCTGAGTCTTCTATCAAAAGTTACAGCGATTTATATGAAGTTGTTCAAAAACGCTTTATTTCGCCAAGACAATGCGTTTCTCACTGTTACATGCATTTGAATGGGAAACTCGCCTGAAACAAAGTATAGGTTTTCATTATGTGAATAATTTTAAAATCTTAGCTCAAACGGCTGCAAAACCTGTTTGCCCAGCACGGGGATATTGAGTTCTATAAGATAAAGCCATAAATATGTTTGTCTGAGTCTTCTATCAAAAGTTACAGCGATTTATATGAAGTTGTTCAAAAACGCTTTATTTCGCCAAGACAATGCGTTTCTCACTGTTACATGCATTTGAATGGGAAACTCGCCTGAAACAAAGTATAGGTTTTCATTATGTGAATAATTTTAAAATCTTAGCTCAAACGGCTGCAAAACCTGTTCTGTTTGCCCAGCACGGGGATATTGAGTTCTATAAGTTATAAGATAAAGCCATAAACATGTTTGTCTGAGTCTTCTATCAAAAGTTACAGCGATTTATATGAAGTTGTTCAAAAACGCTTTATTTCGCCAAGACAATGCGTTTCTCACTGTTACATGCATTTGAATGGGAAACTCGCCTGAAACAAAGTATAGGTTTTCATTATGTGAATAATTTTAAAATCTTAGCTCAATCGGCTGCAAAACCTGTTCTGTTTGCCCAGCACGGGGATATTGAGTTCTATAAGATAAAGCCATAAACATGTTTGTCTGAGTCTTCTATCAAAAGTTACAGCGATTTATATGAAGTTGTTCAAAAACGCTTTATTTTGCCAAGACAATGCGTTTCTCACTGTTACATGCATTTGAATGGGAAACTCGCCTGAAACAAAGTATAGGTTTTCATTATGTGAATAATTTTAAAATCTTAGCTCAAACGGCTGCAAAACCTGTTTGCCCAGCACGGGGATATTGAGTTCTATAAGATAAAGCCATAAACATGTTTGTCTGAGTCTTCTATCAAAAGTTACAGCGATTTATATGAAGTTGTTCTAAAACGCTTTATTTCGCCAAGACAATGCGTTTCTCACTGTTACATGCATTTGAATGGGAAACTCGCCTGAAACAAAGTATAGGTTTTCATTATGTGAATAATTTTAAAATCTTAGCTCAAACGGCTGCAAAACCTGTTTGCCCAGCACGGGGATATTGAGTTCTATAAGATAAAGCCATAAACATGTTTGTCTGAGTCTTCTATCAAAAGTTACAGCGATTTATATGAAGTTGTTCTAAAACGCTTTATTTCGCCAAGACAATGCGTTTCTCACTGTTACATGCATTTGAATGGGAAACTAGCCTGAAACAAAGTATAGGTTTTCATTATGTGAATAATTTTAAAATCTTAGCTCAAACGGCTGCAAAACCTGTTTGCCCAGCACGGGGATCTTGAGTTCTATAAGTTATAAGATAAAGCCATAAACATGTTTGTCTGAGTCTTCTATCAAAAGTTACAGCGATTTATATGAAGTTGTTCAAAAACGCTTTATTTCGCCAAGACAATGCGTTTCTCACTGTTACATGCATTTGAATGGGAAACTCGCCTGAAACAAAGTATAGGTTTTCATTATGTGAATAATTTTAAAATCTTAGCTCAAATGGCTGCAAAACCTGTTCTGTTTGCCCAGCACGGGGATCTTGAGTTCTATAAGATAAAGCCATAAACATGTTTGTCTGAGTCTTCTATCAAAAGTTACAGCGATTTATATGAAGTTGTTCAAAAACGCTTTATTTTGCCAAGACAATGCGTTTCTCACTGTTACATGCATTTGAATGGGAAACTCGCCTGAAACAAAGTATAGGTTTTCATTATGTGAATAATTTTAAAATCTTAGCTCAAACGGCTGCAAAACCAGTTTGCCCAGCACGGGGATATTGAGTTCTATAAGATAAAGCCATAAACATGTTTGTCTGAGTCTTCTATCAAAAGTTACAGCGATTTATATGAAGTTGTTCAAAAACGCTTTATTTCGCCAAGACAATGCGTTTCTCACTGTTACATGCATTTGAATGGGAAACTCGCCTGAAACAAAGTATAGGTTTTCATTATGTGAATAATTTTAAAATCTTAGCTCAAACGGCTGCAAAACCTGTTCTGTTTGCCCAGCACGGGGATCTTGAGTTCTATAAGATAAAGCCATAAACATGTTTGTCTGAGTCTTCTATCAAAAGTTACAGCGATTTATATGAAGTTGTTCAAAAACGCTTTATTTCGCCAAGACAATGCGTTTCTCACTGTTACATGCATTTGAATGGGAAACTCGCCTGAAACAAAGTATAGGTTTTCATTATGTGAATAATTTTAAAATCTTAGCTCAAACGGCTGCAAAACCTGTTTGCCCAGCACGGGGATATTGAGTTCTATAAGATAAAGCCATAAACATGTTTGTCTGAGTCTTCTATCAAAAGTTACAGCGATTTATATGAAGTTGTTCAAAAACGCTTTATTTCGCCAAGACAATGCGTTTCTCACTGTTACATGCATTTGAATGGGAAACTCGCCTGAAACAAAGTATAGGTTTTCATTATGTGAATAATTTTAAAATCTTAGCTCAAACGGCTGCAAAACCTGTTCTGTTTGCCCAGCACGGGGATATTGAGTTCTATAAGATAAAGCCATAAACATGTTTGTCTGAGTCTTCTATCAAAAGTTACAGCGATTTATATGAAGTTGTTCAAAAACGCTTTATTTCGCCAAGACAATGCGTTTCTCACTGTTACATGCATTTGAATGGGAAACTCGCCTGAAACAAAGTATAGGTTTTCATTATGTGAATAATTTTAAAATCTTAGCTCAAACGGCTGCAAAACCTGTTCTGTTTGCCCAGCACGGGGATCTTGAGTTCTATAAGATAAAGCCATAAACATGTTTGTCTGAGTCTTCTATCAAAAGTTACAGCGATTTATATGAAGTTGTTCAAAAACGCTTTATTTTGCCAAGACAATGCGTTTCTCACTGTTACATGCATTTGAATGGGAAACTCGCCTGAAACAAAGTATAGGTTTTCATTATGTGAATAATTTTAAAATCTTAGCTCAAACGGCTGCAAAACCTGTTTGCCCAGCACGGGGATCTTGAGTTCTATAAGATATAAGATAAAGCCATAAACATGTTTGTCTGAGTCTTCTATCAAAAGTTACAGCGATTTATATGAAGTTGTTCAAAAACGCTTTATTTTGCCAAGACAATGCGTTTCTCACTGTTACATGCATTTGAATGGGAAACTCGCCTGAAACAAAGTATAGGTTTTCATTATGTGAATAATTTTAAAATCTTAGCTCAAACGGCTGCAAAACCTGTTCTGTTTGCCCAGCATGGGGATCTTGAGTTCTATAAGATAAAGCCATAAACATGTTTGTCTGAGTCTTCTATCAAAAGTTACAGCGATTTATATGAAGTTGTTCAAAAACGCTTTATTTTGCCAAGACAATGCGTTTCTCACTGTTACATGCATTTGAATGGGAAACTCGCCTGAAACAAAGTATAGGTTTTCATTATGTGAATAATTTTAAAATCTTAGCTCAAACGGCTGCAAAACCTGTTTGCCCAGCACGGGGATATTGAGTTCTATAAGATAAAGCCATAAACATGTTTGTCTGAGTCTTCTATCAAAAGTTACAGCGATTTATATGAAGTTGTTCTAAAACGCTTTATTTCGCCAAGACAATGCGTTTCTCACTGTTACATGCATTTGAATGGGAAACTCGCCTGAAACAAAGTATAGGTTTTCATTATGTGAATAATTTTAAAATCTTAGCTCAAACGGCTGCAAAACCTGTTTGCCCAGCACGGGGATATTGAGTTCTATAAGATAAAGCCATAAACATGTTTGTCTGAGTCTTCTATCAAAAGTTACAGCGATTTATATGAAGTTGTTCTAAAACGCTTTATTTCGCCAAGACAATGCGTTTCTCACTGTTACATGCATTTGAATGGGAAACTAGCCTGAAACAAAGTATAGGTTTTCATTATGTGAATAATTTTAAAATCTTAGCTCAAACGGCTGCAAAACCTGTTTGCCCAGCACGGGGATCTTGAGTTCTATAAGTTATAAGATAAAGCCATAAACATGTTTGTCTGAGTCTTCTATCAAAAGTTACAGCGATTTATATGAAGTTGTTCAAAAACGCTTTATTTCGCCAAGACAATGCGTTTCTCACTGTTACATGCATTTGAATGGGAAACTCGCCTGAAACAAAGTATAGGTTTTCATTATGTGAATAATTTTAAAATCTTAGCTCAAATGGCTGCAAAACCTGTTCTGTTTGCCCAGCACGGGGATCTTGAGTTCTATAAGATAAAGCCATAAACATGTTTGTCTGAGTCTTCTATCAAAAGTTACAGCGATTTATATGAAGTTGTTCAAAAACGCTTTATTTCGCCAAGACAATGCGTTTCTCACTGTTACATGCATTTGAATGGGAAACTCGCCTGAAACAAAGTATAGGTTTTCATTATGTGAATAATTTTAAAATCTTAGCTCAAACGGCTGCAAAACCTGTTCTGTTTGCCCAGCACGGGGATATTGAAGTCTATAAGATAAAGCCATAAACATGTTTGTCTGAGTCTTCTATCAAAAGTTACAGCGATTTATATGAAGTTGTTCAAAAACGCTTTATTTTGCCAAGACAATGCGTTTCTCACTGTTACATGCATTTGAATGGGAAACTCGCCTGAAACAAAGTATAGGTTTTCATTATGTGAATAATTTTAAAATCTTAGCTCAAACGGCTGCAAAACCAGTTTGCCCAGCACGGGGATATTGAGTTCTATAAGATAAAGCCATAAACATGTTTGTCTGAGTCTTCTATCAAAAGTTACAGCGATTTATATGAAGTTGTTCAAAAACGCTTTATTTCGCCAAGACAATGCGTTTCTCACTGTTACATGCATTTGAATGGGAAACTCGCCTGAAACAAAGTATAGGTTTTCATTATGTGAATAATTTTAAAATCTTAGCTCAAACGGCTGCAAAACCTGTTCTGTTTGCCCAGCACGGGGATCTTGAGTTCTATAAGATAAAGCCATAAACATGTTTGTCTGAGTCTTCTATCAAAAGTTACAGCGATTTATATGAAGTTGTTCAAAAACGCTTTATTTCGCCAAGACAATGCGTTTCTCACTGTTACATGCATTTGAATGGGAAACTCGCCTGAAACAAAGTATAGGTTTTCATTATGTGAATAATTTTAAAATCTTAGTTCAAACGGCTGCAAAACCTGTTTGCCCAGCACGGGGATCTTGAGTTCTATAAGATAAAGCCATAAACATGTTTGTCTGAGTCTTCTATCAAAAGTTACAGCGATTTATATGAAGTTGTTCAAAAACGCTTTATTTCCCCAAGACAATGCGTTTCTCACTGTTACATGCATTTGAATGGGAAACTCGCCTGAAACAAAGTATAGGTTTTCATTATGTGAATAATTTTAAAATCTTAGCTCAAACGGCTGCAAAACCTGTTCTGTTTGCCCAGCACGGGGATATTGAGTTCTTTAAGATAAAGCCATAAACATGTTTGTCTGAGTCTTTTATCAAAAGTTACAGCGATTTATATGAAGTTGTTCAAAAACGCTTTATTTTGCCAAGACAATGCGTTTCTCACTGTTACATGCATTTGAATGGGAAACTCGCCTGAAACAAAGTATAGGTTTTCATTATGTGAATAATTTTAAAATCTTAGCTCAAACGGCTGCAAAACCTGTTTGCCCAGCACGGGGATATTGAGTTCTATAAGATAAAGCCATAAACATGTTTGTCTGAGTCTTCTATCAAAAGTTACAGCGATTTATATGAAGTTGTTCAAAAACGCTTTATTTCGCCAAGACAATGCGTTTCTCACTGTTACATGCATTTGAATGGGAAACTCGCCTGAAACAAAGTATAGGTTTTCATTATGTGAATAATTTTAAAATCTTAGCTCAAACGGCTGCAAAACCTGTTCTGTTTGCCCAGCACGGGGATCTTGAGTTCTATAAGATAAAGCCATAAACATGTTTGTCTGAGTCTTCTATCAAAAGTTACAGCGATTTATATGAAGTTGTTCAAAAACGCTTTATTTTGCCAAGACAATGCGTTTCTCACTGTTACATGCATTTGAATGGGAAACTCGCCTGAAACAAAGTATAGGTTTTCATTATGTGAATAATTTTAAAATCTTAGCTCAAACGGCTGCAAAACCTGTTTGCCCAGCACGGGGATCTTGAGTTCTATAAGATATAAGATAAAGCCATAAACATGTTTGTCTGAGTCTTCTATCAAAAGTTACAGCGATTTATATGAAGTTGTTCAAAAACGCTTTATTTTGCCAAGACAATGCGTTTCTCACTGTTACATGCATTTGAATGGGAAACTCGCCTGAAACAAAGTATAGGTTTTCATTATGTGAATAATTTTAAAATCTTAGCTCAAACGGCTGCAAAACCTGTTCTGTTTGCCCAGCATGGGGATCTTGAGTTCTATAAGATAAAGCCATAAACATGTTTGTCTGAGTCTTCTATCAAAAGTTACAGCGATTTATATGAAGTTGTTCAAAAACGCTTTATTTTGCCAAGACAATGCGTTTCTCACTGTTACATGCATTTGAATGGGAAACTCGCCTGAAACAAAGTATAGGTTTTCATTATGTGAATAATTTTAAAATCTTAGCTCAAACGGCTGCAAAACCTGTTTGCCCAGCACGGGGATATTGAGTTCTATAAGATAAAGCCATAAACATGTTTGTCTGAGTCTTCTATCAAAAGTTACAGCGATTTATATGAAGTTGTTCAAAAACGCTTTATTTCGCCAAGACAATGCGTTTCTCACTGTTACATGCATTTGAATGGGAAACTCGCCTGAAACAAAGTATAGGTTTTCATTATGTGAATAATTTTAAAATCTTAGCTCAAACGGCTGCAAAACCTGTTCTGTTTGCCCAGCACGGGGATCTTGAGTTCTATAAGATAAAGCCATAAACATGTTTGTCTGAGTCTTCTATCAAAAGTTACAGCGATTTATATGAAGTTGTTCAAAAACGCTTTATTTTGCCAAGACAATGCGTTTCTCACTGTTACATGCATTTGAATGGGAAACTCGCCTGAAACAAAGTATAGGTTTTCATTATGTGAATAATTTTAAAATCTTAGCTCAAACGGCTGCAAAACCTGTTTGCCCAGCACGGGGATCTTGAGTTCTATAAGATATAAGATAAAGCCATAAACATGTTTGTCTGAGTCTTCTATCAAAAGTTACAGCGATTTATATGAAGTTGTTCAAAAACGCTTTATTTCGCCAAGACAATGCGTTTCTCACTGTTACATGCATTTGAATGGGAAACTCGCCTGAAACAAAGTATAGGTTTTCATTATGTGAATAATTTTAAAATCTTAGCTCAAACGGCTGCAAAACCTGTTCTGTTTGCCCAGCACGGGGATATTGAGTTCTATAAGATAAAGCCATAAACATGTTTGTCTGAGTCTTCTATCAAAAGTTACAGCGATTTATATGAAGTTGTTCAAAAACGCTTTATTTCGCCAAGACAATGCGTTTCTCACTGTTACATGCATTTGAATGGGAAACTCGCCTGAAACAAAGTATAGGTTTTCATTATGTGAATAATTTTAAAATCTTAGCTCAAACGGCTGCAAAACCTGTTCTGTTTGCCCAGCATGGGGATCTTGAGTTCTATAAGATAAAGCCATAAACATGTTTGTCTGAGTCTTCTATCAAAAGTTACAGCGATTTATATGAAGTTGTTCAAAAACGCTTTATTTTGCCAAGACAATGCGTTTCTCACTGTTACATGCATTTGAATGGGAAACTCGCCTGAAACAAAGTATAGGTTTTCATTATGTGAATAATTTTAAAATCTTAGCTCAAACGGCTGCAAAACCTGTTTGCCCAGCACGGGGATCTTGAGTTCTATAAGATATAAGATAAAGCCATAAACATGTTTGTCTGAGTCTTCTATCAAAAGTTACAGCGATTTATATGAAGTTGTTCAAAAACGCTTTATTTCGCCAAGACAATGCGTTTCTCACTGTTACATGCATTTGAATGGGAAACTCGCCTGAAACAAAGTATAGGTTTTCATTATGTGAATAATTTTAAAATCTTAGCTCAAACGGCTGCAAAACCTGTTCTGTTTGCCCAGCACGGGGATCTTGAGTTCTATAAGATAAAGCCATAAACATGTTTGTCTGAGTCTTCTATCAAAAGTTACAGCGATTTATATGAAGTTGTTCAAAAACGCTTTATTTTGCCAAGACAATGCGTTTCTCACTGTTACATGCATTTGAATGGGAAACTCGCCTGAAACAAAGTATAGGTTTTCATTATGTGAATAATTTTAAAATCTTAGCTCAAACGGCTGCAAAACCTGTTTGCCCAGCACGGGGATCTTGAGTTCTATAAGATAAAGCCATAAACATGTTTGTCTGAGTCTTCTATCAAAAGTTACAGCGATTTATATGAAGTTGTTCAAAAACGCTTTATTTTGCCAAGACAATGCGTTTCTCACTGTTACATGCATTTGAATGGGAAACTCGCCTGAAACAAAGTATAGGTTTTCATTATGTGAAAAATTTTAAAATCTTAGCTCAAACGGCTGCAAAACCTGTTTGCCCAGCACGGGGATCTTGAGTTCTATAAGATAAAGCCATAAACATGTTTGTCTGAGTCTTTTATCAAAAGTTACAGCGATTTATATGAAGTTGTTCAAAAACGCTTTATTTTGCCAAGACAATGCGTTTCTCACTGTTACATGCATTTGAATGGGAAACTCGCCTGAAACAAAGTATAGGTTTTCATTATGTGAATAATTTTAAAATCTTAGCTCAAACGGCTGCAAAACCTGTTTGCCCAGCACGGGGATCTTGAGTTCTATAAGATATAAGATAAAGCCATAAACATGTTTGTCTGAGTCTTCTATCAAAAGTTACAGCGATTTATATGAAGTTGTTCAAAAACGCTTTATTTCGCCAAGACAATGCGTTTCTCACTGTTACATGCATTTGAATGGGAAACTCGCCTGAAACAAAGTATAGGTTTTCATTATGTGAATAATTTTAAAATCTTAGCTCAAACGGCTGCAAAACCTGTTTTCCCAGCACGGGGATATTGAGTTCTATAAGATAAAGCCATAAACATGTTTGTCTGAGTCTTCTATCAAAAGTTACAGCGATTTATATGAAGTTGTTCAAAAACGCTTTATTTCGCCAAGACAATGCGTTTCTCACTGTTACATGCATTTGAATGGGAAACTCGCCTGAAACAAAGTATAGGTTTTCATTATGTGAATAATTTTAAAATCTTAGCTCAAACGGCTGCAAAACCTGTTCTGTTTGCCCAGCACGGGGATATTGAGTTCTATAAGATAAAGCCATAAACATGTTTGTCTGAGTCTTCTATCAAAAGTTACAGCGATTTATATGAAGTTGTTCAAAAACGCTTTATTTTGCCAAGACAATGCGTTTCTCACTGTTACATGCATTTGAATGGGAAACTCGCCTGAAACAAAGTATAGGTTTTCATTATGTGAATAATTTTAAAATCTTAGCTCAAACGGCTGCAAAACCTGTTTGCCCAGCACGGGGATCTTGAGTTCTATAAGATAAAGCCATAAACATGTTTGTCTGAGTCTTTTATCAAAAGTTACAGCGATTTATATGAAGTTGTTCAAAAACGCTTTATTTTGCCAAGACAATGCGTTTCTCACTGTTACATGCATTTGAATGGGAAACTCGCCTGAAACAAAGTATAGGTTTTCATTATGTGAATAATTTTAAAATCTTAGCTCAAACGGCTGCAAAACCTGTTTGCCCAGCACGGGGATCTTGAGTTCTATAAGATATAAGATAAAGCCATAAACATGTTTGTCTGAGTCTTCTATCAAAAGTTACAGCGATTTATATGAAGTTGTTCAAAAACGCTTTATTTCGCCAAGACAATGCGTTTCTCACTGTTACATGCATTTGAATGGGAAACTCGCCTGAAACAAAGTATAGGTTTTCATTATGTGAATAATTTTAAAATCTTAGCTCAAACGGCTGCAAAACCTGTTTGCCCAGCACGGGGATATTGAGTTCTATAAGATAAAGCCATAAACATGTTTGTCTGAGTCTTCTATCAAAAGTTACAGCGATTTATATGAAGTTGTTCAAAAACGCTTTATTTTGCCAAGACAATGCGTTTCTCACTGTTACATGCATTTGAACGGGAAACTCGCCTGAAACAAAGTATAGGTTTTCATTATGTGAATAATTTTAAAATCTTAGCTCAAACGGCTGCAAAACCTGTTTGCCCAGCACGGGGATCTTGAGTTCTATAAGTTATAAGATAAAGCCATAAACATGTTTGTCTGAGTCTTCTATCAAAAGTTACAGCGATTTATATGAAGTTGTTCAAAAATGCTTTATTTCGCCAAGACAATGCGTTTCTCACTGTTACATGCATTTGAATGGGAAACTCGCCTGAAACAAAGTATAGGTTTTCATTATGTGAAGAATTTTAAAATCTTAGCTCAAACGGCTGCAAAACCTGTTCTGTTTGCCCAGCACGGGGATCTTGAGTTCTATAAGATAAAGCCATAAACATGTTTGTCTGAGTCTTCTATCAAAAGTTACAGCGATTTATATGAAGTTGTTCAAAAACGCTTTATTTTGCCAAGACAATGCGTTTCTCACTGTTACACGCATTTGAATGGGAAACTCGCCTGAAACAAAGTATAGGTTTTCATTATGTGAATAATTTTAAAATCTTAGCTCAAACGGCTGCAAAACCTGTTTGCCCAGCACGGGGATCTTGAGTTCTATAAGTTATAAGATAAAGCCATAAACATGTTTGTCTGAGTCTTCTATCAAAAGTTACAGCGATTTATATGAAGTTGTTCAAAAACGCTTTATTTCGCCAAGACAATGCGTTTCTCACTGTTACATGCATTTGAATGGGAAACTCGCCTGAAACAAAGTATAGGTTTTCATTATGTGAATAATTTTAAAATCTTAGCTCAAACGGCTGCAAAACCTGTTCTGTTTGCCCAGCACGGGGATATTGAGTTCTATAAGATAAAGCCATAAACATGTTTGTCTGAGTCTTCTATCAAAAGTTACAGCGATTTATATGAAGTTGTTCAAAAACGCTTTATTTTGCCAAGACAATGCGTTTCTCACTGTTACACGCATTTGAATGGGAAACTCGTCTGAAACAAAGTATAGGTTTTCATTATGTGAAGAATTTTAAAATCTTAGCTCAAACGGCTGCAAAACCTGTTTGCCCAGCACGGGGATCTTGAGTTCTATAAGATATAAGATAAAGCCATAAACATGTTTGTCTGAGTCTTCTATCAAAAGTTACAGCGATTTATATGAAGTTGTTCAAAAACGCTTTATTTCGCCAAGACAATGCGTTTCTCACTGTTACATGCATTTGAATGGGAAACTCGTCTGAAACAAAGTATAGGTTTTCATTATGTGAAGAATTTTAAAATCTTAGCTCAAACGGCTGCAAAACCTGTTCTGTTTGCCCAGCACGGGGATCTTGAGTTCTATAAGATAAAGCCATAAACATGTTTGTCTGAGTCTTTTATCAAAAGTTACAGCGATTTATATGAAGTTGTTCAAAAACGCTTTATTTTGCCAAGACAATGCGTTTCTCACTGTTACATGCATTTGAATGGGAAACTCGCCTGAAACAAAGTATAGGTTTTCATTATGTGAATAATTTTAAAATCTTAGTTCAAACGGCTGCAAAACCTGTTTGCCCAGCACGGGGATCTTGAGTTCTATAAGATAAAGCCATAAACATGTTTGTCTGAGTCTTCTATCAAAAGTTACAGCGATTTATATGAAGTTGTTCAAAAACGCTTTATTTTGCCAAGACAATGCGTTTCTCACTGTTACATGCATTTGAATGGGAAACTCGCCTGAAACAAAGTATAGGTTTTCATTATGTGAATAATTTTAAAATCTTAGCTCAAACGGCTGCAAAACAAGTTTGCCCAGCACGGGGATCTTGAGTTCTATAAGATATAAGATAAAGCCATAAACATGTTTGTCTGAGTCTTCTATCAAAAGTTACAGCGATTTATATGAAGTTGTTCAAAAACGCTTTATTTCGCCAAGACAATGCGTTTCTCACTGTTACATGCATTTGAATGGGAAACTCGCCTGAAACAAAGTATAGGTTTTCATTATGTGAATAATTTTAAAATCTTAGCTCAAACGGCTGCAAAACCTGTTCTGTTTGCCCAGCACGGGGATCTTGAGTTCTATAAGATAAAGCCATAAACATGTTTGTCTGAGTCTTTTATCAAAAGTTACAGCGATTTATATGAAGTTGTTCAAAAACGCTTTATTTTGCCAAGACAATGCGTTTCTCACTGTTACATGCATTTGAATGGGAAACTCGCCTGAAACAAAGTATAGGTTTTCATTATGTGAATAATTTTAAAATCTTAGTTCAAACGGCTGCAAAACCTGTTTGCCCAGCACGGGGATATTGAGTTCTATAAGATAAAGCCATAAACATGTTTGTCTGAGTCTTCTATCAAAAGTTACAGCGATTTATATGAAGTTGTTCAAAAACGCTTTATTTCGCCAAGACAATGCGTTTCTCACTGTTACATGCATTTGAATGGGAAACTCGCCTGAAACAAAGTATAGGTTTTCATTATGTGAATAATTTTAAAATCTTAGCTCAAACGGCTGCAAAACCTGTTCTGTTTGCCCAGCACGGGGATCTTGAGTTCTATAAGATAAAGCCATAAACATGTTTGTCTGAGTCTTCTATCAAAAGTTACAGCGATTTATATGAAGTTGTTCAAAAACGCTTTATTTTGCCAAGACAATGCGTTTCTCACTGTTACATGCATTTGAATGGGAAACTCGCCTGAAACAAAGTATAGGTTTTCATTATGTGAATAATTTTAAAATCTTAGCTCAAACGGCTGCAAAACCTGTTTGCCCAGCACGGGGATATTGAGTTCTATAAGATAAAGCCATAAACATGTTTGTCTGAGTCTTCTATCAAAAGTTACAGCGATTTATATGAAGTTGTTAAAAAACGCTTTATTTCGCCAAGACAATGCGTTTCTCACTGTTACATGCATTTGAATGGGAAACTCGCCTGAAACAAAGTATAGGTTTTCATTATGTGAATAATTTTAAAATCTTAGCTCAAACGGCTGCAACGGGGATATTGAGTTCTATAAGATAAAGCCATAAACATGTTTGTCTGAGTCTTCTATCAAAAGTTACAGCGATTTATATGAAGTTGTTCAAAAACGCTTTATTTCGCCAAGACAATGCGTTTCTCACTGTTACATGCATTTGAATGGGAAACTCGCCTGAAACAAAGTATAGGTTTTCATTATGTGAATAATTTTAAAATCTTAGCTCAAACGGCTGCAAAACCTGTTCTGTTTGCCCAGCACGGGGATCTTGAGTTCTATAAGATAAAGCCATAAACATGTTTGTCTGAGTCTTTTATCAAAAGTTACAGCGATTTATATGAAGTTGTTCAAAAACGCTTTATTTTGCCAAGACAATGCGTTTCTCACTGTTACATGCATTTGAATGGGAAACTCGCCTGAAACAAAGTATAGGTTTTCATTATGTGAATAATTTTAAAATCTTAGTTCAAACGGCTGCAAAACCTGTTTGCCCAGCACGGGGATATTGAGTTCTATAAGATAAAGCCATAAACATGTTTGTCTGAGTCTTCTATCAAAAGTTACAGCGATTTATATGAAGTTGTTCAAAAACGCTTTATTTCGCCAAGACAATGCGTTTCTCACTGTTACATGCATTTGAATGGGAAACTCGCCTGAAACAAAGTATAGGTTTTCATTATGTGAATAATTTTAAAATCTTAGCTCAAACGGCTGCAAAACCTGTTCTGTTTGCCCAGCACGGGGATCTTGAGTTCTATAAGATAAAGCCATAAACATGTTTGTCTGAGTCTTCTATCAAAAGTTACAGCGATTTATATGAAGTTGTTCAAAAACGCTTTATTTTGCCAAGACAATGCGTTTCTCACTGTTACATGCATTTGAATGGGAAACTCGCCTGAAACAAAGTATAGGTTTTCATTATGTGAATAATTTTAAAATCTTAGCTCAAACGGCTGCAAAACCTGTTTGCCCAGCACGGGGATATTGAGTTCTATAAGATAAAGCCATAAACATGTTTGTCTGAGTCTTCTATCAAAAGTTACAGCGATTTATATGAAGTTGTTCAAAAACGCTTTATTTCGCCAAGACAATGCGTTTCTCACTGTTACATGCATTTGAATGGGAAACTCGCCTGAAACAAAGTATAGGTTTTCATTATGTGAATAATTTTAAAATCTTAGCTCAAACGGCTGCAAAACCTGTTTGCCCAGCACGGGGATCTTGAGTTCTATAAGATAAAGCCATAAACATGTTTGTCTGAGTCTTCTATCAAAAGTTACAGCGATTTATATGAAGTTGTTCAAAAACGCTTTATTTTGCCAAGACAATGCGTTTCTCACTGTTACATGCATTTGAATGGGAAACTCGCCTGAAACAAAGTATAGGTTTTCATTATGTGAATAATTTTAAAATCTTAGCTCAAACGGCTGCAAAACCTGTTTGCCCAGCACGGGGATCTTGAGTTCTATAAGATAAAGCCATAAACATGTTTGTCTGAGTCTTCTATCAAAAGTTACAGCGATTTATATGAAGTTGTTCAAAAACGCTTTATTTTGCCAAGACAATGCGTTTCTCACTGTTACACGCATTTGAATGGGAAACTCGCCTGAAACAAAGTATAGGTTTTCATTATGTGAATAATTTTAAAATCTTAGCTCAAACGGCTGCAAAACCTGTTTGCCCAGCACGGGGATCTTGAGTTCTATAAGATAAAGCCATAAACATGTTTGTCTGAGTCTTTTATCAAAAGTTACAGCGATTTATATGAAGTTGTTCAAAAACGCTTTATTTTGCCAAGACAATGCGTTTCTCACTGTTACATGCATTTGAATGGGAAACTCGCCTGAAACAAAGTATAGGTTTTCATTATGTGAATAATTTTAAAATCTTAGCTCAAACGGCTGCAAAACCTGTTCTGTTTGCCCAGCACGGGGATCTTGAGTTCTATAAGATAAAGCCATAAACATGTTTGTCTGAGTCTTCTATCAAAAGTTACAGCGATTTATATGAAGTTGTTCAAAAACGCTTTATTTTGCCAAGACAATGCGTTTCTCACTGTTACATGCATTTGAATGGGAAACTCGCCTGAAACAAAGTATAGGTTTTCATTATGTGAATAATTTTAAAATCTTAGCTCAAACGGCTGCAAAACCTGTTTGCCCAGCACGGGGATCTTGAGTTCTATAAGATAAAGCCATAAACATGTTTGTCTGAGTCTTCTATCAAAAGTTACAGCGATTTATATGAAGTTGTTCAAAAACGCTTTATTTTGCCAAGACAATGCGTTTCTCACTGTTACACGCATTTGAATGGGAAACTCGCCTGAAACAAAGTATAGGTTTTCATTATGTGAATAATTTTAAAATCTTAGCTCAAATGGCTGCAAAACCTGTTCTGTTTGCCCAGCACGGGGATATTGAGTTCTATAAGATAAAGCCATAAACATGTTTGTCTGAGTCTTCTATCAAAAGTTACAGCGATTTATATGAAGTTGTTCAAAAACGCTTTATTTTGCCAAGACAATGCGTTTCTCACTGTTACATGCATTTGAATGGGAAACTCGCCTGAAACAAAGTATAGGTTTTCATTATGTGAATAATTTTAAAATCTTAGCTCAAACGGCTGCAAAACCTGTTCTGTTTGCCCAGCACGGGGATATTGAGTTCTATAAGATAAAGCCATAAACATGTTTGTCTGAGTCTTCTATCAAAAGTTACAGCGATTTATATGAAGTTGTTCAAAAACGCTTTATTTCGCCAAGACAATGCGTTTCTCACTGTTACATGCATTTGAATGGGAAACTCGCCTGAAACAAAGTATAGGTTTTCATTATGTGAATAATTTTAAAATCTTAGCTCAAACGGCTGCAAAACCTGTTCTGTTTGCCCAGCACGGGGATCTTGAGTTCTATAAGATAAAGCCATAAACATGTTTGTCTGAGTCTTCTATCAAAAGTTACAGCGATTTATATGAAGTTGTTCAAAAACGCTTTATTTTGCCAAGACAATGCGTTTCTCACTGTTACATGCATTTGAATGGGAAACTCGCCTGAAACAAAGTATAGGTTTTCATTATGTGAATAATTTTAAAATCTTAGCTCAAACGGCTGCAAAACCTGTTTGCCCAGCACGGGGATATTGAGTTCTATAAGATAAAGCCATAAACATGTTTGTCTGAGTCTTCTATCAAAAGTTACAGCGATTTATATGAAGTTGTTAAAAAACGCTTTATTTCGCCAAGACAATGCGTTTCTCACTGTTACATGCATTTGAATGGGAAACTCGCCTGAAACAAAGTATAGGTTTTCATTATGTGAATAATTTTAAAATCTTAGCTCAAACGGCTGCAAAACCTGTTCTGTTTGCCCAGCACGGGGATCTTGAGTTCTATAAGATAAAGCCATAAACATGTTTGTCTGAGTCTTCTATCAAAAGTTACAGCGATTTATATGAAGTTGTTCAAAAACGCTTTATTTTGCCAAGACAATGCGTTTCTCACTGTTACATGCATTTGAATGGGAAACTCGCCTGAAACAAAGTATAGGTTTTCATTATGTGAATAATTTTAAAATCTTAGCTCAAACGGCTGCAAAACCTGTTTGCCCAGCACGGGGATCTTGAGTTCTATAAGATAAAGCCATAAACATGTTTGTCTGAGTCTTTTATCAAAAGTTACAGCGATTTATATGAAGTTGTTCAAAAACGCTTTATTTTGCCAAGACAATGCGTTTCTCACTGTTACATGCATTTGAATGGGAAACTCGCCTGAAACAAAGTATAGGTTTTCATTATGTGAATAATTTTAAAATCTTAGCTCAAACGGCTGCAAAACCTGTTCTGTTTGCCCAGCACGGGGATCTTGAGTTCTATAAGATAAAGCCATAAACATGTTTGTCTGAGTCTTCTATCAAAAGTTACAGCGATTTATATGAAGTTGTTCAAAAACGCTTTATTTCGCCAAGACAATGCGTTTCTCACTGTTACATGCATTTGAATGGGAAACTCGCCTGAAACAAAGTATAGGTTTTCATTATGTGAATAATTTTAAAATCTTAGCTCAAACGGCTGCAAAACCTGTTTGCCCAGCACGGGGATCTTGAGTTCTATAAGATATAAGATAAAGCCATAAACATGTTTGTCTGAGTCTTCTATCAAAAGTTACAGCGATTTATATGAAGTTGTTCAAAAACGCTTTATTTCGCCAAGACAATGCGTTTCTCACTGTTACATGCATTTGAATGGGAAACTCGCCTGAAACAAAGTATAGGTTTTCATTATGTGAATAATTTTAAAATCTTAGCTCAAACGGCTGCAAAACCTGTTCTGTTTGCCCAGCACGGGGATCTTGAGTTCTATAAGATAAAGCCATAAACATGTTTGTCTGAGTCTTCTATCAAAAGTTACAGCGATTTATATGAAGTTGTTCAAAAACGCTTTATTTTGCCAAGACAATGCGTTTCTCACTGTTACATGCATTTGAATGGGAAACTCGCCTGAAACAAAGTATAGGTTTTCATTATGTGAATAATTTTAAAATCTTAGTTCAAACGGCTGCAAAACCTGTTTGCCCAGCACGGGGATCTTGAGTTCTATAAGATAAAGCCATAAACATGTTTGTCTGAGTCTTCTATCAAAAGTTACAGCGATTTATATGAAGTTGTTCAAAAACGCTTTATTTCGCCAAGACAATGCGTTTCTCACTGTTACATGCATTTGAATGGGAAACTCGCCTGAAACAAAGTATAGGTTTTCATTATGTGAATAATTTTAAAATCTTAGCTCAAACGGCTGCAAAACCTGTTCTGTTTGCCCAGCACGGGGATCTTGAGTTCTATAAGATAAAGCCATAAACATGTTTGTCTGAGTCTTCTATCAAAAGTTACAGCGATTTATATGAAGTTGTTCAAAAACGCTTTATTTTGCCAAGACAATGCGTTTCTCACTGTTACATGCATTTGAATGGGAAACTCGCCTGAAACAAAGTATAGGTTTTCATTATGTGAATAATTTTAAAATCTTAGCTCAAACGGCTGCAAAACCTGTTTGCCCAGCACGGGGATCTTGAGTTCTATAAGATAAAGCCATAAACATGTTTGTCTGAGTCTTCTATCAAAAGTTACAGCGATTTATATGAAGTTGTTCAAAAACGCTTTATTTTGCCAAGACAATGCGTTTCTCACTGTTACACGCATTTGAATGGGAAACTCGCCTGAAACAAAGTATAGGTTTTCATTATGTGAATAATTTTAAAATCTTAGCTCAAATGGCTGCAAAACCTGTTCTGTTTGCCCAGCACGGGGATATTGAGTTCTATAAGATAAAGCCATAAACATGTTTGTCTGAGTCTTCTATCAAAAGTTACAGCGATTTATATGAAGTTGTTCAAAAACGCTTTATTTTGCCAAGACAATGCGTTTCTCACTGTTACATGCATTTGAATGGGAAACTCGCCTGAAACAAAGTATAGGTTTTCATTATGTGAATAATTTTAAAATCTTAGCTCAAACGGCTGCAAAACCTGTTCTGTTTGCCCAGCACGGGGATATTGAGTTCTATAAGATAAAGCCATAAACATGTTTGTCTGAGTCTTCTATCAAAAGTTACAGCGATTTATATGAAGTTGTTCAAAAACGCTTTATTTCGCCAAGACAATGCGTTTCTCACTGTTACATGCATTTGAATGGGAAACTCGCCTGAAACAAAGTATAGGTTTTCATTATGTGAATAATTTTAAAATCTTAGCTCAAACGGCTGCAAAACCTGTTTGCCCAGCACGGGGATCTTGAGTTCTATAAGATATAAGATAAAGCCATAAACATGTTTGTCTGAGTCTTCTATCAAAAGTTACAGCGATTTATATGAAGTTGTTCAAAAACGCTTTATTTCGCCAAGACAATGCGTTTCTCACTGTTACATGCATTTGAATGGGAAACTCGCCTGAAACAAAGTATAGGTTTTCATTATGTGAATAATTTTAAAATCTTAGCTCAAACGGCTGCAAAACCTGTTCTGTTTGCCCAGCACGGGGATCTTGAGTTCTATAAGATAAAGCCATAAACATGTTTGTCTGAGTCTTCTATCAAAAGTTACAGCGATTTATATGAAGTTGTTCAAAAACGCTTTATTTTGCCAAGACAATGCGTTTCTCACTGTTACATGCATTTGAATGGGAAACTCGCCTGAAACAAAGTATAGGTTTTCATTATGTGAATAATTTTAAAATCTTAGCTCAAACGGCTGCAAAACCTGTTTGCCCAGCACGGGGATATTGAGTTCTATAAGATAAAGCCATAAACATGTTTGTCTGAGTCTTCTATCAAAAGTTACAGCGATTTATATGAAGTTGTTAAAAAACGCTTTATTTCGCCAAGACAATGCGTTTCTCACTGTTACATGCATTTGAATGGGAAACTCGCCTGAAACAAAGTATAGGTTTTCATTATGTGAATAATTTTAAAATCTTAGCTCAAACGGCTGCAAAACCTGTTCTGTTTGCCCAGCACGGGGATCTTGAGTTCTATAAGATAAAGCCATAAACATGTTTGTCTGAGTCTTCTATCAAAAGTTACAGCGATTTATATGAAGTTGTTCAAAAACGCTTTATTTTGCCAAGACAATGCGTTTCTCACTGTTACATGCATTTGAATGGGAAACTCGCCTGAAACAAAGTATAGGTTTTCATTATGTGAATAATTTTAAAATCTTAGCTCAAACGGCTGCAAAACCTGTTTGCCCAGCACGGGGATCTTGAGTTCTATAAGATAAAGCCATAAACATGTTTGTCTGAGTCTTCTATCAAAAGTTACAGCGATTTATATGAAGTTGTTCAAAAACGCTTTATTTTGCCAAGACAATGCGTTTCTCACTGTTACACGCATTTGAATGGGAAACTCGCCTGAAACAAAGTATAGGTTTTCATTATGTGAATAATTTTAAAATCTTAGCTCAAACGGCTGCAAAACCTGTTTGCCCAGCACGGGGATCTTGAGTTCTATAAGATAAAGCCATAAACATGTTTGTCTGAGTCTTTTATCAAAAGTTACAGCGATTTATATGAAGTTGTTCAAAAACGCTTTATTTTGCCAAGACAATGCGTTTCTCACTGTTACATGCATTTGAATGGGAAACTCGCCTGAAACAAAGTATAGGTTTTCATTATGTGAATAATTTTAAAATCTTAGCTCAAACGGCTGCAAAACCTGTTTGCCCAGCACGGGGATATTGAGTTCTATAAGATAAAGCCATAAACATGTTTGTCTGAGTCTTCTATCAAAAGTTACAGCGATTTATATGAAGTTGTTCAAAAACGCTTTATTTCGCCAAGACAATGCGTTTCTCACTGTTACACGCATTTGAATGGGAAACTCGCCTGAAACAAAGTATAGGTTTTCATTATGTGAATAATTTTAAAATCTTAGCTCAAACGGCTGCAAAACCTGTTCTGTTTGCCCAGCACGGGGATATTGAGTTCTATAAGATAAAGCCATAAACATGTTTGTCTGAGTCTTCTATCAAAAGTTACAGCGATTTATATGAAGTTGTTCAAAAACGCTTTATTTCGCCAAGACAATGCGTTTCTCACTGTTACATGCATTTGAATGGGAAACTCGCCTGAAACAAAGTATAGGTTTTCATTATGTGAATAATTTTAAAATCTTAGCTCAAACGGCTGCAAAACCTGTTCTGTTTGCCCAGCACGGGGATATTGAGTTCTTTAAGATAAAGCCATAAACATGTTTGTCTGAGTCTTTTATCAAAAGTTACAGCGATTTATATGAAGTTGTTCAAAAACGCTTTATTTTGCCAAGACAATGCGTTTCTCACTGTTACATGCATTTGAATGGGAAACTCGCCTGAAACAAAGTATAGGTTTTCATTATGTGAATAATTTTAAAATCTTAGCTCAAACGGCTGCAAAACCTGTTTGCCCAGCACGGGGATCTTGAGTTCTATAAGATATAAGATAAAGCCATAAACATGTTTGTCTGAGTCTTCTATCAAAAGTTACAGCGATTTATATGAAGTTGTTCAAAAACGCTTTATTTCGCCAAGACAATGCGTTTCTCACTGTTACATGCATTTGAATGGGAAACTCGCCTGAAACAAAGTATAGGTTTTCATTATGTGAATAATTTTAAAATCTTAGCTCAAACGGCTGCAAAACCTGTTCTGTTTGCCCAGCACGGGGATCTTGAGTTCTATAAGATAAAGCCATAAACATGTTTGTCTGAGTCTTCTATCAAAAGTTACAGCGATTTATATGAAGTTGTTCAAAAACGCTTTATTTTGCCAAGACAATGCGTTTCTCACTGTTACATGCATTTGAATGGGAAACTCGCCTGAAACAAAGTATAGGTTTTCATTATGTGAATAATTTTAAAATCTTAGCTCAAACGGCTGCAAAACCTGTTTGCCCAGCACGGGGATATTGAGTTCTATAAGATAAAGCCATAAACATGTTTGTCTGAGTCTTCTATCAAAAGTTACAGCGATTTATATGAAGTTGTTCAAAAACGCTTTATTTTGCCAAGACAATGCGTTTCTCACTGTTACATGCATTTGAATGGGAAACTCGCCTGAAACAAAGTATAGGTTTTCATTATGTGAATAATTTTAAAATCTTAGCTCAAACGGCTGCAAAACCTGTTCTGTTTGCCCAGCACGGGGATATTGAGTTCTATAAGATAAAGCCATAAACATGTTTGTCTGAGTCTTCTATCAAAAGTTACAGCGATTTATATGAAGTTGTTCAAAAACGCTTTATTTCGCCAAGACAATGCGTTTCTCACTGTTACATGCATTTGAATGGGAAACTCGCCTGAAACAAAGTATAGGTTTTCATTATGTGAATAATTTTAAAATCTTAGCTCAAACGGCTGCAAAACCTGTTCTGTTTGCCCAGCACGGGGATATTGAGTTCTTTAAGATAAAGCCATAAACATGTTTGTCTGAGTCTTTTATCAAAAGTTACAGCGATTTATATGAAGTTGTTCAAAAACGCTTTATTTTGCCAAGACAATGCGTTTCTCACTGTTACATGCATTTGAATGGGAAACTCGCCTGAAACAAAGTATAGGTTTTCATTATGTGAATAATTTTAAAATCTTAGCTCAAACGGCTGCAAAACCTGTTTGCCCAGCACGGGGATCTTGAGTTCTATAAGATATAAGATAAAGCCATAAACATGTTTGTCTGAGTCTTCTATCAAAAGTTACAGCGATTTATATGAAGTTGTTCAAAAACGCTTTATTTCGCCAAGACAATGCGTTTCTCACTGTTACATGCATTTGAATGGGAAACTCGCCTGAAACAAAGTATAGGTTTTCATTATGTGAATAATTTTAAAATCTTAGCTCAAATGGCTGCAAAACCTGTTCTGTTTGCCCAGCACGGGGATATTGAGTTCTATAAGATAAAGCCATAAACATGTTTGTCTGAGTCTTCTATCAAAAGTTACAGCGATTTATATGAAGTTGTTCAAAAACGCTTTATTTCGCCAAGACAATGCGTTTCTCACTGTTACATGCATTTGAATGGGAAACTCGCCTGAAACAAAGTATAGGTTTTCATTATGTGAATAATTTTAAAATCTTAGCTCAAACGGCTGCAAAACCTGTTCTGTTTGCCCAGCACGGGGATCTTGAGTTCTATAAGATAAAGCCATAAACATGTTTGTCTGAGTCTTCTATCAAAAGTTACAGCGATTTATATGAAGTTGTTCAAAAACGCTTTATTTTGCCAAGACAATGCGTTTCTCACTGTTACATGCATTTGAATGGGAAACTCGCCTGAAACAAAGTATAGGTTTTCATTATGTGAATAATTTTAAAATCTTAGCTCAAACGGCTGCAAAACCTGTTTGCCCAGCACGGGGATATTGAGTTCTATAAGATAAAGCCATAAACATGTTTGTCTGAGTCTTCTATCAAAAGTTACAGCGATTTATATGAAGTTGTTAAAAAACGCTTTATTTCGCCAAGACAATGCGTTTCTCACTGTTACATGCATTTGAATGGGAAACTCGCCTGAAACAAAGTATAGGTTTTCATTATGTGAATAATTTTAAAATCTTAGCTCAAACGGCTGCAAAACCTGTTCTGTTTGCCCAGCACGGGGATCTTGAGTTCTATAAGATAAAGCCATAAACATGTTTGTCTGAGTCTTCTATCAAAAGTTACAGCGATTTATATGAAGTTGTTCAAAAACGCTTTATTTTGCCAAGACAATGCGTTTCTCACTGTTACATGCATTTGAATGGGAAACTCGCCTGAAACAAAGTATAGGTTTTCATTATGTGAATAATTTTAAAATCTTAGCTCAAACGGCTGCAAAACCTGTTCTGTTTGCCCAGCACGGGGATCTTGAGTTCTATAAGATAAAGCCATAAACATGTTTGTCTGAGTCTTTTATCAAAAGTTACAGCGATTTATATGAAGTTGTTCAAAAACGCTTTATTTTGCCAAGACAATGCGTTTCTCACTGTTACATGCATTTGAATGGGAAACTCGCCTGAAACAAAGTATAGGTTTTCATTATGTGAATAATTTTAAAATCTTAGCTCAAACGGCTGCAAAACCTGTTTGCCCAGCACGGGGATATTGAGTTCTATAAGATAAAGCCATAAACATGTTTGTCTGAGTCTTCTATCAAAAGTTACAGCGATTTATATGAAGTTGTTCAAAAACGCTTTATTTTGCCAAGACAATGCGTTTCTCACTGTTACACGCATTTGAATGGGAAACTCGCCTGAAACAAAGTATAGGTTTTCATTATGTGAATAATTTTAAAATCTTAGCTCAAATGGCTGCAAAACCTGTTCTGTTTGCCCAGCACGGGGATATTGAGTTCTATAAGATAAAGCCATAAACATGTTTGTCTGAGTCTTCTATCAAAAGTTACAGCGATTTATATGAAGTTGTTCAAAAACGCTTTATTTTGCCAAGACAATGCGTTTCTCACTGTTACATGCATTTGAATGGGAAACTCGCCTGAAACAAAGTATAGGTTTTCATTATGTGAATAATTTTAAAATCTTAGCTCAAACGGCTGCAAAACCTGTTCTGTTTGCCCAGCACGGGGATATTGAGTTCTATAAGATAAAGCCATAAACATGTTTGTCTGAGTCTTCTATCAAAAGTTACAGCGATTTATATGAAGTTGTTCAAAAACGCTTTATTTCGCCAAGACAATGCGTTTCTCACTGTTACATGCATTTGAATGGGAAACTCGCCTGAAACAAAGTATAGGTTTTCATTATGTGAATAATTTTAAAATCTTAGCTCAAACGGCTGCAAAACCTGTTCTGTTTGCCCAGCACGGGGATATTGAGTTCTTTAAGATAAAGCCATAAACATGTTTGTCTGAGTCTTTTATCAAAAGTTACAGCGATTTATATGAAGTTGTTCAAAAACGCTTTATTTTGCCAAGACAATGCGTTTCTCACTGTTACATGCATTTGAATGGGAAACTCGCCTGAAACAAAGTATAGGTTTTCATTATGTGAATAATTTTAAAATCTTAGCTCAAACGGCTGCAAAACCTGTTTGCCCAGCACGGGGATCTTGAGTTCTATAAGATATAAGATAAAGCCATAAACATGTTTGTCTGAGTCTTCTATCAAAAGTTACAGCGATTTATATGAAGTTGTTCAAAAACGCTTTATTTCGCCAAGACAATGCGTTTCTCACTGTTACATGCATTTGAATGGGAAACTCGCCTGAAACAAAGTATAGGTTTTCATTATGTGAATAATTTTAAAATCTTAGCTCAAATGGCTGCAAAACCTGTTCTGTTTGCCCAGCACGGGGATATTGAGTTCTATAAGATAAAGCCATAAACATGTTTGTCTGAGTCTTCTATCAAAAGTTACAGCGATTTATATGAAGTTGTTCAAAAACGCTTTATTTCGCCAAGACAATGCGTTTCTCACTGTTACATGCATTTGAATGGGAAACTCGCCTGAAACAAAGTATAGGTTTTCATTATGTGAATAATTTTAAAATCTTAGCTCAAACGGCTGCAAAACCTGTTCTGTTTGCCCAGCACGGGGATCTTGAGTTCTATAAGATAAAGCCATAAACATGTTTGTCTGAGTCTTCTATCAAAAGTTACAGCGATTTATATGAAGTTGTTCAAAAACGCTTTATTTTGCCAAGACAATGCGTTTCTCACTGTTACATGCATTTGAATGGGAAACTCGCCTGAAACAAAGTATAGGTTTTCATTATGTGAATAATTTTAAAATCTTAGCTCAAACGGCTGCAAAACCTGTTTGCCCAGCACGGGGATATTGAGTTCTATAAGATAAAGCCATAAACATGTTTGTCTGAGTCTTCTATCAAAAGTTACAGCGATTTATATGAAGTTGTTAAAAAACGCTTTATTTCGCCAAGACAATGCGTTTCTCACTGTTACATGCATTTGAATGGGAAACTCGCCTGAAACAAAGTATAGGTTTTCATTATGTGAATAATTTTAAAATCTTAGCTCAAACGGCTGCAAAACCTGTTCTGTTTGCCCAGCACGGGGATCTTGAGTTCTATAAGATAAAGCCATAAACATGTTTGTCTGAGTCTTCTATCAAAAGTTACAGCGATTTATATGAAGTTGTTCAAAAACGCTTTATTTTGCCAAGACAATGCGTTTCTCACTGTTACATGCATTTGAATGGGAAACTCGCCTGAAACAAAGTATAGGTTTTCATTATGTGAATAATTTTAAAATCTTAGCTCAAACGGCTGCAAAACCTGTTTGCCCAGCACGGGGATCTTGAGTTCTATAAGATAAAGCCATAAACATGTTTGTCTGAGTCTTCTATCAAAAGTTACAGCGATTTATATGAAGTTGTTCAAAAACGCTTTATTTTGCCAAGACAATGCGTTTCTCACTGTTACACGCATTTGAATGGGAAACTCGCCTGAAACAAAGTATAGGTTTTCATTATGTGAATAATTTTAAAATCTTAGCTCAAACGGCTGCAAAACCTGTTTGCCCAGCACGGGGATCTTGAGTTCTATAAGATAAAGCCATAAACATGTTTGTCTGAGTCTTTTATCAAAAGTTACAGCGATTTATATGAAGTTGTTCAAAAACGCTTTATTTTGCCAAGACAATGCGTTTCTCACTGTTACATGCATTTGAATGGGAAACTCGCCTGAAACAAAGTATAGGTTTTCATTATGTGAATAATTTTAAAATCTTAGCTCAAACGGCTGCAAAACCTGTTTGCCTAGCACGGGGATATTGAGTTCTATAAGATAAAGCCATAAACATGTTTGTCTGAGTCTTCTATCAAAAGTTACAGCGATTTATATGAAGTTGTTCAAAAACGCTTTATTTTGCCAAGACAATGCGTTTCTCACTGTTACACGCATTTGAATGGGAAACTCGCCTGAAACAAAGTATAGGTTTTCATTATGTGAATAATTTTAAAATCTTAGCTCAAATGGCTGCAAAACCTGTTCTGTTTGCCCAGCACGGGGATATTGAGTTCTATAAGATAAAGCCATAAACATGTTTGTCTGAGTCTTCTATCAAAAGTTACAGCGATTTATATGAAGTTGTTCAAAAACGCTTTATTTCGCCAAGACAATGCGTTTCTCACTGTTACATGCATTTGAATGGGAAACTCGCCTGAAACAAAGTATAGGTTTTCATTATGTGAATAATTTTAAAATCTTAGCTCAAACGGCTGCAAAACCTGTTCTGTTTGCCCAGCACGGGGATATTGAGTTCTTTAAGATAAAGCCATAAACATGTTTGTCTGAGTCTTTTATCAAAAGTTACAGCGATTTATATGAAGTTGTTCAAAAACGCTTTATTTTGCCAAGACAATGCGTTTCTCACTGTTACATGCATTTGAATGGGAAACTCGCCTGAAACAAAGTATAGGTTTTCATTATGTGAATAATTTTAAAATCTTAGCTCAAACGGCTGCAAAACCTGTTTGCCCAGCACGGGGATCTTGAGTTCTATAAGATATAAGATAAAGCCATAAACATGTTTGTCTGAGTCTTCTATCAAAAGTTACAGCGATTTATATGAAGTTGTTCAAAAACACTTTATTTCGCCAAGACAATGCGTTTCTCACTGTTACATGCATTTGAATGGGAAACTCGCCTGAAACAAAGTATAGGTTTTCATTATGTGAATAATTTTAAAATCTTAGCTCAAACGGCTGCAAAACCTGTTCTGTTTGCCCAGCACGGGGATCTTGAGTTCTATAAGATAAAGCCATAAACATGTTTGTCTGAGTCTTCTATCAAAAGTTACAGCGATTTATATGAAGTTGTTCAAAAACGCTTTATTTTGCCAAGACAATGCGTTTCTCACTGTTACATGCATTTGAATGGGAAACTCGCCTGAAACAAAGTATAGGTTTTCATTATGTGAATACTTTTAAAATCTTAGCTCAAACGGCTGCAAAACCTGTTTGCCCAGCACGGGGATATTGAGTTCTATAAGATAAAGCCATAAACATGTTTGTCTGAGTCTTTTATCAAAAGTTACAGCGATTTATATGAAGTTGTTCAAAAACGCTTTATTTTGCCAAGACAATGCGTTTCTCACTGTTACATGCATTTGAATGGGAAACTCGCCTGAAACAAAGTATAGGTTTTCATTATGTGAATAATTTTAAAATCTTAGCTCAAACGGCTGCAAAACCTGTTTGCCCAGCACGGGGATATTGAGTTCTATAAGATAAAGCCATAAACATGTTTGTCTGAGTCTTCTATCAAAAGTTACAGCGATTTATATGAAGTTGTTCAAAAACGCTTTATTTCGCCAAGACAATGCGTTTCTCACTGTTACACGCATTTGAATGGGAAACTCGCCTGAAACAAAGTATAGGTTTTCATTATGTGAATAATTTTAAAATCTTAGCTCAAACGGCTGCAAAACCTGTTCTGTTTGCCCAGCACGGGGATATTGAGTTCTATAAGATAAAGCCATAAACATGTTTGTCTGAGTCTTCTATCAAAAGTTACAGCGATTTATATGAAGTTGTTCAAAAACGCTTTATTTCGCCAAGACAATGCGTTTCTCACTGTTACATGCATTTGAATGGGAAACTCGCCTGAAACAAAGTATAGGTTTTCATTATGTGAATAATTTTAAAATCTTAGCTCAAACGGCTGCAAAACCTGTTCTGTTTGCCCAGCACGGGGATATTGAGTTCTTTAAGATAAAGCCATAAACATGTTTGTCTGAGTCTTTTATCAAAAGTTACAGCGATTTATATGAAGTTGTTCAAAAACGCTTTATTTTGCCAAGACAATGCGTTTCTCACTGTTACATGCATTTGAATGGGAAACTCGCCTGAAACAAAGTATAGGTTTTCATTATGTGAATAATTTTAAAATCTTAGCTCAAACGGCTGCAAAACCTGTTTGCCCAGCACGGGGATCTTGAGTTCTATAAGATATAAGATAAAGCCATAAACATGTTTGTCTGAGTCTTCTATCAAAAGTTACAGCGATTTATATGAAGTTGTTCAAAAACGCTTTATTTCGCCAAGACAATGCGTTTCTCACTGTTACATGCATTTGAATGGGAAACTCGCCTGAAACAAAGTATAGGTTTTCATTATGTGAATAATTTTAAAATCTTAGCTCAAACGGCTGCAAAACCTGTTCTGTTTGCCCAGCACGGGGATCTTGAGTTCTATAAGATAAAGCCATAAACATGTTTGTCTGAGTCTTCTATCAAAAGTTACAGCGATTTATATGAAGTTGTTCAAAAACGCTTTATTTTGCCAAGACAATGCGTTTCTCACTGTTACATGCATTTGAATGGGAAACTCGCCTGAAACAAAGTATAGGTTTTCATTATGTGAATAATTTTAAAATCTTAGCTCAAACGGCTGCAAAACCTGTTTGCCCAGCACGGGGATCTTGAGTTCTATAAGATATAAGATAAAGCCATAAACATGTTTGTCTGAGTCTTCTATCAAAAGTTACAGCGATTTATATGAAGTTGTTCAAAAACGCTTTATTTCGCCAAGACAATGCGTTTCTCACTGTTACATGCATTTGAATGGGAAACTCGCCTGAAACAAAGTATAGGTTTTCATTATGTGAATAATTTTAAAATCTTAGCTCAAACGGCTGCAAAACCTGTTCTGTTTGCCCAGCACGGGGATCTTGAGTTCTATAAGATAAAGCCATAAACATGTTTGTCTGAGTCTTCTATCAAAAGTTACAGCGATTTATATGAAGTTGTTCAAAAACGCTTTATTTTGCCAAGACAATGCGTTTCTCACTGTTACATGCATTTGAATGGGAAACTCGCCTGAAACAAAGTATAGGTTTTCATTATGTGAATAATTTTAAAATCTTAGCTCAAACGGCTGCAAAACCTGTTTGCCCAGCACGGGGATATTGAGTTCTATAAGATAAAGCCATAAACATGTTTGTCTGAGTCTTCTATCAAAAGTTACAGCGATTTATATGAAGTTGTTCAAAAACGCTTTATTTCGCCAAGACAATGCGTTTCTCACTGTTACACGCATTTGAATGGGAAACTCGCCTGAAACAAAGTATAGGTTTTCATTATGTGAATAATTTTAAAATCTTAGCTCAAATGGCTGCAAAACCTGTTCTGTTTGCCCAGCACGGGGATATTGAGTTCTATAAGATAAAGCCATAAACATGTTTGTCTGAGTCTTCTATCAAAAGTTACAGCGATTTATATGAAGTTGTTCAAAAACGCTTTATTTTGCCAAGACAATGCGTTTCTCACTGTTACATGCATTTGAATGGGAAACTCGCCTGAAACAAAGTATAGGTTTTCATTATGTGAATAATTTTAAAATCTTAGCTCAAACGGCTGCAAAACCTGTTCTGTTTGCCCAGCACGGGGATATTGAGTTCTATAAGATAAAGCCATAAACATGTTTGTCTGAGTCTTCTATCAAAAGTTACAGCGATTTATATGAAGTTGTTCAAAAACGCTTTATTTCGCCAAGACAATGCGTTTCTCACTGTTACATGCATTTGAATGGGAAACTCGCCTGAAACAAAGTATAGGTTTTCATTATGTGAATAATTTTAAAATCTTAGCTCAAACGGCTGCAAAACCTGTTCTGTTTGCCCAGCACGGGGATATTGAGTTCTTTAAGATAAAGCCATAAACATGTTTGTCTGAGTCTTTTATCAAAAGTTACAGCGATTTATATGAAGTTGTTCAAAAACGCTTTATTTTGCCAAGACAATGCGTTTCTCACTGTTACATGCATTTGAATGGGAAACTCGCCTGAAACAAAGTATAGGTTTTCATTATGTGAATAATTTTAAAATCTTAGCTCAAACGGCTGCAAAACCTGTTTGCCCAGCACGGGGATCTTGAGTTCTATAAGATATAAGATAAAGCCATAAACATGTTTGTCTGAGTCTTCTATCAAAAGTTACAGCGATTTATATGAAGTTGTTCAAAAACGCTTTATTTCGCCAAGACAATGCGTTTCTCACTGTTACATGCATTTGAATGGGAAACTCGCCTGAAACAAAGTATAGGTTTTCATTATGTGAATAATTTTAAAATCTTAGCTCAAATGGCTGCAAAACCTGTTCTGTTTGCCCAGCACGGGGATATTGAGTTCTATAAGATAAAGCCATAAACATGTTTGTCTGAGTCTTCTATCAAAAGTTACAGCGATTTATATGAAGTTGTTCAAAAACGCTTTATTTCGCCAAGACAATGCGTTTCTCACTGTTACATGCATTTGAATGGGAAACTCGCCTGAAACAAAGTATAGGTTTTCATTATGTGAATAATTTTAAAATCTTAGCTCAAACGGCTGCAAAACCTGTTCTGTTTGCCCAGCACGGGGATATTGAGTTCTTTAAGATAAAGCCATAAACATGTTTGTCTGAGTCTTTTATCAAAAGTTACAGCGATTTATATGAAGTTGTTCAAAAACGCTTTATTTTGCCAAGACAATGCGTTTCTCACTGTTACATGCATTTGAATGGGAAACTCGCCTGAAACAAAGTATAGGTTTTCATTATGTGAATAATTTTAAAATCTTAGCTCAAACGGCTGCAAAACCTGTTTGCCCAGCACGGGGATCTTGAGTTCTATAAGATATAAGATAAAGCCATAAACATGTTTGTCTGAGTCTTCTATCAAAAGTTACAGCGATTTATATGAAGTTGTTCAAAAACGCTTTATTTCGCCAAGACAATGCGTTTCTCACTGTTACATGCATTTGAATGGGAAACTCGCCTGAAACAAAGTATAGGTTTTCATTATGTGAATAATTTTAAAATCTTAGCTCAAATGGCTGCAAAACCTGTTCTGTTTGCCCAGCACGGGGATATTGAGTTCTATAAGATAAAGCCATAAACATGTTTGTCTGAGTCTTCTATCAAAAGTTACAGCGATTTATATGAAGTTGTTCAAAAACGCTTTATTTCGCCAAGACAATGCGTTTCTCACTGTTACATGCATTTGAATGGGAAACTCGCCTGAAACAAAGTATAGGTTTTCATTATGTGAATAATTTTAAAATCTTAGCTCAAACGGCTGCAAAACCTGTTCTGTTTGCCCAGCACGGGGATCTTGAGTTCTATAAGATAAAGCCATAAACATGTTTGTCTGAGTCTTCTATCAAAAGTTACAGCGATTTATATGAAGTTGTTCAAAAACGCTTTATTTTGCCAAGACAATGCGTTTCTCACTGTTACATGCATTTGAATGGGAAACTCGCCTGAAACAAAGTATAGGTTTTCATTATGTGAATAATTTTAAAATCTTAGCTCAAACGGCTGCAAAACCTGTTCTGTTTGCCCAGCACGGGGATATTGAGTTCTTTAAGATAAAGCCATAAACATGTTTGTCTGAGTCTTTTATCAAAAGTTACAGCGATTTATATGAAGTTGTTCAAAAACGCTTTATTTTGCCAAGACAATGCGTTTCTCACTGTTACATGCATTTGAATGGGAAACTCGCCTGAAACAAAGTATAGGTTTTCATTATGTGAATAATTTTAAAATCTTAGCTCAAACGGCTGCAAAACCTGTTTGCCCAGCACGGGGATCTTGAGTTCTATAAGATATAAGATAAAGCCATAAACATGTTTGTCTGAGTCTTCTATCAAAAGTTACAGCGATTTATATGAAGTTGTTCAAAAACGCTTTATTTCGCCAAGACAATGCGTTTCTCACTGTTACATGCATTTGAATGGGAAACTCGCCTGAAACAAAGTATAGGTTTTCATTATGTGAATAATTTTAAAATCTTAGCTCAAATGGCTGCAAAACCTGTTCTGTTTGCCCAGCACGGGGATATTGAGTTCTATAAGATAAAGCCATAAACATGTTTGTCTGAGTCTTCTATCAAAAGTTACAGCGATTTATATGAAGTTGTTCAAAAACGCTTTATTTCGCCAAGACAATGCGTTTCTCACTGTTACATGCATTTGAATGGGAAACTCGCCTGAAACAAAGTATAGGTTTTCATTATGTGAATAATTTTAAAATCTTAGCTCAAACGGCTGCAAAACCTGTTCTGTTTGCCCAGCACGGGGATATTGAGTTCTTTAAGATAAAGCCATAAACATGTTTGTCTGAGTCTTTTATCAAAAGTTACAGCGATTTATATGAAGTTGTTCAAAAACGCTTTATTTTGCCAAGACAATGCGTTTCTCACTGTTACATGCATTTGAATGGGAAACTCGCCTGAAACAAAGTATAGGTTTTCATTATGTGAATAATTTTAAAATCTTAGCTCAAACGGCTGCAAAACCTGTTTGCCCAGCACGGGGATCTTGAGTTCTATAAGATATAAGATAAAGCCATAAACATGTTTGTCTGAGTCTTCTATCAAAAGTTACAGCGATTTATATGAAGTTGTTCAAAAACGCTTTATTTCGCCAAGACAATGCGTTTCTCACTGTTACATGCATTTGAATGGGAAACTCGCCTGAAACAAAGTATAGGTTTTCATTATGTGAATAATTTTAAAATCTTAGCTCAAATGGCTGCAAAACCTGTTCTGTTTGCCCAGCACGGGGATATTGAGTTCTATAAGATAAAGCCATAAACATGTTTGTCTGAGTCTTCTATCAAAAGTTACAGCGATTTATATGAAGTTGTTCAAAAACGCTTTATTTCGCCAAGACAATGCGTTTCTCACTGTTACATGCATTTGAATGGGAAACTCGCCTGAAACAAAGTATAGGTTTTCATTATGTGAATAATTTTAAAATCTTAGCTCAAACGGCTGCAAAACCTGTTCTGTTTGCCCAGCACGGGGATCTTGAGTTCTATAAGATAAAGCCATAAACATGTTTGTCTGAGTCTTCTATCAAAAGTTACAGCGATTTATATGAAGTTGTTCAAAAACGCTTTATTTTGCCAAGACAATGCGTTTCTCACTGTTACATGCATTTGAATGGGAAACTCGCCTGAAACAAAGTATAGGTTTTCATTATGTGAATAATTTTAAAATCTTAGCTCAAACGGCTGCAAAACCTGTTTGCCCAGCACGGGGATCTTGAGTTCTATAAGATATAAGATAAAGCCATAAACATGTTTGTCTGAGTCTTCTATCAAAAGTTACAGCGATTTATATGAAGTTGTTCAAAAACGCTTTATTTCGCCAAGACAATGCGTTTCTCACTGTTACATGCATTTGAATGGGAAACTCGCCTGAAACAAAGTATAGGTTTTCATTATGTGAATAATTTTAAAATCTTAGCTCAAACGGCTGCAAAACCTGTTCTGTTTGCCCAGCACGGGGATCTTGAGTTCTATAAGATAAAGCCATAAACATGTTTGTCTGAGTCTTCTATCAAAAGTTACAGCGATTTATATGAAGTTGTTCAAAAACGCTTTATTTTGCCAAGACAATGCGTTTCTCACTGTTACATGCATTTGAATGGGAAACTCGCCTGAAACAAAGTATAGGTTTTCATTATGTGAATAATTTTAAAATCTTAGCTCAAACGGCTGCAAAACCTGTTTGCCCAGCACGGGGATATTGAGTTCTATAAGATAAAGCCATAAACATGTTTGTCTGAGTCTTCTATCAAAAGTTACAGCGATTTATATGAAGTTGTTCAAAAACGCTTTATTTCGCCAAGACAATGCGTTTCTCACTGTTACACGCATTTGAATGGGAAACTCGCCTGAAACAAAGTATAGGTTTTCATTATGTGAATAATTTTAAAATCTTAGCTCAAATGGCTGCAAAACCTGTTCTGTTTGCCCAGCACGGGGATATTGAGTTCTATAAGATAAAGCCATAAACATGTTTGTCTGAGTCTTCTATCAAAAGTTACAGCGATTTATATGAAGTTGTTCAAAAACGCTTTATTTTGCCAAGACAATGCGTTTCTCACTGTTACATGCATTTGAATGGGAAACTCGCCTGAAACAAAGTATAGGTTTTCATTATGTGAATAATTTTAAAATCTTAGCTCAAACGGCTGCAAAACCTGTTTGCCCAGCACGGGGATCTTGAGTTCTATAAGATATAAGATAAAGCCATAAACATGTTTGTCTGAGTCTTCTATCAAAAGTTACAGCGATTTATATGAAGTTGTTCAAAAACGCTTTATTTCGCCAAGACAATGCGTTTCTCACTGTTACATGCATTTGAATGGGAAACTCGCCTGAAACAAAGTATAGGTTTTCATTATGTGAATAATTTTAAAATCTTAGCTCAAATGGCTGCAAAACCTGTTCTGTTTGCCCAGCACGGGGATATTGAGTTCTATAAGATAAAGCCATAAACATGTTTGTCTGAGTCTTCTATCAAAAGTTACAGCGATTTATATGAAGTTGTTCAAAAACGCTTTATTTCGCCAAGACAATGCGTTTCTCACTGTTACATGCATTTGAATGGGAAACTCGCCTGAAACAAAGTATAGGTTTTCATTATGTGAATAATTTTAAAATCTTAGCTCAAACGGCTGCAAAACCTGTTCTGTTTGCCCAGCACGGGGATATTGAGTTCTTTAAGATAAAGCCATAAACATGTTTGTCTGAGTCTTTTATCAAAAGTTACAGCGATTTATATGAAGTTGTTCAAAAACGCTTTATTTTGCCAAGACAATGCGTTTCTCACTGTTACATGCATTTGAATGGGAAACTCGCCTGAAACAAAGTATAGGTTTTCATTATGTGAATAATTTTAAAATCTTAGCTCAAACGGCTGCAAAACCTGTTTGCCCAGCACGGGGATCTTGAGTTCTATAAGATATAAGATAAAGCCATAAACATGTTTGTCTGAGTCTTCTATCAAAAGTTACAGCGATTTATATGAAGTTGTTCAAAAACGCTTTATTTCGCCAAGACAATGCGTTTCTCACTGTTACATGCATTTGAATGGGAAACTCGCCTGAAACAAAGTATAGGTTTTCATTATGTGAATAATTTTAAAATCTTAGCTCAAATGGCTGCAAAACCTGTTCTGTTTGCCCAGCACGGGGATATTGAGTTCTATAAGATAAAGCCATAAACATGTTTGTCTGAGTCTTCTATCAAAAGTTACAGCGATTTATATGAAGTTGTTCAAAAACGCTTTATTTCGCCAAGACAATGCGTTTCTCACTGTTACATGCATTTGAATGGGAAACTCGCCTGAAACAAAGTATAGGTTTTCATTATGTGAATAATTTTAAAATCTTAGCTCAAACGGCTGCAAAACCTGTTCTGTTTGCCCAGCACGGGGATCTTGAGTTCTATAAGATAAAGCCATAAACATGTTTGTCTGAGTCTTCTATCAAAAGTTACAGCGATTTATATGAAGTTGTTCAAAAACGCTTTATTTTGCCAAGACAATGCGTTTCTCACTGTTACATGCATTTGAATGGGAAACTCGCCTGAAACAAAGTATAGGTTTTCATTATGTGAATAATTTTAAAATCTTAGCTCAAACGGCTGCAAAACCTGTTTGCCCAGCACGGGGATCTTGAGTTCTATAAGATATAAGATAAAGCCATAAACATGTTTGTCTGAGTCTTCTATCAAAAGTTACAGCGATTTATATGAAGTTGTTCAAAAACGCTTTATTTCGCCAAGACAATGCGTTTCTCACTGTTACATGCATTTGAATGGGAAACTCGCCTGAAACAAAGTATAGGTTTTCATTATGTGAATAATTTTAAAATCTTAGCTCAAACGGCTGCAAAACCTGTTCTGTTTGCCCAGCACGGGGATCTTGAGTTCTATAAGATAAAGCCATAAACATGTTTGTCTGAGTCTTCTATCAAAAGTTACAGCGATTTATATGAAGTTGTTCAAAAACGCTTTATTTTGCCAAGACAATGCGTTTCTCACTGTTACATGCATTTGAATGGGAAACTCGCCTGAAACAAAGTATAGGTTTTCATTATGTGAATAATTTTAAAATCTTAGCTCAAACGGCTGCAAAACCTGTTTGCCCAGCACGGGGATATTGAGTTCTATAAGATAAAGCCATAAACATGTTTGTCTGAGTCTTCTATCAAAAGTTACAGCGATTTATATGAAGTTGTTCAAAAACGCTTTATTTCGCCAAGACAATGCGTTTCTCACTGTTACACGCATTTGAATGGGAAACTCGCCTGAAACAAAGTATAGGTTTTCATTATGTGAATAATTTTAAAATCTTAGCTCAAATGGCTGCAAAACCTGTTCTGTTTGCCCAGCACGGGGATATTGAGTTCTATAAGATAAAGCCATAAACATGTTTGTCTGAGTCTTCTATCAAAAGTTACAGCGATTTATATGAAGTTGTTCAAAAACGCTTTATTTTGCCAAGACAATGCGTTTCTCACTGTTACATGCATTTGAATGGGAAACTCGCCTGAAACAAAGTATAGGTTTTCATTATGTGAATAATTTTAAAATCTTAGCTCAAACGGCTGCAAAACCTGTTTGCCCAGCACGGGGATCTTGAGTTCTATAAGATATAAGATAAAGCCATAAACATGTTTGTCTGAGTCTTCTATCAAAAGTTACAGCGATTTATATGAAGTTGTTCAAAAACGCTTTATTTCGCCAAGACAATGCGTTTCTCACTGTTACATGCATTTGAATGGGAAACTCGCCTGAAACAAAGTATAGGTTTTCATTATGTGAATAATTTTAAAATCTTAGCTCAAATGGCTGCAAAACCTGTTCTGTTTGCCCAGCACGGGGATATTGAGTTCTATAAGATAAAGCCATAAACATGTTTGTCTGAGTCTTCTATCAAAAGTTACAGCGATTTATATGAAGTTGTTCAAAAACGCTTTATTTCGCCAAGACAATGCGTTTCTCACTGTTACATGCATTTGAATGGGAAACTCGCCTGAAACAAAGTATAGGTTTTCATTATGTGAATAATTTTAAAATCTTAGCTCAAACGGCTGCAAAACCTGTTCTGTTTGCCCAGCACGGGGATATTGAGTTCTTTAAGATAAAGCCATAAACATGTTTGTCTGAGTCTTTTATCAAAAGTTACAGCGATTTATATGAAGTTGTTCAAAAACGCTTTATTTTGCCAAGACAATGCGTTTCTCACTGTTACATGCATTTGAATGGGAAACTCGCCTGAAACAAAGTATAGGTTTTCATTATGTGAATAATTTTAAAATCTTAGCTCAAACGGCTGCAAAACCTGTTTGCCCAGCACGGGGATCTTGAGTTCTATAAGATATAAGATAAAGCCATAAACATGTTTGTCTGAGTCTTCTATCAAAAGTTACAGCGATTTATATGAAGTTGTTCAAAAACGCTTTATTTCGCCAAGACAATGCGTTTCTCACTGTTACATGCATTTGAATGGGAAACTCGCCTGAAACAAAGTATAGGTTTTCATTATGTGAATAATTTTAAAATCTTAGCTCAAATGGCTGCAAAACCTGTTCTGTTTGCCCAGCACGGGGATATTGAGTTCTATAAGATAAAGCCATAAACATGTTTGTCTGAGTCTTCTATCAAAAGTTACAGCGATTTATATGAAGTTGTTCAAAAACGCTTTATTTCGCCAAGACAATGCGTTTCTCACTGTTACATGCATTTGAATGGGAAACTCGCCTGAAACAAAGTATAGGTTTTCATTATGTGAATAATTTTAAAATCTTAGCTCAAACGGCTGCAAAACCTGTTCTGTTTGCCCAGCACGGGGATCTTGAGTTCTATAAGATAAAGCCATAAACATGTTTGTCTGAGTCTTCTATCAAAAGTTACAGCGATTTATATGAAGTTGTTCAAAAACGCTTTATTTTGCCAAGACAATGCGTTTCTCACTGTTACATGCATTTGAATGGGAAACTCGCCTGAAACAAAGTATAGGTTTTCATTATGTGAATAATTTTAAAATCTTAGCTCAAACGGCTGCAAAACCTGTTTGCCCAGCACGGGGATATTGAGTTCTATAAGATAAAGCCATAAACATGTTTGTCTGAGTCTTCTATCAAAAGTTACAGCGATTTATATGAAGTTGTTAAAAAACGCTTTATTTCGCCAAGACAATGCGTTTCTCACTGTTACATGCATTTGAATGGGAAACTCGCCTGAAACAAAGTATAGGTTTTCATTATGTGAATAATTTTAAAATCTTAGCTCAAACGGCTGCAAAACCTGTTCTGTTTGCCCAGCACGGGGATCTTGAGTTCTATAAGATAAAGCCATAAACATGTTTGTCTGAGTCTTCTATCAAAAGTTACAGCGATTTATATGAAGTTGTTCAAAAACGCTTTATTTTGCCAAGACAATGCGTTTCTCACTGTTACATGCATTTGAATGGGAAACTCGCCTGAAACAAAGTATAGGTTTTCATTATGTGAATAATTTTAAAATCTTAGCTCAAACGGCTGCAAAACCTGTTTGCCCAGCACGGGGATCTTGAGTTCTATAAGATAAAGCCATAAACATGTTTGTCTGAGTCTTCTATCAAAAGTTACAGCGATTTATATGAAGTTGTTCAAAAACGCTTTATTTTGCCAAGACAATGCGTTTCTCACTGTTACACGCATTTGAATGGGAAACTCGCCTGAAACAAAGTATAGGTTTTCATTATGTGAATAATTTTAAAATCTTAGCTCAAACGGCTGCAAAACCTGTTTGCCCAGCACGGGGATCTTGAGTTCTATAAGATAAAGCCATAAACATGTTTGTCTGAGTCTTTTATCAAAAGTTACAGCGATTTATATGAAGTTGTTCAAAAACGCTTTATTTTGCCAAGACAATGCGTTTCTCACTGTTACATGCATTTGAATGGGAAACTCGCCTGAAACAAAGTATAGGTTTTCATTATGTGAATAATTTTAAAATCTTAGCTCAAACGGCTGCAAAACCTGTTTGCCCAGCACGGGGATATTGAGTTCTATAAGATAAAGCCATAAACATGTTTGTCTGAGTCTTCTATCAAAAGTTACAGCGATTTATATGAAGTTGTTCAAAAACGCTTTATTTTGCCAAGACAATGCGTTTCTCACTGTTACACGCATTTGAATGGGAAACTCGCCTGAAACAAAGTATAGGTTTTCATTATGTGAATAATTTTAAAATCTTAGCTCAAATGGCTGCAAAACCTGTTCTGTTTGCCCAGCACGGGGATATTGAGTTCTATAAGATAAAGCCATAAACATGTTTGTCTGAGTCTTCTATCAAAAGTTACAGCGATTTATATGAAGTTGTTCAAAAACGCTTTATTTTGCCAAGACAATGCGTTTCTCACTGTTACATGCATTTGAATGGGAAACTCGCCTGAAACAAAGTATAGGTTTTCATTATGTGAATAATTTTAAAATCTTAGCTCAAACGGCTGCAAAACCTGTTCTGTTTGCCCAGCACGGGGATATTGAGTTCTATAAGATAAAGCCATAAACATGTTTGTCTGAGTCTTCTATCAAAAGTTACAGCGATTTATATGAAGTTGTTCAAAAACGCTTTATTTCGCCAAGACAATGCGTTTCTCACTGTTACATGCATTTGAATGGGAAACTCGCCTGAAACAAAGTATAGGTTTTCATTATGTGAATAATTTTAAAATCTTAGCTCAAACGGCTGCAAAACCTGTTCTGTTTGCCCAGCACGGGGATCTTGAGTTCTATAAGTTATAAGATAAAGCCATAAACATGTTTGTCTGAGTCTTCTATCAAAAGTTACAGCGATTTATATGAAGTTGTTCAAAAACGCTTTATTTCGCCAAGACAATGCGTTTCTCACTGTTACATGCATTTGAATGGGAAACTCGCCTGAAACAAAGTATAGGTTTTCATTATGTGAATAATTTTAAAATCTTAGCTCAAACGGCTGCAAAACCTGTTCTGTTTGCCCAGCACGGGGATCTTGAGTTCTATAAGATAAAGCCATAAACATGTTTGTCTGAGTCTTCTATCAAAAGTTACAGCGATTTATATGAAGTTGTTCAAAAACGCTTTATTTTGCCAAGACAATGCGTTTCTCACTGTTACACGCATTTGAATGGGAAACTCGCCTGAAACAAAGTATAGGTTTTCATTATGTGAATAATTTTAAAATCTTAGCTCAAATGGCTGCAAAACCTGTTCTGTTTGCCCAGCACGGGGATATTGAGTTCTATAAGATAAAGCCATAAACATGTTTGTCTGAGTCTTCTATCAAAAGTTACAGCGATTTATATGAAGTTGTTCAAAAACGCTTTATTTCGCCAAGACAATGCGTTTCTCACTGTTACATGCATTTGAATGGGAAACTCGCCTGAAACAAAGTATAGGTTTTCATTATGTGAATAATTTTAAAATCTTAGCTCAAACGGCTGCAAAACCTGTTCTGTTTGCCCAGCACGGGGATATTGAGTTCTTTAAGATAAAGCCATAAACATGTTTGTCTGAGTCTTTTATCAAAAGTTACAGCGATTTATATGAAGTTGTTCAAAAACGCTTTATTTTGCCAAGACAATGCGTTTCTCACTGTTACATGCATTTGAATGGGAAACTCGCCTGAAACAAAGTATAGGTTTTCATTATGTGAATAATTTTAAAATCTTAGCTCAAACGGCTGCAAAACCTGTTTGCCCAGCACGGGGATCTTGAGTTCTATAAGATATAAGATAAAGCCATAAACATGTTTGTCTGAGTCTTCTATCAAAAGTTACAGCGATTTATATGAAGTTGTTCAAAAACACTTTATTTCGCCAAGACAATGCGTTTCTCACTGTTACATGCATTTGAATGGGAAACTCGCCTGAAACAAAGTATAGGTTTTCATTATGTGAATAATTTTAAAATCTTAGCTCAAACGGCTGCAAAACCTGTTCTGTTTGCCCAGCACGGGGATCTTGAGTTCTATAAGATAAAGCCATAAACATGTTTGTCTGAGTCTTCTATCAAAAGTTACAGCGATTTATATGAAGTTGTTCAAAAACGCTTTATTTTGCCAAGACAATGCGTTTCTCACTGTTACATGCATTTGAATGGGAAACTCGCCTGAAACAAAGTATAGGTTTTCATTATGTGAATACTTTTAAAATCTTAGCTCAAACGGCTGCAAAACCTGTTTGCCCAGCACGGGGATATTGAGTTCTATAAGATAAAGCCATAAACATGTTTGTCTGAGTCTTCTATCAAAAGTTACAGCGATTTATATGAAGTTGTTAAAAAACGCTTTATTTCGCCAAGACAATGCGTTTCTCACTGTTACACGCATTTGAATGGGAAACTCGCCTGAAACAAAGTATAGGTTTTCATTATGTGAATAATTTTAAAATCTTAGCTCAAACGGCTGCAAAACCTGTTTGCCCAGCACGGGGATCTTGAGTTCTATAAGATAAAGCCATAAACATGTTTGTCTGAGTCTTTTATCAAAAGTTACAGCGATTTATATGAAGTTGTTCAAAAACGCTTTATTTTGCCAAGACAATGCGTTTCTCACTGTTACATGCATTTGAATGGGAAACTCGCCTGAAACAAAGTATAGGTTTTCATTATGTGAATAATTTTAAAATCTTAGCTCAAACGGCTGCAAAACCTGTTTGCCCAGCACGGGGATATTGAGTTCTATAAGATAAAGCCATAAACATGTTTGTCTGAGTCTTCTATCAAAAGTTACAGCGATTTATATGAAGTTGTTCAAAAACGCTTTATTTCGCCAAGACAATGCGTTTCTCACTGTTACACGCATTTGAATGGGAAACTCGCCTGAAACAAAGTATAGGTTTTCATTATGTGAATAATTTTAAAATCTTAGCTCAAACGGCTGCAAAACCTGTTCTGTTTGCCCAGCACGGGGATATTGAGTTCTATAAGATAAAGCCATAAACATGTTTGTCTGAGTCTTCTATCAAAAGTTACAGCGATTTATATGAAGTTGTTCAAAAACGCTTTATTTCGCCAAGACAATGCGTTTCTCACTGTTACATGCATTTGAATGGGAAACTCGCCTGAAACAAAGTATAGGTTTTCATTATGTGAATAATTTTAAAATCTTAGCTCAAACGGCTGCAAAACCTGTTCTGTTTGCCCAGCACGGGGATATTGAGTTCTTTAAGATAAAGCCATAAACATGTTTGTCTGAGTCTTTTATCAAAAGTTACAGCGATTTATATGAAGTTGTTCAAAAACGCTTTATTTTGCCAAGACAATGCGTTTCTCACTGTTACATGCATTTGAATGGGAAACTCGCCTGAAACAAAGTATAGGTTTTCATTATGTGAATAATTTTAAAATCTTAGCTCAAACGGCTGCAAAACCTGTTTGCCCAGCACGGGGATCTTGAGTTCTATAAGATATAAGATAAAGCCATAAACATGTTTGTCTGAGTCTTCTATCAAAAGTTACAGCGATTTATATGAAGTTGTTCAAAAACGCTTTATTTCGCCAAGACAATGCGTTTCTCACTGTTACATGCATTTGAATGGGAAACTCGCCTGAAACAAAGTATAGGTTTTCATTATGTGAATAATTTTAAAATCTTAGCTCAAACGGCTGCAAAACCTGTTCTGTTTGCCCAGCACGGGGATCTTGAGTTCTATAAGATAAAGCCATAAACATGTTTGTCTGAGTCTTCTATCAAAAGTTACAGCGATTTATATGAAGTTGTTCAAAAACGCTTTATTTTGCCAAGACAATGCGTTTCTCACTGTTACATGCATTTGAATGGGAAACTCGCCTGAAACAAAGTATAGGTTTTCATTATGTGAATAATTTTAAAATCTTAGCTCAAACGGCTGCAAAACCTGTTTGCCCAGCACGGGGATATTGAGTTCTATAAGATAAAGCCATAAACATGTTTGTCTGAGTCTTCTATCAAAAGTTACAGCGATTTATATGAAGTTGTTCAAAAACGCTTTATTTCGCCAAGACAATGCGTTTCTCACTGTTACACGCATTTGAATGGGAAACTCGCCTGAAACAAAGTATAGGTTTTCATTATGTGAATAATTTTAAAATCTTAGCTCAAATGGCTGCAAAACCTGTTCTGTTTGCCCAGCACGGGGATATTGAGTTCTATAAGATAAAGCCATAAACATGTTTGTCTGAGTCTTCTATCAAAAGTTACAGCGATTTATATGAAGTTGTTCAAAAACGCTTTATTTTGCCAAGACAATGCGTTTCTCACTGTTACATGCATTTGAATGGGAAACTCGCCTGAAACAAAGTATAGGTTTTCATTATGTGAATAATTTTAAAATCTTAGCTCAAACGGCTGCAAAACCTGTTCTGTTTGCCCAGCACGGGGATATTGAGTTCTATAAGATAAAGCCATAAACATGTTTGTCTGAGTCTTCTATCAAAAGTTACAGCGATTTATATGAAGTTGTTCAAAAACGCTTTATTTCGCCAAGACAATGCGTTTCTCACTGTTACATGCATTTGAATGGGAAACTCGCCTGAAACAAAGTATAGGTTTTCATTATGTGAATAATTTTAAAATCTTAGCTCAAACGGCTGCAAAACCTGTTCTGTTTGCCCAGCACGGGGATATTGAGTTCTTTAAGATAAAGCCATAAACATGTTTGTCTGAGTCTTTTATCAAAAGTTACAGCGATTTATATGAAGTTGTTCAAAAACGCTTTATTTTGCCAAGACAATGCGTTTCTCACTGTTACATGCATTTGAATGGGAAACTCGCCTGAAACAAAGTATAGGTTTTCATTATGTGAATAATTTTAAAATCTTAGCTCAAACGGCTGCAAAACCTGTTTGCCCAGCACGGGGATCTTGAGTTCTATAAGATATAAGATAAAGCCATAAACATGTTTGTCTGAGTCTTCTATCAAAAGTTACAGCGATTTATATGAAGTTGTTCAAAAACGCTTTATTTCGCCAAGACAATGCGTTTCTCACTGTTACATGCATTTGAATGGGAAACTCGCCTGAAACAAAGTATAGGTTTTCATTATGTGAATAATTTTAAAATCTTAGCTCAAATGGCTGCAAAACCTGTTCTGTTTGCCCAGCACGGGGATATTGAGTTCTATAAGATAAAGCCATAAACATGTTTGTCTGAGTCTTCTATCAAAAGTTACAGCGATTTATATGAAGTTGTTCAAAAACGCTTTATTTCGCCAAGACAATGCGTTTCTCACTGTTACATGCATTTGAATGGGAAACTCGCCTGAAACAAAGTATAGGTTTTCATTATGTGAATAATTTTAAAATCTTAGCTCAAACGGCTGCAAAACCTGTTCTGTTTGCCCAGCACGGGGATATTGAGTTCTTTAAGATAAAGCCATAAACATGTTTGTCTGAGTCTTTTATCAAAAGTTACAGCGATTTATATGAAGTTGTTCAAAAACGCTTTATTTTGCCAAGACAATGCGTTTCTCACTGTTACATGCATTTGAATGGGAAACTCGCCTGAAACAAAGTATAGGTTTTCATTATGTGAATAATTTTAAAATCTTAGCTCAAACGGCTGCAAAACCTGTTTGCCCAGCACGGGGATCTTGAGTTCTATAAGATATAAGATAAAGCCATAAACATGTTTGTCTGAGTCTTCTATCAAAAGTTACAGCGATTTATATGAAGTTGTTCAAAAACGCTTTATTTCGCCAAGACAATGCGTTTCTCACTGTTACATGCATTTGAATGGGAAACTCGCCTGAAACAAAGTATAGGTTTTCATTATGTGAATAATTTTAAAATCTTAGCTCAAATGGCTGCAAAACCTGTTCTGTTTGCCCAGCACGGGGATATTGAGTTCTATAAGATAAAGCCATAAACATGTTTGTCTGAGTCTTCTATCAAAAGTTACAGCGATTTATATGAAGTTGTTCAAAAACGCTTTATTTCGCCAAGACAATGCGTTTCTCACTGTTACATGCATTTGAATGGGAAACTCGCCTGAAACAAAGTATAGGTTTTCATTATGTGAATAATTTTAAAATCTTAGCTCAAACGGCTGCAAAACCTGTTCTGTTTGCCCAGCACGGGGATCTTGAGTTCTATAAGATAAAGCCATAAACATGTTTGTCTGAGTCTTCTATCAAAAGTTACAGCGATTTATATGAAGTTGTTCAAAAACGCTTTATTTTGCCAAGACAATGCGTTTCTCACTGTTACATGCATTTGAATGGGAAACTCGCCTGAAACAAAGTATAGGTTTTCATTATGTGAATAATTTTAAAATCTTAGCTCAAACGGCTGCAAAACCTGTTTGCCCAGCACGGGGATATTGAGTTCTATAAGATAAAGCCATAAACATGTTTGTCTGAGTCTTCTATCAAAAGTTACAGCGATTTATATGAAGTTGTTCAAAAACGCTTTATTTTGCCAAGACAATGCGTTTCTCACTGTTACATGCATTTGAATGGGAAACTCGCCTGAAACAAAGTATAGGTTTTCATTATGTGAATAATTTTAAAATCTTAGCTCAAACGGCTGCAAAACCTGTTTGCCCAGCACGGGGATCTTGAGTTCTATAAGATAAAGCCATAAACATGTTTGTCTGAGTCTTCTATCAAAAGTTACAGCGATTTATATGAAGTTGTTCAAAAACGCTTTATTTTGCCAAGACAATGCGTTTCTCACTGTTACACGCATTTGAATGGGAAACTCGCCTGAAACAAAGTATAGGTTTTCATTATGTGAATAATTTTAAAATCTTAGCTCAAACGGCTGCAAAACCTGTTTGCCCAGCACGGGGATCTTGAGTTCTATAAGATAAAGCCATAAACATGTTTGTCTGAGTCTTTTATCAAAAGTTACAGCGATTTATATGAAGTTGTTCAAAAACGCTTTATTTTGCCAAGACAATGCGTTTCTCACTGTTACATGCATTTGAATGGGAAACTCGCCTGAAACAAAGTATAGGTTTTCATTATGTGAATAATTTTAAAATCTTAGCTCAAACGGCTGCAAAACCTGTTTGCCCAGCACGGGGATATTGAGTTCTATAAGATAAAGCCATAAACATGTTTGTCTGAGTCTTCTATCAAAAGTTACAGCGATTTATATGAAGTTGTTCAAAAACGCTTTATTTTGCCAAGACAATGCGTTTCTCACTGTTACACGCATTTGAATGGGAAACTCGCCTGAAACAAAGTATAGGTTTTCATTATGTGAATAATTTTAAAATCTTAGCTCAAATGGCTGCAAAACCTGTTCTGTTTGCCCAGCACGGGGATATTGAGTTCTATAAGATAAAGCCATAAACATGTTTGTCTGAGTCTTCTATCAAAAGTTACAGCGATTTATATGAAGTTGTTCAAAAACGCTTTATTTTGCCAAGACAATGCGTTTCTCACTGTTACATGCATTTGAATGGGAAACTCGCCTGAAACAAAGTATAGGTTTTCATTATGTGAATAATTTTAAAATCTTAGCTCAAACGGCTGCAAAACCTGTTCTGTTTGCCCAGCACGGGGATATTGAGTTCTATAAGATAAAGCCATAAACATGTTTGTCTGAGTCTTCTATCAAAAGTTACAGCGATTTATATGAAGTTGTTCAAAAACGCTTTATTTCGCCAAGACAATGCGTTTCTCACTGTTACATGCATTTGAATGGGAAACTCGCCTGAAACAAAGTATAGGTTTTCATTATGTGAATAATTTTAAAATCTTAGCTCAAACGGCTGCAAAACCTGTTCTGTTTGCCCAGCACGGGGATCTTGAGTTCTATAAGTTATAAGATAAAGCCATAAACATGTTTGTCTGAGTCTTCTATCAAAAGTTACAGCGATTTATATGAAGTTGTTCAAAAACGCTTTATTTCGCCAAGACAATGCGTTTCTCACTGTTACATGCATTTGAATGGGAAACTCGCCTGAAACAAAGTATAGGTTTTCATTATGTGAATAATTTTAAAATCTTAGCTCAAACGGCTGCAAAACCTGTTCTGTTTGCCCAGCACGGGGATCTTGAGTTCTATAAGATAAAGCCATAAACATGTTTGTCTGAGTCTTCTATCAAAAGTTACAGCGATTTATATGAAGTTGTTCAAAAACGCTTTATTTTGCCAAGACAATGCGTTTCTCACTGTTACATGCATTTGAATGGGAAACTCGCCTGAAACAAAGTATAGGTTTTCATTATGTGAATAATTTTAAAATCTTAGCTCAAACGGCTGCAAAACCTGTTTGCCCAGCACGGGGATCTTGAGTTCTATAAGATAAAGCCATAAACATGTTTGTCTGAGTCTTCTATCAAAAGTTACAGCGATTTATATGAAGTTGTTCAAAAACGCTTTATTTTGCCAAGACAATGCGTTTCTCACTGTTACACGCATTTGAATGGGAAACTCGCCTGAAACAAAGTATAGGTTTTCATTATGTGAATAATTTTAAAATCTTAGTTCAAACGGCTGCAAAACCTGTTCTGTTTGCCCAGCACGGGGATCTTGAGTTCTATAAGATAAAGCCATAAACATGTTTGTCTGAGTCTTCTATCAAAAGTTACAGCGATTTATATGAAGTTGTTTAAAAACGCTTTATTTTGCCAAGACAATGCGTTTCTCACTGTTACATGCATTTGAATGGGAAACTCGCCTGAAACAAAGTATAGGTTTTCATTATGTGAATAATTTTAAAATCTTAGCTCAAACGGCTGCAAAACCTGTTTGCCCAGCACGGGGATCTTGAGTTCTATAAGATATAAGATAAAGCCATAAACATGTTTGTCTGAGTCTTCTATCAAAAGTTACAGCGATTTATATGAAGTTGTTCAAAAACGCTTTATTTCGCCAAGACAATGCGTTTCTCACTGTTACATGCATTTGAATGGGAAACTCGTCTGAAACAAAGTATAGGTTTTCATTATGTGAAGAATTTTAAAATCTTAGCTCAAACGGCTGCAAAACCTGTTCTGTTTGCCCAGCACGGGGATCTTGAGTTCTATAAGATAAAGCCATAAACATGTGTGTCTGAGTCTTCTATCAAAAGTTACAGCGATTTATATGAAGTTGTTCAAAAACGCTTTATTTCGCCAAGACAATGCGTTTCTCACTGTTACATGCATTTGAATGGGAAACTCGCCTGAAACAAAGTATAGGTTTTCATTATGTGAATAATTTTAAAATCTTAGCTCAAACGGCTGCAAAACCTGTTTGCCCAGCACGGGGATCTTGAGTTCTATAAGATATAAGATAAAGCCATAAACATGTTTGTCTGAGTCTTCTATCAAAAGTTACAGCGATTTATATGAAGTTGTTCAAAAACGCTTTATTTCGCCAAGACAATGCGTTTCTCACTGTTACATGCATTTGAATGGGAAACTCGTCTGAAACAAAGTATAGGTTTTCATTATGTGAAGAATTTTAAAATCTTAGCTCAAACGGCTGCAAAACCTGTTCTGTTTGCCCAGCACGGGGATCTTGAGTTCTATAAGATAAAGCCATAAACATGTTTGTCTGAGTCTTTTATCAAAAGTTACAGCGATTTATATGAAGTTGTTCAAAAACGCTTTATTTTGCCAAGACAATGCGTTTCTCACTGTTACATGCATTTGAATGGGAAACTCGCCTGAAACAAAGTATAGGTTTTCATTATGTGAATAATTTTAAAATCTTAGTTCAAACGGCTGCAAAACCTGTTTGCCCAGCACGGGGATCTTGAGTTCTATAAGATAAAGCCATAAACATGTTTGTCTGAGTCTTCTATCAAAAGTTACAGCGATTTATATGAAGTTGTTCAAAAACGCTTTATTTTGCCAAGACAATGCGTTTCTCACTGTTACATGCATTTGAATGGGAAACTCGCCTGAAACAAAGTATAGGTTTTCATTATGTGAATAATTTTAAAATCTTAGCTCAAACGGCTGCAAAACAAGTTTGCCCAGCACGGGGATCTTGAGTTCTATAAGATATAAGATAAAGCCATAAACATGTTTGTCTGAGTCTTCTATCAAAAGTTACAGCGATTTATATGAAGTTGTTAAAAAACGCTTTATTTCGCCAAGACAATGCGTTTCTCACTGTTACATGCATTTGAATGGGAAACTCGCCTGAAACAAAGTATAGGTTTTCATTATGTGAATAATTTTAAAATCTTAGCTCAAACGGCTGCAAAACCTGTTCTGTTTGCCCAGCACGGGGATCTTGAGTTCTATAAGATAAAGCCATAAACATGTTTGTCTGAGTCTTCTATCAAAAGTTACAGCGATTTATATGAAGTTGTTCAAAAACGCTTTATTTTGCCAAGACAATGCGTTTCTCACTGTTACATGCATTTGAATGGGAAACTCGCCTGAAACAAAGTATAGGTTTTCATTATGTGAATAATTTTAAAATCTTAGCTCAAACGGCTGCAAAACCTGTTTGCCCAGCACGGGGATCTTGAGTTCTATAAGATATAAGATAAAGCCATAAACATGTTTGTCTGAGTCTTCTATCAAAAGTTACAGCGATTTATATGAAGTTGTTCAAAAACGCTTTATTTCGCCAAGACAATGCGTTTCTCACTGTTACATGCATTTGAATGGGAAACTCGTCTGAAACAAAGTATAGGTTTTCATTATGTGAAGAATTTTAAAATCTTAGCTCAAACGGCTGCAAAACCTGTTCTGTTTGCCCAGCACGGGGATCTTGAGTTCTATAAGATAAAGCCATAAACATGTTTGTCTGAGTCTTCTATCAAAAGTTACAGCGATTTATATGAAGTTGTTCAAAAACGCTTTATTTCGCCAAGACAATGCGTTTCTCACTGTTACATGCATTTGAATGGGAAACTCGCCTGAAACAAAGTATAGGTTTTCATTATGTGAATAATTTTAAAATCTTAGCTCAAACGGCTGCAAAACCTGTTTGCCCAGCACGGGGATCTTGAGTTCTATAAGATATAAGATAAAGCCATAAACATGTTTGTCTGAGTCTTCTATCAAAAGTTACAGCGATTTATATGAAGTTGTTCAAAAACGCTTTATTTCGCCAAGACAATGCGTTTCTCACTGTTACATGCATTTGAATGGGAAACTCGCCTGAAACAAAGTATAGGTTTTCATTATGTGAATAATTTTAAAATCTTAGCTCAAACGGCTGCAAAACCTGTTCTGTTTGCCCAGCACGGGGATCTTGAGTTCTATAAGATAAAGCCATAAACATGTTTGTCTGAGTCTTCTATCAAAAGTTACAGCGATTTATATGAAGTTGTTCAAAAACGCTTTATTTTGCCAAGACAATGCGTTTCTCACTGTTACATGCATTTGAATGGGAAACTCGCCTGAAACAAAGTATAGGTTTTCATTATGTGAATAATTTTAAAATCTTAGCTCAAACGGCTGCAAAACCTGTTTGCCCAGCACGGGGATATTGAGTTCTATAAGATAAAGCCATAAACATGTTTGTCTGAGTCTTCTATCAAAAGTTACAGCGATTTATATGAAGTTGTTAAAAAACGCTTTATTTTGCCAAGACAATGCGTTTCTCACTGTTACATGCATTTGAATGGGAAACTCGCCTGAAACAAAGTATAGGTTTTCATTATGTGAATAATTTTAAAATCTTAGCTCAAACGGCTGCAAAACCTGTTCTGTTTGCCCAGCACGGGGATATTGAGTTCTATAAGATAAAGCCATAAACATGTTTGTCTGAGTCTTCTATCAAAAGTTACAGCGATTTATATGAAGTTGTTCAAAAACGCTTTATTTTGCCAAGACAATGCGTTTCTCACTGTTACATGCATTTGAATGGGAAACTCGCCTGAAACAAAGTATAGGTTTTCATTATGTGAATAATTTTAAAATCTTAGCTCAAACGGCTGCAAAACCTGTTTGCCCAGCACGGGGATCTTGAGTTCTATAAGATAAAGCCATAAACATGTTTGTCTGAGTCTTCTATCAAAAGTTACAGCGATTTATATGAAGTTGTTCAAAAACGCTTTATTTTGCCAAGACAATGCGTTTCTCACTGTTACACGCATTTGAATGGGAAACTCGCCTGAAACAAAGTATAGGTTTTCATTATGTGAATAATTTTAAAATCTTAGCTCAAACGGCTGCAAAACCTGTTCTGTTTGCCCAGCACGGGGATATTGAGTTCTATAAGATAAAGCCATAAACATGTTTGTCTGAGTCTTCTATCAAAAGTTACAGCGATTTATATGAAGTTGTTCAAAAACGCTTTATTTCGCCAAGACAATGCGTTTCTCACTGTTACATGCATTTGAATGGGAAACTCGCCTGAAACAAAGTATAGGTTTTCATTATGTGAATAATTTTAAAATCTTAGCTCAAACGGCTGCAAAACCTGTTCTGTTTGCCCAGCACGGGGATCTTGAGTTCTATAAGATAAAGCCATAAACATGTTTGTCTGAGTCTTCTATCAAAAGTTACAGCGATTTATATGAAGTTGTTCAAAAACGCTTTATTTTGCCAAGACAATGCGTTTCTCACTGTTACATGCATTTGAATGGGAAACTCGCCTGAAACAAAGTATAGGTTTTCATTATGTGAATAATTTTAAAATCTTAGCTCAAACGGCTGCAAAACCTGTTTGCCCAGCACGGGGATATTGAGTTCTATAAGATAAAGCCATAAACATGTTTGTCTGAGTCTTCTATCAAAAGTTACAGCGATTTATATGAAGTTGTTCAAAAACGCTTTATTTCGCCAAGACAATGCGTTTCTCACTGTTACACACATTTGAATGGGAAACTCGCCTGAAACAAAGTATAGGTTTTCATTATGTGAATAATTTTAAAATCTTAGCTCAAATGGCTGCAAAACCTGTTCTGTTTGCCCAGCACGGGGATATTGAGTTCTATAAGATAAAGCCATAAACATGTTTGTCTAAGTCTTCTATCAAAAGTTACAGCGATTTATATGAAGTTGTTCAAAAACGCTTTATTTTGCCAAGACAATGCGTTTCTCACTGTTACATGCATTTGAATGGGAAACTCGCCTGAAACAAAGTATAGGTTTTCATTATGTGAATAATTTTAAAATCTTAGCTCAAACGGCTGCAAAACCTGTTCTGTTTGCCCAGCATGGGGATATTGAGTTCTATAAGATAAAGCCATAAACATGTTTGTCTGAGTCTTCTATCAAAAGTTACAGCGATTTATATGAAGTTGTTCAAAAACGCTTTATTTCGCCAAGACAATGCGTTTCTCACTGTTACATGCATTTGAATGGGAAACTCGCCTGAAACAAAGTATAGGTTTTCATTATGTGAATAATTTTAAAATCTTAGCTCAAACGGCTGCAAAACCTGTTCTGTTTGCCCAGCACGGGGATATTGAGTTCTTTAAGATAAAGCCATAAACATGTTTGTCTGAGTCTTTTATCAAAAGTTACAGCGATTTATATGAAGTTGTTCAAAAACGCTTTATTTTGCCAAGACAATGCGTTTCTCACTGTTACGTGCATTTGAATGGGAAACTCGCCTGAAACAAAGTATAGGTTTTCATTATGTGAATAATTTTAAAATCTTAGCTCAAACGGCTGCAAAACCTGTTTGCCCAGCACGGGGATCTTGAGTTCTATAAGATAAAGCCATAAACATGTTTGTCTGAGTCTTCTATCAAAAGTTACAGCGATTTATATGAAGTTGTTGAAAAACGCTTTATTTCGCCAAGACAATGCGTTTCTCACTGTTACATGCATTTGAATGGGAAACTCGCCTGAAACAAAGTATAGGTTTTCATTATGTGAATAATTTTAAAATCTTAGCTCAAACGGCTGCAAAACCTGTTCTGTTTGCCCAGCACGGGGATCTTGAGTTCTATAAGATAAAGCCATAAACATGTTTGTCTGAGTCTTCTATCAAAAGTTACAGCGATTTATATGAAGTTGTTCAAAAACGCTTTATTTTGCCAAGACAATGCGTTTCTCACTGTTACACGCATTTGAATGGGAAACTCGCCTGAAACAAAGTATAGGTTTTCATTATGTGAATAATTTTAAAATCTTAGCTCAAACGGCTGCAAAACCTGTTTGCCCAGCACGGGGATCTTGAGTTCTATAAGATAAAGCCATAAACATGTTTGTCTGAGTCTTCTATCAAAAGTTACAGCGATTTATATGAAGTTGTTCAAAAACGCTTTATTTCGCCAAGACAATGCGTTTCTCACTGTTACATGCATTTGAATGGGAAACTCGTCTGAAACAAAGTATAGGTTTTCATTATGTGAAGAATTTTAAAATCTTAGCTCAAACGGCTGCAAAACCTGTTCTGTTTGCCCAGCACGGGGATCTTGAGTTCTATAAGATAAAGCCATAAACATGTTTGTCTGAGTCTTTTATCAAAAGTTACAGCGATTTATATGAAGTTGTTCAAAAACGCTTTATTTTGCCAAGACAATGCGTTTCTCACTGTTACATGCATTTGAATGGGAAACTCGCCTGAAACAAAGTATAGGTTTTCATTATGTGAATAATTTTAAAATCTTAGTTCAAACGGCTGCAAAACCTGTTTGCCCAGCACGGGGATCTTGAGTTCTATAAGATAAAGCCATAAACATGTTTGTCTGAGTCTTCTATCAAAAGTTACAGCGATTTATATGAAGTTGTTCAAAAACGCTTTATTTTGCCAAGACAATGCGTTTCTCACTGTTACATGCATTTGAATGGGAAACTCGCCTGAAACAAAGTATAGGTTTTCATTATGTGAATAATTTTAAAATCTTAGCTCAAACGGCTGCAAAACAAGTTTGCCCAGCACGGGGATCTTGAGTTCTATAAGATATAAGATAAAGCCATAAACATGTTTGTCTGAGTCTTCTATCAAAAGTTACAGCGATTTATATGAAGTTGTTAAAAAACGCTTTATTTCGCCAAGACAATGCGTTTCTCACTGTTACATGCATTTGAATGGGAAACTCGCCTGAAACAAAGTATAGGTTTTCATTATGTGAATAATTTTAAAATCTTAGCTCAAACGGCTGCAAAACCTGTTCTGTTTGCCCAGCACGGGGATCTTGAGTTCTATAAGATAAAGCCATAAACATGTTTGTCTGAGTCTTCTATCAAAAGTTACAGCGATTTATATGAAGTTGTTCAAAAACGCTTTATTTTGCCAAGACAATGCGTTTCTCACTGTTACATGCATTTGAATGGGAAACTCGCCTGAAACAAAGTATAGGTTTTCATTATGTGAATAATTTTAAAATCTTAGCTCAAACGGCTGCAAAACCTGTTTGCCCAGCACGGGGATCTTGAGTTCTATAAGATATAAGATAAAGCCATAAACATGTTTGTCTGAGTCTTCTATCAAAAGTTACAGCGATTTATATGAAGTTGTTCAAAAACGCTTTATTTCGCCAAGACAATGCGTTTCTCACTGTTACATGCATTTGAATGGGAAACTCGTCTGAAACAAAGTATAGGTTTTCATTATGTGAAGAATTTTAAAATCTTAGCTCAAACGGCTGCAAAACCTGTTCTGTTTGCCCAGCACGGGGATCTTGAGTTCTATAAGATAAAGCCATAAACATGTTTGTCTGAGTCTTCTATCAAAAGTTACAGCGATTTATATGAAGTTGTTCAAAAACGCTTTATTTCGCCAAGACAATGCGTTTCTCACTGTTACATGCATTTGAATGGGAAACTCGCCTGAAACAAAGTATAGGTTTTCATTATGTGAATAATTTTAAAATCTTAGCTCAAACGGCTGCAAAACCTGTTTGCCCAGCACGGGGATCTTGAGTTCTATAAGATATAAGATAAAGCCATAAACATGTTTGTCTGAGTCTTCTATCAAAAGTTACAGCGATTTATATGAAGTTGTTCAAAAACGCTTTATTTCGCCAAGACAATGCGTTTCTCACTGTTACATGCATTTGAATGGGAAACTCGCCTGAAACAAAGTATAGGTTTTCATTATGTGAATAATTTTAAAATCTTAGCTCAAACGGCTGCAAAACCTGTTCTGTTTGCCCAGCACGGGGATCTTGAGTTCTATAAGATAAAGCCATAAACATGTTTGTCTGAGTCTTCTATCAAAAGTTACAGCGATTTATATGAAGTTGTTCAAAAACGCTTTATTTTGCCAAGACAATGCGTTTCTCACTGTTACATGCATTTGAATGGGAAACTCGCCTGAAACAAAGTATAGGTTTTCATTATGTGAATAATTTTAAAATCTTAGCTCAAACGGCTGCAAAACCTGTTTGCCCAGCACGGGGATATTGAGTTCTATAAGATAAAGCCATAAACATGTTTGTCTGAGTCTTCTATCAAAAGTTACAGCGATTTATATGAAGTTGTTAAAAAACGCTTTATTTCGCCAAGACAATGCGTTTCTCACTGTTACATGCATTTGAATGGGAAACTCGCCTGAAACAAAGTATAGGTTTTCATTATGTGAATAATTTTAAAATCTTAGCTCAAACGGCTGCAAAACCTGTTCTGTTTGCCCAGCACGGGGATCTTGAGTTCTATAAGATAAAGCCATAAACATGTTTGTCTGAGTCTTCTATCAAAAGTTACAGCGATTTATATGAAGTTGTTCAAAAACGCTTTATTTTGCCAAGACAATGCGTTTCTCACTGTTACATGCATTTGAATGGGAAACTCGCCTGAAACAAAGTATAGGTTTTCATTATGTGAATAATTTTAAAATCTTAGCTCAAACGGCTGCAAAACCTGTTTGCCCAGCACGGGGATCTTGAGTTCTATAAGATAAAGCCATAAACATGTTTGTCTGAGTCTTCTATCAAAAGTTACAGCGATTTATATGAAGTTGTTCAAAAACGCTTTATTTTGCCAAGACAATGCGTTTCTCACTGTTACACGCATTTGAATGGGAAACTCGCCTGAAACAAAGTATAGGTTTTCATTATGTGAATAATTTTAAAATCTTAGCTCAAATGGCTGCAAAACCTGTTCTGTTTGCCCAGCACGGGGATATTGAGTTCTATAAGATAAAGCCATAAACATGTTTGTCTGAGTCTTCTATCAAAAGTTACAGCGATTTATATGAAGTTGTTCAAAAACGCTTTATTTTGCCAAGACAATGCGTTTCTCACTGTTACATGCATTTGAATGGGAAACTCGCCTGAAACAAAGTATAGGTTTTCATTATGTGAATAATTTTAAAATCTTAGCTCAAACGGCTGCAAAACCTGTTCTGTTTGCCCAGCATGGGGATATTGAGTTCTATAAGATAAAGCCATAAACATGTTTGTCTGAGTCTTCTATCAAAAGTTACAGCGATTTATATGAAGTTGTTCAAAAACGCTTTATTTCGCCAAGACAATGCGTTTCTCACTGTTACATGCATTTGAATGGGAAACTCGCCTGAAACAAAGTATAGGTTTTCATTATGTGAATAATTTTAAAATCTTAGCTCAAACGGCTGCAAAACCTGTTCTGTTTGCCCAGCACGGGGATATTGAGTTCTTTAAGATAAAGCCATAAACATGTTTGTCTGAGTCTTTTATCAAAAGTTACAGCGATTTATATGAAGTTGTTCAAAAACGCTTTATTTTGCCAAGACAATGCGTTTCTCACTGTTACGTGCATTTGAATGGGAAACTCGCCTGAAACAAAGTATAGGTTTTCATTATGTGAATAATTTTAAAATCTTAGCTCAAACGGCTGCAAAACCTGTTTGCCCAGCACGGGGATCTTGAGTTCTATAAGATAAAGCCATAAACATGTTTGTCTGAGTCTTCTATCAAAAGTTACAGCGATTTATATGAAGTTGTTGAAAAACGCTTTATTTCGCCAAGACAATGCGTTTCTCACTGTTACATGCATTTGAATGGGAAACTCGCCTGAAACAAAGTATAGGTTTTCATTATGTGAATAATTTTAAAATCTTAGCTCAAACGGCTGCAAAACCTGTTCTGTTTGCCCAGCACGGGGATCTTGAGTTCTATAAGATAAAGCCATAAACATGTTTGTCTGAGTCTTCTATCAAAAGTTACAGCGATTTATATGAAGTTGTTCAAAAACGCTTTATTTTGCCAAGACAATGCGTTTCTCACTGTTACACGCATTTGAATGGGAAACTCGCCTGAAACAAAGTATAGGTTTTCATTATGTGAATAATTTTAAAATCTTAGCTCAAACGGCTGCAAAACCTGTTTGCCCAGCACGGGGATCTTGAGTTCTATAAGATAAAGCCATAAACATGTTTGTCTGAGTCTTCTATCAAAAGTTACAGCGATTTATATGAAGTTGTTCAAAAACGCTTTATTTCGCCAAGACAATGCGTTTCTCACTGTTACATGCATTTGAATGGGAAACTCGTCTGAAACAAAGTATAGGTTTTCATTATGTGAAGAATTTTAAAATCTTAGCTCAAACGGCTGCAAAACCTGTTCTGTTTGCCCAGCACGGGGATCTTGAGTTCTATAAGATAAAGCCATAAACATGTTTGTCTGAGTCTTCTATCAAAAGTTACAGCGATTTATATGAAGTTGTTCAAAAACGCTTTATTTCGCCAAGACAATGCGTTTCTCACTGTTACATGCATTTGAATGGGAAACTCGCCTGAAACAAAGTATAGGTTTTCATTATGTGAATAATTTTAAAATCTTAGCTCAAACGGCTGCAAAACCTGTTTGCCCAGCACGGGGATCTTGAGTTCTATAAGATATAAGATAAAGCCATAAACATGTTTGTCTGAGTCTTCTATCAAAAGTTACAGCGATTTATATGAAGTTGTTCAAAAACGCTTTATTTCGCCAAGACAATGCGTTTCTCACTGTTACATGCATTTGAATGGGAAACTCGTCTGAAACAAAGTATAGGTTTTCATTATGTGAAGAATTTTAAAATCTTAGCTCAAACGGCTGCAAAACCTGTTCTGTTTGCCCAGCACGGGGATCTTGAGTTCTATAAGATAAAGCCATAAACATGTTTGTCTGAGTCTTTTATCAAAAGTTACAGCGATTTATATGAAGTTGTTCAAAAACGCTTTATTTTGCCAAGACAATGCGTTTCTCACTGTTACATGCATTTGAATGGGAAACTCGCCTGAAACAAAGTATAGGTTTTCATTATGTGAATAATTTTAAAATCTTAGTTCAAACGGCTGCAAAACCTGTTTGCCCAGCACGGGGATCTTGAGTTCTATAAGATAAAGCCATAAACATGTTTGTCTGAGTCTTCTATCAAAAGTTACAGCGATTTATATGAAGTTGTTCAAAAACGCTTTATTTTGCCAAGACAATGCGTTTCTCACTGTTACATGCATTTGAATGGGAAACTCGCCTGAAACAAAGTATAGGTTTTCATTATGTGAATAATTTTAAAATCTTAGCTCAAACGGCTGCAAAACAAGTTTGCCCAGCACGGGGATCTTGAGTTCTATAAGATATAAGATAAAGCCATAAACATGTTTGTCTGAGTCTTCTATCAAAAGTTACAGCGATTTATATGAAGTTGTTAAAAAACGCTTTATTTCGCCAAGACAATGCGTTTCTCACTGTTACATGCATTTGAATGGGAAACTCGCCTGAAACAAAGTATAGGTTTTCATTATGTGAATAATTTTAAAATCTTAGCTCAAACGGCTGCAAAACCTGTTCTGTTTGCCCAGCACGGGGATCTTGAGTTCTATAAGATAAAGCCATAAACATGTTTGTCTGAGTCTTCTATCAAAAGTTACAGCGATTTATATGAAGTTGTTCAAAAACGCTTTATTTTGCCAAGACAATGCGTTTCTCACTGTTACATGCATTTGAATGGGAAACTCGCCTGAAACAAAGTATAGGTTTTCATTATGTGAATAATTTTAAAATCTTAGCTCAAACGGCTGCAAAACCTGTTTGCCCAGCACGGGGATCTTGAGTTCTATAAGATATAAGATAAAGCCATAAACATGTTTGTCTGAGTCTTCTATCAAAAGTTACAGCGATTTATATGAAGTTGTTCAAAAACGCTTTATTTCGCCAAGACAATGCGTTTCTCACTGTTACATGCATTTGAATGGGAAACTCGTCTGAAACAAAGTATAGGTTTTCATTATGTGAAGAATTTTAAAATCTTAGCTCAAACGGCTGCAAAACCTGTTCTGTTTGCCCAGCACGGGGATCTTGAGTTCTATAAGATAAAGCCATAAACATGTTTGTCTGAGTCTTCTATCAAAAGTTACAGCGATTTATATGAAGTTGTTCAAAAACGCTTTATTTCGCCAAGACAATGCGTTTCTCACTGTTACATGCATTTGAATGGGAAACTCGCCTGAAACAAAGTATAGGTTTTCATTATGTGAATAATTTTAAAATCTTAGCTCAAACGGCTGCAAAACCTGTTTGCCCAGCACGGGGATCTTGAGTTCTATAAGATATAAGATAAAGCCATAAACATGTTTGTCTGAGTCTTCTATCAAAAGTTACAGCGATTTATATGAAGTTGTTCAAAAACGCTTTATTTCGCCAAGACAATGCGTTTCTCACTGTTACATGCATTTGAATGGGAAACTCGCCTGAAACAAAGTATAGGTTTTCATTATGTGAATAATTTTAAAATCTTAGCTCAAACGGCTGCAAAACCTGTTCTGTTTGCCCAGCACGGGGATCTTGAGTTCTATAAGATAAAGCCATAAACATGTTTGTCTGAGTCTTCTATCAAAAGTTACAGCGATTTATATGAAGTTGTTCAAAAACGCTTTATTTTGCCAAGACAATGCGTTTCTCACTGTTACATGCATTTGAATGGGAAACTCGCCTGAAACAAAGTATAGGTTTTCATTATGTGAATAATTTTAAAATCTTAGCTCAAACGGCTGCAAAACCTGTTTGCCCAGCACGGGGATATTGAGTTCTATAAGATAAAGCCATAAACATGTTTGTCTGAGTCTTCTATCAAAAGTTACAGCGATTTATATGAAGTTGTTAAAAAACGCTTTATTTCGCCAAGACAATGCGTTTCTCACTGTTACATGCATTTGAATGGGAAACTCGCCTGAAACAAAGTATAGGTTTTCATTATGTGAATAATTTTAAAATCTTAGCTCAAACGGCTGCAAAACCTGTTCTGTTTGCCCAGCACGGGGATCTTGAGTTCTATAAGATAAAGCCATAAACATGTTTGTCTGAGTCTTCTATCAAAAGTTACAGCGATTTATATGAAGTTGTTCAAAAACGCTTTATTTTGCCAAGACAATGCGTTTCTCACTGTTACATGCATTTGAATGGGAAACTCGCCTGAAACAAAGTATAGGTTTTCATTATGTGAATAATTTTAAAATCTTAGCTCAAACGGCTGCAAAACCTGTTTGCCCAGCACGGGGATCTTGAGTTCTATAAGATAAAGCCATAAACATGTTTGTCTGAGTCTTCTATCAAAAGTTACAGCGATTTATATGAAGTTGTTCAAAAACGCTTTATTTTGCCAAGACAATGCGTTTCTCACTGTTACACGCATTTGAATGGGAAACTCGCCTGAAACAAAGTATAGGTTTTCATTATGTGAATAATTTTAAAATCTTAGCTCAAACGGCTGCAAAACCTGTTTGCCCAGCACGGGGATCTTGAGTTCTATAAGATAAAGCCATAAACATGTTTGTCTGAGTCTTTTATCAAAAGTTACAGCGATTTATATGAAGTTGTTCAAAAACGCTTTATTTCGCCAAGACAATGCGTTTCTCACTGTTACACGCATTTGAATGGGAAACTCGCCTGAAACAAAGTATAGGTTTTCATTATGTGAATAATTTTAAAATCTTAGCTCAAACGGCTGCAAAACCTGTTCTGTTTGCCCAGCACGGGGATATTGAGTTCTATAAGATAAAGCCATAAACATGTTTGTCTGAGTCTTCTATCAAAAGTTACAGCGATTTATATGAAGTTGTTCAAAAACGCTTTATTTCGCCAAGACAATGCGTTTCTCACTGTTACATGCATTTGAATGGGAAACTCGCCTGAAACAAAGTATAGGTTTTCATTATGTGAATAATTTTAAAATCTTAGCTCAAACGGCTGCAAAACCTGTTCTGTTTGCCCAGCACGGGGATATTGAGTTCTTTAAGATAAAGCCATAAACATGTTTGTCTGAGTCTTCTATCAAAAGTTACAGCGATTTATATGAAGTTGTTCAAAAACGCTTTATTTTGCCAAGACAATGCGTTTCTCACTGTTACATGCATTTGAATGGGAAACTCGCCTGAAACAAAGTATAGGTTTTCATTATGTGAATAATTTAAAATCTTAGCTCAAACGGCTGCAAAACCTGTTTGCCCAGCACGGGGATCTTGAGTTCTATAAGATATAAGATAAAGCCATAAACATGTTTGTCTGAGTCTTCTATCAAAAGTTACAGCGATTTATATGAAGTTGTTCAAAAACGCTTTATTTCGCCAAGACAATGCGTTTCTCACTGTTACATGCATTTGAATGGGAAACTCGCCTGAAACAAAGTATAGGTTTTCATTATGTGAATAATTTTAAAATCTTAGCTCAAACGGCTGCAAAACCTGTTCTGTTTGCCCAGCACGGGGATCTTGAGTTCTATAAGATAAAGCCATAAACATGTTTGTCTGAGTCTTCTATCAAAAGTTACAGCGATTTATATGAAGTTGTTCAAAAACGCTTTATTTTGCCAAGACAATGCGTTTCTCACTGTTACATGCATTTGAATGGGAAACTCGCCTGAAACAAAGTATAGGTTTTCATTATGTGAATAATTTTAAAATCTTAGCTCAAACGGCTGCAAAACCTGTTTGCCCAGCACGGGGATCTTGAGTTCTATAAGATAAAGCCATAAACATGTTTGTCTGAGTCTTCTATCAAAAGTTACAGCGATTTATATGAAGTTGTTCAAAAACGCTTTATTTTGCCAAGACAATGCGTTTCTCACTGTTACACGCATTTGAATGGGAAACTCGCCTGAAACAAAGTATAGGTTTTCATTATGTGAATAATTTTAAAATCTTAGTTCAAACGGCTGCAAAACCTGTTTGCCCAGCACGGGGATCTTGAGTTCTATAAGATAAAGCCATAAACATGTTTGTCTGAGTCTTCTATCAAAAGTTACAGCGATTTATATGAAGTTGTTTAAAAACGCTTTATTTTGCCAAGACAATGCGTTTCTCACTGTTACATGCATTTGAATGGGAAACTCGCCTGAAACAAAGTATAGGTTTTCATTATGTGAATAATTTTAAAATCTTAGCTCAAACGGCTGCAAAACCTGTTTGCCCAGCACGGGGATCTTGAGTTCTATAAGATATAAGATAAAGCCATAAACATGTTTGTCTGAGTCTTCTATCAAAAGTTACAGCGATTTATATGAAGTTGTTCAAAAACGCTTTATTTCGCCAAGACAATGCGTTTCTCACTGTTACATGCATTTGAATGGGAAACTCGTCTGAAACAAAGTATAGGTTTTCATTATGTGAAGAATTTTAAAATCTTAGCTCAAACGGCTGCAAAACCTGTTCTGTTTGCCCAGCACGGGGATCTTGAGTTCTATAAGATAAAGCCATAAACATGTTTGTCTGAGTCTTCTATCAAAAGTTACAGCGATTTATATGAAGTTGTTCAAAAACGCTTTATTTCGCCAAGACAATGCGTTTCTCACTGTTACATGCATTTGAATGGGAAACTCGCCTGAAACAAAGTATAGGTTTTCATTATGTGAATAATTTTAAAATCTTAGCTCAAACGGCTGCAAAACCTGTTTGCCCAGCACGGGGATCTTGAGTTCTATAAGATATAAGATAAAGCCATAAACATGTTTGTCTGAGTCTTCTATCAAAAGTTACAGCGATTTATATGAAGTTGTTCAAAAACGCTTTATTTCGCCAAGACAATGCGTTTCTCACTGTTACATGCATTTGAATGGGAAACTCGTCTGAAACAAAGTATAGGTTTTCATTATGTGAAGAATTTTAAAATCTTAGCTCAAACGGCTGCAAAACCTGTTCTGTTTGCCCAGCACGGGGATCTTGAGTTCTATAAGATAAAGCCATAAACATGTTTGTCTGAGTCTTTTATCAAAAGTTACAGCGATTTATATGAAGTTGTTCAAAAACGCTTTATTTTGCCAAGACAATGCGTTTCTCACTGTTACATGCATTTGAATGGGAAACTCGCCTGAAACAAAGTATAGGTTTTCATTATGTGAATAATTTTAAAATCTTAGTTCAAACGGCTGCAAAACCTGTTTGCCCAGCACGGGGATCTTGAGTTCTATAAGATAAAGCCATAAACATGTTTGTCTGAGTCTTCTATCAAAAGTTACAGCGATTTATATGAAGTCGTTCAAAAACGCTTTATTTTGCCAAGACAATGCGTTTCTCACTGTTACATGCATTTGAATGGGAAACTCGCCTGAAACAAAGTATAGGTTTTCATTATGTGAATAATTTTAAAATCTTAGCTCAAACGGCTGCAAAACAAGTTTGCCCAGCACGGGGATCTTGAGTTCTATAAGATATAAGATAAAGCCATAAACATGTTTGTCTGAGTCTTCTATCAAAAGTTACAGCGATTTATATGAAGTTGTTAAAAAACGCTTTATTTCGCCAAGACAATGCGTTTCTCACTGTTACATGCATTTGAATGGGAAACTCGCCTGAAACAAAGTATAGGTTTTCATTATGTGAATAATTTTAAAATCTTAGCTCAAACGGCTGCAAAACCTGTTCTGTTTGCCCAGCACGGGGATCTTGAGTTCTATAAGATAAAGCCATAAACATGTTTGTCTGAGTCTTCTATCAAAAGTTACAGCGATTTATATGAAGTTGTTCAAAAACGCTTTATTTTGCCAAGACAATGCGTTTCTCACTGTTACATGCATTTGAATGGGAAACTCGCCTGAAACAAAGTATAGGTTTTCATTATGTGAATAATTTTAAAATCTTAGCTCAAACGGCTGCAAAACCTGTTTGCCCAGCACGGGGATCTTGAGTTCTATAAGATATAAGATAAAGCCATAAACATGTTTGTCTGAGTCTTCTATCAAAAGTTACAGCGATTTATATGAAGTTGTTCAAAAACGCTTTATTTCGCCAAGACAATGCGTTTCTCACTGTTACATGCATTTGAATGGGAAACTCGTCTGAAACAAAGTATAGGTTTTCATTATGTGAAGAATTTTAAAATCTTAGCTCAAACGGCTGCAAAACCTGTTCTGTTTGCCCAGCACGGGGATCTTGAGTTCTATAAGATAAAGCCATAAACATGTTTGTCTGAGTCTTCTATCAAAAGTTACAGCGATTTATATGAAGTTGTTCAAAAACGCTTTATTTCGCCAAGACAATGCGTTTCTCACTGTTACATGCATTTGAATGGGAAACTCGCCTGAAACAAAGTATAGGTTTTCATTATGTGAATAATTTTAAAATCTTAGCTCAAACGGCTGCAAAACCTGTTTGCCCAGCACGGGGATCTTGAGTTCTATAAGATATAAGATAAAGCCATAAACATGTTTGTCTGAGTCTTCTATCAAAAGTTACAGCGATTTATATGAAGTTGTTCAAAAACGCTTTATTTCGCCAAGACAATGCGTTTCTCACTGTTACATGCATTTGAATGGGAAACTCGCCTGAAACAAAGTATAGGTTTTCATTATGTGAATAATTTTAAAATCTTAGCTCAAACGGCTGCAAAACCTGTTCTGTTTGCCCAGCACGGGGATCTTGAGTTCTATAAGATAAAGCCATAAACATGTTTGTCTGAGTCTTCTATCAAAAGTTACAGCGATTTATATGAAGTTGTTCAAAAACGCTTTATTTTGCCAAGACAATGCGTTTCTCACTGTTACATGCATTTGAATGGGAAACTCGCCTGAAACAAAGTATAGGTTTTCATTATGTGAATAATTTTAAAATCTTAGCTCAAACGGCTGCAAAACCTGTTTGCCCAGCACGGGGATATTGAGTTCTATAAGATAAAGCCATAAACATGTTTGTCTGAGTCTTCTATCAAAAGTTACAGCGATTTATATGAAGTTGTTAAAAAACGCTTTATTTCGCCAAGACAATGCGTTTCTCACTGTTACATGCATTTGAATGGGAAACTCGCCTGAAACAAAGTATAGGTTTTCATTATGTGAATAATTTTAAAATCTTAGCTCAAACGGCTGCAAAACCTGTTCTGTTTGCCCAGCACGGGGATCTTGAGTTCTATAAGATAAAGCCATAAACATGTTTGTCTGAGTCTTCTATCAAAAGTTACAGCGATTTATATGAAGTTGTTCAAAAACGCTTTATTTTGCCAAGACAATGCGTTTCTCACTGTTACATGCATTTGAATGGGAAACTCGCCTGAAACAAAGTATAGGTTTTCATTATGTGAATAATTTTAAAATCTTAGCTCAAACGGCTGCAAAACCTGTTTGCCCAGCACGGGGATCTTGAGTTCTATAAGATAAAGCCATAAACATGTTTGTCTGAGTCTTCTATCAAAAGTTACAGCGATTTATATGAAGTTGTTCAAAAACGCTTTATTTTGCCAAGACAATGCGTTTCTCACTGTTACACGCATTTGAATGGGAAACTCGCCTGAAACAAAGTATAGGTTTTCATTATGTGAATAATTTTAAAATCTTAGCTCAAACGGCTGCAAAACCTGTTTGCCCAGCACGGGGATCTTGAGTTCTATAAGATAAAGCCATAAACATGTTTGTCTGAGTCTTTTATCAAAAGTTACAGCGATTTATATGAAGTTGTTCAAAAACGCTTTATTTCGCCAAGACAATGCGTTTCTCACTGTTACACGCATTTGAATGGGAAACTCGCCTGAAACAAAGTATAGGTTTTCATTATGTGAATAATTTTAAAATCTTAGCTCAAACGGCTGCAAAACCTGTTCTGTTTGCCCAGCACGGGGATATTGAGTTCTATAAGATAAAGCCATAAACATGTTTGTCTGAGTCTTCTATCAAAAGTTACAGCGATTTATATGAAGTTGTTCAAAAACGCTTTATTTCGCCAAGACAATGCGTTTCTCACTGTTACATGCATTTGAATGGGAAACTCGCCTGAAACAAAGTATAGGTTTTCATTATGTGAATAATTTTAAAATCTTAGCTCAAACGGCTGCAAAACCTGTTCTGTTTGCCCAGCACGGGGATATTGAGTTCTTTAAGATAAAGCCATAAACATGTTTGTCTGAGTCTTTTATCAAAAGTTACAGCGATTTATATGAAGTTGTTCAAAAACGCTTTATTTTGCCAAGACAATGCGTTTCTCACTGTTACATGCATTTGAATGGGAAACTCGCCTGAAACAAAGTATAGGTTTTCATTATGTGAATAATTTAAAATCTTAGCTCAAACGGCTGCAAAACCTGTTTGCCCAGCACGGGGATCTTGAGTTCTATAAGATATAAGATAAAGCCATAAACATGTTTGTCTGAGTCTTCTATCAAAAGTTACAGCGATTTATATGAAGTTGTTCAAAAACGCTTTATTTCGCCAAGACAATGCGTTTCTCACTGTTACATGCATTTGAATGGGAAACTCGCCTGAAACAAAGTATAGGTTTTCATTATGTGAATAATTTTAAAATCTTAGCTCAAACGGCTGCAAAACCTGTTCTGTTTGCCCAGCACGGGGATCTTGAGTTCTATAAGATAAAGCCATAAACATGTTTGTCTGAGTCTTCTATCAAAAGTTACAGCGATTTATATGAAGTTGTTCAAAAACGCTTTATTTTGCCAAGACAATGCGTTTCTCACTGTTACATGCATTTGAATGGGAAACTCGCCTGAAACAAAGTATAGGTTTTCATTATGTGAATAATTTTAAAATCTTAGCTCAAACGGCTGCAAAACCTGTTTGCCCAGCACGGGGATATTGAGTTCTATAAGATAAAGCCATAAACATGTTTGTCTGAGTCTTCTATCAAAAGTTACAGCGATTTATATGAAGTTGTTCAAAAACGCTTTATTTTGCCAAGACAATGCGTTTCTCACTGTTACATGCATTTGAATGGGAAACTCGCCTGAAACAAAGTATAGGTTTTCATTATGTGAATAATTTTAAAATCTTAGCTCAAACGGCTGCAAAACCTGTTTGCCCAGCACGGGGATCTTGAGTTCTATAAGATATAAGATAAAGCCATAAACATGTTTGTCTGAGTCTTCTATCAAAAGTTACAGCGATTTATATGAAGTTGTTCAAAAACGCTTTATTTCGCCAAGACAATGCGTTTCTCACTGTTACATGCATTTGAATGGGAAACTCGCCTGAAACAAAGTATAGGTTTTCATTATGTGAATAATTTTAAAATCTTAGCTCAAATGGCTGCAAAACCTGTTCTGTTTGCCCAGCACGGGGATATTGAGTTCTATAAGATAAAGCCATAAACATGTTTGTCTGAGTCTTCTATCAAAAGTTACAGCGATTTATATGAAGTTGTTCAAAAACGCTTTATTTCGCCAAGACAATGCGTTTCTCACTGTTACATGCATTTGAATGGGAAACTCGCCTGAAACAAAGTATAGGTTTTCATTATGTGAATAATTTTAAAATCTTAGCTCAAACGGCTGCAAAACCTGTTCTGTTTGCCCAGCACGGGGATATTGAGTTCTATAAGATAAAGCCATAAACATGTTTGTCTGAGTCTTCTATCAAAAGTTACAGCGATTTATATGAAGTTGTTAAAAAACGCTTTATTTCGCCAAGACAATGCGTTTCTCACTGTTACATGCATTTGAATGGGAAACTCGCCTGAAACAAAGTATAGGTTTTCATTATGTGAATAATTTTAAAATCTTAGCTCAAACGGCTGCAAAACCTGTTCTGTTTGCCCAGCACGGGGATCTTGAGTTCTATAAGATAAAGCCATAAACATGTTTGTCTGAGTCTTCTATCAAAAGTTACAGCGATTTATATGAAGTTGTTCAAAAACGCTTTATTTTGCCAAGACAATGCGTTTCTCACTGTTACATGCATTTGAATGGGAAACTCGCCTGAAACAAAGTATAGGTTTTCATTATGTGAATAATTTTAAAATCTTAGCTCAAACGGCTGCAAAACCTGTTTGCCCAGCACGGGGATCTTGAGTTCTATAAGATAAAGCCATAAACATGTTTGTCTGAGTCTTCTATCAAAAGTTACAGCGATTTATATGAAGTTGTTCAAAAACGCTTTATTTTGCCAAGACAATGCGTTTCTCACTGTTACACGCATTTGAATGGGAAACTCGCCTGAAACAAAGTATAGGTTTTCATTATGTGAATAATTTTAAAATCTTAGCTCAAACGGCTGCAAAACCTGTTTGCCCAGCACGGGGATCTTGAGTTCTATAAGATAAAGCCATAAACATGTTTGTCTGAGTCTTTTATCAAAAGTTACAGCGATTTATATGAAGTTGTTCAAAAACGCTTTATTTTGCCAAGACAATGCGTTTCTCACTGTTACATGCATTTGAATGGGAAACTCGCCTGAAACAAAGTATAGGTTTTCATTATGTGAATAATTTTAAAATCTTAGCTCAAACGGCTGCAAAACCTGTTCTGTTTGCCCAGCACGGGATATTGAGTTCTTTAAGATAAAGCCATAAACATGTTTGTCTGAGTCTTCTATCAAAAGTTACAGCGATTTATATGAAGTTGTTCAAAAACGCTTTATTTTGCCAAGACAATGCGTTTCTCACTGTTACATGCATTTGAATGGGAAACTCGCCTGAAACAAAGTATAGGTTTTCATTATGTGAATAATTTTTAAAATCTTAGCTCAAACGGCTGCAAAACCTGTTTGCCCAGCACGGGGATATTGAGTTCTATAAGATAAAGCCATAAACATGTTTGTCTGAGTCTTCTATCAAAAGTTACAGCGATTTATATGAAGTTGTTCAAAAACGCTTTATTTCGCCAAGACAATGCGTTTCTCACTGTTACACGCATTTGAATGGGAAACTCGCCTGAAACAAAGTATAGGTTTTCATTATGTGAATAATTTTAAAATCTTAGCTCAAATGGCTGCAAAACCTGTTCTGTTTGCCCAGCACGGGGATATTGAGTTCTATAAGATAAAGCCATAAACATGTTTGTCTGAGTCTTCTATCAAAAGTTACAGCGATTTATATGAAGTTGTTCAAAAACGCTTTATTTTGCCAAGACAATGCGTTTCTCACTGTTACATGCATTTGAATGGGAAACTCGCCTGAAACAAAGTATAGGTTTTCATTATGTGAATAATTTTAAAATCTTAGCTCAAACGGCTGCAAAACCTGTTCTGTTTGCCCAGCACGGGGATATTGAGTTCTATAAGATAAAGCCATAAACATGTTTGTCTGAGTCTTCTATCAAAAGTTACAGCGATTTATATGAAGTTGTTCAAAAACGCTTTATTTCGCCAAGACAATGCGTTTCTCACTGTTACATGCATTTGAATGGGAAACTCGCCTGAAACAAAGTATAGGTTTTCATTATGTGAATAATTTTAAAATCTTAGCTCAAACGGCTGCAAAACCTGTTCTGTTTGCCCAGCACGGGGATCTTGAGTTCTATAAGTTATAAGATAAAGCCATAAACATGTTTGTCTGAGTCTTCTATCAAAAGTTACAGCGATTTATATGAAGTTGTTCAAAAACGCTTTATTTCGCCAAGACAATGCGTTTCTCACTGTTACATGCATTTGAATGGGAAACTCGCCTGAAACAAAGTATAGGTTTTCATTATGTGAATAATTTTAAAATCTTAGCTCAAACGGCTGCAAAACCTGTTTGCCCAGCACGGGGATATTGAGTTCTATAAGATAAAGCCATAAACATGTTTGTCTGAGTCTTCTATCAAAAGTTACAGCGATTTATATGAAGTTGTTCAAAAACGCTTTATTTCGCCAAGACAATGCGTTTCTCACTGTTACATGCATTTGAATGGGAAACTCGCCTGAAACAAAGTATAGGTTTTCATTATGTGAATAATTTTAAAATCTTAGCTCAAACGGCTGCAAAACCTGTTCTGTTTGCCCAGCACGGGGATCTTGAGTTCTATAAGTTATAAGATAAAGCCATAAACATGTTTGTCTGAGTCTTCTATCAAAAGTTACAGCGATTTATATGAAGTTGTTCAAAAACGCTTTATTTCGCCAAGACAATGCGTTTCTCACTGTTACATGCATTTGAATGGGAAACTCGCCTGAAACAAAGTATAGGTTTTCATTATGTGAATAATTTTAAAATCTTAGCTCAAACGGCTGCAAAACCTGTTTGCCCAGCACGGGGATCTTGAGTTCTATAAGATAAAGCCATAAACATGTTTGTCTGAGTCTTCTATCAAAAGTTACAGCGATTTATATGAAGTTGTTCAAAAACGCTTTATTTCGCCAAGACAATGCGTTTCTCACTGTTACATGCATTTGAATGGGAAACTCGCCTGAAACAAAGTATAGGTTTTCATTATGTGAATAATTTTAAAATCTTAGCTCAAACGGCTGCAAAACCTGTTCTGTTTGCCCAGCACGGGGATCTTGAGTTCTATAAGATATAAGATAAAGCCATAAACATGTTTGTCTGAGTCTTCTATCAAAAGTTACAGCGATTTATATGAAGTTGTTCAAAAACGCTTTATTTCGCCAAGACAATGCGTTTCTCACTGTTACATGCATTTGAATGGGAAACTCGCCTGAAACAAAGTATAGGTTTTCATTATGTGAATAATTTTAAAATCTTAGCTCAAACGGCTGCAAAACCTGTTTGCCCAGCACGGGGATATTGAGTTCTATAAGATAAAGCCATAAACATGTTTGTCTGAGTCTTCTATCAAAAGTTACAGCGATTTATATGAAGTTGTTCAAAAACGCTTTATTTCGCCAAGACAATGCGTTTCTCACTGTTACATGCATTTGAATGGGAAACTCGCCTGAAACAAAGTATAGGTTTTCATTATGTGAATAATTTTAAAATCTTAGCTCAAACGGCTGCAAAACCTGTTCTGTTTGCCCAGCACGGGGATCTTGAGTTCTATAAGTTATAAGATAAAGCCATAAACATGTTTGTCTGAGTCTTCTATCAAAAGTTACAGCGATTTATATGAAGTTGTTCAAAAACGCTTTATTTCGCCAAGACAATGCGTTTCTCACTGTTACATGCATTTGAATGGGAAACTCGCCTGAAACAAAGTATAGGTTTTCATTATGTGAATAATTTTAAAATCTTAGCTCAAACGGCTGCAAAACCTGTTTGCCCAGCACGGGGATATTGAGTTCTATAAGATAAAGCCATAAACATGTTTGTCTGAGTCTTCTATCAAAAGTTACAGCGATTTATATGAAGTTGTTCAAAAACGCTTTATTTCGCCAAGACAATGCGTTTCTCACTGTTACATGCATTTGAATGGGAAACTCGCCTGAAACAAAGTATAGGTTTTCATTATGTGAATAATTTTAAAATCTTAGCTCAAACGGCTGCAAAACCTGTTTGCCCAGCACGGGGATCTTGAGTTCTATAAGATATAAGATAAAGCCATAAACATGTTTGTCTGAGTCTTCTATCAAAAGTTACAGCGATTTATATGAAGTTGTTCAAAAACGCTTTATTTCGCCAAGACAATGCGTTTCTCACTGTTACATGCATTTGAATGGGAAACTCGCCTGAAACAAAGTATAGGTTTTCATTATGTGAATAATTTTAAAATCTTAGCTCAAACGGCTGCAAAACCTGTTCTGTTTGCCCAGCACGGGGATCTTGAGTTCTATAAGATATAAGATAAAGCCATAAACATGTTTGTCTGAGTCTTCTATCAAAAGTTACAGCGATTTATATGAAGTTGTTCAAAAACGCTTTATTTCGCCAAGACAATGCGTTTCTCACTGTTACATGCATTTGAATGGGAAACTCGCCTGAAACAAAGTATAGGTTTTCATTATGTGAAGAATTTTAAAATCTTAGCTCAAACGGCTGCAAAACCTGTTTGCCCAGCACGGGGATATTGAGTTCTATAAGATAAAGCCATAAACATGTTTGTCTGAGTCTTCTATCAAAAGTTACAGCGATTTATATGAAGTTGTTCAAAAACGCTTTATTTCGCCAAGACAATGCGTTTCTCACTGTTACATGCATTTGAATGGGAAACTCGCCTGAAACAAAGTATAGGTTTTCATTATGTGAATAATTTTAAAATCTTAGCTCAAACGGCTGCAAAACCTGTTCTGTTTGCCCAGCACGGGGATCTTGAGTTCTATAAGTTATAAGATAAAGCCATAAACATGTTTGTCTGAGTCTTCTATCAAAAGTTACAGCGATTTATATGAAGTTGTTCAAAAACGCTTTATTTCGCCAAGACAATGCGTTTCTCACTGTTACATGCATTTGAATGGGAAACTCGCCTGAAACAAAGTATAGGTTTTCATTATGTGAATAATTTTAAAATCTTAGCTCAAACGGCTGCAAAACCTGTTTGCCCAGCACGGGGATCTTGAGTTCTATAAGATATAAGATAAAGCCATAAACATGTTTGTCTGAGTCTTCTATCAAAAGTTACAGCGATTTATATGAAGTTGTTCAAAAACGCTTTATTTCGCCAAGACAATGCGTTTCTCACTGTTACATGCATTTGAATGGGAAACTCGCCTGAAACAAAGTATAGGTTTTCATTATGTGAATAATTTTAAAATCTTAGCTCAAACGGCTGCAAAACCTGTTCTGTTTGCCCAGCACGGGGATCTTGAGTTCTATAAGTTATAAGATAAAGCCATAAACATGTTTGTCTGAGTCTTCTATCAAAAGTTACAGCGATTTATATGAAGTTGTTCAAAAACGCTTTATTTCGCCAAGACAATGCGTTTCTCACTGTTACATGCATTTGAATGGGAAACTCGCCTGAAACAAAGTATAGGTTTTCATTATGTGAATAATTTTAAAATCTTAGCTCAAACGGCTGCAAAACCTGTTTGCCCAGCACGGGGATATTGAGTTCTATAAGATAAAGCCATAAACATGTTTGTCTGAGTCTTCTATCAAAAGTTACAGCGATTTATATGAAGTTGTTCAAAAACGCTTTATTTCGCCAAGACAATGCGTTTCTCACTGTTACATGCATTTGAATGGGAAACTCGCCTGAAACAAAGTATAGGTTTTCATTATGTGAATAATTTTAAAATCTTAGCTCAAACGGCTGCAAAACCTGTTTGCCCAGCACGGGGATCTTGAGTTCTATAAGATATAAGATAAAGCCATAAACATGTTTGTCTGAGTCTTCTATCAAAAGTTACAGCGATTTATATGAAGTTGTTCAAAAACGCTTTATTTCGCCAAGACAATGCGTTTCTCACTGTTACATGCATTTGAATGGGAAACTCGCCTGAAACAAAGTATAGGTTTTCATTATGTGAATAATTTTAAAATCTTAGCTCAAACGGCTGCAAAACCTGTTCTGTTTGCCCAGCACGGGGATCTTGAGTTCTATAAGATATAAGATAAAGCCATAAACATGTTTGTCTGAGTCTTCTATCAAAAGTTACAGCGATTTATATGAAGTTGTTCAAAAACGCTTTATTTCGCCAAGACAATGCGTTTCTCACTGTTACATGCATTTGAATGGGAAACTCGCCTGAAACAAAGTATAGGTTTTCATTATGTGAAGAATTTTAAAATCTTAGCTCAAACGGCTGCAAAACCTGTTTGCCCAGCACGGGGATATTGAGTTCTATAAGATAAAGCCATAAACATGTTTGTCTGAGTCTTCTATCAAAAGTTACAGCGATTTATATGAAGTTGTTCAAAAACGCTTTATTTCGCCAAGACAATGCGTTTCTCACTGTTACATGCATTTGAATGGGAAACTCGCCTGAAACAAAGTATAGGTTTTCATTATGTGAATAATTTTAAAATCTTAGCTCAAACGGCTGCAAAACCTGTTCTGTTTGCCCAGCACGGGGATCTTGAGTTCTATAAGTTATAAGATAAAGCCATAAACATGTTTGTCTGAGTCTTCTATCAAAAGTTACAGCGATTTATATGAAGTTGTTCAAAAACGCTTTATTTCGCCAAGACAATGCGTTTCTCACTGTTACATGCATTTGAATGGGAAACTCGCCTGAAACAAAGTATAGGTTTTCATTATGTGAATAATTTTAAAATCTTAGCTCAAACGGCTGCAAAACCTGTTTGCCCAGCACGGGGATCTTGAGTTCTATAAGATATAAGATAAAGCCATAAACATGTTTGTCTGAGTCTTCTATCAAAAGTTACAGCGATTTATATGAAGTTGTTCAAAAACGCTTTATTTCGCCAAGACAATGCGTTTCTCACTGTTACATGCATTTGAATGGGAAACTCGCCTGAAACAAAGTATAGGTTTTCATTATGTGAATAATTTTAAAATCTTAGCTCAAACGGCTGCAAAACCTGTTCTGTTTGCCCAGCACGGGGATCTTGAGTTCTATAAGATATAAGATAAAGCCATAAACATGTTTGTCTGAGTCTTCTATCAAAAGTTACAGCGATTTATATGAAGTTGTTCAAAAACGCTTTATTTCGCCAAGACAATGCGTTTCTCACTGTTACATGCATTTGAATGGGAAACTCGCCTGAAACAAAGTATAGGTTTTCATTATGTGAAGAATTTTAAAATCTTAGCTCAAACGGCTGCAAAACCTGTTTGCCCAGCACGGGGATATTGAGTTCTATAAGATAAAGCCATAAACATGTTTGTCTGAGTCTTCTATCAAAAGTTACAGCGATTTATATGAAGTTGTTCAAAAACGCTTTATTTCGCCAAGACAATGCGTTTCTCACTGTTACATGCATTTGAATGGGAAACTCGCCTGAAACAAAGTATAGGTTTTCATTATGTGAATAATTTTAAAATCTTAGCTCAAACGGCTGCAAAACCTGTTCTGTTTGCCCAGCACGGGGATCTTGAGTTCTATAAGTTATAAGATAAAGCCATAAACATGTTTGTCTGAGTCTTCTATCAAAAGTTACAGCGATTTATATGAAGTTGTTCAAAAACGCTTTATTTCGCCAAGACAATGCGTTTCTCACTGTTACATGCATTTGAATGGGAAACTCGCCTGAAACAAAGTATAGGTTTTCATTATGTGAATAATTTTAAAATCTTAGCTCAAACGGCTGCAAAACCTGTTTGCCCAGCACGGGGATATTGAGTTCTATAAGATAAAGCCATAAACATGTTTGTCTGAGTCTTCTATCAAAAGTTACAGCGATTTATATGAAGTTGTTCAAAAACGCTTTATTTCGCCAAGACAATGCGTTTCTCACTGTTACATGCATTTGAATGGGAAACTCGCCTGAAACAAAGTATAGGTTTTCATTATGTGAATAATTTTAAAATCTTAGCTCAAACGGCTGCAAAACCTGTTCTGTTTGCCCAGCACGGGGATCTTGAGTTCTATAAGTTATAAGATAAAGCCATAAACATGTTTGTCTGAGTCTTCTATCAAAAGTTACAGCGATTTATATGAAGTTGTTCAAAAACGCTTTATTTCGCCAAGACAATGCGTTTCTCACTGTTACATGCATTTGAATGGGAAACTCGCCTGAAACAAAGTATAGGTTTTCATTATGTGAATAATTTTAAAATCTTAGCTCAAACGGCTGCAAAACCTGTTTGCCCAGCACGGGGATCTTGAGTTCTATAAGATAAAGCCATAAACATGTTTGTCTGAGTCTTCTATCAAAAGTTACAGCGATTTATATGAAGTTGTTCAAAAACGCTTTATTTCGCCAAGACAATGCGTTTCTCACTGTTACATGCATTTGAATGGGAAACTCGCCTGAAACAAAGTATAGGTTTTCATTATGTGAATAATTTTAAAATCTTAGCTCAAACGGCTGCAAAACCTGTTCTGTTTGCCCAGCACGGGGATATTGAGTTCTTTAAGATAAAGCCATAAACATGTTTGTCTGAGTCTTTTATCAAAAGTTACAGCGATTTATATGAAGTTGTTCAAAAACGCTTTCTTTTGCCAAGACAATGCGTTTCTCACTGTTACATGCATTTGAATGGGAAACTCGCCTGAAACAAAGTATAGGTTTTCATTATGTGAAGAATTTTAAAATCTTAGCTCAAACGGCTGCAAAACCTGTTTGCCCAGCACGGGGATCTTGAGTTCTATAAGATATAAGATAAAGCCATAAACATGTTTGTCTGAGTCTTCTATCAAAAGTTACAGCGATTTATATGAAGTTGTTCAAAAACGCTTTATTTCGCCAAGACAATGCGTTTCTCACTGTTACATGCATTTGAATGGGAAACTCGCCTGAAACAAAGTATAGGTTTTCATTATGTGAATAATTTTAAAATCTTAGCTCAAACGGCTGCAAAACCTGTTCTGTTTGCCCAGCACGGGGATCTTGAGTTCTATAAGATAAAGCCATAAACATGTTTGTCTGAGTCTTTTATCAAAAGTTACAGCGATTTATATGAAGTTGTTCAAAAACGCTTTATTTTGCCAAGACAATGCGTTTCTCACTGTTACATGCATTTGAATGGGAAACTCGCCTGAAACAAAGTATAGGTTTTCATTATGTGAATAATTTTAAAATCTTAGCTCAAACGGCTGCAAAACCTGTTTGCCCAGCACGGGGATCTTGAGTTCTATAAGATATAAGATAAAGCCATAAACATGTTTGTCTGAGTCTTCTATCAAAAGTTACAGCGATTTATATGAAGTTGTTCAAAAACGCTTTATTTCGCCAAGACAATGCGTTTCTCACTGTTACATGCATTTGAATGGGAAACTCGCCTGAAACAAAGTATAGGTTTTCATTATGTGAATAATTTTAAAATCTTAGCTCAAACGGCTGCAAAACCTGTTCTGTTTGCCCAGCACGGGGATATTGAGTTCTATAAGATAAAGCCATAAACATGTTTGTCTGAGTCTTCTATCAAAAGTTACAGCGATTTATATGAAGTTGTTCAAAAACGCTTTATTTCGCCAAGACAATGCGTTTCTCACTGTTACATGCATTTGAATGGGAAACTCGCCTGAAACAAAGTATAGGTTTTCATTATGTGAATAATTTTAAAATCTTAGCTCAAACGGCTGCAAAACCTGTTTGCCCAGCACGGGGATCTTGAGTTCTATAAGATAAAGCCATAAACATGTTTGTCTGAGTCTTCTATCAAAAGTTACAGCGATTTATATGAAGTTGTTCAAAAACGCTTTATTTCGCCAAGACAATGCGTTTCTCACTGTTACATGCATTTGAATGGGAAACTCGCCTGAAACAAAGTATAGGTTTTCATTATGTGAATAATTTTAAAATCTTAGCTCAAACGGCTGCAAAACCTGTTCTGTTTGCCCAGCACGGGGATCTTGAGTTCTATAAGATAAAGCCATAAACATGTTTGTCTGAGTCTTCTATCAAAAGTTACAGCGATTTATATGAAGTTGTTCAAAAACGCTTTATTTTGCCAAGACAATGCGTTTCTCACTGTTACACGCATTTGAATGGGAAACTCGCCTGAAACAAAGTATAGGTTTTCATTATGTGAATAATTTTAAAATCTTAGCTCAAATGGCTGCAAAACCTGTTCTGTTTGCCCAGCACGGGGATATTGAGTTCTATAAGATAAAGCCATAAACATGTTTGTCTGAGTCTTCTATCAAAAGTTACAGCGATTTATATGAAGTTGTTCAAAAACGCTTTATTTCGCCAAGACAATGCGTTTCTCACTGTTACATGCATTTGAATGGGAAACTCGCCTGAAACAAAGTATAGGTTTTCATTATGTGAATAATTTTAAAATCTTAGCTCAAACGGCTGCAAAACCTGTTCTGTTTGCCCAGCACGGGGATATTGAGTTCTTTAAGATAAAGCCATAAACATGTTTGTCTGAGTCTTTTATCAAAAGTTACAGCGATTTATATGAAGTTGTTCAAAAACGCTTTATTTTGCCAAGACAATGCGTTTCTCACTGTTACATGCATTTGAATGGGAAACTCGCCTGAAACAAAGTATAGGTTTTCATTATGTGAATAATTTTAAAATCTTAGCTCAAACGGCTGCAAAACCTGTTTGCCCAGCACGGGGATCTTGAGTTCTATAAGATATAAGATAAAGCCATAAACATGTTTGTCTGAGTCTTCTATCAAAAGTTACAGCGATTTATATGAAGTTGTTCAAAAACGCTTTATTTCGCCAAGACAATGCGTTTCTCACTGTTACATGCATTTGAATGGGAAACTCGCCTGAAACAAAGTATAGGTTTTCATTATGTGAATAATTTTAAAATCTTAGCTCAAACGGCTGCAAAACCTGTTCTGTTTGCCCAGCACGGGGATCTTGAGTTCTATAAGATATAAGATAAAGCCATAAACATGTTTGTCTGAGTCTTCTATCAAAAGTTACAGCGATTTATATGAAGTTGTTCAAAAACGCTTTATTTCGCCAAGACAATGCGTTTCTCACTGTTACATGCATTTGAATGGGAAACTCGCCTGAAACAAAGTATAGGTTTTCATTATGTGAAGAATTTTAAAATCTTAGCTCAAACGGCTGCAAAACCTGTTTGCCCAGCACGGGGATATTGAGTTCTATAAGATAAAGCCATAAACATGTTTGTCTGAGTCTTCTATCAAAAGTTACAGCGATTTATATGAAGTTGTTCAAAAACGCTTTATTTCGCCAAGACAATGCGTTTCTCACTGTTACATGCATTTGAATGGGAAACTCGCCTGAAACAAAGTATAGGTTTTCATTATGTGAATAATTTTAAAATCTTAGCTCAAACGGCTGCAAAACCTGTTCTGTTTGCCCAGCACGGGGATCTTGAGTTCTATAAGTTATAAGATAAAGCCATAAACATGTTTGTCTGAGTCTTCTATCAAAAGTTACAGCGATTTATATGAAGTTGTTCAAAAACGCTTTATTTCGCCAAGACAATGCGTTTCTCACTGTTACATGCATTTGAATGGGAAACTCGCCTGAAACAAAGTATAGGTTTTCATTATGTGAATAATTTTAAAATCTTAGCTCAAACGGCTGCAAAACCTGTTTGCCCAGCACGGGGATCTTGAGTTCTATAAGATATAAGATAAAGCCATAAACATGTTTGTCTGAGTCTTCTATCAAAAGTTACAGCGATTTATATGAAGTTGTTCAAAAACGCTTTATTTCGCCAAGACAATGCGTTTCTCACTGTTACATGCATTTGAATGGGAAACTCGCCTGAAACAAAGTATAGGTTTTCATTATGTGAATAATTTTAAAATCTTAGCTCAAACGGCTGCAAAACCTGTTCTGTTTGCCCAGCACGGGGATCTTGAGTTCTATAAGATATAAGATAAAGCCATAAACATGTTTGTCTGAGTCTTCTATCAAAAGTTACAGCGATTTATATGAAGTTGTTCAAAAACGCTTTATTTCGCCAAGACAATGCGTTTCTCACTGTTACATGCATTTGAATGGGAAACTCGCCTGAAACAAAGTATAGGTTTTCATTATGTGAAGAATTTTAAAATCTTAGCTCAAACGGCTGCAAAACCTGTTTGCCCAGCACGGGGATATTGAGTTCTATAAGATAAAGCCATAAACATGTTTGTCTGAGTCTTCTATCAAAAGTTACAGCGATTTATATGAAGTTGTTCAAAAACGCTTTATTTCGCCAAGACAATGCGTTTCTCACTGTTACATGCATTTGAATGGGAAACTCGCCTGAAACAAAGTATAGGTTTTCATTATGTGAATAATTTTAAAATCTTAGCTCAAACGGCTGCAAAACCTGTTCTGTTTGCCCAGCACGGGGATCTTGAGTTCTATAAGTTATAAGATAAAGCCATAAACATGTTTGTCTGAGTCTTCTATCAAAAGTTACAGCGATTTATATGAAGTTGTTCAAAAACGCTTTATTTCGCCAAGACAATGCGTTTCTCACTGTTACATGCATTTGAATGGGAAACTCGCCTGAAACAAAGTATAGGTTTTCATTATGTGAATAATTTTAAAATCTTAGCTCAAACGGCTGCAAAACCTGTTTGCCCAGCACGGGGATATTGAGTTCTATAAGATAAAGCCATAAACATGTTTGTCTGAGTCTTCTATCAAAAGTTACAGCGATTTATATGAAGTTGTTCAAAAACGCTTTATTTCGCCAAGACAATGCGTTTCTCACTGTTACATGCATTTGAATGGGAAACTCGCCTGAAACAAAGTATAGGTTTTCATTATGTGAATAATTTTAAAATCTTAGCTCAAACGGCTGCAAAACCTGTTCTGTTTGCCCAGCACGGGGATCTTGAGTTCTATAAGTTATAAGATAAAGCCATAAACATGTTTGTCTGAGTCTTCTATCAAAAGTTACAGCGATTTATATGAAGTTGTTCAAAAACGCTTTATTTCGCCAAGACAATGCGTTTCTCACTGTTACATGCATTTGAATGGGAAACTCGCCTGAAACAAAGTATAGGTTTTCATTATGTGAATAATTTTAAAATCTTAGCTCAAACGGCTGCAAAACCTGTTTGCCCAGCACGGGGATCTTGAGTTCTATAAGATAAAGCCATAAACATGTTTGTCTGAGTCTTCTATCAAAAGTTACAGCGATTTATATGAAGTTGTTCAAAAACGCTTTATTTCGCCAAGACAATGCGTTTCTCACTGTTACATGCATTTGAATGGGAAACTCGCCTGAAACAAAGTATAGGTTTTCATTATGTGAATAATTTTAAAATCTTAGCTCAAACGGCTGCAAAACCTGTTCTGTTTGCCCAGCACGGGGATATTGAGTTCTTTAAGATAAAGCCATAAACATGTTTGTCTGAGTCTTTTATCAAAAGTTACAGCGATTTATATGAAGTTGTTCAAAAACGCTTTCTTTTGCCAAGACAATGCGTTTCTCACTGTTACATGCATTTGAATGGGAAACTCGCCTGAAACAAAGTATAGGTTTTCATTATGTGAAGAATTTTAAAATCTTAGCTCAAACGGCTGCAAAACCTGTTTGCCCAGCACGGGGATCTTGAGTTCTATAAGATATAAGATAAAGCCATAAACATGTTTGTCTGAGTCTTCTATCAAAAGTTACAGCGATTTATATGAAGTTGTTCAAAAACGCTTTATTTCGCCAAGACAATGCGTTTCTCACTGTTACATGCATTTGAATGGGAAACTCGCCTGAAACAAAGTATAGGTTTTCATTATGTGAATAATTTTAAAATCTTAGCTCAAACGGCTGCAAAACCTGTTCTGTTTGCCCAGCACGGGGATCTTGAGTTCTATAAGATAAAGCCATAAACATGTTTGTCTGAGTCTTTTATCAAAAGTTACAGCGATTTATATGAAGTTGTTCAAAAACGCTTTATTTTGCCAAGACAATGCGTTTCTCACTGTTACATGCATTTGAATGGGAAACTCGCCTGAAACAAAGTATAGGTTTTCATTATGTGAATAATTTTAAAATCTTAGCTCAAACGGCTGCAAAACCTGTTTGCCCAGCACGGGGATCTTGAGTTCTATAAGATATAAGATAAAGCCATAAACATGTTTGTCTGAGTCTTCTATCAAAAGTTACAGCGATTTATATGAAGTTGTTCAAAAACGCTTTATTTCGCCAAGACAATGCGTTTCTCACTGTTACATGCATTTGAATGGGAAACTCGCCTGAAACAAAGTATAGGTTTTCATTATGTGAATAATTTTAAAATCTTAGCTCAAACGGCTGCAAAACCTGTTCTGTTTGCCCAGCACGGGGATATTGAGTTCTATAAGATAAAGCCATAAACATGTTTGTCTGAGTCTTCTATCAAAAGTTACAGCGATTTATATGAAGTTGTTCAAAAACGCTTTATTTCGCCAAGACAATGCGTTTCTCACTGTTACATGCATTTGAATGGGAAACTCGCCTGAAACAAAGTATAGGTTTTCATTATGTGAATAATTTTAAAATCTTAGCTCAAACGGCTGCAAAACCTGTTTGCCCAGCACGGGGATCTTGAGTTCTATAAGATAAAGCCATAAACATGTTTGTCTGAGTCTTCTATCAAAAGTTACAGCGATTTATATGAAGTTGTTCAAAAACGCTTTATTTCGCCAAGACAATGCGTTTCTCACTGTTACATGCATTTGAATGGGAAACTCGCCTGAAACAAAGTATAGGTTTTCATTATGTGAATAATTTTAAAATCTTAGCTCAAACGGCTGCAAAACCTGTTCTGTTTGCCCAGCACGGGGATATTGAGTTCTATAAGATAAAGCCATAAACATGTTTGTCTGAGTCTTCTATCAAAAGTTACAGCGATTTATATGAAGTTGTTAAAAAACGCTTTATTTCGCCAAGACAATGCGTTTCTCACTGTTACATGCATTTGAATGGGAAACTCGCCTGAAACAAAGTATAGGTTTTCATTATGTGAATAATTTTAAAATCTTAGCTCAAACGGCTGCAAAACCTGTTCTGTTTGCCCAGCACGGGGATCTTGAGTTCTATAAGATAAAGCCATAAACATGTTTGTCTGAGTCTTCTATCAAAAGTTACAGCGATTTATATGAAGTTGTTCAAAAACGCTTTATTTCGCCAAGACAATGCGTTTCTCACTGTTACATGCATTTGAATGGGAAACTCGCCTGAAACAAAGTATAGGTTTTCATTATGTGAATAATTTTAAAATCTTAGCTCAAACGGCTGCAAAACCTGTTCTGTTTGCCCAGCACGGGGATCTTGAGTTCTATAAGTTATAAGATAAAGCCATAAACATGTTTGTCTGAGTCTTCTATCAAAAGTTACAGCGATTTATATGAAGTTGTTCAAAAACGCTTTATTTCGCCAAGACAATGCGTTTCTCACTGTTACATGCATTTGAATGGGAAACTCGCCTGAAACAAAGTATAGGTTTTCATTATGTGAATAATTTTAAAATCTTAGCTCAAACGGCTGCAAAACCTGTTTGCCCAGCACGGGGATCTTGAGTTCTATAAGATAAAGCCATAAACATGTTTGTCTGAGTCTTCTATCAAAAGTTACAGCGATTTATATGAAGTTGTTCAAAAACGCTTTATTTCGCCAAGACAATGCGTTTCTCACTGTTACATGCATTTGAATGGGAAACTCGCCTGAAACAAAGTATAGGTTTTCATTATGTGAATAATTTTAAAATCTTAGCTCAAACGGCTGCAAAACCTGTTCTGTTTGCCCAGCACGGGGATCTTGAGTTCTATAAGTTATAAGATAAAGCCATAAACATGTTTGTCTGAGTCTTCTATCAAAAGTTACAGCGATTTATATGAAGTTGTTCAAAAACGCTTTATTTCGCCAAGACAATGCGTTTCTCACTGTTACATGCATTTGAATGGGAAACTCGCCTGAAACAAAGTATAGGTTTTCATTATGTGAATAATTTTAAAATCTTAGCTCAAACGGCTGCAAAACCTGTTTGCCCAGCACGGGGATCTTGAGTTCTATAAGATAAAGCCATAAACATGTTTGTCTGAGTCTTCTATCAAAAGTTACAGCGATTTATATGAAGTTGTTCAAAAACGCTTTATTTCGCCAAGACAATGCGTTTCTCACTGTTACATGCATTTGAATGGGAAACTCGCCTGAAACAAAGTATAGGTTTTCATTATGTGAATAATTTTAAAATCTTAGCTCAAACGGCTGCAAAACCTGTTCTGTTTGCCCAGCACGGGGATATTGAGTTCTTTAAGATAAAGCCATAAACATGTTTGTCTGAGTCTTTTATCAAAAGTTACAGCGATTTATATGAAGTTGTTCAAAAACGCTTTATTTTGCCAAGACAATGCGTTTCTCACTGTTACATGCATTTGAATGGGAAACTCGCCTGAAACAAAGTATAGGTTTTCATTATGTGAAGAATTTTAAAATCTTAGCTCAAACGGCTGCAAAACCTGTTTGCCCAGCACGGGGATCTTGAGTTCTATAAGATATAAGATAAAGCCATAAACATGTTTGTCTGAGTCTTCTATCAAAAGTTACAGCGATTTATATGAAGTTGTTCAAAAACGCTTTATTTCGCCAAGACAATGCGTTTCTCACTGTTACATGCATTTGAATGGGAAACTCGCCTGAAACAAAGTATAGGTTTTCATTATGTGAATAATTTTAAAATCTTAGCTCAAACGGCTGCAAAACCTGTTCTGTTTGCCCAGCACGGGGATATTGAGTTCTTTAAGATAAAGCCATAAACATGTTTGTCTGAGTCTTTTATCAAAAGTTACAGCGATTTATATGAAGTTGTTCAAAAACGCTTTATTTTGCCAAGACAATGCGTTTCTCACTGTTACATGCATTTGAATGGGAAACTCGCCTGAAACAAAGTATAGGTTTTCATTATGTGAAGAATTTTAAAATCTTAGCTCAAACGGCTGCAAAACCTGTTTGCCCAGCACGGGGATCTTGAGTTCTATAAGATATAAGATAAAGCCATAAACATGTTTGTCTGAGTCTTCTATCAAAAGTTACAGCGATTTATATGAAGTTGTTCAAAAACGCTTTATTTCGCCAAGACAATGCGTTTCTCACTGTTACATGCATTTGAATGGGAAACTCGCCTGAAACAAAGTATAGGTTTTCATTATGTGAATAATTTTAAAATCTTAGCTCAAATGGCTGCAAAACCTGTTCTGTTTGCCCAGCACGGGGATATTGAGTTCTATAAGATAAAGCCATAAACATGTTTGTCTGAGTCTTCTATCAAAAGTTACAGCGATTTATATGAAGTTGTTCAAAAACGCTTTATTTCGCCAAGACAATGCGTTTCTCACTGTTACATGCATTTGAATGGGAAACTCGCCTGAAACAAAGTATAGGTTTTCATTATGTGAATAATTTTAAAATCTTAGCTCAAACGGCTGCAAAACCTGTTCTGTTTGCCCAGCACGGGGATATTGAGTTCTATAAGATAAAGCCATAAACATGTTTGTCTGAGTCTTCTATCAAAAGTTACAGCGATTTATATGAAGTTGTTCAAAAACGCTTTATTTCGCCAAGACAATGCGTTTCTCACTGTTACATGCATTTGAATGGGAAACTCGCCTGAAACAAAGTATAGGTTTTCATTATGTGAATAATTTTAAAATCTTAGCTCAAACGGCTGCAAAACCTGTTTGCCCAGCACGGGGATCTTGAGTTCTATAAGATAAAGCCATAAACATGTTTGTCTGAGTCTTCTATCAAAAGTTACAGCGATTTATATGAAGTTGTTCAAAAACGCTTTATTTTGCCAAGACAATGCGTTTCTCACTGTTACATGCATTTGAATGGGAAACTCGCCTGAAACAAAGTATAGGTTTTCATTATGTGAATAATTTTAAAATCTTAGCTCAAACGGCTGCAAAACCTGTTTGCCCAGCACGGGGATCTTGAGTTCTATAAGATAAAGCCATAAACATGTTTGTCTGAGTCTTCTATCAAAAGTTACAGCGATTTATATGAAGTTGTTCAAAAACGCTTTATTTCGCCAAGACAATGCGTTTCTCACTGTTACATGCATTTGAATGGGAAACTCGCCTGAAACAAAGTATAGGTTTTCATTATGTGAATAATTTTAAAATCTTAGCTCAAACGGCTGCAAAACCTGTTCTGTTTGCCCAGCACGGGGATATTGAGTTCTATAAGATAAAGCCATAAACATGTTTGTCTGAGTCTTCTATCAAAAGTTACAGCGATTTATATGAAGTTGTTCAAAAACGCTTTATTTCGCCAAGACAATGCGTTTCTCACTGTTACATGCATTTGAATGGGAAACTCGCCTGAAACAAAGTATAGGTTTTCATTATGTGAATAATTTTAAAATCTTAGCTCAAACGGCTGCAAAACCTGTTCTGTTTGCCCAGCACGGGGATCTTGAGTTCTATAAGATAAAGCCATAAACATGTTTGTCTGAGTCTTCTATCAAAAGTTACAGCGATTTATATGAAGTTGTTCAAAAACGCTTTATTTTGCCAAGACAATGCGTTTCTCACTGTTACATGCATTTGAATGGGAAACTCGCCTGAAACAAAGTATAGGTTTTCATTATGTGAATAATTTTAAAATCTTAGCTCAAACGGCTGCAAAACCTGTTTGCCCAGCACGGGGATCTTGAGTTCTATAAGATAAAGCCATAAACATGTTTGTCTGAGTCTTCTATCAAAAGTTACAGCGATTTATATGAAGTTGTTCAAAAACGCTTTATTTTGCCAAGACAATGCGTTTCTCACTGTTACATGCATTTGAATGGGAAACTCGCCTGAAACAAAGTATAGGTTTTCATTATGTGAATAATTTTAAAATCTTAGCTCAAACGGCTGCAAAACCTGTTTGCCCAGCACGGGGATCTTGAGTTCTATAAGATAAAGCCATAAACATGTTTGTCTGAGTCTTTTATCAAAAGTTACAGCGATTTATATGAAGTTGTTCAAAAACGCTTTATTTTGCCAAGACAATGCGTTTCTCACTGTTACATGCATTTGAATGGGAAACTCGCCTGAAACAAAGTATAGGTTTTCATTATGTGAATAATTTTAAAATCTTAGCTCAAACGGCTGCAAAACCTGTTTGCCCAGCACGGGGATATTGAGTTCTATAAGATAAAGCCATAAACATGTTTGTCTGAGTCTTCTATCAAAAGTTACAGCGATTTATATGAAGTTGTTCAAAAACGCTTTATTTCGCCAAGACAATGCGTTTCTCACTGTTACACGCATTTGAATGGGAAACTCGCCTGAAACAAAGTATAGGTTTTCATTATGTGAATAATTTTAAAATCTTAGCTCAAATGGCTGCAAAACCTGTTCTGTTTGCCCAGCACGGGGATATTGAGTTCTATAAGATAAAGCCATAAACATGTTTGTCTGAGTCTTCTATCAAAAGTTACAGCGATTTATATGAAGTTGTTCAAAAACGCTTTATTTTGCCAAGACAATGCGTTTCTCACTGTTACATGCATTTGAATGGGAAACTCGCCTGAAACAAAGTATAGGTTTTCATTATGTGAATAATTTTAAAATCTTAGCTCAAACGGCTGCAAAACCTGTTTGCCCAGCACGGGGATCTTGAGTTCTATAAGATAAAGCCATAAACATGTTTGTCTGAGTCTTCTATCAAATGTTACAGCGATTTATATGAAGTTGTTCAAAAACGCTTTATTTTGCCAAGACAATGCGTTTCTCACTGTTACATGCATTTGAATGGGAAACTCGCCTGAAACAAAGTATAGGTTTTCATTATGTGAATAATTTTAAAATCTTAGCTCAAACGGCTGCAAAACCTGCTCTGTTTGCCCAGCACGGGGATATTGAGTTCTTTAAGATAAAGCCATAAACATGTTTGTCTGAGTCTTCTATCAAAAGTTACAGCGATTTATATGAAGTTGTTCAAAAACGCTTTATTTCGCCAAGACAATGCGTTTCTCACTGTTACATGCATTTGAATGGGAAACTCGCCTGAAACAAAGTATAGGTTTTCATTATGTGAATAATTTTAAAATCTTAGCTCAAACGGCTGCAAAACCTGTTCTGTTTGCCCAGCACGGGGATCTTGAGTTCTATAAGATAAAGCCATAAACATGTTTGTCTGAGTCTTCTATCAAAAGTTACAGCGATTTATATGAAGTTGTTCTAAAACGCTTTATTTCGCCAAGACAATGCGTTTCTCACTGTTACATGCATTTGAATGGGAAACTCGCCTGAAACAAAGTATAGGTTTTCATTATGTGAATAATTTTAAAATCTTAGCTCAAACGGCTGCAAAACCTGTTCTATTTGCCCAGCACGGGGATATTGAGTTCTATAAGATAAAGCCATAAACATGTTTGTCTGAGTCTTCTATCAAAAGTTACAGCGATTTATATGAAGTTGTTCAAAAACGCTTTATTTTGCCAAGACAATGCGTTTCTCACTGTTACATGCATTTGAATGGGAAACTCGCCTGAAACAAAGTATAGGTTTTCATTATGTGAAGAATTTTAAAATCTTAGCTCAAACGGCTGCAAAACCTGTTTGCCCAGCACGGGGATCTTGAGTTCTATAAGTTATAAGATAAAGCCATAAACATGTTTGTCTGAGTCTTCTATCAAAAGTTACAGCGATTTATATGAAGTTGTTCAAAAACGCTTTATTTCGCCAAGACAATGCGTTTCTCACTGTTACATGCATTTGAATGGGAAACTCGCCTGAAACAAAGTATAGGTTTTCATTATGTGAATAATTTTAAAATCTTAGCTCAAACGGCTGCAAAACCTGTTTGCCCAGCACGGGGATATTGAGTTTGTCTGAGTCTTCTATCAAAAGTTACAGCGATTTATATGAAGTTGTTCAAAAACGCTTTATTTCGCCAAGACAATGCGTTTCTCACTGTTACATGCATTTGAATGGGAAACTCGCCTGAAACAAAGTATAGGTTTTCATTATGTGAATAATTTTAAAATCTTAGCTCAAACGGCTGCAAAACCTGTTTGCCCAGCACGGGGATCTTGAGTTCTATAAGTTATAAGATAAAGCCATAAACATGTTTGTCTGAGTCTTCTATCAAAAGTTACAGCGATTTATATGAAGTTGTTCAAAAACGCTTTATTTCGCCAAGACAATGCGTTTCTCACTGTTACATGCATTTGAATGGGAAACTCGCCTGAAACAAAGTATAGGTTTTCATTATGTGAATAATTTTAAAATCTTAGCTCAAACGGCTGCAAAACCTGTTCTGTTTGCCCAGCACGGGGATCTTGAGTTCTATAAGTTATAAGATAAAGCCATAAACATGTTTGTCTGAGTCTTCTATCAAAAGTTACAGCGATTTATATGAAGTTGTTCAAAAACGCTTTATTTCGCCAAGACAATGCGTTTCTCACTGTTACATGCATTTGAATGGGAAACTCGCCTGAAACAAAGTATAGGTTTTCATTATGTGAATAATTTTAAAATCTTAGCTCAAACGGCTGCAAAACCTGTTTGCCCAGCACGGGGATCTTGAGTTCTATAAGATAAAGCCATAAACATGTTTGTCTGAGTCTTCTATCAAAAGTTACAGCGATTTATATGAAGTTGTTCAAAAACGCTTTATTTCGCCAAGACAATGCGTTTCTCACTGTTACATGCATTTGAATGGGAAACTCGCCTGAAACAAAGTATAGGTTTTCATTATGTGAATAATTTTAAAATCTTAGCTCAAACGGCTGCAAAACCTGTTCTGTTTGCCCAGCACGGGGATATTGAGTTCTTTAAGATAAAGCCATAAACATGTTTGTCTGAGTCTTTTATCAAAAGTTACAGCGATTTATATGAAGTTGTTCAAAAACGCTTTATTTTGCCAAGACAATGCGTTTCTCACTGTTACATGCATTTGAATGGGAAACTCGCCTGAAACAAAGTATAGGTTTTCATTATGTGAAGAATTTTAAAATCTTAGCTCAAACGGCTGCAAAACCTGTTTGCCCAGCACGGGGATCTTGAGTTCTATAAGATATAAGATAAAGCCATAAACATGTTTGTCTGAGTCTTCTATCAAAAGTTACAGCGATTTATATGAAGTTGTTCAAAAACGCTTTATTTCGCCAAGACAATGCGTTTCTCACTGTTACATGCATTTGAATGGGAAACTCGCCTGAAACAAAGTATAGGTTTTCATTATGTGAATAATTTTAAAATCTTAGCTCAAACGGCTGCAAAACCTGTTCTGTTTGCCCAGCACGGGGATCTTGAGTTCTATAAGATAAAGCCATAAACATGTTTGTCTGAGTCTTTTATCAAAAGTTACAGCGATTTATATGAAGTTGTTCAAAAACGCTTTATTTTGCCAAGACAATGCGTTTCTCACTGTTACATGCATTTGAATGGGAAACTCGCCTGAAACAAAGTATAGGTTTTCATTATGTGAATAATTTTAAAATCTTAGCTCAAACGGCTGCAAAACCTGTTTGCCCAGCACGGGGATCTTGAGTTCTATAAGATATAAGATAAAGCCATAAACATGTTTGTCTGAGTCTTCTATCAAAAGTTACAGCGATTTATATGAAGTTGTTCAAAAACGCTTTATTTCGCCAAGACAATGCGTTTCTCACTGTTACATGCATTTGAATGGGAAACTCGCCTGAAACAAAGTATAGGTTTTCATTATGTGAATAATTTTAAAATCTTAGCTCAAATGGCTGCAAAACCTGTTCTGTTTGCCCAGCACGGGGATATTGAGTTCTATAAGATAAAGCCATAAACATGTTTGTCTGAGTCTTCTATCAAAAGTTACAGCGATTTATATGAAGTTGTTCAAAAACGCTTTATTTCGCCAAGACAATGCGTTTCTCACTGTTACATGCATTTGAATGGGAAACTCGCCTGAAACAAAGTATAGGTTTTCATTATGTGAATAATTTTAAAATCTTAGCTCAAACGGCTGCAAAACCTGTTCTGTTTGCCCAGCACGGGGATATTGAGTTCTATAAGATAAAGCCATAAACATGTTTGTCTGAGTCTTCTATCAAAAGTTACAGCGATTTATATGAAGTTGTTCAAAAACGCTTTATTTCGCCAAGACAATGCGTTTCTCACTGTTACATGCATTTGAATGGGAAACTCGCCTGAAACAAAGTATAGGTTTTCATTATGTGAATAATTTTAAAATCTTAGCTCAAACGGCTGCAAAACCTGTTTGCCCAGCACGGGGATCTTGAGTTCTATAAGATAAAGCCATAAACATGTTTGTCTGAGTCTTCTATCAAAAGTTACAGCGATTTATATGAAGTTGTTCAAAAACGCTTTATTTTGCCAAGACAATGCGTTTCTCACTGTTACATGCATTTGAATGGGAAACTCGCCTGAAACAAAGTATAGGTTTTCATTATGTGAATAATTTTAAAATCTTAGCTCAAACGGCTGCAAAACCTGTTTGCCCAGCACGGGGATCTTGAGTTCTATAAGATAAAGCCATAAACATGTTTGTCTGAGTCTTCTATCAAAAGTTACAGCGATTTATATGAAGTTGTTCAAAAACGCTTTATTTCGCCAAGACAATGCGTTTCTCACTGTTACATGCATTTGAATGGGAAACTCGCCTGAAACAAAGTATAGGTTTTCATTATGTGAATAATTTTAAAATCTTAGCTCAAACGGCTGCAAAACCTGTTCTGTTTGCCCAGCACGGGGATATTGAGTTCTATAAGATAAAGCCATAAACATGTTTGTCTGAGTCTTCTATCAAAAGTTACAGCGATTTATATGAAGTTGTTCAAAAACGCTTTATTTCGCCAAGACAATGCGTTTCTCACTGTTACATGCATTTGAATGGGAAACTCGCCTGAAACAAAGTATAGGTTTTCATTATGTGAATAATTTTAAAATCTTAGCTCAAACGGCTGCAAAACCTGTTCTGTTTGCCCAGCACGGGGATCTTGAGTTCTATAAGATAAAGCCATAAACATGTTTGTCTGAGTCTTCTATCAAAAGTTACAGCGATTTATATGAAGTTGTTCAAAAACGCTTTATTTTGCCAAGACAATGCGTTTCTCACTGTTACATGCATTTGAATGGGAAACTCGCCTGAAACAAAGTATAGGTTTTCATTATGTGAATAATTTTAAAATCTTAGCTCAAACGGCTGCAAAACCTGTTTGCCCAGCACGGGGATCTTGAGTTCTATAAGATAAAGCCATAAACATGTTTGTCTGAGTCTTCTATCAAAAGTTACAGCGATTTATATGAAGTTGTTCAAAAACGCTTTATTTTGCCAAGACAATGCGTTTCTCACTGTTACATGCATTTGAATGGGAAACTCGCCTGAAACAAAGTATAGGTTTTCATTATGTGAATAATTTTAAAATCTTAGCTCAAACGGCTGCAAAACCTGTTTGCCCAGCACGGGGATCTTGAGTTCTATAAGATAAAGCCATAAACATGTTTGTCTGAGTCTTTTATCAAAAGTTACAGCGATTTATATGAAGTTGTTCAAAAACGCTTTATTTTGCCAAGACAATGCGTTTCTCACTGTTACATGCATTTGAATGGGAAACTCGCCTGAAACAAAGTATAGGTTTTCATTATGTGAATAATTTTAAAATCTTAGCTCAAACGGCTGCAAAACCTGTTCTGTTTGCCCAGCACGGGGATATTGAGTTCTATAAGATAAAGCCATAAACATGTTTGTCTGAGTCTTCTATCAAAAGTTACAGCGATTTATATGAAGTTGTTCAAAAACGCTTTATTTTGCCAAGACAATGCGTTTCTCACTGTTACATGCATTTGAATGGGAAACTCGCCTGAAACAAAGTATAGGTTTTCATTATGTGAATAATTTTAAAATCTTAGCTCAAACGGCTGCAAAACCTGTTTGCCCAGCACGGGGATCTTGAGTTCTATAAGATAAAGCCATAAACATGTTTGTCTGAGTCTTTTATCAAAAGTTACAGCGATTTATATGAAGTTGTTCAAAAACGCTTTATTTCGCCAAGACAATGCGTTTCTCACTGTTACACGCATTTGAATGGGAAACTCGCCTGAAACAAAGTATAGGTTTTCATTATGTGAATAATTTTAAAATCTTAGCTCAAATGGCTGCAAAACCTGTTCTGTTTGCCCAGCACGGGGATATTGAGTTCTATAAGATAAAGCCATAAACATGTTTGTCTGAGTCTTCTATCAAAAGTTACAGCGATTTATATGAAGTTGTTCAAAAACGCTTTATTTTGCCAAGACAATGCGTTTCTCACTGTTACATGCATTTGAATGGGAAACTCGCCTGAAACAAAGTATAGGTTTTCATTATGTGAATAATTTTAAAATCTTAGCTCAAACGGCTGCAAAACCTGTTTGCCCAGCACGGGGATCTTGAGTTCTATAAGATAAAGCCATAAACATGTTTGTCTGAGTCTTCTATCAAATGTTACAGCGATTTATATGAAGTTGTTCAAAAACGCTTTATTTTGCCAAGACAATGCGTTTCTCACTGTTACATGCATTTGAATGGGAAACTCGCCTGAAACAAAGTATAGGTTTTCATTATGTGAATAATTTTAAAATCTTAGCTCAAACGGCTGCAAAACCTGCTCTGTTTGCCCAGCACGGGGATATTGAGTTCTTTAAGATAAAGCCATAAACATGTTTGTCTGAGTCTTCTATCAAAAGTTACAGCGATTTATATGAAGTTGTTCAAAAACGCTTTATTTCGCCAAGACAATGCGTTTCTCACTGTTACATGCATTTGAATGGGAAACTCGCCTGAAACAAAGTATAGGTTTTCATTATGTGAATAATTTTAAAATCTTAGCTCAAACGGCTGCAAAACCTGTTCTGTTTGCCCAGCACGGGGATCTTGAGTTCTATAAGATAAAGCCATAAACATGTTTGTCTGAGTCTTCTATCAAAAGTTACAGCGATTTATATGAAGTTGTTCTAAAACGCTTTATTTCGCCAAGACAATGCGTTTCTCACTGTTACATGCATTTGAATGGGAAACTCGCCTGAAACAAAGTATAGGTTTTCATTATGTGAATAATTTTAAAATCTTAGCTCAAACGGCTGCAAAACCTGTTCTATTTGCCCAGCACGGGGATATTGAGTTCTATAAGATAAAGCCATAAACATGTTTGTCTGAGTCTTCTATCAAAAGTTACAGCGATTTATATGAAGTTGTTCAAAAACGCTTTATTTTGCCAAGACAATGCGTTTCTCACTGTTACATGCATTTGAATGGGAAACTCGCCTGAAACAAAGTATAGGTTTTCATTATGTGAATAATTTTAAAATCTTAGCTCAAACGGCTGCAAAACCTGTTTGCCCAGCACGGGGATCTTGAGTTCTATAAGTTATAAGATAAAGCCATAAACATGTTTGTCTGAGTCTTCTATCAAAAGTTACAGCGATTTATATGAAGTTGTTCAAAAACGCTTTATTTCGCCAAGACAATGCGTTTCTCACTGTTACATGCATTTGAATGGGAAACTCGCCTGAAACAAAGTATAGGTTTTCATTATGTGAATAATTTTAAAATCTTAGCTCAAACGGCTGCAAAACCTGTTTGCCCAGCACGGGGATCTTGAGTTCTATAAGTTATAAGATAAAGCCATAAACATGTTTGTCTGAGTCTTCTATCAAAAGTTACAGCGATTTATATGAAGTTGTTCAAAAACGCTTTATTTCGCCAAGACAATGCGTTTCTCACTGTTACATGCATTTGAATGGGAAACTCGCCTGAAACAAAGTATAGGTTTTCATTATGTGAATAATTTTAAAATCTTAGCTCAAACGGCTGCAAAACCTGTTCTGTTTGCCCAGCACGGGGATCTTGAGTTCTATAAGTTATAAGATAAAGCCATAAACATGTTTGTCTGAGTCTTCTATCAAAAGTTACAGCGATTTATATGAAGTTGTTCAAAAACGCTTTATTTCGCCAAGACAATGCGTTTCTCACTGTTACATGCATTTGAATGGGAAACTCGCCTGAAACAAAGTATAGGTTTTCATTATGTGAATAATTTTAAAATCTTAGCTCAAACGGCTGCAAAACCTGTTTGCCCAGCACGGGGATCTTGAGTTCTATAAGATAAAGCCATAAACATGTTTGTCTGAGTCTTCTATCAAAAGTTACAGCGATTTATATGAAGTTGTTCAAAAACGCTTTATTTCGCCAAGACAATGCGTTTCTCACTGTTACATGCATTTGAATGGGAAACTCGCCTGAAACAAAGTATAGGTTTTCATTATGTGAATAATTTTAAAATCTTAGCTCAAACGGCTGCAAAACCTGTTCTGTTTGCCCAGCACGGGGATATTGAGTTCTTTAAGATAAAGCCATAAACATGTTTGTCTGAGTCTTTTATCAAAAGTTACAGCGATTTATATGAAGTTGTTCAAAAACGCTTTATTTTGCCAAGACAATGCGTTTCTCACTGTTACATGCATTTGAATGGGAAACTCGCCTGAAACAAAGTATAGGTTTTCATTATGTGAAGAATTTTAAAATCTTAGCTCAAACGGCTGCAAAACCTGTTTGCCCAGCACGGGGATCTTGAGTTCTATAAGATATAAGATAAAGCCATAAACATGTTTGTCTGAGTCTTCTATCAAAAGTTACAGCGATTTATATGAAGTTGTTCAAAAACGCTTTATTTCGCCAAGACAATGCGTTTCTCACTGTTACATGCATTTGAATGGGAAACTCGCCTGAAACAAAGTATAGGTTTTCATTATGTGAATAATTTTAAAATCTTAGCTCAAACGGCTGCAAAACCTGTTCTGTTTGCCCAGCACGGGGATCTTGAGTTCTATAAGATAAAGCCATAAACATGTTTGTCTGAGTCTTTTATCAAAAGTTACAGCGATTTATATGAAGTTGTTCAAAAACGCTTTATTTTGCCAAGACAATGCGTTTCTCACTGTTACATGCATTTGAATGGGAAACTCGCCTGAAACAAAGTATAGGTTTTCATTATGTGAATAATTTTAAAATCTTAGCTCAAACGGCTGCAAAACCTGTTTGCCCAGCACGGGGATCTTGAGTTCTATAAGATATAAGATAAAGCCATAAACATGTTTGTCTGAGTCTTCTATCAAAAGTTACAGCGATTTATATGAAGTTGTTCAAAAACGCTTTATTTCGCCAAGACAATGCGTTTCTCACTGTTACATGCATTTGAATGGGAAACTCGCCTGAAACAAAGTATAGGTTTTCATTATGTGAATAATTTTAAAATCTTAGCTCAAATGGCTGCAAAACCTGTTCTGTTTGCCCAGCACGGGGATATTGAGTTCTATAAGATAAAGCCATAAACATGTTTGTCTGAGTCTTCTATCAAAAGTTACAGCGATTTATATGAAGTTGTTCAAAAACGCTTTATTTCGCCAAGACAATGCGTTTCTCACTGTTACATGCATTTGAATGGGAAACTCGCCTGAAACAAAGTATAGGTTTTCATTATGTGAATAATTTTAAAATCTTAGCTCAAACGGCTGCAAAACCTGTTCTGTTTGCCCAGCACGGGGATATTGAGTTCTATAAGATAAAGCCATAAACATGTTTGTCTGAGTCTTCTATCAAAAGTTACAGCGATTTATATGAAGTTGTTCAAAAACGCTTTATTTCGCCAAGACAATGCGTTTCTCACTGTTACATGCATTTGAATGGGAAACTCGCCTGAAACAAAGTATAGGTTTTCATTATGTGAATAATTTTAAAATCTTAGCTCAAACGGCTGCAAAACCTGTTTGCCCAGCACGGGGATCTTGAGTTCTATAAGATAAAGCCATAAACATGTTTGTCTGAGTCTTCTATCAAAAGTTACAGCGATTTATATGAAGTTGTTCAAAAACGCTTTATTTTGCCAAGACAATGCGTTTCTCACTGTTACATGCATTTGAATGGGAAACTCGCCTGAAACAAAGTATAGGTTTTCATTATGTGAATAATTTTAAAATCTTAGCTCAAACGGCTGCAAAACCTGTTTGCCCAGCACGGGGATCTTGAGTTCTATAAGATAAAGCCATAAACATGTTTGTCTGAGTCTTCTATCAAAAGTTACAGCGATTTATATGAAGTTGTTCAAAAACGCTTTATTTCGCCAAGACAATGCGTTTCTCACTGTTACATGCATTTGAATGGGAAACTCGCCTGAAACAAAGTATAGGTTTTCATTATGTGAATAATTTTAAAATCTTAGCTCAAACGGCTGCAAAACCTGTTCTGTTTGCCCAGCACGGGGATATTGAGTTCTATAAGATAAAGCCATAAACATGTTTGTCTGAGTCTTCTATCAAAAGTTACAGCGATTTATATGAAGTTGTTCAAAAACGCTTTATTTCGCCAAGACAATGCGTTTCTCACTGTTACATGCATTTGAATGGGAAACTCGCCTGAAACAAAGTATAGGTTTTCATTATGTGAATAATTTTAAAATCTTAGCTCAAACGGCTGCAAAACCTGTTCTGTTTGCCCAGCACGGGGATCTTGAGTTCTATAAGATAAAGCCATAAACATGTTTGTCTGAGTCTTCTATCAAAAGTTACAGCGATTTATATGAAGTTGTTCAAAAACGCTTTATTTTGCCAAGACAATGCGTTTCTCACTGTTACATGCATTTGAATGGGAAACTCGCCTGAAACAAAGTATAGGTTTTCATTATGTGAATAATTTTAAAATCTTAGCTCAAACGGCTGCAAAACCTGTTTGCCCAGCACGGGGATCTTGAGTTCTATAAGATAAAGCCATAAACATGTTTGTCTGAGTCTTCTATCAAAAGTTACAGCGATTTATATGAAGTTGTTCAAAAACGCTTTATTTTGCCAAGACAATGCGTTTCTCACTGTTACATGCATTTGAATGGGAAACTTGCCTGAAACAAAGTATAGGTTTTCATTATGTGAATAATTTTAAAATCTTAGCTCAAACGGCTGCAAAACCTGTTTGCCCAGCACGGGGATATTGAGTTCTATAAGATAAAGCCATAAACATGTTTGTCTGAGTCTTCTATCAAAAGTTACAGCGATTTATATGAAGTTGTTCAAAAACGCTTTATTTCGCCAAGACAATGCGTTTCTCACTGTTACACGCATTTGAATGGGAAACTCGCCTGAAACAAAGTATAGGTTTTCATTATGTGAATAATTTTAAAATCTTAGCTCAAATGGCTGCAAAACCTGTTCTGTTTGCCCAGCACGGGGATATTGAGTTCTATAAGATAAAGCCATAAACATGTTTGTCTGAGTCTTCTATCAAAAGTTACAGCGATTTATATGAAGTTGTTCAAAAACGCTTTATTTTGCCAAGACAATGCGTTTCTCACTGTTACATGCATTTGAATGGGAAACTCGCCTGAAACAAAGTATAGGTTTTCATTATGTGAATAATTTTAAAATCTTAGCTCAAACGGCTGCAAAACCTGTTTGCCCAGCACGGGGATCTTGAGTTCTATAAGATAAAGCCATAAACATGTTTGTCTGAGTCTTCTATCAAATGTTACAGCGATTTATATGAAGTTGTTCAAAAACGCTTTATTTTGCCAAGACAATGCGTTTCTCACTGTTACATGCATTTGAATGGGAAACTCGCCTGAAACAAAGTATAGGTTTTCATTATGTGAATAATTTTAAAATCTTAGCTCAAACGGCTGCAAAACCTGCTCTGTTTGCCCAGCACGGGGATATTGAGTTCTTTAAGATAAAGCCATAAACATGTTTGTCTGAGTCTTCTATCAAAAGTTACAGCGATTTATATGAAGTTGTTCAAAAACGCTTTATTTCGCCAAGACAATGCGTTTCTCACTGTTACATGCATTTGAATGGGAAACTCGCCTGAAACAAAGTATAGGTTTTCATTATGTGAATAATTTTAAAATCTTAGCTCAAACGGCTGCAAAACCTGTTCTGTTTGCCCAGCACGGGGATCTTGAGTTCTATAAGATAAAGCCATAAACATGTTTGTCTGAGTCTTCTATCAAAAGTTACAGCGATTTATATGAAGTTGTTCTAAAACGCTTTATTTCGCCAAGACAATGCGTTTCTCACTGTTACATGCATTTGAATGGGAAACTCGCCTGAAACAAAGTATAGGTTTTCATTATGTGAATAATTTTAAAATCTTAGCTCAAACGGCTGCAAAACCTGTTCTATTTGCCCAGCACGGGGATATTGAGTTCTATAAGATAAAGCCATAAACATGTTTGTCTGAGTCTTCTATCAAAAGTTACAGCGATTTATATGAAGTTGTTCAAAAACGCTTTATTTTGCCAAGACAATGCGTTTCTCACTGTTACATGCATTTGAATGGGAAACTCGCCTGAAACAAAGTATAGGTTTTCATTATGTGAATAATTTTAAAATCTTAGCTCAAACGGCTGCAAAACCTGTTTGCCCAGCACGGGGATCTTGAGTTCTATAAGTTATAAGATAAAGCCATAAACATGTTTGTCTGAGTCTTCTATCAAAAGTTACAGCGATTTATATGAAGTTGTTCAAAAACGCTTTATTTCGCCAAGACAATGCGTTTCTCACTGTTACATGCATTTGAATGGGAAACTCGCCTGAAACAAAGTATAGGTTTTCATTATGTGAATAATTTTAAAATCTTAGCTCAAACGGCTGCAAAACCTGTTTGCCCAGCACGGGGATATTGAGTTTGTCTGAGTCTTCTATCAAAAGTTACAGCGATTTATATGAAGTTGTTCAAAAACGCTTTATTTTGCCAAGACAATGCGTTTCTCACTGTTACATGCATTTGAATGGGAAACTCGCCTGAAACAAAGTATAGGTTTTCATTATGTGAATAATTTTAAAATCTTAGCTCAAACGGCTGCAAAACCTGTTTGCCCAGCACGGGGATCTTGAGTTCTATAAGTTATAAGATAAAGCCATAAACATGTTTGTCTGAGTCTTCTATCAAAAGTTACAGCGATTTATATGAAGTTGTTCAAAAACGCTTTATTTTGCCAAGACAATGCGATTCTCACTGTTACATGCATTTGAATGGGAAACTCGCCTGAAACAAAGTATAGGTTTTCATTATGTGAATAATTTTAAAATCTTAGCTCAAACGGCTGCAAAACCTGTTTGCCCAGCACGGGGATCTTGAGTTCTATAAGATAAAGCCATAAACATGTTTGTCTGAGTCTTCTATCAAAAGTTACAGCGATTTATATGAAGTTGTTCAAAAACGCTTTATTTCGCCAAGACAATGCGTTTCTCACTGTTACATGCATTTGAATGGGAAACTCGCCTGAAACAAAGTATAGGTTTTCATTATGTGAATAATTTTAAAATCTTAGCTCAAACGGCTGCAAAACCTGTTTGCCCAGCACGGGGATCTTGAGTTCTATAAGTTATAAGATAAAGCCATAAACATGTTTGTCTGAGTCTTCTATCAAAAGTTACAGCGATTTATATGAAGTTGTTCAAAAACGCTTTATTTTGCCAAGACAATGCGATTCTCACTGTTACATGCATTTGAATGGGAAACTCGCCTGAAACAAAGTATAGGTTTTCATTATGTGAATAATTTTAAAATCTTAGCTCAAACGGCTGCAAAACCTGTTCTGTTTGCCCAGCACGGGGATATTGAGTTCTATAAGATAAAGCCATAAACATGTTTGTCTGAGTCTTCTATCAAAAGTTACAGCGATTTATATGAAGTTGTTCAAAAACGCTTTATTTCGCCAAGACAATGCGTTTCTCACTGTTACATGCATTTGAATGGGAAACTCGCCTGAAACAAAGTATAGGTTTTCATTATGTGAATAATTTTAAAATCTTAGCTCAAACGGCTGCAAAACCTGTTTGCCCAGCACGGGGATCTTGAGTTCTATAAGTTATAAGATAAAGCCATAAACATGTTTGTCTGAGTCTTCTATCAAAAGTTACAGCGATTTATATGAAGTTGTTCAAAAACGCTTTATTTCGCCAAGACAATGCGTTTCTCACTGTTACATGCATTTGAATGGGAAACTCGCCTGAAACAAAGTATAGGTTTTCATTATGTGAATAATTTTAAAATCTTAGCTCAAACGGCTGCAAAACCTGTTTGCCCAGCACGGGGATCTTGAGTTCTATAAGATAAAGCCATAAACATGTTTGTCTGAGTCTTCTATCAAAAGTTACAGCGATTTATATGAAGTTGTTCAAAAACGCTTTATTTTGCCAAGACAATGCGTTTCTCACTGTTACATGCATTTGAATGGGAAACTCGCCTGAAACAAAGTATAGGTTTTCATTATGTGAATAATTTTAAAATCTTAGCTCAAACGGCTGCAAAACCTGTTTGCCCAGCACGGGGATCTTGAGTTCTATAAGATAAAGCCATAAACATGTTTGTCTGAGTCTTCTATCAAAAGTTACAGCGATTTATATGAAGTTGTTCAAAAACGCTTTATTTCGCCAAGACAATGCGTTTCTCACTGTTACATGCATTTGAATGGGAAACTCGCCTGAAACAAAGTATAGGTTTTCATTATGTGAATAATTTTAAAATCTTAGTTCAAACGGCTGCAAAACCTGTTTGCCCAGCACGGGGATCTTGAGTTCTATAAGATAAAGCCATAAACATGTTTGTCTGAGTCTTCTATCAAAAGTTACAGCGATTTATATGAAGTTGTTCAAAAACGCTTTATTTCGCCAAGACAATGCGTTTCTCACTGTTACATGCATTTGAATGGGAAACTCGCCTGAAACAAAGTATAGGTTTTCATTATGTGAATAATTTTAAAATCTTAGCTCAAACGGCTGCAAAACCTGTTCTGTTTGCCCAGCACGGGGATATTGAGTTCTATAAGATAAAGCCATAAACATGTTTGTCTGAGTCTTCTATCAAAAGTTACAGCGATTTATATGAAGTTGTTCAAAAACGCTTTATTTCGCCAAGACAATGCGTTTCTCACTGTTACATGCATTTGAATGGGAAACTCGCCTGAAACAAAGTATAGGTTTTCATTATGTGAAGAATTTTAAAATCTTAGTTCAAACGGCTGCAAAACCTGTTTGCCCAGCACGGGGATCTTGAGTTCTATAAGATAAAGCCATAAACATGTTTGTCTGAGTCTTCTATCAAAAGTTACAGCGATTTATATGAAGTTGTTCAAAAACGCTTTATTTTGCCAAGACAATGCGTTTCTCACTGTTACATGCATTTGAATGGGAAACTCGCCTGAAACAAAGTATAGGTTTTCATTATGTGAATAATTTTAAAATCTTAGTTCAAACGGCTGCAAAACCTGTTTGCCCAGCACGGGGATCTTGAGTTCTATAAGATATAAGATAAAGCCATAAACATGTTTGTCTGAGTCTTCTATCAAAAGTTACAGCGATTTATATGAAGTTGTTCAAAAACGCTTTATTTCGCCACGACAATGCGTTTCTCACTGTTACATGCATTTGAATGGGAAACTCGCCTGAAACAAAGTATAGGTTTTCATTATGTGAATAATTTTAAAATCTTAGCTCAAACGGCTGCAAAACCTGTTCTGTTTGCCCAGCACGGGGATATTGAGTTCTATAAGATAAAGCCATAAACATGTTTGTCTGAGTCTTCTATCAAAAGTTACAGCGATTTATATGAAGTTGTTCAAAAACGCTTTATTTCGCCAAGACAATGCGTTTCTCACTGTTACATGCATTTGAATGGGAAACTCGCCTGAAACAAAGTATAGGTTTTCATTATGTGAATAATTTTAAAATCTTAGCTCAAACGGCTGCAAAACCTGTTTGCCCAGCACGGGGATATTGAGTTCTATAAGATAAAGCCATAAACATGTTTGTCTGAGTCTTCTATCAAAAGTTACAGCGATTTATATGAAGTTGTTCAAAAACGCTTTATTTTGCCAAGACAATGCGTTTCTCACTGTTACATGCATTTGAATGGGAAACTCGCCTGAAACAAAGTATAGGTTTTCATTATGTGAATAATTTTAAAATCTTAGCTCAAACGGCTGCAAAACCTGTTTGCCCAGCACGGGGATCTTGAGTTCTATAAGATAAAGCCATAAACATGTTTGTCTGAGTCTTCTATCAAAAGTTACAGCGATTTATATGAAGTTGTTCAAAAACGCTTTATTTCGCCAAGACAATGCGTTTCTCACTGTTACATGCATTTGAATGGGAAACTCGCCTGAAACAAAGTATAGGTTTTCATTATGTGAATAATTTTAAAATCTTAGCTCAAACGGCTGCAAAACCTGTTTGCCCAGCACGGGGATATTGAGTTCTATAAGATAAAGCCATAAACATGTTTGTCTGAGTCTTCTATCAAAAGTTACAGCGATTTATATGAAGTTGTTCAAAAACGCTTTATTTTGCCAAGACAATGCGTTTCTCACTGTTACATGCATTTGAATGGGAAACTCGCCTGAAACAAAGTATAGGTTTTCATTATGTGAATAATTTTAAAATCTTAGCTCAAACGGCTGCAAAACCTGTTTGCCCAGCACGGGGATCTTGAGTTCTATAAGATAAAGCCATAAACATGTTTGTCTGAGTCTTCTATCAAAAGTTACAGCGATTTATATGAAGTTGTTCAAAAACGCTTTATTTTGCCAAGACAATGCGATTCTCACTGTTACATGCATTTGAATGGGAAACTCGCCTGAAACAAAGTATAGGTTTTCATTATGTGAATAATTTTAAAATCTTAGCTCAAACGGCTGCAAAACCTGTTTGCCCAGCACGGGGATCTTGAGTTCTATAAGATAAAGCCATAAACATGTTTGTCTGAGTCTTCTATCAAAAGTTACAGCGATTTATATGAAGTTGTTCAAAAACGCTTTATTTCGCCAAGACAATGCGTTTCTCACTGTTACATGCATTTGAATGGGAAACTCGCCTGAAACAAAGTATAGGTTTTCATTATGTGAATAATTTTAAAATCTTAGCTCAAACGGCTGCAAAACCTGTTTGCCCAGCACGGGGATCTTGAGTTCTATAAGATATAAGATAAAGCCATAAACATGTTTGTCTGAGTCTTCTATCAAAAGTTACAGCGATTTATATGAAGTTGTTCAAAAACGCTTTATTTCGCCAAGACAATGCGTTTCTCACTGTTACATGCATTTGAATGGGAAACTCGCCTGAAACAAAGTATAGGTTTTCATTATGTGAATAATTTTAAAATCTTAGCTCAAACGGCTGCAAAACCTGTTCTGTTTGCCCAGCACGGGGATATTGAGTTCTATAAGATAAAGCCATAAACATGTTTGTCTGAGTCTTCTATCAAAAGTTACAGCGATTTATATGAAGTTGTTCAAAAACGCTTTATTTTGCCAAGACAATGCGTTTCTCACTGTTACATGCATTTGAATGGGAAACTCGCCTGAAACAAAGTATAGGTTTTCATTATGTGAATAATTTTAAAATCTTAGTTCAAACGGCTGCAAAACCTGTTTGCCCAGCACGGGGATCTTGAGTTCTATAAGATATAAGATAAAGCCATAAACATGTTTGTCTGAGTCTTCTATCAAAAGTTACAGCGATTTATATGAAGTTGTTCAAAAACGCTTTATTTCGCCACGACAATGCGTTTCTCACTGTTACATGCATTTGAATGGGAAACTCGCCTGAAACAAAGTATAGGTTTTCATTATGTGAATAATTTTAAAATCTTAGCTCAAACGGCTGCAAAACCTGTTCTGTTTGCCCAGCACGGGGATATTGAGTTCTATAAGATAAAGCCATAAACATGTTTGTCTGAGTCTTCTATCAAAAGTTACAGCGATTTATATGAAGTTGTTCAAAAACGCTTTATTTCGCCAAGACAATGCGTTTCTCACTGTTACATGCATTTGAATGGGAAACTCGCCTGAAACAAAGTATAGGTTTTCATTATGTGAATAATTTTAAAATCTTAGTTCAAACGGCTGCAAAACCTGTTTGCCCAGCACGGGGATCTTGAGTTCTATAAGATATAAGATAAAGCCATAAACATGTTTGTCTGAGTCTTCTATCAAAAGTTACAGCGATTTATATGAAGTTGTTCAAAAACGCTTTATTTCGCCACGACAATGCGTTTCTCACTGTTACATGCATTTGAATGGGAAACTCGCCTGAAACAAAGTATAGGTTTTCATTATGTGAATAATTTTAAAATCTTAGCTCAAACGGCTGCAAAACCTGTTCTGTTTGCCCAGCACGGGGATATTGAGTTCTATAAGATAAAGCCATAAACATGTTTGTCTGAGTCTTCTATCAAAAGTTACAGCGATTTATATGAAGTTGTTCAAAAACGCTTTATTTTGCCAAGACAATGCGTTTCTCACTGTTACATGCATTTGAATGGGAAACTCGCCTGAAACAAAGTATAGGTTTTCATTATGTGAATAATTTTAAAATCTTAGTTCAAACGGCTGCAAAACCTGTTTGCCCAGCACGGGGATCTTGAGTTCTATAAGATATAAGATAAAGCCATAAACATGTTTGTCTGAGTCTTCTATCAAAAGTTACAGCGATTTATATGAAGTTGTTCAAAAACGCTTTATTTCGCCACGACAATGCGTTTCTCACTGTTACATGCATTTGAATGGGAAACTCGCCTGAAACAAAGTATAGGTTTTCATTATGTGAATAATTTTAAAATCTTAGCTCAAACGGCTGCAAAACCTGTTCTGTTTGCCCAGCACGGGGATATTGAGTTCTATAAGATAAAGCCATAAACATGTTTGTCTGAGTCTTCTATCAAAAGTTACAGCGATTTATATGAAGTTGTTCAAAAACGCTTTATTTTGCCAAGACAATGCGTTTCTCACTGTTACATGCATTTGAATGGGAAACTCGCCTGAAACAAAGTATAGGTTTTCATTATGTGAATAATTTTAAAATCTTAGCTCAAACGGCTGCAAAACCTGTTTGCCCAGCACGGGGATCTTGAGTTCTATAAGATATAAGATAAAGCCATAAACATGTTTGTCTGAGTCTTCTATCAAAAGTTACAGCGATTTATATGAAGTTGTTCAAAAACGCTTTATTTCGCCACGACAATGCGTTTCTCACTGTTACATGCATTTGAATGGGAAACTCGCCTGAAACAAAGTATAGGTTTTCATTATGTGAATAATTTTAAAATCTTAGCTCAAACGGCTGCAAAACCTGTTCTGTTTGCCCAGCACGGGGATATTGAGTTCTATAAGATAAAGCCATAAACATGTTTGTCTGAGTCTTCTATCAAAAGTTACAGCGATTTATATGAAGTTGTTCAAAAACGCTTTATTTCGCCAAGACAATGCGTTTCTCACTGTTACATGCATTTGAATGGGAAACTCGCCTGAAACAAAGTATAGGTTTTCATTATGTGAATAATTTTAAAATCTTAGTTCAAACGGCTGCAAAACCTGTTTGCCCAGCACGGGGATCTTGAGTTCTATAAGATATAAGATAAAGCCATAAACATGTTTGTCTGAGTCTTCTATCAAAAGTTACAGCGATTTATATGAAGTTGTTCAAAAACGCTTTATTTCGCCACGACAATGCGTTTCTCACTGTTACATGCATTTGAATGGGAAACTCGCCTGAAACAAAGTATAGGTTTTCATTATGTGAATAATTTTAAAATCTTAGCTCAAACGGCTGCAAAACCTGTTCTGTTTGCCCAGCACGGGGATATTGAGTTCTATAAGATAAAGCCATAAACATGTTTGTCTGAGTCTTCTATCAAAAGTTACAGCGATTTATATGAAGTTGTTCAAAAACGCTTTATTTCGCCAAGACAATGCGTTTCTCACTGTTACATGCATTTGAATGGGAAACTCGCCTGAAACAAAGTATAGGTTTTCATTATGTGAATAATTTTAAAATCTTAGCTCAAACGGCTGCAAAACCTGTTTGCCCAGCACGGGGATCTTGAGTTCTATAAGATAAAGCCATAAACATGTTTGTCTGAGTCTTCTATCAAAAGTTACAGCGATTTATATGAAGTTGTTCAAAAACGCTTTATTTCGCCAAGACAATGCGTTTCTCACTGTTACATGCATTTGAATGGGAAACTCGCCTGAAACAAAGTATAGGTTTTCATTATGTGAATAATTTTAAAATCTTAGTTCAAACGGCTGCAAAACCTGTTTGCCCAGCACGGGGATCTTGAGTTCTATAAGATATAAGATAAAGCCATAAACATGTTTGTCTGAGTCTTCTATCAAAAGTTACAGCGATTTATATGAAGTTGTTCAAAAACGCTTTATTTCGCCACGACAATGCGTTTCTCACTGTTACATGCATTTGAATGGGAAACTCGCCTGAAACAAAGTATAGGTTTTCATTATGTGAATAATTTTAAAATCTTAGCTCAAACGGCTGCAAAACCTGTTCTGTTTGCCCAGCACGGGGATATTGAGTTCTATAAGATAAAGCCATAAACATGTTTGTCTGAGTCTTCTATCAAAAGTTACAGCGATTTATATGAAGTTGTTCAAAAACGCTTTATTTCGCCAAGACAATGCGTTTCTCACTGTTACATGCATTTGAATGGGAAACTCGCCTGAAACAAAGTATAGGTTTTCATTATGTGAATAATTTTAAAATCTTAGCTCAAACGGCTGCAAAACCTGTTCTGTTTGCCCAGCACGGGGATATTGAGTTCTATAAGATAAAGCCATAAACATGTTTGTCTGAGTCTTCTATCAAAAGTTACAGCGATTTATATGAAGTTGTTCAAAAACGCTTTATTTCGCCAAGACAATGCGTTTCTCACTGTTACATGCATTTGAATGGGAAACTCGCCTGAAACAAAGTATAGGTTTTCATTATGTGAATAATTTTAAAATCTTAGCTCAAACGGCTGCAAAACCTGTTTGCCCAGCACGGGGATCTTGAGTTCTATAAGATAAAGCCATAAACATGTTTGTCTGAGTCTTCTATCAAAAGTTACAGCGATTTATATGAAGTTGTTCAAAAACGCTTTATTTCGCCAAGACAATGCGTTTCTCACTGTTACATGCATTTGAATGGGAAACTCGCCTGAAACAAAGTATAGGTTTTCATTATGTGAATAATTTTAAAATCTTAGTTCAAACGGCTGCAAAACCTGTTTGCCCAGCACGGGGATCTTGAGTTCTATAAGATATAAGATAAAGCCATAAACATGTTTGTCTGAGTCTTCTATCAAAAGTTACAGCGATTTATATGAAGTTGTTCAAAAACGCTTTATTTCGCCACGACAATGCGTTTCTCACTGTTACATGCATTTGAATGGGAAACTCGCCTGAAACAAAGTATAGGTTTTCATTATGTGAATAATTTTAAAATCTTAGCTCAAACGGCTGCAAAACCTGTTCTGTTTGCCCAGCACGGGGATATTGAGTTCTATAAGATAAAGCCATAAACATGTTTGTCTGAGTCTTCTATCAAAAGTTACAGCGATTTATATGAAGTTGTTCAAAAACGCTTTATTTCGCCAAGACAATGCGTTTCTCACTGTTACATGCATTTGAATGGGAAACTCGCCTGAAACAAAGTATAGGTTTTCATTATGTGAATAATTTTAAAATCTTAGCTCAAACGGCTGCAAAACCTGTTTGCCCAGCACGGGGATATTGAGTTCTATAAGATAAAGCCATAAACATGTTTGTCTGAGTCTTCTATCAAAAGTTACAGCGATTTATATGAAGTTGTTCAAAAACGCTTTATTTTGCCAAGACAATGCGTTTCTCACTGTTACATGCATTTGAATGGGAAACTCGCCTGAAACAAAGTATAGGTTTTCATTATGTGAATAATTTTAAAATCTTAGCTCAAACGGCTGCAAAACCTGTTTGCCCAGCACGGGGATCTTGAGTTCTATAAGATAAAGCCATAAACATGTTTGTCTGAGTCTTCTATCAAAAGTTACAGCGATTTATATGAAGTTGTTCAAAAACGCTTTATTTCGCCAAGACAATGCGTTTCTCACTGTTACATGCATTTGAATGGGAAACTCGCCTGAAACAAAGTATAGGTTTTCATTATGTGAAGAATTTTAAAATCTTAGTTCAAACGGCTGCAAAACCTGTTTGCCCAGCACGGGGATCTTGAGTTCTATAAGATAAAGCCATAAACATGTTTGTCTGAGTCTTCTATCAAAAGTTACAGCGATTTATATGAAGTTGTTCAAAAACGCTTTATTTCGCCAAGACAATGCGTTTCTCACTGTTACATGCATTTGAATGGGAAACTCGCCTGAAACAAAGTATAGGTTTTCATTATGTGAATAATTTTAAAATCTTAGTTCAAACGGCTGCAAAACCTGTTTGCCCAGCACGGGGATCTTGAGTTCTATAAGATATAAGATAAAGCCATAAACATGTTTGTCTGAGTCTTCTATCAAAAGTTACAGCGATTTATATGAAGTTGTTCAAAAACGCTTTATTTCGCCACGACAATGCGTTTCTCACTGTTACATGCATTTGAATGGGAAACTCGCCTGAAACAAAGTATAGGTTTTCATTATGTGAATAATTTTAAAATCTTAGCTCAAACGGCTGCAAAACCTGTTCTGTTTGCCCAGCACGGGGATATTGAGTTCTATAAGATAAAGCCATAAACATGTTTGTCTGAGTCTTCTATCAAAAGTTACAGCGATTTATATGAAGTTGTTCAAAAACGCTTTATTTTGCCAAGACAATGCGTTTCTCACTGTTACATGCATTTGAATGGGAAACTCGCCTGAAACAAAGTATAGGTTTTCATTATGTGAATAATTTTAAAATCTTAGTTCAAACGGCTGCAAAACCTGTTTGCCCAGCACGGGGATCTTGAGTTCTATAAGATATAAGATAAAGCCATAAACATGTTTGTCTGAGTCTTCTATCAAAAGTTACAGCGATTTATATGAAGTTGTTCAAAAACGCTTTATTTCGCCACGACAATGCGTTTCTCACTGTTACATGCATTTGAATGGGAAACTCGCCTGAAACAAAGTATAGGTTTTCATTATGTGAATAATTTTAAAATCTTAGCTCAAACGGCTGCAAAACCTGTTTGCCCAGCACGGGGATATTGAGTTCTATAAGATAAAGCCATAAACATGTTTGTCTGAGTCTTCTATCAAAAGTTACAGCGATTTATATGAAGTTGTTCAAAAACGCTTTATTTTGCCAAGACAATGCGTTTCTCACTGTTACATGCATTTGAATGGGAAACTCGCCTGAAACAAAGTATAGGTTTTCATTATGTGAATAATTTTAAAATCTTAGCTCAAACGGCTGCAAAACCTGTTTGCCCAGCACGGGGATCTTGAGTTCTATAAGATAAAGCCATAAACATGTTTGTCTGAGTCTTCTATCAAAAGTTACAGCGATTTATATGAAGTTGTTCAAAAACGCTTTATTTTGCCAAGACAATGCGTTTCTCACTGTTACATGCATTTGAATGGGAAACTCGCCTGAAACAAAGTATAGGTTTTCATTATGTGAATAATTTTAAAATCTTAGTTCAAACGGCTGCAAAACCTGTTTGCCCAGCACGGGGATCTTGAGTTCTATAAGATATAAGATAAAGCCATAAACATGTTTGTCTGAGTCTTCTATCAAAAGTTACAGCGATTTATATGAAGTTGTTCAAAAACGCTTTATTTCGCCACGACAATGCGTTTCTCACTGTTACATGCATTTGAATGGGAAACTCGCCTGAAACAAAGTATAGGTTTTCATTATGTGAATAATTTTAAAATCTTAGCTCAAACGGCTGCAAAACCTGTTTGCCCAGCACGGGGATATTGAGTTCTATAAGATAAAGCCATAAACATGTTTGTCTGAGTCTTCTATCAAAAGTTACAGCGATTTATATGAAGTTGTTCAAAAACGCTTTATTTTGCCAAGACAATGCGTTTCTCACTGTTACATGCATTTGAATGGGAAACTCGCCTGAAACAAAGTATAGGTTTTCATTATGTGAATAATTTTAAAATCTTAGCTCAAACGGCTGCAAAACCTGTTTGCCCAGCACGGGGATCTTGAGTTCTATAAGATAAAGCCATAAACATGTTTGTCTGAGTCTTCTATCAAAAGTTACAGCGATTTATATGAAGTTGTTCAAAAACGCTTTATTTCGCCAAGACAATGCGTTTCTCACTGTTACATGCATTTGAATGGGAAACTCGCCTGAAACAAAGTATAGGTTTTCATTATGTGAAGAATTTTAAAATCTTAGTTCAAACGGCTGCAAAACCTGTTTGCCCAGCACGGGGATCTTGAGTTCTATAAGATAAAGCCATAAACATGTTTGTCTGAGTCTTCTATCAAAAGTTACAGCGATTTATATGAAGTTGTTCAAAAACGCTTTATTTCGCCAAGACAATGCGTTTCTCACTGTTACATGCATTTGAATGGGAAACTCGCCTGAAACAAAGTATAGGTTTTCATTATGTGAATAATTTTAAAATCTTAGTTCAAACGGCTGCAAAACCTGTTTGCCCAGCACGGGGATCTTGAGTTCTATAAGATATAAGATAAAGCCATAAACATGTTTGTCTGAGTCTTCTATCAAAAGTTACAGCGATTTATATGAAGTTGTTCAAAAACGCTTTATTTCGCCACGACAATGCGTTTCTCACTGTTACATGCATTTGAATGGGAAACTCGCCTGAAACAAAGTATAGGTTTTCATTATGTGAATAATTTTAAAATCTTAGCTCAAACGGCTGCAAAACCTGTTCTGTTTGCCCAGCACGGGGATATTGAGTTCTATAAGATAAAGCCATAAACATGTTTGTCTGAGTCTTCTATCAAAAGTTACAGCGATTTATATGAAGTTGTTCAAAAACGCTTTATTTTGCCAAGACAATGCGTTTCTCACTGTTACATGCATTTGAATGGGAAACTCGCCTGAAACAAAGTATAGGTTTTCATTATGTGAATAATTTTAAAATCTTAGTTCAAACGGCTGCAAAACCTGTTTGCCCAGCACGGGGATCTTGAGTTCTATAAGATATAAGATAAAGCCATAAACATGTTTGTCTGAGTCTTCTATCAAAAGTTACAGCGATTTATATGAAGTTGTTCAAAAACGCTTTATTTCGCCACGACAATGCGTTTCTCACTGTTACATGCATTTGAATGGGAAACTCGCCTGAAACAAAGTATAGGTTTTCATTATGTGAATAATTTTAAAATCTTAGCTCAAACGGCTGCAAAACCTGTTTGCCCAGCACGGGGATATTGAGTTCTATAAGATAAAGCCATAAACATGTTTGTCTGAGTCTTCTATCAAAAGTTACAGCGATTTATATGAAGTTGTTCAAAAACGCTTTATTTCGCCAAGACAATGCGTTTCTCACTGTTACATGCATTTGAATGGGAAACTCGCCTGAAACAAAGTATAGGTTTTCATTATGTGAATAATTTTAAAATCTTAGCTCAAACGGCTGCAAAACCTGTTTGCCCAGCACGGGGATCTTGAGTTCTATAAGATAAAGCCATAAACATGTTTGTCTGAGTCTTCTATCAAAAGTTACAGCGATTTATATGAAGTTGTTCAAAAACGCTTTATTTCGCCAAGACAATGCGTTTCTCACTGTTACATGCATTTGAATGGGAAACTCGCCTGAAACAAAGTATAGGTTTTCATTATGTGAAGAATTTTAAAATCTTAGTTCAAACGGCTGCAAAACCTGTTTGCCCAGCACGGGGATCTTGAGTTCTATAAGATAAAGCCATAAACATGTTTGTCTGAGTCTTCTATCAAAAGTTACAGCGATTTATATGAAGTTGTTCAAAAACGCTTTATTTCGCCAAGACAATGCGTTTCTCACTGTTACATGCATTTGAATGGGAAACTCGCCTGAAACAAAGTATAGGTTTTCATTATGTGAATAATTTTAAAATCTTAGTTCAAACGGCTGCAAAACCTGTTTGCCCAGCACGGGGATCTTGAGTTCTATAAGATATAAGATAAAGCCATAAACATGTTTGTCTGAGTCTTCTATCAAAAGTTACAGCGATTTATATGAAGTTGTTCAAAAACGCTTTATTTCGCCACGACAATGCGTTTCTCACTGTTACATGCATTTGAATGGGAAACTCGCCTGAAACAAAGTATAGGTTTTCATTATGTGAATAATTTTAAAATCTTAGCTCAAACGGCTGCAAAACCTGTTCTGTTTGCCCAGCACGGGGATATTGAGTTCTATAAGATAAAGCCATAAACATGTTTGTCTGAGTCTTCTATCAAAAGTTACAGCGATTTATATGAAGTTGTTCAAAAACGCTTTATTTCGCCAAGACAATGCGTTTCTCACTGTTACATGCATTTGAATGGGAAACTCGCCTGAAACAAAGTATAGGTTTTCATTATGTGAATAATTTTAAAATCTTAGTTCAAACGGCTGCAAAACCTGTTTGCCCAGCACGGGGATCTTGAGTTCTATAAGATATAAGATAAAGCCATAAACATGTTTGTCTGAGTCTTCTATCAAAAGTTACAGCGATTTATATGAAGTTGTTCAAAAACGCTTTATTTCGCCACGACAATGCGTTTCTCACTGTTACATGCATTTGAATGGGAAACTCGCCTGAAACAAAGTATAGGTTTTCATTATGTGAATAATTTTAAAATCTTAGCTCAAACGGCTGCAAAACCTGTTCTGTTTGCCCAGCACGGGGATATTGAGTTCTATAAGATAAAGCCATAAACATGTTTGTCTGAGTCTTCTATCAAAAGTTACAGCGATTTATATGAAGTTGTTCAAAAACGCTTTATTTCGCCAAGACAATGCGTTTCTCACTGTTACATGCATTTGAATGGGAAACTCGCCTGAAACAAAGTATAGGTTTTCATTATGTGAATAATTTTAAAATCTTAGCTCAAACGGCTGCAAAACCTGTTTGCCCAGCACGGGGATCTTGAGTTCTATAAGATAAAGCCATAAACATGTTTGTCTGAGTCTTCTATCAAAAGTTACAGCGATTTATATGAAGTTGTTCAAAAACGCTTTATTTCGCCAAGACAATGCGTTTCTCACTGTTACATGCATTTGAATGGGAAACTCGCCTGAAACAAAGTATAGGTTTTCATTATGTGAATAATTTTAAAATCTTAGTTCAAACGGCTGCAAAACCTGTTTGCCCAGCACGGGGATCTTGAGTTCTATAAGATAAAGCCATAAACATGTTTGTCTGAGTCTTCTATCAAAAGTTACAGCGATTTATATGAAGTTGTTCAAAAACGCTTTATTTCGCCAAGACAATGCGTTTCTCACTGTTACATGCATTTGAATGGGAAACTCGCCTGAAACAAAGTATAGGTTTTCATTATGTGAATAATTTTAAAATCTTAGCTCAAACGGCTGCAAAACCTGTTCTGTTTGCCCAGCACGGGGATATTGAGTTCTATAAGATATAAGATAAAGCCATAAACATGTTTGTCTGAGTCTTCTATCAAAAGTTACAGCGATTTATATGAAGTTGTTCAAAAACGCTTTATTTCGCCACGACAATGCGTTTCTCACTGTTACATGCATTTGAATGGGAAACTCGCCTGAAACAAAGTATAGGTTTTCATTATGTGAATAATTTTAAAATCTTAGCTCAAACGGCTGCAAAACCTGTTCTGTTTGCCCAGCACGGGGATCTTGAGTTCTATAAGATAAAGCCATAAACATGTTTGTCTGAGTCTTCTATCAAAAGTTACAGCGATTTATATGAAGTTGTTCAAAAACGCTTTATTTCGCCAAGACAATGCGTTTCTCACTGTTACATGCATTTGAATGGGAAACTCGCCTGAAACAAAGTATAGGTTTTCATTATGTGAATAATTTTAAAATCTTAGCTCAAACGGCTGCAAAACCTGTTTGCCCAGCACGGGGATATTGAGTTCTATAAGATAAAGCCATAAACATGTTTGTCTGAGTCTTCTATCAAAAGTTACAGCGATTTATATGAAGTTGTTCAAAAACGCTTTATTTTGCCAAGACAATGCGTTTCTCACTGTTACATGCATTTGAATGGGAAACTCGCCTGAAACAAAGTATAGGTTTTCATTATGTGAATAATTTTAAAATCTTAGCTCAAACGGCTGCAAAACCTGTTTGCCCAGCACGGGGATCTTGAGTTCTATAAGATAAAGCCATAAACATGTTTGTCTGAGTCTTCTATTAAAAGTTACAGCGATTTATATGAAGTTGTTCAAAAACGCTTTATTTCGCCAAGACAATGCGTTTCTCACTGTTACATGCATTTGAATGGGAAACTCGCCTGAAACAAAGTATAGGTTTTCATTATGTGAATAATTTTAAAATCTTAGTTCAAACGGCTGCAAAACCTGTTTGCCCAGCACGGGGATCTTGAGTTCTATAAGATAAAGCCATAAACATGTTTGTCTGAGTCTTCTATCAAAAGTTACAGCGATTTATATGAAGTTGTTCAAAAACGCTTTATTTTGCCAAGACAATGCGTTTCTCACTGTTACATGCATTTGAATGGGAAACTCGCCTGAAACAAAGTATAGGTTTTCATTATGTGAATAATTTTAAAATCTTAGCTCAAACGGCTGCAAAACCTGTTTGCCCAGCACGGGGATATTGAGTTCTATAAGTTATAAGATAAAGCCATAAACATGTTTGTCTGAGTCTTCTATCAAAAGTTACAGCGATTTATATGAAGTTGTTCAAAAACGCTTTATTTTGCCAAGACAATGCGTTTCTCACTGTTACATGCATTTGAATGGGAAACTCGCCTGAAACAAAGTATAGGTTTTCATTATGTGAATAATTTTAAAATCTTAGTTCAAACGGCTGCAAAACCTGTTTGCCCAGCACGGGGATCTTGAGTTCTATAAGATATAAGATAAAGCCATAAACATGTTTGTCTGAGTCTTCTATCAAAAGTTACAGCGATTTATATGAAGTTGTTCTAAAACGCTTTATTTCGCCAAGACAATGCGTTTCTCACTGTTACATGCATTTGAATGGGAAACTCGCCTGAAACAAAGTATAGGTTTTCATTATGTGAATAATTTTAAAATCTTAGTTCAAACGGCTGCAAAACCTGTTTGCCCAGCACGGGGATCTTGAGTTCTATAAGATAAAGCCATAAACATGTTTGTCTGAGTCTTCTATCAAAAGTTACAGCGATTTATATGAAGTTGTTCAAAAACGCTTTATTTTGCCAAGACAATGCGTTTCTCACTGTTACATGCATTTGAATGGGAAACTCGCCTGAAACAAAGTATAGGTTTTCATTATGTGAATAATTTTAAAATCTTAGCTCAAACGGCTGCAAAACCTGTTTGCCCAGCACGGGGATATTGAGTTCTATAAGATAAAGCCATAAACATGTTTGTCTGAGTCTTCTATCAAAAGTTACAGCGATTTATATGAAGTTGTTCAAAAACGCTTTATTTTGCCAAGACAATGCGTTTCTCACTGTTACATGCATTTGAATGGGAAACTCGCCTGAAACAAAGTATAGGTTTTCATTATGTGAAGAATTTTAAAATCTTAGTTCAAACGGCTGCAAAACCTGTTTGCCCAGCACGGGGATCTTGAGTTCTATAAGATAAAGCCATAAACATGTTTGTCTGAGTCTTCTATCAAAAGTTACAGCGATTTATATGAAGTTGTTCAAAAACGCTTTATTTTGCCAAGACAATGCGTTTCTCACTGTTACATGCATTTGAATGGGAAACTCGCCTGAAACAAAGTATAGGTTTTCATTATGTGAATAATTTTAAAATCTTAGTTCAAACGGCTGCAAAACCTGTTTGCCCAGCACGGGGATATTGAGTTCTATAAGATAAAGCCATAAACATGTTTGTCTGAGTCTTCTATCAAAAGTTACAGCGATTTATATGAAGTTGTTCAAAAACGCTTTATTTTGCCAAGACAATGCGTTTCTCACTGTTACATGCATTTGAATGGGAAACTCGCCTGAAACAAAGTATAGGTTTTCATTATGTGAATAATTTTAAAATCTTAGCTCAAACGGCTGCAAAACCTGTTTGCCCAGCACGGGGATATTGAGTTCTATAAGATAAAGCCATAAACATGTTTGTCTGAGTCTTCTATCAAAAGTTACAGCGATTTATATGAAGTTGTTCAAAAACGCTTTATTTCGCCAAGACAATGCGTTTCTCACTGTTACATGCATTTGAATGGGAAACTCGCCTGAAACAAAGTATAGGTTTTCATTATGTGAATAATTTTAAAATCTTAGCTCAAACGGCTGCAAAACCTGTTTGCCCAGCACGGGGATATTGAGTTCTATAAGATAAAGCCATAAACATGTTTGTCTGAGTCTTCTATCAAAAGTTACAGCGATTTATATGAAGTTGTTCTAAAACGCTTTATTTCGCCAAGACAATGCGTTTCTCACTGTTACATGCATTTGAATGGGAAACTCGCCTGAAACAAAGTATAGGTTTTCATTATGTGAATAATTTTAAAATCTTAGCTCAAACGGCTGCAAAACCTGTTTGCCCAGCACGGGGATATTGAGTTCTATAAGATAAAGCCATAAACATGTTTGTCTGAGTCTTCTATCAAAAGTTACAGCGATTTATATGAAGTTGTTCAAAAACGCTTTATTTTGCCAAGACAATGCGTTTCTCACTGTTACATGCATTTGAATGGGAAACTCGCCTGAAACAAAGTATAGGTTTTCATTATGTGAATAATTTTAAAATCTTAGTTCAAACGGCTGCAAAACCTGTTTGCCCAGCACGGGGATATTGAGTTCTATAAGATAAAGCCATAAACATGTTTGTCTGAGTCTTCTATCAAAAGTTACAGCGATTTATATGAAGTTGTTCAAAAACGCTTTATTTTGCCAAGACAATGCGTTTCTCACTGTTACATGCATTTGAATGGGAAACTCGCCTGAAACAAAGTATAGGTTTTCATTATGTGAATAATTTTAAAATCTTAGCTCAAACGGCTGCAAAACCTGTTTGCCCAGCACGGGGATATTGAGTTCTATAAGATAAAGCCATAAACATGTTTGTCTGAGTCTTCTATCAAAAGTTACAGCGATTTATATGAAGTTGTTCAAAAACGCTTTATTTCGCCAAGACAATGCGTTTCTCACTGTTACATGCATTTGAATGGGAAACTCGCCTGAAACAAAGTATAGGTTTTCATTATGTGAATAATTTTAAAATCTTAGCTCAAACGGCTGCAAAACCTGTTTGCCCAGCACGGGGATATTGAGTTCTATAAGATAAAGCCATAAACATGTTTGTCTGAGTCTTCTATCAAAAGTTACAGCGATTTATATGAAGTTGTTCTAAAACGCTTTATTTCGCCAAGACAATGCGTTTCTCACTGTTACATGCATTTGAATGGGAAACTCGCCTGAAACAAAGTATAGGTTTTCATTATGTGAATAATTTTAAAATCTTAGCTCAAACGGCTGCAAAACCTGTTTGCCCAGCACGGGGATATTGAGTTCTATAAGATAAAGCCATAAACATGTTTGTCTGAGTCTTCTATCAAAAGTTACAGCGATTTATATGAAGTTGTTCTAAAACGCTTTATTTCGCCAAGACAATGCGTTTCTCACTGTTACATGCATTTGAATGGGAAACTCGCCTGAAACAAAGTATAGGTTTTCATTATGTGAATAATTTTAAAATCTTAGCTCAAACGGCTGCAAAACCTGTTTGCCCAGCACGGGGATATTGAGTTCTATAAGATAAAGCCATAAACATGTTTGTCTGAGTCTTCTATCAAAAGTTACAGCGATTTATATGAAGTTGTTCAAAAACGCTTTATTTTGCCAAGACAATGCGTTTCTCACTGTTACACGCATTTGAATGGGAAACTCGCCTGAAACAAAGTATAGGTTTTCATTATGTGAATAATTTTAAAATCTTAGCTCAAATGGCTGCAAAACCTGTTCTGTTTGCCCAGCACGGGGATATTGAGTTCTATAAGATAAAGCCATAAACATGTTTGTCTGAGTCTTCTATCAAAAGTTACAGCGATTTATATGAAGTTGTTCAAAAACGCTTTATTTTGCCAAGACAATGCGTTTCTCACTGTTACATGCATTTGAATGGGAAACTCGCCTGAAACAAAGTATAGGTTTTCATTATGTGAATAATTTTAAAATCTTAGCTCAAACGGCTGCAAAACCTGTTTGCCCAGCACGGGGATATTGAGTTCTATAAGATAAAGCCATAAACATGTTTGTCTGAGTCTTCTATCAAAAGTTACAGCGATTTATATGAAGTTGTTCAAAAACGCTTTATTTCGCCAAGACAATGCGTTTCTCACTGTTACATGCATTTGAATGGGAAACTCGCCTGAAACAAAGTATAGGTTTTCATTATGTGAATAATTTTAAAATCTTAGCTCAAACGGCTGCAAAACCTGTTTGCCCAGCACGGGGATATTGAGTTCTATAAGATAAAGCCATAAACATGTTTGTCTGAGTCTTCTATCAAAAGTTACAGCGATTTATATGAAGTTGTTCTAAAACGCTTTATTTCGCCAAGACAATGCGTTTCTCACTGTTACATGCATTTGAATGGGAAACTCGCCTGAAACAAAGTATAGGTTTTCATTATGTGAATAATTTTAAAATCTTAGCTCAAACGGCTGCAAAACCTGTTTGCCCAGCACGGGGATATTGAGTTCTATAAGATAAAGCCATAAACATGTTTGTCTGAGTCTTCTATCAAAAGTTACAGCGATTTATATGAAGTTGTTCAAAAACGCTTTATTTTGCCAAGACAATGCGTTTCTCACTGTTACATGCATTTGAATGGGAAACTCGCCTGAAACAAAGTATAGGTTTTCATTATGTGAATAATTTTAAAATCTTAGTTCAAACGGCTGCAAAACCTGTTTGCCCAGCACGGGGATATTGAGTTCTATAAGATAAAGCCATAAACATGTTTGTCTGAGTCTTCTATCAAAAGTTACAGCGATTTATATGAAGTTGTTCAAAAACGCTTTATTTCGCCAAGACAATGCGTTTCTCACTGTTACATGCATTTGAATGGGAAACTCGCCTGAAACAAAGTATAGGTTTTCATTATGTGAATAATTTTAAAATCTTAGCTCAAACGGCTGCAAAACCTGTTTGCCCAGCACGGGGATATTGAGTTCTATAAGATAAAGCCATAAACATGTTTGTCTGAGTCTTCTATCAAAAGTTACAGCGATTTATATGAAGTTGTTCTAAAACGCTTTATTTCGCCAAGACAATGCGTTTCTCACTGTTACATGCATTTGAATGGGAAACTCGCCTGAAACAAAGTATAGGTTTTCATTATGTGAATAATTTTAAAATCTTAGCTCAAACGGCTGCAAAACCTGTTTGCCCAGCACGGGGATATTGAGTTCTATAAGATAAAGCCATAAACATGTTTGTCTGAGTCTTCTATCAAAAGTTACAGCGATTTATATGAAGTTGTTCTAAAACGCTTTATTTCGCCAAGACAATGCGTTTCTCACTGTTACATGCATTTGAATGGGAAACTCGCCTGAAACAAAGTATAGGTTTTCATTATGTGAATAATTTTAAAATCTTAGCTCAAACGGCTGCAAAACCTGTTTGCCCAGCACGGGGATATTGAGTTCTATAAGATAAAGCCATAAACATGTTTGTCTGAGTCTTCTATCAAAAGTTACAGCGATTTATATGAAGTTGTTCAAAAACGCTTTATTTCGCCAAGACAATGCGTTTCTCACTGTTACATGCATTTGAATGGGAAACTCGCCTGAAACAAAGTATAGGTTTTCATTATGTGAATAATTTTAAAATCTTAGCTCAAACGGCTGCAAAACCTGTTTGCCCAGCACGGGGATATTGAGTTCTATAAGATAAAGCCATAAACATGTTTGTCTGAGTCTTCTATCAAAAGTTACAGCGATTTATATGAAGTTGTTCAAAAACGCTTTATTTCGCCAAGACAATGCGTTTCTCACTGTTACATGCATTTGAATGGGAAACTCGCCTGAAACAAAGTATAGGTTTTCATTATGTGAATAATTTTAAAATCTTAGCTCAAACGGCTGCAAAACCTGTTTGCCCAGCACGGGGATATTGAGTTCTATAAGATAAAGCCATAAACATGTTTGTCTGAGTCTTCTATCAAAAGTTACAGCGATTTATATGAAGTTGTTCTAAAACGCTTTATTTCGCCAAGACAATGCGTTTCTCACTGTTACATGCATTTGAATGGGAAACTCGCCTGAAACAAAGTATAGGTTTTCATTATGTGAATAATTTTAAAATCTTAGTTCAAACGGCTGCAAAACCTGTTTGCCCAGCACGGGGATCTTGAGTTCTATAAGATAAAGCCATAAACATGTTTGTCTGAGTCTTCTATCAAAAGTTACAGCGATTTATATGAAGTTGTTCAAAAACGCTTTATTTTGCCAAGACAATGCGTTTCTCACTGTTACATGCATTTGAATGGGAAACTCGCCTGAAACAAAGTATAGGTTTTCATTATGTGAATAATTTTAAAATCTTAGCTCAAACGGCTGCAAAACCTGTTTGCCCAGCACGGGGATATTGAGTTCTATAAGATAAAGCCATAAACATGTTTGTCTGAGTCTTCTATCAAAAGTTACAGCGATTTATATGAAGTTGTTCAAAAACGCTTTATTTCGCCAAGACAATGCGTTTCTCACTGTTACATGCATTTGAATGGGAAACTCGCCTGAAACAAAGTATAGGTTTTCATTATGTGAATAATTTTAAAATCTTAGCTCAAACGGCTGCAAAACCTGTTTGCCCAGCACGGGGATCTTGAGTTCTATAAGATAAAGCCATAAACATGTTTGTCTGAGTCTTCTATCAAAAGTTACAGCGATTTATATGAAGTTGTTCAAAAACGCTTTATTTTGCCAAGACAATGCGTTTCTCACTGTTACATGCATTTGAATGGGAAACTCGCCTGAAACAAAGTATAGGTTTTCATTATGTGAATAATTTTAAAATCTTAGCTCAAACGGCTGCAAAACCTGTTTGCCCAGCACGGGGATATTGAGTTCTATAAGTTATAAGATAAAGCCATAAACATGTTTGTCTGAGTCTTCTATCAAAAGTTACAGCGATTTATATGAAGTTGTTCAAAAACGCTTTATTTTGCCAAGACAATGCGTTTCTCACTGTTACATGCATTTGAATGGGAAACTCGCCTGAAACAAAGTATAGGTTTTCATTATGTGAATAATTTTAAAATCTTAGTTCAAACGGCTGCAAAACCTGTTTGCCCAGCACGGGGATCTTGAGTTCTATAAGATAAAGCCATAAACATGTTTGTCTGAGTCTTCTATCAAAAGTTTCAGCGATTTATATGAAGTTGTTCAAAAACGCTTTATTTCGCCAAGACAATGCGTTTCTCACTGTTACATGCATTTGAATGGGAAACTCGCCTGAAACAAAGTATAGGTTTTCATTATGTGAATAATTTTAAAATCTTAGCTCAAACGGCTGCAAAACCTGTTTGCCCAGCACGGGGATATTGAGTTCTATAAGATAAAGCCATAAACATGTTTGTCTGAGTCTTCTATCAAAAGTTACAGCGATTTATATGAAGTTGTTCAAAAACGCTTTATTTTGCCAAGACAATGCGTTTCTCACTGTTACATGCATTTGAATGGGAAACTCGCCTGAAACAAAGTATAGGTTTTCATTATGTGAATAATTTTAAAATCTTAGCTCAAACGGCTGCAAAACCTGTTTGCCCAGCACGGGGATATTGAGTTCTATAAGATAAAGCCATAAACATGTTTGTCTGAGTCTTCTATCAAAAGTTACAGCGATTTATATGAAGTTGTTCAAAAACGCTTTATTTCGCCAAGACAATGCGTTTCTCACTGTTACATGCATTTGAATGGGAAACTCGCCTGAAACAAAGTATAGGTTTTCATTATGTGAATAATTTTAAAATCTTAGCTCAAACGGCTGCAAAACCTGTTTGCCCAGCACGGGGATATTGAGTTCTATAAGATAAAGCCATAAACATGTTTGTCTGAGTCTTCTATCAAAAGTTACAGCGATTTATATGAAGTTGTTCTAAAACGCTTTATTTCGCCAAGACAATGCGTTTCTCACTGTTACATGCATTTGAATGGGAAACTCGCCTGAAACAAAGTATAGGTTTTCATTATGTGAATAATTTTAAAATCTTAGCTCAAACGGCTGCAAAACCTGTTTGCCCAGCACGGGGATATTGAGTTCTATAAGATAAAGCCATAAACATGTTTGTCTGAGTCTTCTATCAAAAGTTACAGCGATTTATATGAAGTTGTTCTAAAACGCTTTATTTCGCCAAGACAATGCGTTTCTCACTGTTACATGCATTTGAATGGGAAACTCGCCTGAAACAAAGTATAGGTTTTCATTATGTGAATAATTTTAAAATCTTAGCTCAAACGGCTGCAAAACCTGTTTGCCCAGCACGGGGATATTGAGTTCTATAAGATAAAGCCATAAACATGTTTGTCTGAGTCTTCTATCAAAAGTTACAGCGATTTATATGAAGTTGTTCAAAAACGCTTTATTTTGCCAAGACAATGCGTTTCTCACTGTTACATGCATTTGAATGGGAAACTCGCCTGAAACAAAGTATAGGTTTTCATTATGTGAATAATTTTAAAATCTTAGCTCAAACGGCTGCAAAACCTGTTTGCCCAGCACGGGGATATTGAGTTCTATAAGATAAAGCCATAAACATGTTTGTCTGAGTCTTCTATCAAAAGTTACAGCGATTTATATGAAGTTGTTCTAAAACGCTTTATTTCGCCAAGACAATGCGTTTCTCACTGTTACATGCATTTGAATGGGAAACTCGCCTGAAACAAAGTATAGGTTTTCATTATGTGAATAATTTTAAAATCTTAGCTCAAACGGCTGCAAAACCTGTTTGCCCAGCACGGGGATATTGAGTTCTATAAGATAAAGCCATAAACATGTTTGTCTGAGTCTTCTATCAAAAGTTACAGCGATTTATATGAAGTTGTTCAAAAACGCTTTATTTTGCCAAGACAATGCGTTTCTCACTGTTACATGCATTTGAATGGGAAACTCGCCTGAAACAAAGTATAGGTTTTCATTATGTGAATAATTTTAAAATCTTAGCTCAAACGGCTGCAAAACCTGTTTGCCCAGCACGGGGATATTGAGTTCTATAAGATAAAGCCATAAACATGTTTGTCTGAGTCTTCTATCAAAAGTTACAGCGATTTATATGAAGTTGTTCAAAAACGCTTTATTTCGCCAAGACAATGCGTTTCTCACTGTTACATGCATTTGAATGGGAAACTCGCCTGAAACAAAGTATAGGTTTTCATTATGTGAATAATTTTAAAATCTTAGCTCAAACGGCTGCAAAACCTGTTTGCCCAGCACGGGGATATTGAGTTCTATAAGATAAAGCCATAAACATGTTTGTCTGAGTCTTCTATCAAAAGTTACAGCGATTTATATGAAGTTGTTCTAAAACGCTTTATTTCGCCAAGACAATGCGTTTCTCACTGTTACATGCATTTGAATGGGAAACTCGCCTGAAACAAAGTATAGGTTTTCATTATGTGAATAATTTTAAAATCTTAGCTCAAACGGCTGCAAAACCTGTTTGCCCAGCACGGGGATATTGAGTTCTATAAGATAAAGCCATAAACATGTTTGTCTGAGTCTTCTATCAAAAGTTACAGCGATTTATATGAAGTTGTTCAAAAACGCTTTATTTTGCCAAGACAATGCGTTTCTCACTGTTACATGCATTTGAATGGGAAACTCGCCTGAAACAAAGTATAGGTTTTCATTATGTGAATAATTTTAAAATCTTAGTTCAAACGGCTGCAAAACCTGTTTGCCCAGCACGGGGATATTGAGTTCTATAAGATAAAGCCATAAACATGTTTGTCTGAGTCTTCTATCAAAAGTTACAGCGATTTATATGAAGTTGTTCAAAAACGCTTTATTTTGCCAAGACAATGCGTTTCTCACTGTTACATGCATTTGAATGGGAAACTCGCCTGAAACAAAGTATAGGTTTTCATTATGTGAATAATTTTAAAATCTTAGCTCAAACGGCTGCAAAACCTGTTTGCCCAGCACGGGGATATTGAGTTCTATAAGATAAAGCCATAAACATGTTTGTCTGAGTCTTCTATCAAAAGTTACAGCGATTTATATGAAGTTGTTCAAAAACGCTTTATTTCGCCAAGACAATGCGTTTCTCACTGTTACATGCATTTGAATGGGAAACTCGCCTGAAACAAAGTATAGGTTTTCATTATGTGAATAATTTTAAAATCTTAGCTCAAACGGCTGCAAAACCTGTTTGCCCAGCACGGGGATATTGAGTTCTATAAGATAAAGCCATAAACATGTTTGTCTGAGTCTTCTATCAAAAGTTACAGCGATTTATATGAAGTTGTTCTAAAACGCTTTATTTCGCCAAGACAATGCGTTTCTCACTGTTACATGCATTTGAATGGGAAACTCGCCTGAAACAAAGTATAGGTTTTCATTATGTGAATAATTTTAAAATCTTAGCTCAAACGGCTGCAAAACCTGTTTGCCCAGCACGGGGATATTGAGTTCTATAAGATAAAGCCATAAACATGTTTGTCTGAGTCTTCTATCAAAAGTTACAGCGATTTATATGAAGTTGTTCTAAAACGCTTTATTTCGCCAAGACAATGCGTTTCTCACTGTTACATGCATTTGAATGGGAAACTCGCCTGAAACAAAGTATAGGTTTTCATTATGTGAATAATTTTAAAATCTTAGCTCAAACGGCTGCAAAACCTGTTTGCCCAGCACGGGGATATTGAGTTCTATAAGATAAAGCCATAAACATGTTTGTCTGAGTCTTCTATCAAAAGTTACAGCGATTTATATGAAGTTGTTCAAAAACGCTTTATTTTGCCAAGACAATGCGTTTCTCACTGTTACACGCATTTGAATGGGAAACTCGCCTGAAACAAAGTATAGGTTTTCATTATGTGAATAATTTTAAAATCTTAGCTCAAATGGCTGCAAAACCTGTTCTGTTTGCCCAGCACGGGGATATTGAGTTCTATAAGATAAAGCCATAAACATGTTTGTCTGAGTCTTCTATCAAAAGTTACAGCGATTTATATGAAGTTGTTCAAAAACGCTTTATTTTGCCAAGACAATGCGTTTCTCACTGTTACATGCATTTGAATGGGAAACTCGCCTGAAACAAAGTATAGGTTTTCATTATGTGAATAATTTTAAAATCTTAGCTCAAACGGCTGCAAAACCTGTTTGCCCAGCACGGGGATATTGAGTTCTATAAGATAAAGCCATAAACATGTTTGTCTGAGTCTTCTATCAAAAGTTACAGCGATTTATATGAAGTTGTTCAAAAACGCTTTATTTCGCCAAGACAATGCGTTTCTCACTGTTACATGCATTTGAATGGGAAACTCGCCTGAAACAAAGTATAGGTTTTCATTATGTGAATAATTTTAAAATCTTAGCTCAAACGGCTGCAAAACCTGTTTGCCCAGCACGGGGATATTGAGTTCTATAAGATAAAGCCATAAACATGTTTGTCTGAGTCTTCTATCAAAAGTTACAGCGATTTATATGAAGTTGTTCTAAAACGCTTTATTTCGCCAAGACAATGCGTTTCTCACTGTTACATGCATTTGAATGGGAAACTCGCCTGAAACAAAGTATAGGTTTTCATTATGTGAATAATTTTAAAATCTTAGCTCAAACGGCTGCAAAACCTGTTTGCCCAGCACGGGGATATTGAGTTCTATAAGATAAAGCCATAAACATGTTTGTCTGAGTCTTCTATCAAAAGTTACAGCGATTTATATGAAGTTGTTCAAAAACGCTTTATTTTGCCAAGACAATGCGTTTCTCACTGTTACATGCATTTGAATGGGAAACTCGCCTGAAACAAAGTATAGGTTTTCATTATGTGAATAATTTTAAAATCTTAGTTCAAACGGCTGCAAAACCTGTTTGCCCAGCACGGGGATATTGAGTTCTATAAGATAAAGCCATAAACATGTTTGTCTGAGTCTTCTATCAAAAGTTACAGCGATTTATATGAAGTTGTTCAAAAACGCTTTATTTCGCCAAGACAATGCGTTTCTCACTGTTACATGCATTTGAATGGGAAACTCGCCTGAAACAAAGTATAGGTTTTCATTATGTGAATAATTTTAAAATCTTAGCTCAAACGGCTGCAAAACCTGTTTGCCCAGCACGGGGATATTGAGTTCTATAAGATAAAGCCATAAACATGTTTGTCTGAGTCTTCTATCAAAAGTTACAGCGATTTATATGAAGTTGTTCTAAAACGCTTTATTTCGCCAAGACAATGCGTTTCTCACTGTTACATGCATTTGAATGGGAAACTCGCCTGAAACAAAGTATAGGTTTTCATTATGTGAATAATTTTAAAATCTTAGCTCAAACGGCTGCAAAACCTGTTTGCCCAGCACGGGGATATTGAGTTCTATAAGATAAAGCCATAAACATGTTTGTCTGAGTCTTCTATCAAAAGTTACAGCGATTTATATGAAGTTGTTCTAAAACGCTTTATTTCGCCAAGACAATGCGTTTCTCACTGTTACATGCATTTGAATGGGAAACTCGCCTGAAACAAAGTATAGGTTTTCATTATGTGAATAATTTTAAAATCTTAGCTCAAACGGCTGCAAAACCTGTTTGCCCAGCACGGGGATATTGAGTTCTATAAGATAAAGCCATAAACATGTTTGTCTGAGTCTTCTATCAAAAGTTACAGCGATTTATATGAAGTTGTTCAAAAACGCTTTATTTCGCCAAGACAATGCGTTTCTCACTGTTACATGCATTTGAATGGGAAACTCGCCTGAAACAAAGTATAGGTTTTCATTATGTGAATAATTTTAAAATCTTAGCTCAAACGGCTGCAAAACCTGTTTGCCCAGCACGGGGATATTGAGTTCTATAAGATAAAGCCATAAACATGTTTGTCTGAGTCTTCTATCAAAAGTTACAGCGATTTATATGAAGTTGTTCAAAAACGCTTTATTTCGCCAAGACAATGCGTTTCTCACTGTTACATGCATTTGAATGGGAAACTCGCCTGAAACAAAGTATAGGTTTTCATTATGTGAATAATTTTAAAATCTTAGCTCAAACGGCTGCAAAACCTGTTTGCCCAGCACGGGGATATTGAGTTCTATAAGATAAAGCCATAAACATGTTTGTCTGAGTCTTCTATCAAAAGTTACAGCGATTTATATGAAGTTGTTCTAAAACGCTTTATTTCGCCAAGACAATGCGTTTCTCACTGTTACATGCATTTGAATGGGAAACTCGCCTGAAACAAAGTATAGGTTTTCATTATGTGAATAATTTTAAAATCTTAGTTCAAACGGCTGCAAAACCTGTTTGCCCAGCACGGGGATCTTGAGTTCTATAAGATAAAGCCATAAACATGTTTGTCTGAGTCTTCTATCAAAAGTTACAGCGATTTATATGAAGTTGTTCAAAAACGCTTTATTTTGCCAAGACAATGCGTTTCTCACTGTTACATGCATTTGAATGGGAAACTCGCCTGAAACAAAGTATAGGTTTTCATTATGTGAATAATTTTAAAATCTTAGCTCAAACGGCTGCAAAACCTGTTTGCCCAGCACGGGGATATTGAGTTCTATAAGATAAAGCCATAAACATGTTTGTCTGAGTCTTCTATCAAAAGTTACAGCGATTTATATGAAGTTGTTCAAAAACGCTTTATTTCGCCAAGACAATGCGTTTCTCACTGTTACATGCATTTGAATGGGAAACTCGCCTGAAACAAAGTATAGGTTTTCATTATGTGAATAATTTTAAAATCTTAGCTCAAACGGCTGCAAAACCTGTTTGCCCAGCACGGGGATCTTGAGTTCTATAAGATAAAGCCATAAACATGTTTGTCTGAGTCTTCTATCAAAAGTTACAGCGATTTATATGAAGTTGTTCAAAAACGCTTTATTTTGCCAAGACAATGCGTTTCTCACTGTTACATGCATTTGAATGGGAAACTCGCCTGAAACAAAGTATAGGTTTTCATTATGTGAATAATTTTAAAATCTTAGCTCAAACGGCTGCAAAACCTGTTTGCCCAGCACGGGGATATTGAGTTCTATAAGTTATAAGATAAAGCCATAAACATGTTTGTCTGAGTCTTCTATCAAAAGTTACAGCGATTTATATGAAGTTGTTCAAAAACGCTTTATTTTGCCAAGACAATGCGTTTCTCACTGTTACATGCATTTGAATGGGAAACTCGCCTGAAACAAAGTATAGGTTTTCATTATGTGAATAATTTTAAAATCTTAGTTCAAACGGCTGCAAAACCTGTTTGCCCAGCACGGGGATCTTGAGTTCTATAAGATAAAGCCATAAACATGTTTGTCTGAGTCTTCTATCAAAAGTTTCAGCGATTTATATGAAGTTGTTCAAAAACGCTTTATTTCGCCAAGACAATGCGTTTCTCACTGTTACATGCATTTGAATGGGAAACTCGCCTGAAACAAAGTATAGGTTTTCATTATGTGAATAATTTTAAAATCTTAGCTCAAACGGCTGCAAAACCTGTTTGCCCAGCACGGGGATATTGAGTTCTATAAGATAAAGCCATAAACATGTTTGTCTGAGTCTTCTATCAAAAGTTACAGCGATTTATATGAAGTTGTTCAAAAACGCTTTATTTTGCCAAGACAATGCGTTTCTCACTGTTACATGCATTTGAATGGGAAACTCGCCTGAAACAAAGTATAGGTTTTCATTATGTGAATAATTTTAAAATCTTAGCTCAAACGGCTGCAAAACCTGTTTGCCCAGCACGGGGATATTGAGTTCTATAAGATAAAGCCATAAACATGTTTGTCTGAGTCTTCTATCAAAAGTTACAGCGATTTATATGAAGTTGTTCAAAAACGCTTTATTTCGCCAAGACAATGCGTTTCTCACTGTTACATGCATTTGAATGGGAAACTCGCCTGAAACAAAGTATAGGTTTTCATTATGTGAATAATTTTAAAATCTTAGCTCAAACGGCTGCAAAACCTGTTTGCCCAGCACGGGGATATTGAGTTCTATAAGATAAAGCCATAAACATGTTTGTCTGAGTCTTCTATCAAAAGTTACAGCGATTTATATGAAGTTGTTCTAAAACGCTTTATTTCGCCAAGACAATGCGTTTCTCACTGTTACATGCATTTGAATGGGAAACTCGCCTGAAACAAAGTATAGGTTTTCATTATGTGAATAATTTTAAAATCTTAGCTCAAACGGCTGCAAAACCTGTTTGCCCAGCACGGGGATATTGAGTTCTATAAGATAAAGCCATAAACATGTTTGTCTGAGTCTTCTATCAAAAGTTACAGCGATTTATATGAAGTTGTTCTAAAACGCTTTATTTCGCCAAGACAATGCGTTTCTCACTGTTACATGCATTTGAATGGGAAACTCGCCTGAAACAAAGTATAGGTTTTCATTATGTGAATAATTTTAAAATCTTAGCTCAAACGGCTGCAAAACCTGTTTGCCCAGCACGGGGATATTGAGTTCTATAAGATAAAGCCATAAACATGTTTGTCTGAGTCTTCTATCAAAAGTTACAGCGATTTATATGAAGTTGTTCAAAAACGCTTTATTTCGCCAAGACAATGCGTTTCTCACTGTTACATGCATTTGAATGGGAAACTCGCCTGAAACAAAGTATAGGTTTTCATTATGTGAATAATTTTAAAATCTTAGCTCAAACGGCTGCAAAACCTGTTTGCCCAGCACGGGGATATTGAGTTCTATAAGATAAAGCCATAAACATGTTTGTCTGAGTCTTCTATCAAAAGTTACAGCGATTTATATGAAGTTGTTCTAAAACGCTTTATTTCGCCAAGACAATGCGTTTCTCACTGTTACATGCATTTGAATGGGAAACTCGCCTGAAACAAAGTATAGGTTTTCATTATGTGAATAATTTTAAAATCTTAGTTCAAACGGCTGCAAAACCTGTTTGCCCAGCACGGGGATCTTGAGTTCTATAAGATAAAGCCATAAACATGTTTGTCTGAGTCTTCTATCAAAAGTTACAGCGATTTATATGAAGTTGTTCAAAAACGCTTTATTTTGCCAAGACAATGCGTTTCTCACTGTTACATGCATTTGAATGGGAAACTCGCCTGAAACAAAGTATAGGTTTTCATTATGTGAATAATTTTAAAATCTTAGCTCAAACGGCTGCAAAACCTGTTTGCCCAGCACGGGGATATTGAGTTCTATAAGATAAAGCCATAAACATGTTTGTCTGAGTCTTCTATCAAAAGTTACAGCGATTTATATGAAGTTGTTCAAAAACGCTTTATTTCGCCAAGACAATGCGTTTCTCACTGTTACATGCATTTGAATGGGAAACTCGCCTGAAACAAAGTATAGGTTTTCATTATGTGAATAATTTTAAAATCTTAGCTCAAACGGCTGCAAAACCTGTTTGCCCAGCACGGGGATCTTGAGTTCTATAAGATAAAGCCATAAACATGTTTGTCTGAGTCTTCTATCAAAAGTTACAGCGATTTATATGAAGTTGTTCAAAAACGCTTTATTTTGCCAAGACAATGCGTTTCTCACTGTTACATGCATTTGAATGGGAAACTCGCCTGAAACAAAGTATAGGTTTTCATTATGTGAATAATTTTAAAATCTTAGCTCAAACGGCTGCAAAACCTGTTTGCCCAGCACGGGGATATTGAGTTCTATAAGTTATAAGATAAAGCCATAAACATGTTTGTCTGAGTCTTCTATCAAAAGTTACAGCGATTTATATGAAGTTGTTCAAAAACGCTTTATTTTGCCAAGACAATGCGTTTCTCACTGTTACATGCATTTGAATGGGAAACTCGCCTGAAACAAAGTATAGGTTTTCATTATGTGAATAATTTTAAAATCTTAGTTCAAACGGCTGCAAAACCTGTTTGCCCAGCACGGGGATCTTGAGTTCTATAAGATAAAGCCATAAACATGTTTGTCTGAGTCTTCTATCAAAAGTTTCAGCGATTTATATGAAGTTGTTCAAAAACGCTTTATTTCGCCAAGACAATGCGTTTCTCACTGTTACATGCATTTGAATGGGAAACTCGCCTGAAACAAAGTATAGGTTTTCATTATGTGAATAATTTTAAAATCTTAGCTCAAACGGCTGCAAAACCTGTTTGCCCAGCACGGGGATATTGAGTTCTATAAGATAAAGCCATAAACATGTTTGTCTGAGTCTTCTATCAAAAGTTACAGCGATTTATATGAAGTTGTTCAAAAACGCTTTATTTTGCCAAGACAATGCGTTTCTCACTGTTACATGCATTTGAATGGGAAACTCGCCTGAAACAAAGTATAGGTTTTCATTATGTGAATAATTTTAAAATCTTAGTTCAAACGGCTGCAAAACCTGTTTGCCCAGCACGGGGATCTTGAGTTCTATAAGATAAAGCCATAAACATGTTTGTCTGAGTCTTCTATCAAAAGTTACAGCGATTTATATGAAGTTGTTCAAAAACGCTTTATTTTGCCAAGACAATGCGTTTCTCACTGTTACATGCATTTGAATGGGAAACTCGCCTGAAACAAAGTATAGGTTTTCATTATGTGAATAATTTTAAAATCTTAGCTCAAACGGCTGCAAAACCTGTTTGCCCAGCACGGGGATATTGAGTTCTATAAGTTATAAGATAAAGCCATAAACATGTTTGTCTGAGTCTTCTATCAAAAGTTACAGCGATTTATATGAAGTTGTTCAAAAACGCTTTATTTTGCCAAGACAATGCGTTTCTCACTGTTACATGCATTTGAATGGGAAACTCGCCTGAAACAAAGTATAGGTTTTCATTATGTGAATAATTTTAAAATCTTAGTTCAAACGGCTGCAAAACCTGTTTGCCCAGCACGGGGATCTTGAGTTCTATAAGATAAAGCCATAAACATGTTTGTCTGAGTCTTCTATCAAAAGTTTCAGCGATTTATATGAAGTTGTTCAAAAACGCTTTATTTCGCCAAGACAATGCGTTTCTCACTGTTACATGCATTTGAATGGGAAACTCGCCTGAAACAAAGTATAGGTTTTCATTATGTGAATAATTTTAAAATCTTAGCTCAAACGGCTGCAAAACCTGTTTGCCCAGCACGGGGATCTTGAGTTCTATAAGATAAAGCCATAAACATGTTTGTCTGAGTCTTCTATCAAAAGTTTCAGCGATTTATATGAAGTTGTTCAAAAACGCTTTATTTCGCCAAGACAATGCGTTTCTCACTGTTACATGCATTTGAATGGGAAACTCGCCTGAAACAAAGTATAGGTTTTCATTATGTGAATAATTTTAAAATCTTAGCTCAAACGGCTGCAAAACCTGTTTGCCCAGCACGGGGATATTGAGTTCTATAAGATAAAGCCATAAACATGTTTGTCTGAGTCTTCTATCAAAAGTTACAGCGATTTATATGAAGTTGTTCAAAAACGCTTTATTTTGCCAAGACAATGCGTTTCTCACTGTTACATGCATTTGAATGGGAAACTCGCCTGAAACAAAGTATAGGTTTTCATTATGTGAATAATTTTAAAATCTTAGCTCAAACGGCTGCAAAACCTGTTTGCCCAGCACGGGGATATTGAGTTCTATAAGATAAAGCCATAAACATGTTTGTCTGAGTCTTCTATCAAAAGTTACAGCGATTTATATGAAGTTGTTCAAAAACGCTTTATTTCGCCAAGACAATGCGTTTCTCACTGTTACATGCATTTGAATGGGAAACTCGCCTGAAACAAAGTATAGGTTTTCATTATGTGAATAATTTTAAAATCTTAGCTCAAACGGCTGCAAAACCTGTTTGCCCAGCACGGGGATATTGAGTTCTATAAGATAAAGCCATAAACATGTTTGTCTGAGTCTTCTATCAAAAGTTACAGCGATTTATATGAAGTTGTTCTAAAACGCTTTATTTCGCCAAGACAATGCGTTTCTCACTGTTACATGCATTTGAATGGGAAACTCGCCTGAAACAAAGTATAGGTTTTCATTATGTGAATAATTTTAAAATCTTAGCTCAAACGGCTGCAAAACCTGTTTGCCCAGCACGGGGATATTGAGTTCTATAAGATAAAGCCATAAACATGTTTGTCTGAGTCTTCTATCAAAAGTTACAGCGATTTATATGAAGTTGTTCTAAAACGCTTTATTTCGCCAAGACAATGCGTTTCTCACTGTTACATGCATTTGAATGGGAAACTCGCCTGAAACAAAGTATAGGTTTTCATTATGTGAATAATTTTAAAATCTTAGCTCAAACGGCTGCAAAACCTGTTTGCCCAGCACGGGGATATTGAGTTCTATAAGATAAAGCCATAAACATGTTTGTCTGAGTCTTCTATCAAAAGTTACAGCGATTTATATGAAGTTGTTCAAAAACGCTTTATTTCGCCAAGACAATGCGTTTCTCACTGTTACATGCATTTGAATGGGAAACTCGCCTGAAACAAAGTATAGGTTTTCATTATGTGAATAATTTTAAAATCTTAGCTCAAACGGCTGCAAAACCTGTTTGCCCAGCACGGGGATATTGAGTTCTATAAGATAAAGCCATAAACATGTTTGTCTGAGTCTTCTATCAAAAGTTACAGCGATTTATATGAAGTTGTTCTAAAACGCTTTATTTCGCCAAGACAATGCGTTTCTCACTGTTACATGCATTTGAATGGGAAACTCGCCTGAAACAAAGTATAGGTTTTCATTATGTGAATAATTTTAAAATCTTAGTTCAAACGGCTGCAAAACCTGTTTGCCCAGCACGGGGATCTTGAGTTCTATAAGATAAAGCCATAAACATGTTTGTCTGAGTCTTCTATCAAAAGTTACAGCGATTTATATGAAGTTGTTCAAAAACGCTTTATTTTGCCAAGACAATGCGTTTCTCACTGTTACATGCATTTGAATGGGAAACTCGCCTGAAACAAAGTATAGGTTTTCATTATGTGAATAATTTTAAAATCTTAGCTCAAACGGCTGCAAAACCTGTTTGCCCAGCACGGGGATATTGAGTTCTATAAGATAAAGCCATAAACATGTTTGTCTGAGTCTTCTATCAAAAGTTACAGCGATTTATATGAAGTTGTTCAAAAACGCTTTATTTCGCCAAGACAATGCGTTTCTCACTGTTACATGCATTTGAATGGGAAACTCGCCTGAAACAAAGTATAGGTTTTCATTATGTGAATAATTTTAAAATCTTAGCTCAAACGGCTGCAAAACCTGTTTGCCCAGCACGGGGATCTTGAGTTCTATAAGATAAAGCCATAAACATGTTTGTCTGAGTCTTCTATCAAAAGTTACAGCGATTTATATGAAGTTGTTCAAAAACGCTTTATTTTGCCAAGACAATGCGTTTCTCACTGTTACATGCATTTGAATGGGAAACTCGCCTGAAACAAAGTATAGGTTTTCATTATGTGAATAATTTTAAAATCTTAGCTCAAACGGCTGCAAAACCTGTTTGCCCAGCACGGGGATATTGAGTTCTATAAGTTATAAGATAAAGCCATAAACATGTTTGTCTGAGTCTTCTATCAAAAGTTACAGCGATTTATATGAAGTTGTTCAAAAACGCTTTATTTTGCCAAGACAATGCGTTTCTCACTGTTACATGCATTTGAATGGGAAACTCGCCTGAAACAAAGTATAGGTTTTCATTATGTGAATAATTTTAAAATCTTAGTTCAAACGGCTGCAAAACCTGTTTGCCCAGCACGGGGATCTTGAGTTCTATAAGATAAAGCCATAAACATGTTTGTCTGAGTCTTCTATCAAAAGTTTCAGCGATTTATATGAAGTTGTTCAAAAACGCTTTATTTCGCCAAGACAATGCGTTTCTCACTGTTACATGCATTTGAATGGGAAACTCGCCTGAAACAAAGTATAGGTTTTCATTATGTGAATAATTTTAAAATCTTAGCTCAAACGGCTGCAAAACCTGTTTGCCCAGCACGGGGATATTGAGTTCTATAAGATAAAGCCATAAACATGTTTGTCTGAGTCTTCTATCAAAAGTTACAGCGATTTATATGAAGTTGTTCAAAAACGCTTTATTTTGCCAAGACAATGCGTTTCTCACTGTTACATGCATTTGAATGGGAAACTCGCCTGAAACAAAGTATAGGTTTTCATTATGTGAATAATTTTAAAATCTTAGTTCAAACGGCTGCAAAACCTGTTTGCCCAGCACGGGGATCTTGAGTTCTATAAGATAAAGCCATAAACATGTTTGTCTGAGTCTTCTATCAAAAGTTACAGCGATTTATATGAAGTTGTTCAAAAACGCTTTATTTTGCCAAGACAATGCGTTTCTCACTGTTACATGCATTTGAATGGGAAACTCGCCTGAAACAAAGTATAGGTTTTCATTATGTGAATAATTTTAAAATCTTAGCTCAAACGGCTGCAAAACCTGTTTGCCCAGCACGGGGATATTGAGTTCTATAAGTTATAAGATAAAGCCATAAACATGTTTGTCTGAGTCTTCTATCAAAAGTTACAGCGATTTATATGAAGTTGTTCTAAAACGCTTTATTTCGCCAAGACAATGCGTTTCTCACTGTTACATGCATTTGAATGGGAAACTCGCCTGAAACAAAGTATAGGTTTTCATTATGTGAATAATTTTAAAATCTTAGTTCAAACGGCTGCAAAACCTGTTTGCCCAGCACGGGGATCTTGAGTTCTATAAGATAAAGCCATAAACATGTTTGTCTGAGTCTTCTATCAAAAGTTACAGCGATTTATATGAAGTTGTTCAAAAACGCTTTATTTTGCCAAGACAATGCGTTTCTCACTGTTACATGCATTTGAATGGGAAACTCGCCTGAAACAAAGTATAGGTTTTCATTATGTGAATAATTTTAAAATCTTAGCTCAAACGGCTGCAAAACCTGTTTGCCCAGCACGGGGATATTGAGTTCTATAAGATAAAGCCATAAACATGTTTGTCTGAGTCTTCTATCAAAAGTTACAGCGATTTATATGAAGTTGTTCAAAAACGCTTTATTTCGCCAAGACAATGCGTTTCTCACTGTTACATGCATTTGAATGGGAAACTCGCCTGAAACAAAGTATAGGTTTTCATTATGTGAATAATTTTAAAATCTTAGCTCAAACGGCTGCAAAACCTGTTTGCCCAGCACGGGGATATTGAGTTCTATAAGATAAAGCCATAAACATGTTTGTCTGAGTCTTCTATCAAAAGTTACAGCGATTTATATGAAGTTGTTCTAAAACGCTTTATTTCGCCAAGACAATGCGTTTCTCACTGTTACATGCATTTGAATGGGAAACTCGCCTGAAACAAAGTATAGGTTTTCATTATGTGAATAATTTTAAAATCTTAGTTCAAACGGCTGCAAAACCTGTTTGCCCAGCACGGGGATCTTGAGTTCTATAAGATAAAGCCATAAACATGTTTGTCTGAGTCTTCTATCAAAAGTTACAGCGATTTATATGAAGTTGTTCAAAAACGCTTTATTTTGCCAAGACAATGCGTTTCTCACTGTTACATGCATTTGAATGGGAAACTCGCCTGAAACAAAGTATAGGTTTTCATTATGTGAATAATTTTAAAATCTTAGCTCAAACGGCTGCAAAACCTGTTTGCCCAGCACGGGGATATTGAGTTCTATAAGATAAAGCCATAAACATGTTTGTCTGAGTCTTCTATCAAAAGTTACAGCGATTTATATGAAGTTGTTCAAAAACGCTTTATTTCGCCAAGACAATGCGTTTCTCACTGTTACATGCATTTGAATGGGAAACTCGCCTGAAACAAAGTATAGGTTTTCATTATGTGAATAATTTTAAAATCTTAGCTCAAACGGCTGCAAAACCTGTTTGCCCAGCACGGGGATCTTGAGTTCTATAAGATAAAGCCATAAACATGTTTGTCTGAGTCTTCTATCAAAAGTTACAGCGATTTATATGAAGTTGTTCAAAAACGCTTTATTTTGCCAAGACAATGCGTTTCTCACTGTTACATGCATTTGAATGGGAAACTCGCCTGAAACAAAGTATAGGTTTTCATTATGTGAATAATTTTAAAATCTTAGCTCAAACGGCTGCAAAACCTGTTTGCCCAGCACGGGGATATTGAGTTCTATAAGTTATAAGATAAAGCCATAAACATGTTTGTCTGAGTCTTCTATCAAAAGTTACAGCGATTTATATGAAGTTGTTCAAAAACGCTTTATTTTGCCAAGACAATGCGTTTCTCACTGTTACATGCATTTGAATGGGAAACTCGCCTGAAACAAAGTATAGGTTTTCATTATGTGAATAATTTTAAAATCTTAGTTCAAACGGCTGCAAAACCTGTTTGCCCAGCACGGGGATCTTGAGTTCTATAAGATAAAGCCATAAACATGTTTGTCTGAGTCTTCTATCAAAAGTTTCAGCGATTTATATGAAGTTGTTCAAAAACGCTTTATTTCGCCAAGACAATGCGTTTCTCACTGTTACATGCATTTGAATGGGAAACTCGCCTGAAACAAAGTATAGGTTTTCATTATGTGAATAATTTTAAAATCTTAGCTCAAACGGCTGCAAAACCTGTTTGCCCAGCACGGGGATATTGAGTTCTATAAGATAAAGCCATAAACATGTTTGTCTGAGTCTTCTATCAAAAGTTACAGCGATTTATATGAAGTTGTTCAAAAACGCTTTATTTTGCCAAGACAATGCGTTTCTCACTGTTACATGCATTTGAATGGGAAACTCGCCTGAAACAAAGTATAGGTTTTCATTATGTGAATAATTTTAAAATCTTAGTTCAAACGGCTGCAAAACCTGTTTGCCCAGCACGGGGATCTTGAGTTCTATAAGATAAAGCCATAAACATGTTTGTCTGAGTCTTCTATCAAAAGTTACAGCGATTTATATGAAGTTGTTCAAAAACGCTTTATTTTGCCAAGACAATGCGTTTCTCACTGTTACATGCATTTGAATGGGAAACTCGCCTGAAACAAAGTATAGGTTTTCATTATGTGAATAATTTTAAAATCTTAGCTCAAACGGCTGCAAAACCTGTTTGCCCAGCACGGGGATATTGAGTTCTATAAGTTATAAGATAAAGCCATAAACATGTTTGTCTGAGTCTTCTATCAAAAGTTACAGCGATTTATATGAAGTTGTTCAAAAACGCTTTATTTTGCCAAGACAATGCGTTTCTCACTGTTACATGCATTTGAATGGGAAACTCGCCTGAAACAAAGTATAGGTTTTCATTATGTGAATAATTTTAAAATCTTAGTTCAAACGGCTGCAAAACCTGTTTGCCCAGCACGGGGATCTTGAGTTCTATAAGATAAAGCCATAAACATGTTTGTCTGAGTCTTCTATCAAAAGTTTCAGCGATTTATATGAAGTTGTTCAAAAACGCTTTATTTCGCCAAGACAATGCGTTTCTCACTGTTACATGCATTTGAATGGGAAACTCGCCTGAAACAAAGTATAGGTTTTCATTATGTGAATAATTTTAAAATCTTAGCTCAAACGGCTGCAAAACCTGTTTGCCCAGCACGGGGATCTTGAGTTCTATAAGATAAAGCCATAAACATGTTTGTCTGAGTCTTCTATCAAAAGTTACAGCGATTTATATGAAGTTGTTCAAAAACGCTTTATTTTGCCAAGACAATGCGTTTCTCACTGTTACATGCATTTGAATGGGAAACTCGCCTGAAACAAAGTATAGGTTTTCATTATGTGAATAATTTTAAAATCTTAGTTCAAACGGCTGCAAAACCTGTTTGCCCAGCACGGGGATCTTGAGTTCTATAAGATAAAGCCATAAACATGTTTGTCTGAGTCTTCTATCAAAAGTTACAGCGATTTATATGAAGTTGTTCAAAAACGCTTTATTTTGCCAAGACAATGCGTTTCTCACTGTTACATGCATTTGAATGGGAAACTCGCCTGAAACAAAGTATAGGTTTTCATTATGTGAATAATTTTAAAATCTTAGTTCAAACGGCTGCAAAACCTGTTTGCCCAGCACGGGGATCTTGAGTTCTATAAGATAAAGCCATAAACATGTTTGTCTGAGTCTTCTATCAAAAGTTACAGCGATTTATATGAAGTTGTTCAAAAACGCTTTATTTCGCCAAGACAATGCGTTTCTCACTGTTACATGCATTTGAATGGGAAACTCGCCTGAAACAAAGTATAGGTTTTCATTATGTGAATAATTTTAAAATCTTAGTTCAAACGGCTGCAAAACCTGTTTGCCCAGCACGGGGATCTTGAGTTCTATAAGATAAAGCCATAAACATGTTTGTCTGAGTCTTCTATCAAAAGTTTCAGCGATTTATATGAAGTTGTTCAAAAACGCTTTATTTCGCCAAGACAATGCGTTTCTCACTGTTACATGCATTTGAATGGGAAACTCGCCTGAAACAAAGTATAGGTTTTCATTATGTGAATAATTTTAAAATCTTAGCTCAAACGGCTGCAAAACCTGTTTGCCCAGCACGGGGATATTGAGTTCTATAAGATAAAGCCATAAACATGTTTGTCTGAGTCTTCTATCAAAAGTTACAGCGATTTATATGAAGTTGTTCTAAAACGCTTTATTTCGCCAAGACAATGCGTTTCTCACTGTTACATGCATTTGAATGGGAAACTAGCCTGAAACAAAGTATAGGTTTTCATTATGTGAATAATTTTAAAATCTTAGCTCAAACGGCTGCAAAACCTGTTTGCCCAGCACGGGGATATTGAGTTCTATAAGATAAAGCCATAAACATGTTTGTCTGAGTCTTCTATCAAAAGTTACAGCGATTTATATGAAGTTGTTCAAAAACGCTTTATTTCGCCAAGACAATGCGTTTCTCACTGTTACATGCATTTGAATGGGAAACTCGCCTGAAACAAAGTATAGGTTTTCATTATGTGAATAATTTTAAAATCTTAGCTCAAACGGCTGCAAAACCTGTTTGCCCAGCACGGGGATATTGAGTTCTATAAGATAAAGCCATAAACATGTTTGTCTGAGTCTTCTATCAAAAGTTACAGCGATTTATATGAAGTTGTTCTAAAACGCTTTATTTCGCCAAGACAATGCGTTTCTCACTGTTACATGCATTTGAATGGGAAACTCGCCTGAAACAAAGTATAGGTTTTCATTATGTGAATAATTTTAAAATCTTAGTTCAAACGGCTGCAAAACCTGTTTGCCCAGCACGGGGATCTTGAGTTCTATAAGATAAAGCCATAAACATGTTTGTCTGAGTCTTCTATCAAAAGTTACAGCGATTTATATGAAGTTGTTCAAAAACGCTTTATTTTGCCAAGACAATGCGTTTCTCACTGTTACATGCATTTGAATGGGAAACTCGCCTGAAACAAAGTATAGGTTTTCATTATGTGAATAATTTTAAAATCTTAGCTCAAACGGCTGCAAAACCTGTTTGCCCAGCACGGGGATATTGAGTTCTATAAGATAAAGCCATAAACATGTTTGTCTGAGTCTTCTATCAAAAGTTACAGCGATTTATATGAAGTTGTTCAAAAACGCTTTATTTCGCCAAGACAATGCGTTTCTCACTGTTACATGCATTTGAATGGGAAACTCGCCTGAAACAAAGTATAGGTTTTCATTATGTGAATAATTTTAAAATCTTAGCTCAAACGGCTGCAAAACCTGTTTGCCCAGCACGGGGATCTTGAGTTCTATAAGATAAAGCCATAAACATGTTTGTCTGAGTCTTCTATCAAAAGTTACAGCGATTTATATGAAGTTGTTCAAAAACGCTTTATTTCGCCAAGACAATGCGTTTCTCACTGTTACATGCATTTGAATGGGAAACTCGCCTGAAACAAAGTATAGGTTTTCATTATGTGAATAATTTTAAAATCTTAGCTCAAACGGCTGCAAAACCTGTTTGCCCAGCACGGGGATATTGAGTTCTATAAGATAAAGCCATAAACATGTTTGTCTGAGTCTTCTATCAAAAGTTACAGCGATTTATATGAAGTTGTTCAAAAACGCTTTATTTCGCCAAGACAATGCGTTTCTCACTGTTACATGCATTTGAATGGGAAACTCGCCTGAAACAAAGTATAGGTTTTCATTATGTGAATAATTTTAAAATCTTAGCTCAAACGGCTGCAAAACCTGTTTGCCCAGCACGGGGATATTGAGTTCTATAAGATAAAGCCATAAACATGTTTGTCTGAGTCTTCTATCAAAAGTTACAGCGATTTATATGAAGTTGTTCTAAAACGCTTTATTTCGCCAAGACAATGCGTTTCTCACTGTTACATGCATTTGAATGGGAAACTCGCCTGAAACAAAGTATAGGTTTTCATTATGTGAATAATTTTAAAATCTTAGTTCAAACGGCTGCAAAACCTGTTTGCCCAGCACGGGGATCTTGAGTTCTATAAGATAAAGCCATAAACATGTTTGTCTGAGTCTTCTATCAAAAGTTACAGCGATTTATATGAAGTTGTTCTAAAACGCTTTATTTCGCCAAGACAATGCGTTTCTCACTGTTACATGCATTTGAATGGGAAACTCGCCTGAAACAAAGTATAGGTTTTCATTATGTGAATAATTTTAAAATCTTAGTTCAAACGGCTGCAAAACCTGTTTGCCCAGCACGGGGATCTTGAGTTCTATAAGATAAAGCCATAAACATGTTTGTCTGAGTCTTCTATCAAAAGTTACAGCGATTTATATGAAGTTGTTCAAAAACGCTTTATTTTGCCAAGACAATGCGTTTCTCACTGTTACATGCATTTGAATGGGAAACTCGCCTGAAACAAAGTATAGGTTTTCATTATGTGAATAATTTTAAAATCTTAGCTCAAACGGCTGCAAAACCTGTTTGCCCAGCACGGGGATATTGAGTTCTATAAGATAAAGCCATAAACATGTTTGTCTGAGTCTTCTATCAAAAGTTACAGCGATTTATATGAAGTTGTTCAAAAACGCTTTATTTCGCCAAGACAATGCGTTTCTCACTGTTACATGCATTTGAATGGGAAACTCGCCTGAAACAAAGTATAGGTTTTCATTATGTGAATAATTTTAAAATCTTAGCTCAAACGGCTGCAAAACCTGTTTGCCCAGCACGGGGATATTGAGTTCTATAAGATAAAGCCATAAACATGTTTGTCTGAGTCTTCTATCAAAAGTTACAGCGATTTATATGAAGTTGTTCTAAAACGCTTTATTTCGCCAAGACAATGCGTTTCTCACTGTTACATGCATTTGAATGGGAAACTAGCCTGAAACAAAGTATAGGTTTTCATTATGTGAATAATTTTAAAATCTTAGCTCAAACGGCTGCAAAACCTGTTTGCCCAGCACGGGGATATTGAGTTCTATAAGATAAAGCCATAAACATGTTTGTCTGAGTCTTCTATCAAAAGTTACAGCGATTTATATGAAGTTGTTCAAAAACGCTTTATTTCGCCAAGACAATGCGTTTCTCACTGTTACATGCATTTGAATGGGAAACTCGCCTGAAACAAAGTATAGGTTTTCATTATGTGAATAATTTTAAAATCTTAGCTCAAACGGCTGCAAAACCTGTTTGCCCAGCACGGGGATATTGAGTTCTATAAGATAAAGCCATAAACATGTTTGTCTGAGTCTTCTATCAAAAGTTACAGCGATTTATATGAAGTTGTTCTAAAACGCTTTATTTCGCCAAGACAATGCGTTTCTCACTGTTACATGCATTTGAATGGGAAACTCGCCTGAAACAAAGTATAGGTTTTCATTATGTGAATAATTTTAAAATCTTAGTTCAAACGGCTGCAAAACCTGTTTGCCCAGCACGGGGATCTTGAGTTCTATAAGATAAAGCCATAAACATGTTTGTCTGAGTCTTCTATCAAAAGTTACAGCGATTTATATGAAGTTGTTCAAAAACGCTTTATTTTGCCAAGACAATGCGTTTCTCACTGTTACATGCATTTGAATGGGAAACTCGCCTGAAACAAAGTATAGGTTTTCATTATGTGAATAATTTTAAAATCTTAGCTCAAACGGCTGCAAAACCTGTTTGCCCAGCACGGGGATATTGAGTTCTATAAGATAAAGCCATAAACATGTTTGTCTGAGTCTTCTATCAAAAGTTACAGCGATTTATATGAAGTTGTTCAAAAACGCTTTATTTCGCCAAGACAATGCGTTTCTCACTGTTACATGCATTTGAATGGGAAACTCGCCTGAAACAAAGTATAGGTTTTCATTATGTGAATAATTTTAAAATCTTAGCTCAAACGGCTGCAAAACCTGTTTGCCCAGCACGGGGATCTTGAGTTCTATAAGATAAAGCCATAAACATGTTTGTCTGAGTCTTCTATCAAAAGTTACAGCGATTTATATGAAGTTGTTCAAAAACGCTTTATTTCGCCAAGACAATGCGTTTCTCACTGTTACATGCATTTGAATGGGAAACTCGCCTGAAACAAAGTATAGGTTTTCATTATGTGAATAATTTTAAAATCTTAGCTCAAACGGCTGCAAAACCTGTTTGCCCAGCACGGGGATATTGAGTTCTATAAGATAAAGCCATAAACATGTTTGTCTGAGTCTTCTATCAAAAGTTACAGCGATTTATATGAAGTTGTTCAAAAACGCTTTATTTCGCCAAGACAATGCGTTTCTCACTGTTACATGCATTTGAATGGGAAACTCGCCTGAAACAAAGTATAGGTTTTCATTATGTGAATAATTTTAAAATCTTAGCTCAAACGGCTGCAAAACCTGTTTGCCCAGCACGGGGATATTGAGTTCTATAAGATAAAGCCATAAACATGTTTGTCTGAGTCTTCTATCAAAAGTTACAGCGATTTATATGAAGTTGTTCTAAAACGCTTTATTTCGCCAAGACAATGCGTTTCTCACTGTTACATGCATTTGAATGGGAAACTCGCCTGAAACAAAGTATAGGTTTTCATTATGTGAATAATTTTAAAATCTTAGTTCAAACGGCTGCAAAACCTGTTTGCCCAGCACGGGGATATTGAGTTCTATAAGATAAAGCCATAAACATGTTTGTCTGAGTCTTCTATCAAAAGTTACAGCGATTTATATGAAGTTGTTCAAAAACGCTTTATTTTGCCAAGACAATGCGTTTCTCACTGTTACATGCATTTGAATGGGAAACTCGCCTGAAACAAAGTATAGGTTTTCATTATGTGAATAATTTTAAAATCTTAGCTCAAACGGCTGCAAAACCTGTTTGCCCAGCACGGGGATCTTGAGTTCTATAAGATAAAGCCATAAACATGTTTGTCTGAGTCTTCTATCAAAAGTTACAGCGATTTATATGAAGTTGTTCAAAAACGCTTTATTTTGCCAAGACAATGCGTTTCTCACTGTTACATGCATTTGAATGGGAAACTCGCCTGAAACAAAGTATAGGTTTTCATTATGTGAATAATTTTAAAATCTTAGCTCAAACGGCTGCAAAACCTGTTTGCCCAGCACGGGGATATTGAGTTCTATAAGATAAAGCCATAAACATGTTTGTCTGAGTCTTCTATCAAAAGTTACAGCGATTTATATGAAGTTGTTCAAAAACGCTTTATTTCGCCAAGACAATGCGTTTCTCACTGTTACATGCATTTGAATGGGAAACTCGCCTGAAACAAAGTATAGGTTTTCATTATGTGAATAATTTTAAAATCTTAGCTCAAACGGCTGCAAAACCTGTTTGCCCAGCACGGGGATCTTGAGTTCTATAAGATAAAGCCATAAACATGTTTGTCTGAGTCTTCTATCAAAAGTTACAGCGATTTATATGAAGTTGTTCAAAAACGCTTTATTTCGCCAAGACAATGCGTTTCTCACTGTTACATGCATTTGAATGGGAAACTCGCCTGAAACAAAGTATAGGTTTTCATTATGTGAATAATTTTAAAATCTTAGCTCAAACGGCTGCAAAACCTGTTTGCCCAGCACGGGGATATTGAGTTCTATAAGATAAAGCCATAAACATGTTTGTCTGAGTCTTCTATCAAAAGTTACAGCGATTTATATGAAGTTGTTCAAAAACGCTTTATTTCGCCAAGACAATGCGTTTCTCACTGTTACATGCATTTGAATGGGAAACTCGCCTGAAACAAAGTATAGGTTTTCATTATGTGAATAATTTTAAAATCTTAGCTCAAACGGCTGCAAAACCTGTTTGCCCAGCACGGGGATATTGAGTTCTATAAGATAAAGCCATAAACATGTTTGTCTGAGTCTTCTATCAAAAGTTACAGCGATTTATATGAAGTTGTTCTAAAACGCTTTATTTCGCCAAGACAATGCGTTTCTCACTGTTACATGCATTTGAATGGGAAACTCGCCTGAAACAAAGTATAGGTTTTCATTATGTGAATAATTTTAAAATCTTAGTTCAAACGGCTGCAAAACCTGTTTGCCCAGCACGGGGATATTGAGTTCTATAAGATAAAGCCATAAACATGTTTGTCTGAGTCTTCTATCAAAAGTTACAGCGATTTATATGAAGTTGTTCTAAAACGCTTTATTTCGCCAAGACAATGCGTTTCTCACTGTTACATGCATTTGAATGGGAAACTCGCCTGAAACAAAGTATAGGTTTTCATTATGTGAATAATTTTAAAATCTTAGTTCAAACGGCTGCAAAACCTGTTTGCCCAGCACGGGGATCTTGAGTTCTATAAGATAAAGCCATAAACATGTTTGTCTGAGTCTTCTATCAAAAGTTACAGCGATTTATATGAAGTTGTTCAAAAACGCTTTATTTTGCCAAGACAATGCGTTTCTCACTGTTACATGCATTTGAATGGGAAACTCGCCTGAAACAAAGTATAGGTTTTCATTATGTGAATAATTTTAAAATCTTAGCTCAAACGGCTGCAAAACCTGTTTGCCCAGCACGGGGATATTGAGTTCTATAAGATAAAGCCATAAACATGTTTGTCTGAGTCTTCTATCAAAAGTTACAGCGATTTATATGAAGTTGTTCAAAAACGCTTTATTTCGCCAAGACAATGCGTTTCTCACTGTTACATGCATTTGAATGGGAAACTCGCCTGAAACAAAGTATAGGTTTTCATTATGTGAATAATTTTAAAATCTTAGCTCAAACGGCTGCAAAACCTGTTTGCCCAGCACGGGGATATTGAGTTCTATAAGATAAAGCCATAAACATGTTTGTCTGAGTCTTCTATCAAAAGTTACAGCGATTTATATGAAGTTGTTCTAAAACGCTTTATTTCGCCAAGACAATGCGTTTCTCACTGTTACATGCATTTGAATGGGAAACTCGCCTGAAACAAAGTATAGGTTTTCATTATGTGAATAATTTTAAAATCTTAGTTCAAACGGCTGCAAAACCTGTTTGCCCAGCACGGGGATCTTGAGTTCTATAAGATAAAGCCATAAACATGTTTGTCTGAGTCTTCTATCAAAAGTTACAGCGATTTATATGAAGTTGTTCAAAAACGCTTTATTTTGCCAAGACAATGCGTTTCTCACTGTTACATGCATTTGAATGGGAAACTCGCCTGAAACAAAGTATAGGTTTTCATTATGTGAATAATTTTAAAATCTTAGTTCAAACGGCTGCAAAACCTGTTTGCCCAGCACGGGGATCTTGAGTTCTATAAGATAAAGCCATAAACATGTTTGTCTGAGTCTTCTATCAAAAGTTACAGCGATTTATATGAAGTTGTTCAAAAACGCTTTATTTCGCCAAGACAATGCGTTTCTCACTGTTACATGCATTTGAATGGGAAACTCGCCTGAAACAAAGTATAGGTTTTCATTATGTGAATAATTTTAAAATCTTAGCTCAAACGGCTGCAAAACCTGTTTGCCCAGCACGGGGATCTTGAGTTCTATAAGATAAAGCCATAAACATGTTTGTCTGAGTCTTCTATCAAAAGTTTCAGCGATTTATATGAAGTTGTTCAAAAACGCTTTATTTCGCCAAGACAATGCGTTTCTCACTGTTACATGCATTTGAATGGGAAACTCGCCTGAAACAAAGTATAGGTTTTCATTATGTGAATAATTTTAAAATCTTAGCTCAAACGGCTGCAAAACCTGTTTGCCCAGCACAGGGATCTTGAGTTCTATAAGATAAAGCCATAAACATGTTTGTCTGAGTCTTCTATCAAAAGTTACAGCGATTTATATGAAGTTGTTCAAAAACGCTTTATTTCGCCAAGACAATGCGTTTCTCACTGTTACATGCATTTGAATGGGAAACTCGCCTGAAACAAAGTATAGGTTTTCATTATGTGAATAATTTTAAAATCTTAGCTCAAACGGCTGCAAAACCTGTTTGCCCAGCACGGGGATATTGAGTTCTATAAGATAAAGCCATAAACATGTTTGTCTGAGTCTTCTATCAAAAGTTACAGCGATTTATATGAAGTTGTTCAAAAACGCTTTATTTCGCCAAGACAATGCGTTTCTCACTGTTACATGCATTTGAATGGGAAACTCGCCTGAAACAAAGTATAGGTTTTCATTATGTGAATAATTTTAAAATCTTAGCTCAAACGGCTGCAAAACCTGTTTGCCCAGCACGGGGATATTGAGTTCTATAAGATAAAGCCATAAACATGTTTGTCTGAGTCTTCTATCAAAAGTTACAGCGATTTATATGAAGTTGTTCTAAAACGCTTTATTTCGCCAAGACAATGCGTTTCTCACTGTTACATGCATTTGAATGGGAAACTCGCCTGAAACAAAGTATAGGTTTTCATTATGTGAATAATTTTAAAATCTTAGTTCAAACGGCTGCAAAACCTGTTTGCCCAGCACGGGGATCTTGAGTTCTATAAGATAAAGCCATAAACATGTTTGTCTGAGTCTTCTATCAAAAGTTACAGCGATTTATATGAAGTTGTTCAAAAACGCTTTATTTTGCCAAGACAATGCGTTTCTCACTGTTACATGCATTTGAATGGGAAACTCGCCTGAAACAAAGTATAGGTTTTCATTATGTGAATAATTTTAAAATCTTAGCTCAAACGGCTGCAAAACCTGTTTGCCCAGCACGGGGATCTTGAGTTCTATAAGATAAAGCCATAAACATGTTTGTCTGAGTCTTCTATCAAAAGTTACAGCGATTTATATGAAGTTGTTCAAAAACGCTTTATTTTGCCAAGACAATGCGTTTCTCACTGTTACACGCATTTGAATGGGAAACTCGCCTGAAACAAAGTATAGGTTTTCATTATGTGAATAATTTTAAAATCTTAGCTCAAACGGCTGCAAAACCTGTTTGCCCAGCACGGGGATCTTGAGTTCTATAAGATAAAGCCATAAACATGTTTGTCTGAGTCTTTTATCAAAAGTTACAGCGATTTATATGAAGTTGTTCAAAAACGCTTTATTTTGCCAAGACAATGCGTTTCTCACTGTTACATGCATTTGAATGGGAAACTCGCCTGAAACAAAGTATAGGTTTTCATTATGTGAATAATTTTAAAATCTTAGCTCAAACGGCTGCAAAACCTGTTTGCCCAGCACGGGGATATTGAGTTCTATAAGATAAAGCCATAAACATGTTTGTCTGAGTCTTCTATCAAAAGTTACAGCGATTTATATGAAGTTGTTCAAAAACGCTTTATTTCGCCAAGACAATGCGTTTCTCACTGTTACACGCATTTGAATGGGAAACTCGCCTGAAACAAAGTATAGGTTTTCATTATGTGAATAATTTTAAAATCTTAGCTCAAATGGCTGCAAAACCTGTTCTGTTTGCCCAGCACGGGGATATTGAGTTCTATAAGATAAAGCCATAAACATGTTTGTCTGAGTCTTCTATCAAAAGTTACAGCGATTTATATGAAGTTGTTCAAAAACGCTTTATTTCGCCAAGACAATGCGTTTCTCACTGTTACATGCATTTGAATGGGAAACTCGCCTGAAACAAAGTATAGGTTTTCATTATGTGAATAATTTTAAAATCTTAGCTCAAACGGCTGCAAAACCTGTTTGCCCAGCACGGGGATCTTGAGTTCTATAAGATAAAGCCATAAACATGTTTGTCTGAGTCTTTTATCAAAAGTTACAGCGATTTATATGAAGTTGTTCAAAAACGCTTTATTTTGCCAAGACAATGCGTTTCTCACTGTTACATGCATTTGAATGGGAAACTCGCCTGAAACAAAGTATAGGTTTTCATTATGTGAATAATTTTAAAATCTTAGCTCAAACGGCTGCAAAACCTGTTTGCCCAGCACGGGGATATTGAGTTCTATAAGATAAAGCCATAAACATGTTTGTCTGAGTCTTCTATCAAAAGTTACAGCGATTTATATGAAGTTGTTCAAAAACGCTTTATTTCGCCAAGACAATGCGTTTCTCACTGTTACATGCATTTGAATGGGAAACTCGCCTGAAACAAAGTATAGGTTTTCATTATGTGAATAATTTTAAAATCTTAGCTCAAACGGCTGCAAAACCTGTTTGCCCAGCACGGGGATCTTGAGTTCTATAAGATAAAGCCATAAACATGTTTGTCTGAGTCTTCTATCAAAAGTTACAGCGATTTATATGAAGTTGTTCAAAAACGCTTTATTTCGCCAAGACAATGCGTTTCTCACTGTTACATGCATTTGAATGGGAAACTCGCCTGAAACAAAGTATAGGTTTTCATTATGTGAATAATTTTAAAATCTTAGTTCAAACGGCTGCAAAACCTGTTTGCCCAGCACGGGGATCTTGAGTTCTATAAGATAAAGCCATAAACATGTTTGTCTGAGTCTTCTATCAAAAGTTACAGCGATTTATATGAAGTTGTTCAAAAACGCTTTATTTCGCCAAGACAATGCGTTTCTCACTGTTACATGCATTTGAATGGGAAACTCGCCTGAAACAAAGTATAGGTTTTCATTATGTGAATAATTTTAAAATCTTAGCTCAAACGGCTGCAAAACCTGTTTGCCCAGCACGGGGATCTTGAGTTCTATAAGATAAAGCCATAAACATGTTTGTCTGAGTCTTCTATCAAAAGTTACAGCGATTTATATGAAGTTGTTCAAAAACGCTTTATTTTGCCAAGACAATGCGTTTCTCACTGTTACACGCATTTGAATGGGAAACTCGCCTGAAACAAAGTATAGGTTTTCATTATGTGAATAATTTTAAAATCTTAGCTCAAACGGCTGCAAAACCTGTTTGCCCAGCACGGGGATCTTGAGTTCTATAAGATAAAGCCATAAACATGTTTGTCTGAGTCTTTTATCAAAAGTTACAGCGATTTATATGAAGTTGTTCAAAAACGCTTTATTTTGCCAAGACAATGCGTTTCTCACTGTTACATGCATTTGAATGGGAAACTCGCCTGAAACAAAGTATAGGTTTTCATTATGTGAATAATTTTAAAATCTTAGCTCAAATGGCTGCAAAACCTGTTCTGTTTGCCCAGCACGGGGATATTGAGTTCTATAAGATAAAGCCATAAACATGTTTGTCTGAGTCTTCTATCAAAAGTTACAGCGATTTATATGAAGTTGTTCAAAAACGCTTTATTTCGCCAAGACAATGCGTTTCTCACTGTTACATGCATTTGAATGGGAAACTCGCCTGAAACAAAGTATAGGTTTTCATTATGTGAATAATTTTAAAATCTTAGTTCAAACGGCTGCAAAACCTGTTTGCCCAGCACGGGGATCTTGAGTTCTATAAGATAAAGCCATAAACATGTTTGTCTGAGTCTTCTATCAAAAGTTACAGCGATTTATATGAAGTTGTTCAAAAACGCTTTATTTCGCCAAGACAATGCGTTTCTCACTGTTACATGCATTTGAATGGGAAACTCGCCTGAAACAAAGTATAGGTTTTCATTATGTGAATAATTTTAAAATCTTAGCTCAAACGGCTGCAAAACCTGTTTGCCCAGCACGGGGATCTTGAGTTCTATAAGATAAAGCCATAAACATGTTTGTCTGAGTCTTCTATCAAAAGTTACAGCGATTTATATGAAGTGGTTGAAAAACGCTTTATTTCGCCAAGACAGTGTGTTTCTCACTGTTACATGCATTTGAATGGGAAACTCACCCGAGACAAAGTATAGGTTTTCATTATGTGAATAATTTTAAAATCTTAGCTCAAACGGCTGCAAAACCTGTTTGCCCAGCACGGGGATATTGAGTTCTATAAGATAAAGCCATAAACATGTTTGTCTGAGTCTTCTATCAAAAGTTACAGCGATTTATATGAAGTTGTTCAAAAACGCTTTATTTCGCCAAGACAATGCGTTTCTCACTGTTACATGCATTTGAATGGGAAACTCGCCTGAAACAAAGTATAGGTTTTCATTATGTGAATAATTTTAAAATCTTAGCTCAAACGGCTGCAAAACCTGTTTGCCCAGCACGGGGATCTTGAGTTCTATAAGATAAAGCCATAAACATGTTTGTCTGAGTCTTCTATCAAAAGTTACAGCGATTTATATGAAGTTGTTCAAAAACGCTTTATTTCGCCAAGACAATGCGTTTCTCACTGTTACATGCATTTGAATGGGAAACTCGCCTGAAACAAAGTATAGGTTTTCATTATGTGAATAATTTTAAAATCTTAGCTCAAACGGCTGCAAAACCTGTTTGCCCAGCACGGGGATCTTGAGTTCTATAAGATAAAGCCATAAACATGTTTGTCTGAGTCTTCTATCAAAAGTTACAGCGATTTATATGAAGTTGTTCTAAAACGCTTTATTTCGCCAAGACAATGCGTTTCTCACTGTTACATGCATTTGAATGGGAAACTAGCCTGAAACAAAGTATAGGTTTTCATTATGTGAATAATTTTAAAATCTTAGCTCAAACGGCTGCAAAACCTGTTTGCCCAGCACGGGGATCTTGAGTTCTATAAGATAAAGCCATAAACATGTTTGTCTGAGTCTTCTATCAAAAGTTACAGCGATTTATATGAAGTTGTTCAAAAACGCTTTATTTTGCCAAGACAATGCGTTTCTCACTGTTACATGCATTTGAATGGGAAACTCGCCTGAAACAAAGTATAGGTTTTCATTATGTGAATAATTTTAAAATCTTAGCTCAAACGGCTGCAAAACCTGTTTGCCCAGCACGGGGATCTTGAGTTCTATAAGATAAAGCCATAAACATGTTTGTCTGAGTCTTCTATCAAAAGTTACAGCGATTTATATGAAGTTGTTCTAAAACGCTTTATTTCGCCAAGACAATGCGTTTCTCACTGTTACATGCATTTGAATGGGAAACTAGCCTGAAACAAAGTATAGGTTTTCATTATGTGAATAATTTTAAAATCTTAGCTCAAACGGCTGCAAAACCTGTTTGCCCAGCACGGGGATATTGAGTTCTATAAGATAAAGCCATAAACATGTTTGTCTGAGTCTTCTATCAAAAGTTACAGCGATTTATATGAAGTTGTTCAAAAACGCTTTATTTCGCCAAGACAATGCGTTTCTCACTGTTACATGCATTTGAATGGGAAACTCGCCTGAAACAAAGTATAGGTTTTCATTATGTGAATAATTTTAAAATCTTAGCTCAAACGGCTGCAAAACCTGTTTGCCCAGCACGGGGATATTGAGTTCTATAAGATAAAGCCATAAACATGTTTGTCTGAGTCTTCTATCAAAAGTTACAGCGATTTATATGAAGTTGTTCTAAAACGCTTTATTTCGCCAAGACAATGCGTTTCTCACTGTTACATGCATTTGAATGGGAAACTCGCCTGAAACAAAGTATAGGTTTTCATTATGTGAATAATTTTAAAATCTTAGTTCAAACGGCTGCAAAACCTGTTTGCCCAGCACGGGGATCTTGAGTTCTATAAGATAAAGCCATAAACATGTTTGTCTGAGTCTTCTATCAAAAGTTACAGCGATTTATATGAAGTTGTTCAAAAACGCTTTATTTTGCCAAGACAATGCGTTTCTCACTGTTACATGCATTTGAATGGGAAACTCGCCTGAAACAAAGTATAGGTTTTCATTATGTGAATAATTTTAAAATCTTAGCTCAAACGGCTGCAAAACCTGTTTGCCCAGCACGGGGATATTGAGTTCTATAAGATAAAGCCATAAACATGTTTGTCTGAGTCTTCTATCAAAAGTTACAGCGATTTATATGAAGTTGTTCAAAAACGCTTTATTTCGCCAAGACAATGCGTTTCTCACTGTTACATGCATTTGAATGGGAAACTCGCCTGAAACAAAGTATAGGTTTTCATTATGTGAATAATTTTAAAATCTTAGCTCAAACGGCTGCAAAACCTGTTTGCCCAGCACGGGGATATTGAGTTCTATAAGATAAAGCCATAAACATGTTTGTCTGAGTCTTCTATCAAAAGTTACAGCGATTTATATGAAGTTGTTCTAAAACGCTTTATTTCGCCAAGACAATGCGTTTCTCACTGTTACATGCATTTGAATGGGAAACTAGCCTGAAACAAAGTATAGGTTTTCATTATGTGAATAATTTTAAAATCTTAGCTCAAACGGCTGCAAAACCTGTTTGCCCAGCACGGGGATCTTGAGTTCTATAAGATAAAGCCATAAACATGTTTGTCTGAGTCTTCTATCAAAAGTTACAGCGATTTATATGAAGTTGTTCAAAAACGCTTTATTTCGCCAAGACAATGCGTTTCTCACTGTTACATGCATTTGAATGGGAAACTCGCCTGAAACAAAGTATAGGTTTTCATTATGTGAATAATTTTAAAATCTTAGCTCAAACGGCTGCAAAACCTGTTTGCCCAGCACGGGGATATTGAGTTCTATAAGATAAAGCCATAAACATGTTTGTCTGAGTCTTCTATCAAAAGTTACAGCGATTTATATGAAGTTGTTCAAAAACGCTTTATTTCGCCAAGACAATGCGTTTCTCACTGTTACATGCATTTGAATGGGAAACTCGCCTGAAACAAAGTATAGGTTTTCATTATGTGAATAATTTTAAAATCTTAGCTCAAACGGCTGCAAAACCTGTTTGCCCAGCACAGGGATCTTGAGTTCTATAAGATAAAGCCATAAACATGTTTGTCTGAGTCTTCTATCAAAAGTTACAGCGATTTATATGAAGTTGTTCAAAAACGCTTTATTTCGCCAAGACAATGCGTTTCTCACTGTTACATGCATTTGAATGGGAAACTCGCCTGAAACAAAGTATAGGTTTTCATTATGTGAATAATTTTAAAATCTTAGCTCAAACGGCTGCAAAACCTGTTTGCCCAGCACGGGGATCTTGAGTTCTATAAGATAAAGCCATAAACATGTTTGTCTGAGTCTTCTATCAAAAGTTACAGCGATTTATATGAAGTGGTTGAAAAACGCTTTATTTCGCCAAGACAGTGTGTTTCTCACTGTTACATGCATTTGAATGGGAAACTCACCCGAGACAAAGTATAGGTTTTCATTATGTGAATAATTTTAAAATCTTAGCTCAAACGGCTGCAAAACCTGTTTGCCCAGCACGGGGATATTGAGTTCTATAAGATAAAGCCATAAACATGTTTGTCTGAGTCTTCTATCAAAAGTTACAGCGATTTATATGAAGTTGTACAAAAACGCTTTATTTCGCCAAGACAATGCGTTTCTCACTGTTACATGCATTTGAATGGGAAACTCGCCTGAAACAAAGTATAGGTTTTCATTATGTGAATAATTTTAAAATCTTAGCTCAAACGGCTGCAAAACCTGTTTGCCCAGCACGGGGATATTGAGTTCTATAAGATAAAGCCATAAACATGTTTGTCTGAGTCTTCTATCAAAAGTTACAGCGATTTATATGAAGTTGTTCAAAAACGCTTTATTTCGCCAAGACAATGCGTTTCTCACTGTTACATGCATTTGAATGGGAAACTCGCCTGAAACAAAGTATAGGTTTTCATTATGTGAATAATTTTAAAATCTTAGCTCAAACGGCTGCAAAACCTGTTTGCCCAGCACGGGGATATTGAGTTCTATAAGATAAAGCCATAAACATGTTTGTCTGAGTCTTCTATCAAAAGTTACAGCGATTTATATGAAGTTGTTCTAAAACGCTTTATTTCGCCAAGACAATGCGTTTCTCACTGTTACATGCATTTGAATGGGAAACTCGCCTGAAACAAAGTATAGGTTTTCATTATGTGAATAATTTTAAAATCTTAGTTCAAACGGCTGCAAAACCTGTTTGCCCAGCACGGGGATCTTGAGTTCTATAAGATAAAGCCATAAACATGTTTGTCTGAGTCTTCTATCAAAAGTTACAGCGATTTATATGAAGTTGTTCAAAAACGCTTTATTTTGCCAAGACAATGCGTTTCTCACTGTTACATGCATTTGAATGGGAAACTCGCCTGAAACAAAGTATAGGTTTTCATTATGTGAATAATTTTAAAATCTTAGCTCAAACGGCTGCAAAACCTGTTTGCCCAGCACGGGGATATTGAGTTCTATAAGATAAAGCCATAAACATGTTTGTCTGAGTCTTCTATCAAAAGTTACAGCGATTTATATGAAGTTGTTCAAAAACGCTTTATTTCGCCAAGACAATGCGTTTCTCACTGTTACATGCATTTGAATGGGAAACTCGCCTGAAACAAAGTATAGGTTTTCATTATGTGAATAATTTTAAAATCTTAGCTCAAACGGCTGCAAAACCTGTTTGCCCAGCACGGGGATATTGAGTTCTATAAGATAAAGCCATAAACATGTTTGTCTGAGTCTTCTATCAAAAGTTACAGCGATTTATATGAAGTTGTTCTAAAACGCTTTATTTCGCCAAGACAATGCGTTTCTCACTGTTACATGCATTTGAATGGGAAACTAGCCTGAAACAAAGTATAGGTTTTCATTATGTGAATAATTTTAAAATCTTAGCTCAAACGGCTGCAAAACCTGTTTGCCCAGCACGGGGATCTTGAGTTCTATAAGATAAAGCCATAAACATGTTTGTCTGAGTCTTCTATCAAAAGTTACAGCGATTTATATGAAGTTGTTCAAAAACGCTTTATTTCGCCAAGACAATGCGTTTCTCACTGTTACATGCATTTGAATGGGAAACTCGCCTGAAACAAAGTATAGGTTTTCATTATGTGAATAATTTTAAAATCTTAGCTCAAACGGCTGCAAAACCTGTTTGCCCAGCACGGGGATATTGAGTTCTATAAGATAAAGCCATAAACATGTTTGTCTGAGTCTTCTATCAAAAGTTACAGCGATTTATATGAAGTTGTTCAAAAACGCTTTATTTCGCCAAGACAATGCGTTTCTCACTGTTACATGCATTTGAATGGGAAACTCGCCTGAAACAAAGTATAGGTTTTCATTATGTGAATAATTTTAAAATCTTAGTTCAAACGGCTGCAAAACCTGTTTGCCCAGCACGGGGATCTTGAGTTCTATAAGATAAAGCCATAAACATGTTTGTCTGAGTCTTCTATCAAAAGTTACAGCGATTTATATGAAGTTGTTCAAAAACGCTTTATTTCGCCAAGACAATGCGTTTCTCACTGTTACATGCATTTGAATGGGAAACTCGCCCGAAACAAAGTATAGGTTTTCATTATGTGAATAATTTTAAAATCTTAGTTCAAACGGCTGCAAAACCTGTTTGCCCAGCACGGGGATCTTGAGTTCTATAAGATAAAGCCATAAACATGTTTGTCTGAGTCTTCTATCAAAAGTTACAGCGATTTATATGAAGTTGTTCAAAAACGCTTTATTTCGCCAAGACAATGCGTTTCTCACTGTTACATGCATTTGAATGGGAAACTCGCCTGAAACAAAGTATAGGTTTTCATTATGTGAATAATTTTAAAATCTTAGCTCAAACGGCTGCAAAACCTGTTTGCCCAGCACGGGGATATTGAGTTCTATAAGATAAAGCCATAAACATGTTTGTCTGAGTCTTCTATCAAAAGTTACAGCGATTTATATGAAGTTGTTCAAAAACGCTTTATTTCGCCAAGACAATGCGTTTCTCACTGTTACATGCATTTGAATGGGAAACTCGCCTGAAACAAAGTATAGGTTTTCATTATGTGAATAATTTTAAAATCTTAGCTCAAACGGCTGCAAAACCTGTTTGCCCAGCACGGGGATATTGAGTTCTATAAGATAAAGCCATAAACATGTTTGTCTGAGTCTTCTATCAAAAGTTACAGCGATTTATATGAAGTTGTTCAAAAACGCTTTATTTTGCCAAGACAATGCGTTTCTCACTGTTACATGCATTTGAATGGGAAACTCGCCTGAAACAAAGTATAGGTTTTCATTATGTGAATAATTTTAAAATCTTAGCTCAAACGGCTGCAAAACCTGTTTGCCCAGCACGGGGATATTGAGTTCTATAAGATAAAGCCATAAACATGTTTGTCTGAGTCTTCTATCAAAAGTTACAGCGATTTATATGAAGTTGTTCAAAAACGCTTTATTTCGCCAAGACAATGCGTTTCTCACTGTTACATGCATTTGAATGGGAAACTCGCCTGAAACAAAGTATAGGTTTTCATTATGTGAATAATTTTAAAATCTTAGCTCAAACGGCTGCAAAACCTGTTTGCCCAGCACGGGGATATTGAGTTCTATAAGATAAAGCCATAAACATGTTTGTCTGAGTCTTCTATCAAAAGTTACAGCGATTTATATGAAGTTGTTCTAAAACGCTTTATTTCGCCAAGACAATGCGTTTCTCACTGTTACATGCATTTGAATGGGAAACTAGCCTGAAACAAAGTATAGGTTTTCATTATGTGAATAATTTTAAAATCTTAGCTCAAACGGCTGCAAAACCTGTTTGCCCAGCACGGGGATCTTGAGTTCTATAAGATAAAGCCATAAACATGTTTGTCTGAGTCTTCTATCAAAAGTTACAGCGATTTATATGAAGTTGTTCAAAAACGCTTTATTTCGCCAAGACAATGCGTTTCTCACTGTTACATGCATTTGAATGGGAAACTCGCCTGAAACAAAGTATAGGTTTTCATTATGTGAATAATTTTAAAATCTTAGCTCAAACGGCTGCAAAACCTGTTTGCCCAGCACGGGGATATTGAGTTCTATAAGATAAAGCCATAAACATGTTTGTCTGAGTCTTCTATCAAAAGTTACAGCGATTTATATGAAGTTGTTCAAAAACGCTTTATTTCGCCAAGACAATGCGTTTCTCACTGTTACATGCATTTGAATGGGAAACTCGCCTGAAACAAAGTATAGGTTTTCATTATGTGAATAATTTTAAAATCTTAGTTCAAAAGGCTGCAAAACCTGTTTGCCCAGCACGGGGATCTTGAGTTCTATAAGATAAAGCCATAAACATGTTTGTCTGAGTCTTCTATCAAAAGTTACAGCGATTTATATGAAGTTGTTCAAAAACGCTTTATTTCGCCAAGACAATGCGTTTCTCACTGTTACATGCATTTGAATGGGAAACTCGCCTGAAACAAAGTATAGGTTTTCATTATGTGAATAATTTTAAAATCTTAGCTCAAACGGCTGCAAAACCTGTTTGCCCAGCACAGGGATCTTGAGTTCTATAAGATAAAGCCATAAACATGTTTGTCTGAGTCTTCTATCAAAAGTTACAGCGATTTATATGAAGTTGTTCAAAAACGCTTTATTTCGCCAAGACAATGCGTTTCTCACTGTTACATGCATTTGAATGGGAAACTCGCCTGAAACAAAGTATAGGTTTTCATTATGTGAATAATTTTAAAATCTTAGCTCAAACGGCTGCAAAACCTGTTTGCCCAGCACGGGGATCTTGAGTTCTATAAGATAAAGCCATAAACATGTTTGTCTGAGTCTTCTATCAAAAGTTACAGCGATTTATATGAAGTGGTTGAAAAACGCTTTATTTCGCCAAGACAGTGTGTTTCTCACTGTTACATGCATTTGAATGGGAAACTCACCCGAGACAAAGTATAGGTTTTCATTATGTGAATAATTTTAAAATCTTAGCTCAAACGGCTGCAAAACCTGTTTGCCCAGCACGGGGATATTGAGTTCTATAAGATAAAGCCATAAACATGTTTGTCTGAGTCTTCTATCAAAAGTTACAGCGATTTATATGAAGTTGTTCAAAAACGCTTTATTTCGCCAAGACAATGCGTTTCTCACTGTTACATGCATTTGAATGGGAAACTCGCCTGAAACAAAGTATAGGTTTTCATTATGTGAATAATTTTAAAATCTTAGCTCAAACGGCTGCAAAACCTGTTTGCCCAGCACGGGGATCTTGAGTTCTATAAGATAAAGCCATAAACATGTTTGTCTGAGTCTTCTATCAAAAGTTACAGCGATTTATATGAAGTTGTTCAAAAACGCTTTATTTTGCCAAGACAATGCGTTTCTCACTGTTACATGCATTTGAATGGGAAACTCGCCTGAAACAAAGTATAGGTTTTCATTATGTGAATAATTTTAAAATCTTAGCTCAAACGGCTGCAAAACCTGTTTGCCCAGCACGGGGATCTTGAGTTCTATAAGATAAAGCCATAAACATGTTTGTCTGAGTCTTCTATCAAAAGTTACAGCGATTTATATGAAGTTGTTCAAAAACGCTTTATTTCGCCAAGACAATGCGTTTCTCACTGTTACATGCATTTGAATGGGAAACTCGCCTGAAACAAAGTATAGGTTTTCATTATGTGAATAATTTTAAAATCTTAGTTCAAACGGCTGCAAAACCTGTTTGCCCAGCACGGGGATCTTGAGTTCTATAAGATAAAGCCATAAACATGTTTGTCTGAGTCTTCTATCAAAAGTTACAGCGATTTATATGAAGTTGTTCAAAAACGCTTTATTTCGCCAAGACAATGCGTTTCTCACTGTTACATGCATTTGAATGGGAAACTCGCCTGAAACAAAGTATAGGTTTTCATTATGTGAATAATTTTAAAATCTTAGCTCAAACGGCTGCAAAACCTGTTTGCCCAGCACAGGGATCTTGAGTTCTATAAGATAAAGCCATAAACATGTTTGTCTGAGTCTTCTATCAAAAGTTACAGCGATTTATATGAAGTTGTTCAAAAACGCTTTATTTCGCCAAGACAATGCGTTTCTCACTGTTACATGCATTTGAATGGGAAACTCGCCTGAAACAAAGTATAGGTTTTCATTATGTGAATAATTTTAAAATCTTAGCTCAAACGGCTGCAAAACCTGTTTGCCCAGCACGGGGATCTTGAGTTCTATAAGATAAAGCCATAAACATGTTTGTCTGAGTCTTCTATCAAAAGTTACAGCGATTTATATGAAGTGGTTGAAAAACGCTTTATTTCGCCAAGACAGTGTGTTTCTCACTGTTACATGCATTTGAATGGGAAACTCACCCGAGACAAAGTATAGGTTTTCATTATGTGAATAATTTTAAAATCTTAGCTCAAACGGCTGCAAAACCTGTTTGCCCAGCACGGGGATATTGAGTTCTATAAGATAAAGCCATAAACATGTTTGTCTGAGTCTTCTATCAAAAGTTACAGCGATTTATATGAAGTTGTTCAAAAACGCTTTATTTTGCCAAGACAATGCGTTTCTCACTGTTACATGCATTTGAATGGGAAACTCGCCTGAAACAAAGTATAGGTTTTCATTATGTGAATAATTTTAAAATCTTAGCTCAAACGGCTGCAAAACCTGTTTGCCCAGCACGGGGATATTGAGTTCTATAAGATAAAGCCATAAACATGTTTGTCTGAGTCTTCTATCAAAAGTTACAGCGATTTATATGAAGTTGTTCAAAAACGCTTTATTTCGCCAAGACAATGCGTTTCTCACTGTTACATGCATTTGAATGGGAAACTCGCCTGAAACAAAGTATAGGTTTTCATTATGTGAATAATTTTAAAATCTTAGCTCAAACGGCTGCAAAACCTGTTTGCCCAGCACGGGGATCTTGAGTTCTATAAGATAAAGCCATAAACATGTTTGTCTGAGTCTTCTATCAAAAGTTACAGCGATTTATATGAAGTTGTTCAAAAACGCTTTATTTCGCCAAGACAGTGTGTTTCTCACTGTTACATGCATTTGAATGGGAAACTCACCCGAGACAAAGTATAGGTTTTCATTATGTGAATAATTTTAAAATCTTAGCTCAAACGGCTGCAAAACCTGTTTGCCCAGCACGGGGATATTGAGTTCTATAAGATAAAGCCATAAACATGTTTGTCTGAGTCTTCTATCAAAAGTTACAGCGATTTATATGAAGTTGTTCAAAAACGCTTTATTTTGCCAAGACAATGCGTTTCTCACTGTTACATGCATTTGAATGGGAAACTCGCCTGAAACAAAGTATAGGTTTTCATTATGTGAATAATTTTAAAATCTTAGCTCAAACGGCTGCAAAACCTGTTTGCCCAGCACGGGGATATTGAGTTCTATAAGATAAAGCCATAAACATGTTTGTCTGAGTCTTCTATCAAAAGTTACAGCGATTTATATGAAGTTGTTCAAAAACGCTTTATTTCGCCAAGACAATGCGTTTCTCACTGTTACATGCATTTGAATGGGAAACTCGCCTGAAACAAAGTATAGGTTTTCATTATGTGAATAATTTTAAAATCTTAGCTCAAACGGCTGCAAAACCTGTTTGCCCAGCACGGGGATCTTGAGTTCTATAAGATAAAGCCATAAACATGTTTGTCTGAGTCTTCTATCAAAAGTTACAGCGATTTATATGAAGTTGTTCAAAAACGCTTTATTTCGCCAAGACAATGCGTTTCTCACTGTTACATGCATTTGAATGGGAAACTCGCCTGAAACAAAGTATAGGTTTTCATTATGTGAATAATTTTAAAATCTTAGCTCAAACGGCTGCAAAACCTGTTTGCCCAGCACGGGGATCTTGAGTTCTATAAGATAAAGCCATAAACATGTTTGTCTGAGTCTTCTATCAAAAGTTACAGCGATTTATATGAAGTTGTTCTAAAACGCTTTATTTCGCCAAGACAATGCGTTTCTCACTGTTACATGCATTTGAATGGGAAACTAGCCTGAAACAAAGTATAGGTTTTCATTATGTGAATAATTTTAAAATCTTAGCTCAAACGGCTGCAAAACCTGTTTGCCCAGCACGGGGATCTTGAGTTCTATAAGATAAAGCCATAAACATGTTTGTCTGAGTCTTCTATCAAAAGTTACAGCGATTTATATGAAGTTGTTCAAAAACGCTTTATTTCGCCAAGACAATGCGTTTCTCACTGTTACATGCATTTGAATGGGAAACTCGCCTGAAACAAAGTATAGGTTTTCATTATGTGAATAATTTTAAAATCTTAGCTCAAACGGCTGCAAAACCTGTTTGCCCAGCACGGGGATATTGAGTTCTATAAGATAAAGCCATAAACATGTTTGTCTGAGTCTTCTATCAAAAGTTACAGCGATTTATATGAAGTTGTTCAAAAACGCTTTATTTCGCCAAGACAATGCGTTTCTCACTGTTACATGCATTTGAATGGGAAACTCGCCTGAAACAAAGTATAGGTTTTCATTATGTGAATAATTTTAAAATCTTAGCTCAAACGGCTGCAAAACCTGTTTGCCCAGCACGGGGATATTGAGTTCTATAAGATAAAGCCATAAACATGTTTGTCTGAGTCTTCTATCAAAAGTTACAGCGATTTATATGAAGTTGTTCAAAAACGCTTTATTTCGCCAAGACAATGCGTTTCTCACTGTTACATGCATTTGAATGGGAAACTCGCCTGAAACAAAGTATAGGTTTTCATTATGTGAATAATTTTAAAATCTTAGCTCAAACGGCTGCAAAACCTGTTTGCCCAGCACGGGGATATTGAGTTCTATAAGATAAAGCCATAAACATGTTTGTCTGAGTCTTCTATCAAAAGTTACAGCGATTTATATGAAGTTGTTCTAAAACGCTTTATTTCGCCAAGACAATGCGTTTCTCACTGTTACATGCATTTGAATGGGAAACTCGCCTGAAACAAAGTATAGGTTTTCATTATGTGAATAATTTTAAAATCTTAGTTCAAACGGCTGCAAAACCTGTTTGCCCAGCACGGGGATCTTGAGTTCTATAAGATAAAGCCATAAACATGTTTGTCTGAGTCTTCTATCAAAAGTTACAGCGATTTATATGAAGTTGTTCAAAAACGCTTTATTTTGCCAAGACAATGCGTTTCTCACTGTTACATGCATTTGAATGGGAAACTCGCCTGAAACAAAGTATAGGTTTTCATTATGTGAATAATTTTAAAATCTTAGCTCAAACGGCTGCAAAACCTGTTTGCCCAGCACGGGGATATTGAGTTCTATAAGATAAAGCCATAAACATGTTTGTCTGAGTCTTCTATCAAAAGTTACAGCGATTTATATGAAGTTGTTCAAAAACGCTTTATTTCGCCAAGACAATGCGTTTCTCACTGTTACATGCATTTGAATGGGAAACTCGCCTGAAACAAAGTATAGGTTTTCATTATGTGAATAATTTTAAAATCTTAGCTCAAACGGCTGCAAAACCTGTTTGCCCAGCACGGGGATATTGAGTTCTATAAGATAAAGCCATAAACATGTTTGTCTGAGTCTTCTATCAAAAGTTACAGCGATTTATATGAAGTTGTTCTAAAACGCTTTATTTCGCCAAGACAATGCGTTTCTCACTGTTACATGCATTTGAATGGGAAACTAGCCTGAAACAAAGTATAGGTTTTCATTATGTGAATAATTTTAAAATCTTAGCTCAAACGGCTGCAAAACCTGTTTGCCCAGCACGGGGATCTTGAGTTCTATAAGATAAAGCCATAAACATGTTTGTCTGAGTCTTCTATCAAAAGTTACAGCGATTTATATGAAGTTGTTCAAAAACGCTTTATTTCGCCAAGACAATGCGTTTCTCACTGTTACATGCATTTGAATGGGAAACTCGCCTGAAACAAAGTATAGGTTTTCATTATGTGAATAATTTTAAAATCTTAGCTCAAACGGCTGCAAAACCTGTTTGCCCAGCACGGGGATATTGAGTTCTATAAGATAAAGCCATAAACATGTTTGTCTGAGTCTTCTATCAAAAGTTACAGCGATTTATATGAAGTTGTTCAAAAACGCTTTATTTCGCCAAGACAATGCGTTTCTCACTGTTACATGCATTTGAATGGGAAACTCGCCTGAAACAAAGTATAGGTTTTCATTATGTGAATAATTTTAAAATCTTAGCTCAAACGGCTGCAAAACCTGTTTGCCCAGCACAGGGATCTTGAGTTCTATAAGATAAAGCCATAAACATGTTTGTCTGAGTCTTCTATCAAAAGTTACAGCGATTTATATGAAGTTGTTCAAAAACGCTTTATTTCGCCAAGACAATGCGTTTCTCACTGTTACATGCATTTGAATGGGAAACTCACCCGAGACAAAGTATAGGTTTTCATTATGTGAATAATTTTAAAATCTTAGCTCAAACGGCTGCAAAACCTGTTTGCCCAGCACGGGGATATTGAGTTCTATAAGATAAAGCCATAAACATGTTTGTCTGAGTCTTCTATCAAAAGTTACAGCGATTTATATGAAGTTGTACAAAAACGCTTTATTTCGCCAAGACAATGCGTTTCTCACTGTTACATGCATTTGAATGGGAAACTCGCCTGAAACAAAGTATAGGTTTTCATTATGTGAATAATTTTAAAATCTTAGCTCAAACGGCTGCAAAACCTGTTTGCCCAGCACGGGGATATTGAGTTCTATAAGATAAAGCCATAAACATGTTTGTCTGAGTCTTCTATCAAAAGTTACAGCGATTTATATGAAGTTGTTCAAAAACGCTTTATTTCGCCAAGACAATGCGTTTCTCACTGTTACATGCATTTGAATGGGAAACTCGCCTGAAACAAAGTATAGGTTTTCATTATGTGAATACTTTTAAAATCTTAGCTCAAACGGCTGCAAAACCTGTTTGCCCAGCACGGGGATATTGAGTTCTATAAGATAAAGCCATAAACATGTTTGTCTGAGTCTTCTATCAAAAGTTACAGCGATTTATATGAAGTTGTTCTAAAACGCTTTATTTCGCCAAGACAATGCGTTTCTCACTGTTACATGCATTTGAATGGGAAACTCGCCTGAAACAAAGTATAGGTTTTCATTATGTGAATAATTTTAAAATCTTAGTTCAAACGGCTGCAAAACCTGTTTGCCCAGCACGGGGATCTTGAGTTCTATAAGATAAAGCCATAAACATGTTTGTCTGAGTCTTCTATCAAAAGTTACAGCGATTTATATGAAGTTGTTCAAAAACGCTTTATTTCGCCAAGACAATGCGTTTCTCACTGTTACATGCATTTGAATGGGAAACTCGCCTGAAACAAAGTATAGGTTTTCATTATGTGAATAATTTTAAAATCTTAGCTCAAACGGCTGCAAAACCTGTTTGCCCAGCACGGGGATATTGAGTTCTATAAGATAAAGCCATAAACATGTTTGTCTGAGTCTTCTATCAAAAGTTACAGCGATTTATATGAAGTTGTTCAAAAACGCTTTATTTCGCCAAGACAATGCGTTTCTCACTGTTACATGCATTTGAATGGGAAACTCGCCTGAAACAAAGTATAGGTTTTCATTATGTGAATAATTTTAAAATCTTAGCTCAAACGGCTGCAAAACCTGTTCTGTTTGCCCAGCACGGGGATATTGAGTTCTATAAGATAAAGCCATAAACATGTTTGTCTGAGTCTTCTATCAAAAGTTACAGCGATTTATATGAAGTTGTTCAAAAACGCTTTATTTCGCCAAGACAATGCGTTTCTCACTGTTACATGCATTTGAATGGGAAACTCGCCTGAAACAAAGTATAGGTTTTCATTATGTGAATAATTTTAAAATCTTAGCTCAAACGGCTGCAAAACCTGTTTGCCCAGCACGGGGATCTTGAGTTCTATAAGATAAAGCCATAAACATGTTTGTCTGAGTCTTCTATCAAAAGTTACAGCGATTTATATGAAGTGGTTGAAAAACGCTTTATTTCGCCAAGACAGTGTGTTTCTCACTGTTACATGCATTTGAATGGGAAACTCACCCGAGACAAAGTATAGGTTTTCATTATGTGAATAATTTTAAAATCTTAGCTCAAACGGCTGCAAAACCTGTTTGCCCAGCACGGGGATATTGAGTTCTATAAGATAAAGCCATAAACATGTTTGTCTGAGTCTTCTATCAAAAGTTACAGCGATTTATATGAAGTTGTTCAAAAACGCTTTATTTCGCCAAGACAATGCGTTTCTCACTGTTACATGCATTTGAATGGGAAACTCGCCTGAAACAAAGTATAGGTTTTCATTATGTGAATAATTTTAAAATCTTAGCTCAAACGGCTGCAAAACCTGTTTGCCCAGCACGGGGATCTTGAGTTCTATAAGATAAAGCCATAAACATGTTTGTCTGAGTCTTCTATCAAAAGTTACAGCGATTTATATGAAGTTGTTCAAAAACGCTTTATTTCGCCAAGACAATGCGTTTCTCACTGTTACATGCATTTGAATGGGAAACTCGCCTGAAACAAAGTATAGGTTTTCATTATGTGAATAATTTTAAAATCTTAGTTCAAACGGCTGCAAAACCTGTTTGCCCAGCACGGGGATCTTGAGTTCTATAAGATAAAGCCATAAACATGTTTGTCTGAGTCTTCTATCAAAAGTTACAGCGATTTATATGAAGTTGTTCAAAAACGCTTTATTTCGCCAAGACAATGCGTTTCTCACTGTTACATGCATTTGAATGGGAAACTCGCCTGAAACAAAGTATAGGTTTTCATTATGTGAATAATTTTAAAATCTTAGCTCAAACGGCTGCAAAACCTGTTTGCCCAGCACGGGGATCTTGAGTTCTATAAGATAAAGCCATAAACATGTTTGTCTGAGTCTTCTATCAAAAGTTACAGCGATTTATATGAAGTGGTTGAAAAACGCTTTATTTCGCCAAGACAGTGTGTTTCTCACTGTTACATGCATTTGAATGGGAAACTCACCCGAGACAAAGTATAGGTTTTCATTATGTGAATAATTTTAAAATCTTAGCTCAAACGGCTGCAAAACCTGTTTGCCCAGCACGGGGATCTTGAGTTCTATAAGATAAAGCCATAAACATGTTTGTCTGAGTCTTCTATCAAAAGTTACAGCGATTTATATGAAGTTGTTCAAAAACGCTTTATTTTGCCAAGACAATGCGTTTCTCACTGTTACATGCATTTGAATGGGAAACTCGCCTGAAACAAAGTATAGGTTTTCATTATGTGAATAATTTTAAAATCTTAGCTCAAACGGCTGCAAAACCTGTTTGCCCAGCACGGGGATATTGAGTTCTATAAGATAAAGCCATAAACATGTTTGTCTGAGTCTTCTATCAAAAGTTACAGCGATTTATATGAAGTTGTTCTAAAACGCTTTATTTCGCCAAGACAATGCGTTTCTCACTGTTACATGCATTTGAATGGGAAACTCGCCTGAAACAAAGTATAGGTTTTCATTATGTGAATAATTTTAAAATCTTAGTTCAAACGGCTGCAAAACCTGTTTGCCCAGCACGGGGATCTTGAGTTCTATAAGATAAAGCCATAAACATGTTTGTCTGAGTCTTCTATCAAAAGTTACAGCGATTTATATGAAGTTGTTCAAAAACGCTTTATTTTGCCAAGACAATGCGTTTCTCACTGTTACATGCATTTGAATGGGAAACTCGCCTGAAACAAAGTATAGGTTTTCATTATGTGAATAATTTTAAAATCTTAGCTCAAACGGCTGCAAAACCTGTTTGCCCAGCACGGGGATATTGAGTTCTATAAGATAAAGCCATAAACATGTTTGTCTGAGTCTTCTATCAAAAGTTACAGCGATTTATATGAAGTTGTTCAAAAACGCTTTATTTCGCCAAGACAATGCGTTTCTCACTGTTACATGCATTTGAATGGGAAACTCGCCTGAAACAAAGTATAGGTTTTCATTATGTGAATAATTTTAAAATCTTAGCTCAAACGGCTGCAAAACCTGTTTGCCCAGCACGGGGATATTGAGTTCTATAAGATAAAGCCATAAACATGTTTGTCTGAGTCTTCTATCAAAAGTTACAGCGATTTATATGAAGTTGTTCTAAAACGCTTTATTTCGCCAAGACAATGCGTTTCTCACTGTTACATGCATTTGAATGGGAAACTAGCCTGAAACAAAGTATAGGTTTTCATTATGTGAATAATTTTAAAATCTTAGCTCAAACGGCTGCAAAACCTGTTTGCCCAGCACGGGGATCTTGAGTTCTATAAGATAAAGCCATAAACATGTTTGTCTGAGTCTTCTATCAAAAGTTACAGCGATTTATATGAAGTTGTTCAAAAACGCTTTATTTCGCCAAGACAATGCGTTTCTCACTGTTACATGCATTTGAATGGGAAACTCGCCTGAAACAAAGTATAGGTTTTCATTATGTGAATAATTTTAAAATCTTAGCTCAAACGGCTGCAAAACCTGTTTGCCCAGCACGGGGATATTGAGTTCTATAAGATAAAGCCATAAACATGTTTGTCTGAGTCTTCTATCAAAAGTTACAGCGATTTATATGAAGTTGTTCAAAAACGCTTTATTTCGCCAAGACAATGCGTTTCTCACTGTTACATGCATTTGAATGGGAAACTCGCCTGAAACAAAGTATAGGTTTTCATTATGTGAATAATTTTAAAATCTTAGCTCAAACGGCTGCAAAACCTGTTTGCCCAGCACGGGGATCTTGAGTTCTATAAGATAAAGCCATAAACATGTTTGTCTGAGTCTTCTATCAAAAGTTACAGCGATTTATATGAAGTTGTTCAAAAACGCTTTATTTCGCCAAGACAATGCGTTTCTCACTGTTACATGCATTTGAATGGGAAACTCGCCTGAAACAAAGTATAGGTTTTCATTATGTGAATAATTTTAAAATCTTAGCTCAAACGGCTGCAAAACCTGTTTGCCCAGCACGGGGATATTGAGTTCTATAAGATAAAGCCATAAACATGTTTGTCTGAGTCTTCTATCAAAAGTTACAGCGATTTATATGAAGTTGTTCTAAAACGCTTTATTTCGCCAAGACAATGCGTTTCTCACTGTTACATGCATTTGAATGGGAAACTAGCCTGAAACAAAGTATAGGTTTTCATTATGTGAATAATTTTAAAATCTTAGCTCAAACGGCTGCAAAACCTGTTTGCCCAGCACGGGGATCTTGAGTTCTATAAGATAAAGCCATAAACATGTTTGTCTGAGTCTTCTATCAAAAGTTACAGCGATTTATATGAAGTTGTTCAAAAACGCTTTATTTCGCCAAGACAATGCGTTTCTCACTGTTACATGCATTTGAATGGGAAACTCGCCTGAAACAAAGTATAGGTTTTCATTATGTGAATAATTTTAAAATCTTAGCTCAAACGGCTGCAAAACCTGTTTGCCCAGCACGGGGATATTGAGTTCTATAAGATAAAGCCATAAACATGTTTGTCTGAGTCTTCTATCAAAAGTTACAGCGATTTATATGAAGTTGTTCAAAAACGCTTTATTTCGCCAAGACAATGCGTTTCTCACTGTTACATGCATTTGAATGGGAAACTCGCCTGAAACAAAGTATAGGTTTTCATTATGTGAATAATTTTAAAATCTTAGCTCAAACGGCTGCAAAACCTGTTTGCCCAGCACAGGGATCTTGAGTTCTATAAGATAAAGCCATAAACATGTTTGTCTGAGTCTTCTATCAAAAGTTACAGCGATTTATATGAAGTTGTTCAAAAACGCTTTATTTCGCCAAGACAATGCGTTTCTCACTGTTACATGCATTTGAATGGGAAACTCACCCGAGACAAAGTATAGGTTTTCATTATGTGAATAATTTTAAAATCTTAGCTCAAACGGCTGCAAAACCTGTTTGCCCAGCACGGGGATATTGAGTTCTATAAGATAAAGCCATAAACATGTTTGTCTGAGTCTTCTATCAAAAGTTACAGCGATTTATATGAAGTTGTACAAAAACGCTTTATTTCGCCAAGACAATGCGTTTCTCACTGTTACATGCATTTGAATGGGAAACTCGCCTGAAACAAAGTATAGGTTTTCATTATGTGAATAATTTTAAAATCTTAGCTCAAACGGCTGCAAAACCTGTTTGCCCAGCACGGGGATATTGAGTTCTATAAGATAAAGCCATAAACATGTTTGTCTGAGTCTTCTATCAAAAGTTACAGCGATTTATATGAAGTTGTTCAAAAACGCTTTATTTCGCCAAGACAATGCGTTTCTCACTGTTACATGCATTTGAATGGGAAACTCGCCTGAAACAAAGTATAGGTTTTCATTATGTGAATACTTTTAAAATCTTAGCTCAAACGGCTGCAAAACCTGTTTGCCCAGCACGGGGATATTGAGTTCTATAAGATAAAGCCATAAACATGTTTGTCTGAGTCTTCTATCAAAAGTTACAGCGATTTATATGAAGTTGTTCTAAAACGCTTTATTTCGCCAAGACAATGCGTTTCTCACTGTTACATGCATTTGAATGGGAAACTCGCCTGAAACAAAGTATAGGTTTTCATTATGTGAATAATTTTAAAATCTTAGTTCAAACGGCTGCAAAACCTGTTTGCCCAGCACGGGGATCTTGAGTTCTATAAGATAAAGCCATAAACATGTTTGTCTGAGTCTTCTATCAAAAGTTACAGCGATTTATATGAAGTTGTTCAAAAACGCTTTATTTCGCCAAGACAATGCGTTTCTCACTGTTACATGCATTTGAATGGGAAACTCGCCTGAAACAAAGTATAGGTTTTCATTATGTGAATAATTTTAAAATCTTAGCTCAAACGGCTGCAAAACCTGTTTGCCCAGCACGGGGATATTGAGTTCTATAAGATAAAGCCATAAACATGTTTGTCTGAGTCTTCTATCAAAAGTTACAGCGATTTATATGAAGTTGTTCAAAAACGCTTTATTTCGCCAAGACAATGCGTTTCTCACTGTTACATGCATTTGAATGGGAAACTCGCCTGAAACAAAGTATAGGTTTTCATTATGTGAATAATTTTAAAATCTTAGCTCAAACGGCTGCAAAACCTGTTCTGTTTGCCCAGCACGGGGATATTGAGTTCTATAAGATAAAGCCATAAACATGTTTGTCTGAGTCTTCTATCAAAAGTTACAGCGATTTATATGAAGTTGTTCAAAAACGCTTTATTTCGCCAAGACAATGCGTTTCTCACTGTTACATGCATTTGAATGGGAAACTCGCCTGAAACAAAGTATAGGTTTTCATTATGTGAATAATTTTAAAATCTTAGCTCAAACGGCTGCAAAACCTGTTTGCCCAGCACGGGGATCTTGAGTTCTATAAGATAAAGCCATAAACATGTTTGTCTGAGTCTTCTATCAAAAGTTACAGCGATTTATATGAAGTGGTTGAAAAACGCTTTATTTCGCCAAGACAGTGTGTTTCTCACTGTTACATGCATTTGAATGGGAAACTCACCCGAGACAAAGTATAGGTTTTCATTATGTGAATAATTTTAAAATCTTAGCTCAAACGGCTGCAAAACCTGTTTGCCCAGCACGGGGATATTGAGTTCTATAAGATAAAGCCATAAACATGTTTGTCTGAGTCTTCTATCAAAAGTTACAGCGATTTATATGAAGTTGTTCAAAAACGCTTTATTTCGCCAAGACAATGCGTTTCTCACTGTTACATGCATTTGAATGGGAAACTCGCCTGAAACAAAGTATAGGTTTTCATTATGTGAATAATTTTAAAATCTTAGCTCAAACGGCTGCAAAACCTGTTTGCCCAGCACGGGGATATTGAGTTCTATAAGATAAAGCCATAAACATGTTTGTCTGAGTCTTCTATCAAAAGTTACAGCGATTTATATGAAGTTGTTCAAAAACGCTTTATTTCGCCAAGACAATGCGTTTCTCACTGTTACATGCATTTGAATGGGAAACTCGCCTGAAACAAAGTATAGGTTTTCATTATGTGAATAATTTTAAAATCTTAGTTCAAACGGCTGCAAAACCTGTTTGCCCAGCACGGGGATCTTGAGTTCTATAAGATAAAGCCATAAACATGTTTGTCTGAGTCTTCTATCAAAAGTTACAGCGATTTATATGAAGTTGTTCAAAAACGCTTTATTTCGCCAAGACAATGCGTTTCTCACTGTTACATGCATTTGAATGGGAAACTCGCCTGAAACAAAGTATAGGTTTTCATTATGTGAATACTTTTAAAATCTTAGCTCAAACGGCTGCAAAACCTGTTTGCCCAGCACGGGGATATTGAGTTCTATAAGATAAAGCCATAAACATGTTTGTCTGAGTCTTCTATCAAAAGTTACAGCGATTTATATGAAGTTGTTCTAAAACGCTTTATTTCGCCAAGACAATGCGTTTCTCACTGTTACATGCATTTGAATGGGAAACTCGCCTGAAACAAAGTATAGGTTTTCATTATGTGAATAATTTTAAAATCTTAGTTCAAACGGCTGCAAAACCTGTTTGCCCAGCACGGGGATCTTGAGTTCTATAAGATAAAGCCATAAACATGTTTGTCTGAGTCTTCTATCAAAAGTTACAGCGATTTATATGAAGTTGTTCAAAAACGCTTTATTTCGCCAAGACAATGCGTTTCTCACTGTTACATGCATTTGAATGGGAAACTCGCCTGAAACAAAGTATAGGTTTTCATTATGTGAATAATTTTAAAATCTTAGCTCAAACGGCTGCAAAACCTGTTTGCCCAGCACGGGGATATTGAGTTCTATAAGATAAAGCCATAAACATGTTTGTCTGAGTCTTCTATCAAAAGTTACAGCGATTTATATGAAGTTGTTCAAAAACGCTTTATTTCGCCAAGACAATGCGTTTCTCACTGTTACATGCATTTGAATGGGAAACTCGCCTGAAACAAAGTATAGGTTTTCATTATGTGAATAATTTTAAAATCTTAGCTCAAACGGCTGCAAAACCTGTTCTGTTTGCCCAGCACGGGGATATTGAGTTCTATAAGATAAAGCCATAAACATGTTTGTCTGAGTCTTCTATCAAAAGTTACAGCGATTTATATGAAGTTGTTCAAAAACGCTTTATTTCGCCAAGACAATGCGTTTCTCACTGTTACATGCATTTGAATGGGAAACTCGCCTGAAACAAAGTATAGGTTTTCATTATGTGAATAATTTTAAAATCTTAGCTCAAACGGCTGCAAAACCTGTTTGCCCAGCACGGGGATCTTGAGTTCTATAAGATAAAGCCATAAACATGTTTGTCTGAGTCTTCTATCAAAAGTTACAGCGATTTATATGAAGTGGTTGAAAAACGCTTTATTTCGCCAAGACAGTGTGTTTCTCACTGTTACATGCATTTGAATGGGAAACTCACCCGAGACAAAGTATAGGTTTTCATTATGTGAATAATTTTAAAATCTTAGCTCAAACGGCTGCAAAACCTGTTTGCCCAGCACGGGGATATTGAGTTCTATAAGATAAAGCCATAAACATGTTTGTCTGAGTCTTCTATCAAAAGTTACAGCGATTTATATGAAGTTGTTCAAAAACGCTTTATTTCGCCAAGACAATGCGTTTCTCACTGTTACATGCATTTGAATGGGAAACTCGCCTGAAACAAAGTATAGGTTTTCATTATGTGAATAATTTTAAAATCTTAGCTCAAACGGCTGCAAAACCTGTTTGCCCAGCACGGGGATCTTGAGTTCTATAAGATAAAGCCATAAACATGTTTGTCTGAGTCTTCTATCAAAAGTTACAGCGATTTATATGAAGTTGTTCAAAAACGCTTTATTTCGCCAAGACAATGCGTTTCTCACTGTTACATGCATTTGAATGGGAAACTCGCCTGAAACAAAGTATAGGTTTTCATTATGTGAATAATTTTAAAATCTTAGTTCAAACGGCTGCAAAACCTGTTTGCCCAGCACGGGGATCTTGAGTTCTATAAGATAAAGCCATAAACATGTTTGTCTGAGTCTTCTATCAAAAGTTACAGCGATTTATATGAAGTTGTTCAAAAACGCTTTATTTCGCCAAGACAATGCGTTTCTCACTGTTACATGCATTTGAATGGGAAACTCGCCTGAAACAAAGTATAGGTTTTCATTATGTGAATAATTTTAAAATCTTAGCTCAAACGGCTGCAAAACCTGTTTGCCCAGCACGGGGATCTTGAGTTCTATAAGATAAAGCCATAAACATGTTTGTCTGAGTCTTCTATCAAAAGTTACAGCGATTTATATGAAGTGGTTGAAAAACGCTTTATTTCGCCAAGACAGTGTGTTTCTCACTGTTACATGCATTTGAATGGGAAACTCACCCGAGACAAAGTATAGGTTTTCATTATGTGAATAATTTTAAAATCTTAGCTCAAACGGCTGCAAAACCTGTTTGCCCAGCACGGGGATATTGAGTTCTATAAGATAAAGCCATAAACATGTTTGTCTGAGTCTTCTATCAAAAGTTACAGCGATTTATATGAAGTTGTTCAAAAACGCTTTATTTTGCCAAGACAATGCGTTTCTCACTGTTACATGCATTTGAATGGGAAACTCGCCTGAAACAAAGTATAGGTTTTCATTATGTGAATAATTTTAAAATCTTAGTTCAAACGGCTGCAAAACCTGTTTGCCCAGCACGGGGATATTGAGTTCTATAAGATAAAGCCATAAACATGTTTGTCTGAGTCTTCTATCAAAAGTTACAGCGATTTATATGAAGTTGTTCAAAAACGCTTTATTTCGCCAAGACAATGCGTTTCTCACTGTTACATGCATTTGAATGGGAAACTCGCCTGAAACAAAGTATAGGTTTTCATTATGTGAATAATTTTAAAATCTTAGTTCAAACGGCTGCAAAACCTGTTTGCCCAGCACGGGGATCTTGAGTTCTATAAGATAAAGCCATAAACATGTTTGTCTGAGTCTTCTATCAAAAGTTACAGCGATTTATATGAAGTTGTTCAAAAACGCTTTATTTTGCCAAGACAATGCGTTTCTCACTGTTACATGCATTTGAATGGGAAACTCGCCTGAAACAAAGTATAGGTTTTCATTATGTGAATAATTTTAAAATCTTAGTTCAAACGGCTGCAAAACCTGTTTGCCCAGCACGGGGATCTTGAGTTCTATAAGATAAAGCCATAAACATGTTTGTCTGAGTCTTCTATCAAAAGTTACAGCGATTTATATGAAGTTGTTCAAAAACGCTTTATTTTGCCAATACAATGCGTTTCTCACTGTTACATGCATTTGAATGGGAAACTCGCCTGAAACAAAGTATAGGTTTTCATTATGTGAATAATTTTAAAATCTTAGCTCAAACGGCTGCAAAACCTGTTTGCCCAGCACGGGGATCTTGAGTTCTATAAGATAAAGCCATAAACATGTTTGTCTGAGTCTTCTATCAAAAGTTACAGCGATTTATATGAAGTTGTTCAAAAACGCTTTATTTCGCCAAGACAATGCGTTTCTCACTGTTACATGCATTTGAATGGGAAACTCGCCTGAAACAAAGTATAGGTTTTCATTATGTGAATAATTTTAAAATCTTAGTTCAAACGGCTGCAAAACCTGTTTGCCCAGCACGGGGATCTTGAGTTCTATAAGATAAAGCCATAAACATGTTTGTCTGAGTCTTCTATCAAAAGTTACAGCGATTTATATGAAGTTGTTCAAAAACGCTTTATTTCGCCAAGACAATGCGTTTCTCACTGTTACATGCATTTGAATGGGAAACTCGCCTGAAACAAAGTATAGGTTTTCATTATGTGAATAATTTTAAAATCTTAGCTCAAACGGCTGCAAAACCTGTTTGCCCAGCACGGGGATATTGAGTTCTATAAGATAAAGCCATAAACATGTTTGTCTGAGTCTTCTATCAAAAGTTACAGCGATTTATATGAAGTTGTTCAAAAACGCTTTATTTTGCCAAGACAATGCGTTTCTCACTGTTACATGCATTTGAATGGGAAACTCGCCTGAAACAAAGTATAGGTTTTCATTATGTGAATAATTTTAAAATCTTAGCTCAAACGGCTGCAAAACCTGTTTGCCCAGCACGGGGATCTTGAGTTCTATAAGATAAAGCCATAAACATGTTTGTCTGAGTCTTCTATCAAAAGTTACAGCGATTTATATGAAGTTGTTCAAAAACGCTTTATTTCGCCAAGACAATGCGTTTCTCACTGTTACGTGCATTTGAATGGGAAACTCGCCTGAAACAAAGTATAGGTTTTCATTATGTGAATAATTTTAAAATCTTAGTTCAAACGGCTGCAAAACCTGTTTGCCCAGCACGGGGATCTTGAGTTCTATAAGATAAAGCCATAAACATGTTTGTCTGAGTCTTCTATCAAAAGTTACAGCGATTTATATGAAGTTGTTCAAAAACGCTTTATTTTGCCAAGACAATGCGTTTCTCACTGTTACATGCATTTGAATGGGAAACTCGCCTGAAACAAAGTATAGGTTTTCATTATGTGAATAATTTTAAAATCTTAGCTCAAACGGCTGCAAAACCTGTTTGCCCAGCACGGGGATCTTGAGTTCTATAAGATAAAGCCATAAACATGTTTGTCTGAGTCTTCTATCAAAAGTTACAGCGATTTATATGAAGTTGTTCAAAAACGCTTTATTTCGCCAAGACAATGCGTTTCTCACTGTTACATGCATTTGAATGGGAAACTCGCCTGAAACAAAGTATAGGTTTTCATTATGTGAATAATTTTAAAATCTTAGTTCAAACGGCTGCAAAACCTGTTTGCCCAGCACGGGGATCTTGAGTTCTATAAGATAAAGCCATAAACATGTTTGTCTGAGTCTTCTATCAAAAGTTACAGCGATTTATATGAAGTTGTTCAAAAACGCTTTATTTTGCCAATACAATGCGTTTCTCACTGTTACATGCATTTGAATGGGAAACTCGCCTGAAACAAAGTATAGGTTTTCATTATGTGAAGAATTTTAAAATCTTAGCTCAAACGGCTGCAAAACCTGTTTGCCCAGCACGGGGATCTTGAGTTCTATAAGATAAAGCCATAAACATGTTTGTCTGAGTCTTCTATCAAAAGTTACAGCGATTTATATGAAGTTGTTCAAAAACGCTTTATTTCGCCAAGACAATGCGTTTCTCACTGTTACATGCATTTGAATGGGAAACTCGCCTGAAACAAAGTATAGGTTTTCATTATGTGAATAATTTTAAAATCTTAGTTCAAACGGCTGCAAAACCTGTTTGCCCAGCACGGGGATCTTGAGTTCTATAAGATAAAGCCATAAACATGTTTGTCTGAGTCTTCTATCAAAAGTTACAGCGATTTATATGAAGTTGTTCAAAAACGCTTTATTTCGCCAAGACAATGCGTTTCTCACTGTTACATGCATTTGAATGGGAAACTCGCCTGAAACAAAGTATAGGTTTTCATTATGTGAATAATTTTAAAATCTTAGCTCAAACGGCTGCAAAACCTGTTTGCCCAGCACGGGGATATTGAGTTCTATAAGATAAAGCCATAAACATGTTTGTCTGAGTCTTCTATCAAAAGTTACAGCGATTTATATGAAGTTGTTCAAAAACGCTTTATTTTGCCAAGACAATGCGTTTCTCACTGTTACATGCATTTGAATGGGAAACTCGCCTGAAACAAAGTATAGGTTTTCATTATGTGAATAATTTTAAAATCTTAGCTCAAACGGCTGCAAAACCTGTTTGCCCAGCACGGGGATCTTGAGTTCTATAAGATAAAGCCATAAACATGTTTGTCTGAGTCTTCTATCAAAAGTTACAGCGATTTATATGAAGTTGTTCAAAAACGCTTTATTTCGCCAAGACAATGCGTTTCTCACTGTTACATGCATTTGAATGGGAAACTCGCCTGAAACAAAGTATAGGTTTTCATTATGTGAATAATTTTAAAATCTTAGTTCAAACGGCTGCAAAACCTGTTTGCCCAGCACGGGGATCTTGAGTTCTATAAGATAAAGCCATAAACATGTTTGTCTGAGTCTTCTATCAAAAGTTACAGCGATTTATATGAAGTTGTTCAAAAACGCTTTATTTCGCCAAGACAATGCGTTTCTCACTGTTACATGCATTTGAATGGGAAACTCGCCTGAAACAAAGTATAGGTTTTCATTATGTGAATAATTTTAAAATCTTAGTTCAAACGGCTGCAAAACCTGTTTGCCCAGCACGGGGATCTTGAGTTCTATAAGATAAAGCCATAAACATGTTTGTCTGAGTCTTCTATCAAAAGTTACAGCGATTTATATGAAGTTGTTCAAAAACGCTTTATTTCGCCAAGACAATGCGTTTCTCACTGTTACATGCATTTGAATGGGAAACTCGCCTGAAACAAAGTATAGGTTTTCATTATGTGAATAATTTTAAAATCTTAGTTCAAACGGCTGCAAAACCTGTTTGCCCAGCACGGGGATCTTGAGTTCTATAAGATAAAGCCATAAACATGTTTGTCTGAGTCTTCTATCAAAAGTTACAGCGATTTATATGAAGTTGTTCAAAAACGCTTTATTTTGCCAAGACAATGCGTTTCTCACTGTTACATGCATTTGAATGGGAAACTCGCCTGAAACAAAGTATAGGTTTTCATTATGTGAATAATTTTAAAATCTTAGTTCAAACGGCTGCAAAACCTGTTTGCCCAGCACGGGGATCTTGAGTTCTATAAGATAAAGCCATAAACATGTTTGTCTGAGTCTTCTATCAAAAGTTACAGCGATTTATATGAAGTTGTTCAAAAACGCTTTATTTCGCCAAGACAATGCGTTTCTCACTGTTACATGCATTTGAATGGGAAACTCGCCTGAAACAAAGTATAGGTTTTCATTATGTGAATAATTTTAAAATCTTAGTTCAAACGGCTGCAAAACCTGTTTGCCCAGCACGGGGATCTTGAGTTCTATAAGATAAAGCCATAAACATGTTTGTCTGAGTCTTCTATCAAAAGTTACAGCGATTTATATGAAGTTGTTCAAAAACGCTTTATTTCACCAAGACAATGCGTTTCTCACTGTTACATGCATTTGAATGGGAAACTCGCCTGAAACAAAGTATAGGTTTTCATTATGTGAATAATTTTAAAATCTTAGCTCAAACGGCTGCAAAACCTGTTTGCCCAGCACGGGGATCTTGAGTTCTATAAGATAAAGCCATAAACATGTTTGTCTGAGTCTTCTATCAAAAGTTACAGCGATTTATATGAAGTTGTTCAAAAACGCTTTATTTCGCCAAGACAATGCGTTTCTCACTGTTACATGCATTTGAATGGGAAACTCGCCTGAAACAAAGTATAGGTTTTCATTATGTGAATAATTTTAAAATCTTAGTTCAAACGGCTGCAAAACCTGTTTGCCCAGCACGGGGATCTTGAGTTCTATAAGATAAAGCCATAAACATGTTTGTCTGAGTCTTCTATCAAAAGTTACAGCGATTTATATGAAGTTGTTCAAAAACGCTTTATTTTGCCAAGACAATGCGTTTCTCACTGTTACATGCATTTGAATGGGAAACTCGCCTGAAACAAAGTATAGGTTTTCATTATGTGAATAATTTTAAAATCTTAGTTCAAACGGCTGCAAAACCTGTTTGCCCAGCACGGGGATCTTGAGTTCTATAAGATAAAGCCATAAACATGTTTGTCTGAGTCTTCTATCAAAAGTTACAGCGATTTATATGAAGTTGTTCAAAAACGCTTTATTTTGCCAAGACAATGCGTTTCTCACTGTTACATGCATTTGAATGGGAAACTCGCCTGAAACAAAGTATAGGTTTTCATTATGTGAAGAATTTTAAAATCTTAGCTCAAACGGCTGCAAAACCTGTTTGCCCAGCACGGGGATCTTGAGTTCTATAAGATAAAGCCATAAACATGTTTGTCTGAGTCTTCTATCAAAAGTTACAGCGATTTATATGAAGTTGTTCAAAAACGCTTTATTTTGCCAAGACAATGCGTTTCTCACTGTTACATGCATTTGAATGGGAAACTCGCCTGAAACAAAGTATAGGTTTTCATTATGTGAATAATTTTAAAATCTTAGTTCAAACGGCTGCAAAACCTGTTTGCCCAGCACGGGGATCTTGAGTTCTATAAGATAAAGCCATAAACATGTTTGTCTGAGTCTTCTATCAAAAGTTACAGCGATTTATATGAAGTTGTTCAAAAACGCTTTATTTTGCCAAGACAATGCGTTTCTCACTGTTACATGCATTTGAATGGGAAACTCGCCTGAAACAAAGTATAGGTTTTCATTATGTGAATAATTTTAAAATCTTAGCTCAAACGGCTGCAAAACCTGTTTGCCCAGCACGGGGATCTTGAGTTCTATAAGATAAAGCCATAAACATGTTTGTCTGAGTCTTCTATCAAAAGTTACAGCGATTTATATGAAGTTGTTCAAAAACGCTTTATTTCGCCAAGACAATGCGTTTCTCACTGTTACATGCATTTGAATGGGAAACTCGCCTGAAACAAAGTATAGGTTTTCATTATGTGAATAATTTTAAAATCTTAGTTCAAACGGCTGCAAAACCTGTTTGCCCAGCACGGGGATCTTGAGTTCTATAAGATAAAGCCATAAACATGTTTGTCTGAGTCTTCTATCAAAAGTTACAGCGATTTATATGAAGTTGTTCAAAAACGCTTTATTTTGCCAAGACAATGCGTTTCTCACTGTTACATGCATTTGAATGGGAAACTCGCCTGAAACAAAGTATAGGTTTTCATTATGTGAATAATTTTAAAATCTTAGTTCAAACGGCTGCAAAACCTGTTTGCCCAGCACGGGGATCTTAAGTTCTATAAGATAAAGCCATAAACATGTTTGTCTGAGTCTTCTATCAAAAGTTACAGCGATTTATATGAAGTTGTTCAAAAACGCTTTATTTTGCCAAGACAATGCGTTTCTCACTGTTACATGCATTTGAATGGGAAACTCGCCTGAAACAAAGTATAGGTTTTCATTATGTGAATAATTTTAAAATCTTAGCTCAAACGGCTGCAAAACCTGTTTGCCCAGCACGGGGATCTTGAGTTCTATAAGATAAAGCCATAAACATGTTTGTCTGAGTCTTCTATCAAAAGTTACAGCGATTTATATGAAGTTGTTCAAAAACGCTTTATTTTGCCAAGACAATGCGTTTCTCACTGTTACATGCATTTGAATGGGAAACTCGCCTGAAACAAAGTATAGGTTTTCATTATGTGAATAATTTTAAAATCTTAGTTCAAACGGCTGCAAAACCTGTTTGCCCAGCACGGGGATCTTGAGTTCTATAAGATAAAGCCATAAACATGTTTGTCTGAGTCTTCTATCAAAAGTTACAGCGATTTATATGAAGTTGTTCAAAAACGCTTTATTTTGCCAAGACAATGCGTTTCTCACTGTTACATGCATTTGAATGGGAAACTCGCCTGAAACAAAGTATAGGTTTTCATTATGTGAATAATTTTAAAATCTTAGTTCAAACGGCTGCAAAACCTGTTTGCCCAGCACGGGGATCTTGAGTTCTATAAGATAAAGCCATAAACATGTTTGTCTGAGTCTTCTATCAAAAGTTACAGCGATTTATATGAAGTTGTTCAAAAACGCTTTATTTTGCCAAGACAATGCGTTTCTCACTGTTACATGCATTTGAATGGGAAACTCGCCTGAAACAAAGTATAGGTTTTCATTATGTGAATAATTTTAAAATCTTAGCTCAAACGGCTGCAAAACCTGTTTGCCCAGCACGGGGATCTTGAGTTCTATAAGATAAAGCCATAAACATGTTTGTCTGAGTCTTCTATCAAAAGTTACAGCGATTTATATGAAGTTGTTCAAAAACGCTTTATTTCGCCAAGACAATGCGTTTCTCACTGTTACATGCATTTGAATGGGAAACTCGCCTGAAACAAAGTATAGGTTTTCATTATGTGAAGAATTTTAAAATCTTAGTTCAAACGGCTGCAAAACCTGTTTGCCCAGCACGGGGATCTTGAGTTCTATAAGATAAAGCCATAAACATGTTTGTCTGAGTCTTCTATCAAAAGTTACAGCGATTTATATGAAGTTGTTCAAAAACGCTTTATTTTGCCAAGACAATGCGTTTCTCACTGTTACATGCATTTGAATGGGAAACTCGCCTGAAACAAAGTATAGGTTTTCATTATGTGAAGAATTTTAAAATCTTAGCTCAAACGGCTGCAAAACCTGTTTGCCCAGCACGGGGATCTTGAGTTCTATAAGATAAAGCCATAAACATGTTTGTCTGAGTCTTCTATCAAAAGTTACAGCGATTTATATGAAGTTGTTCTAAAACGCTTTATTTTGCCAAGACAATGCGTTTCTCACTGTTACATTCATTTGAATGGGAAACTCGCCTGAAACAAAGTATAGGTTTTCATTATGTGAATAATTTTAAAATCTTAGCTCAAACGGCTGCAAAACCTGTTTGCCCAGCACGGGGATATTGAGTTCTATAAGATAAAGCCATAAACATGTTTGTCTGAGTCTTCTATCAAAAGTTACAGCGATTTATATGAAGTTGTTCAAAAACGCTTTATTTCGCCAAGACAATGCGTTTCTCACTGTTACATGCATTTGAATGGGAAACTCGCCTGAAACAAAGTATAGGTTTTCATTATGTGAATAATTTTAAAATCTTAGCTCAAACGGCTGCAAAACCTGTTCTGTTTGCCCAGCACGGGGATATTGAGTTCTATAAGATAAAGCCATAAACATGTTTGTCTGAGTCTTCTATCAAAAGTTACAGCGATTTATATGAAGTTGTTCAAAAACGCTTTATTTTGCCAAGACAATGCGTTTCTCACTGTTACATGCATTTGAATGGGAAACTCGCCTGAAACAAAGTATAGGTTTTCATTATGTGAATAATTTTAAAATCTTAGCTCAAACGGCTGCAAAACCTGTTTGCCCAGCACGGGGACATTGAGTTCTATAAGATAAAGTCATGAATACGTATATCTGAATCTTCTATCAAAAGTTACAGCTATTTATATGAAGTTGTACAAAAACGCTTTATTTTGTCAAGACAGTGGGTTTTAGAGTCTTCATCATTAAATCTCTGGTTGCTTCATTTTTCTATCCTATATCAGATATTTTAAAGGTTATCTTAGGTAAAGTTCCATTCTCATGGTGAGGCAAAGTGCTTTATGTGTGTGTGTGCGCGTGTCATGAACGGCTATAAAAGGCCTATAATTAAAGAACAAAGCGGGGTTTGAGTTCGAGTTGCGGCAGACTGTCACTACTTGTAAATGGAACGCAGCCTTCCTACGGCGGACAGCTAATAACAGGAATCGGACGCGGTCCAGCCAAGTCCACAGCAACCACCATAGCAACCGCCTAGCATGACCTTAAAAACATATTCTGTCTTCATAACTATCAAAATCGTGAAATGATTTGCAAAGTGTGAAAGTGTTACAGCTGCAGAGAGCTATGGCGGTATCTATGGAAGCTGTTTACATAGCTAATAATATACGATGTAACCATGGAGACAGTCAGTCACTTGAGCTAGCGGTGCATGTTTACTACAGTGAATAAGGTGATTGAGTGCACAGCGTCCACACTCTGCAGGGGGTAAAGACATTACTTCAATATTGTTTTATATTGATATATATTAGCCTTCTGTTGACCATCACCTCAGGTTCACCATTACAGTTTCAGATTACAGATGCACACTGTCTAAACACATTCAAAAACTCATGTCTCAGAAATAAGCACAGCTGTTCATGTTTGTCATTAGAGTTTTATTTGTAAGAAAATTATGAACTTCATATTGTGCATTAAATAAAAGAACATTTCACAACTCTGAGTCAACAGAAACAGGTAACAGAAATGTCTCTAATGTGTACAGTGTAGTGTAAGCATTAAAAGATCATAAAGGAAAAACTAACATTTATGTGAAACTAATTGTAATAAAAAATGAGCAGGTGCTTTATAGATTTAAAAGAAAGAATCTGAAAACAACACTTTTTTGGTCTAAGTGATCAAAGTAGAAAACAGAACTGATGTTCAAGAACAAACCGTAGCTGCACTAATATTACACATCTCGATCGTTGTACTGAACAGACATTGTTGCTTTTAAAACCACATGCAGTGTGTGACCATGACTGTTCACTGAGACCATGAACGCCACTTCGCTGAAGCATTCTTCTTCTTCTTCTTGCCATTAAATTGGAAGCAGAAGCAGCACGAGCTGATTTGATCTACTGAAAGGAAAAAGCAGAACATCTGAGTTGAAACCAGTCAGCTGAAATCATTAAGACAGGAACAAATTCAATGCAGTGTCTCAAGTGGCTTAGCCTGTTACAACTGTTGATACAAGCTAAATACGGTTAACACACAGTGTCAGGGAGCTCCAGTGTGGGAACTAGTGGCTTTAGGTTTGTAGTCATTTAACTTTCATCCATTTATTCATTTAATTCAGGAGGAAGAAATGCCAGGTTGGTGCAGGCTGGTTACATGCATTTGGTCCCATGCTGTCTTTAATTAAATGACTTGGTTCATTTTATGGCTGGGCTGTATGTGGGGTTATATCATGTTATTTGGGCAGGAGTACCTGTCCCCTGTTAGACTTAGAAAGTTTCTCCATAAGTAGAGTTTCTAACTCTTCTAGCACATCTGTGGCTGACAGCTTTTTGGTGGCTCTTTTTACCCCACACTGGTTGTGAGTGTGTAAATAGCCCCACTAGTTATTTTGGGTTGCAGTTAACTAGGGAGGAAGGGGTGGGTATGCCATGATTAGGTGAATAACAATTATATGTGATACATAAATTTCACAATGCATGCATATATCTCTATCAATTAAACCTGGCCTGAGGGCTGCCATTTTTTACATTCAGTTATTTCTCTTAGAAATGTTGGAACTAAATAATGAATGTGTTACAGTTAAAGTGAAACACTGGTCAGTGTAAATGGCTCATTGGGACACAGAAACCTTTAAATTAAACCTGATATCTAGTGTCAAACAATATCAAAGCTGTAAAAGATGTTTACATTCAGAATTTATAAAACTATGATTGTAAATAAATTCAAACAAGTGAGCTTTTCTCTTTGTGCTGAATATCAACACTGTGGTTTCTTAGACTGTAAGCTTTACTTTAGTGCAACCAGTTGCAGAAGCTGCCACTCCAAATGTCTTTTGATAACAAGAAAAAAATACCTTTTCAGTACATGGCCTGAAGTTCTTCTCCGAAATCTTCTGCAATCGGCTTTGTCTGCTGGTTTGAAGACAATAAACCATAAAAAAGATGATTTAGTCACTTTGTCTGCGTCATGCAGCTCGAATGTGTCGTGTAACAATGTTGAATAGCCGTCGTTATCCCTCTGCTGCGTCAGTAGGATTGTACTGTACAGCATCTCATTGATATGTGAGGAATGCTAATGTAACACGATAACAGACTTACATCATTAAAATATAAAGTGCAGGAGATATTTAGATATTTTTTATATTTATATTACATTTTATAGCTGACGGATATTACTAAATAGATAGAATTTACTAAATAGCTGGATGAACATGAAAAATATGTCTATAATAACAAATGACCATGAGAGCCAGTAGAATTAATTCAGCTGGACACTCAAAAGACGTCCTTAAATGCTCTTTAAGTGGCAGAACAGATGAACAAACAGTTAATCGCTTACTTGAGATGAAATCTGCTCAGCTACTTTGAAAACAGTTTCTAACTGGTTCCTCCTTTAACAGGATGACTGCTCAGGGGTAAGGCCATCATGCAATCCAGCAACCTTTATGGTTCTGCTTTGATTCACCAGGAACTATTAGGGAAACCTTCCAGCGCCTCCTGTGAAAGACACAGGCATAAACACACAAACATTTATTAACATGTTCCACAGTGTTCCAGTTTGATTTTCTTATCCTGTGGACAACAACGTACATGGATGCAGGTTTATTGTTAACTTTTGTAAGGTTTATTTAATGAACATATCCAGCTGCAGCTCCACTGTGATCCTGAACTGGATAAGCACTTAAGAAAATGTGTCAATAAATGGACAAACATCAACTTACTATATTTATCCAAACAGACGGGACCAATAATGCTTCGCTGAGTTAGACTTTAACAGACTCTTCTATGTAAGAATGTCTCGTGCTGATATACCTGCAAACTTGACAACAAAGGTTTTTCAGACTACATGTAGCTGTCCTCTATGTCAGCTAACACATTTACATTTATGTCACACTTATTTCTGCTTTCCCATTTTATAATTATTACTTACATTTTGATTAGATACCTTGAGTTTGTAAATGATCAGATTACATAATTGGAATACAATGTATCCAATTCAGGGTTGCGGGAGGATGAAGCCTATCCCAGCTGATACAGGACAAAGACAGGCTGCCAGTTTATTGCAGGGCTAATACAATATGTGTAACAGAAAATCCACTTAAATGTTTGATATTTCTTATAATAATCATAATTATGACTATTATTTAAAGGTTTCTTCATAAATACATTTTGATTTTTTATAACCCCTAAAATATAAACCTGAGCTGTTTCAGATTCTGACCTCTGACCTCAGTGACCTGGCTGTGTCCTCACTGCAGCTCCCTCTTGGAAGTACGTCTGCTTCTTGTCTTCCCCCAGTGTTGACCGCCTGATATCAAGATATCACGTACTGTAACTGAGGAACAAAAAAGGACAAACACTTGCCTTCATTTAAAAGTACATTCATACAGAGATAATCTATGGAAACACACTAGTTCACAGTTTGGGAGGAACCAGTTCCTGTGAAACATTTCTGTATATGAACATCATGTGGAGAATGAATGAAATGAGTTCTTCAGGTGACTCAGCAGTCCCACACTGACAAATGAAATCTAGTTAAACTATTAAGCATATTTGCTCTTCTGAAATCTGTGTTAAACAACAACAAACATAAATTAGTAACAAAAACTACAGCTGAGTATAGGCTTTACAAACCACCAGCAGCCATAATGCTAAATTTTAATCTTCAAATGTTTCTGAGCTGTCTTCAACCTGCTTTTAGCACATTAAAGTCTCAATAAATAAAGTCAATGCAGACTCAATCCTAAATGTTCAGCACACAGAGACACAGAGGTACTGTTTAAAGTTTAGTGTTAACTTGAGTCACTGATCATTCACAGTATTACAGAGTCTGGCAGTCTTTGCATGATGTCCACGTCACTGTAAGTTTCTAGCTGACTCTCAGGTGTGCCAGCAGGAAAGAGTAATAATAACCTGCATCCTGAGGTTTGTCATGCAGGATTAAAGGAGCCAAGCTTTGTTCACACAGCTAGGATTGTATTTTACACTGACCCTGGGTCAGTATCAACTTCAAGAAGACAGCTGTAACTGTTGATAGAAGAATCACACACACATATTTATGGCTTTGCCTTATAGAATTCAGCATCTCAGTGCTCAGGAAATAGGTTTTGCAGCTGTTTGAGCTAAGATTTTCAAGTTATTCACAAATTAAAACCTATACTTTGTGTCGGGCAAGAACTAAATTCAAATGCATGTAACAGTGAGAAACGCACTGTCTTGGCGAAGTAAAGCGTTTCTCATCAACTTCATAGAGCTTGCTGTAACTTTTGATAGAAGACTCAGACAAAGATATTCATGGCTTTATCTTATAGACTTCAATATCCCCCCAATGTGTGTGTGAGTCTTCTCTCAAAATTTACAGCTGTCTTTATGAAGTTTATGGAAAAACGCTTTATTTCACCACGTTAGTGCGTTTCTCGCTATTACATGTATTTGAATGGAGAACTCGACCGACACAAAGTATAGGTTTTCAATTTGTGAATAACTTGAAAATCTTAGCTCAAACAGCTGCAAAACCTATTTCCTCAGCACGGAGATGCTGAATTCTATAAGGCAAAGCCATAAATATGTGTGTGTGTGAGTCCTCTATCAAAAGTTACAGCTGTCTTCATGAAGTTGATACTGACCCAGGGTCAGTGTAAAATACAAGTTATTCACATAATGAAAACTTATACTTTGTTTCGTGCAAGAACTCCATTCAAATGCATGTAATAGTCAGAAACGCACTGTCTCGGCGAAATGAAGCCTTTTTGTACAACTTCATGAAGTTAGCTGTAACTTTTGATAAAAGGCTCAAAGCAGAGGGATAACGACGGCTATTCAACATTGTTACACGACACATTCGAGCTGCATGACGCAGACAAAGTGACTAAATCATCTTTTTTGTGGTTTATTGTCTTCAAACCAGCAGACAAAGCCGATTGCAGAAGATGTCGGAGAAGAACTTCAGGCCGTGTACTGAAAAGGTATTTTTTTCTTGTTATCAAAAGACATTTGGAGTGGCAGCTTCTGCAACTGGTTGCACTAAAGTAAAGCTTACAGTCTAAGAAACCACAGTGTTGATATTCAGCACAAAGAGAAAAGCTCACTTGTTTGAATTTATTTACAATCATAGTTTTATAAATTCTGAATGTAAACATCTTTTACAGCTTTGATATTGTTTGACACTAGATATCAGGTTTAATTTAAAGGTTTCTGTGTCCCAATGAGCCATTTACACTGACCAGTGTTTCACTTTAACTGTAACACATTCATTATTTAGTTCCAACATTTCTAAGAGAAATAACTGAATGTAAAAAATGGCAGCCCTCAGGCCAGGTTTAATTGATAGAGATATATGCATGCATTGTGAAATTTATGTATCACATATAATTGTTATTCACCTAATCATGGCATACCCACCCCTTCCTCCCTAGTTAACTGCAACCCAAAATAACTAGTGGGGCTATTTACACACTCACAACCAGTGTGGGGTAAAAAGAGCCACCAAAAAGCTGTCAGCCACAGATGTGCTAGAAGAGTTAGAAACTCTACTTATGGAGAAACTTTCTAAGTCTAACAGGGGACAGGTACTCCTGCCCAAATAACATGATATAACCCCACATAAAGCCCAGCCATAAAATGAACCAAGTCATTTAATTAAAGACAGCATGGGACCAAATGCATGTAACCAGCCTGCACCAACCTGGCATTTCTTCCTCCTGAATTAAATGAATGAATGGATGAAAGTTAAATGACTACAAACCTAAAGCCACTAGTTCCCACACTGGAGCTCCCTGACACTGTGTGTTAACCGTATTTAGCTTGTATCAACAGTTGTAACAGGCTAAGCCACTTGAGACACTGCATTGAATTTGTTCCTGTCTTAATGATTTCAGCTGACTGGTTTCAACTCAGATGTTCTGCTTTTTCCTTTCAGTAGATCAAATCAGCTCGTGCTGCTTCTGCTTCCAATTTAATGGCAAGAAGAAGAAGAAGAATGCTTCAGCGAAGTGGCGTTCATGGTCTCAGTGAACAGTCATGGTCACACACTGCATGTGGTTTTAAAAGCAACAATGTCTGTTCAGTACAACGATCGAGATGTGTAATATTAGTGCAGCTACGGTTTGTTCTTGAACATCAGTTCTGTTTTCTACTTTGATCACTTAGACCAAAAAAGTGTTGTTTTCAGATTCTTTCTTTTAAATCTATAAAGCACCTGCTCATTTTTTATTACAATTAGTTTCACATAAATGTTAGTTTTTCCTTTATGATCTTTTAATGCTTACACTACACTGTACACATTAGAGACATTTCTGTTACCTGTTTCTGTTGACTCAGAGTTGTGAAATGTTCTTTTATTTAATGCACAATATGAAGTTCATAATTTTCTTACAAATAAAACTCTAATGACAAACATGAACAGCTGTGCTTATTTCTGAGACATGAGTTTTTGAATGTGTTTAGACAGTGTGCATCTGTAATCTGAAACTGTAATGGTGAACCTGAGGTGATGGTCAACAGAAGGCTAATATATATCAATATAAAACAATATTGAAGTAATGTCTTTACCCCCTGCAGAGTGTGGACGCTGTGCACTCAATCACCTTATTCACTGTAGTAAACATGCACCGCTAGCTCAAGTGACTGACTGTCTCCATGGTTACATCGTATATTATTAGCTATGTAAACAGCTTCCATAGATACCGCCATAGCTCTCTGCAGCTGTAACACTTTCACACTTTGCAAATCATTTCACGATTTTGATAGTTATGAAGACAGAATATGTTTTTAAGGTCATGCTAGGCGGTTGCTATGGTGGTTGCTGTGGACTTGGCTGGACCGCGTCCGATTCCTGTTATTAGCTGTCCGCCGTAGGAAGGCTGCGTTCCATTTACAAGTAGTGACAGTCTGCCGCAACTCGAACTCAAACCCCGCTTTGTTCTTTAATTATAGGCCTTTTATAGCCGTTCATGACACGCGCACACACACACACATAAAGCACTTTGCCTCACCATGAGAATGGAACTTTACCTAAGCTAACCTTTAAAATATCTGATATAGGATAGAAAAAATGAAGCAACCAGAGATTTAATGATGAAGACTCTGGGTTCTGTAGTGACCTGAATGACTCTTTGCATACAATTTATTGAAGAGGACTTTAGAATGCACTTTACATTTAGACTGTTGCTGTTTAATTTTTTACATTGTTGCGGTGTTATGTCATGAATAAAGTTCACCTGCTGGGGGTTTGATGGATCAGATCATCATAATCAATGGGTCCTGAGGTGGGCGGGACTGTCTCTGGTGATGTCACCATGAAGGAACAGCATCTGGCACGTGTTGCTGAAACATCCCAGTACACTGGTGTAGTTTCCTCTCCAGCTGTTTGACATTTGACACTTCAACATTAAGGGGAAGAAGAAGAAACAGTGTTAGGTCAGGTGACCACATGGTTTCTAAAGTGACTGACAGGAAGTAACCAGGCCGTTAGAAATGGATGGCATGTGTTTAGAGTTACTGGAGTTGGGTAACTCTACTTACCAAAAGCAGAAGCACACAGATGAAGGATCAGATGCTGAATGTTGCAGGAACATGCTCGTGCGGTGGTCATTCAGTGCTGCTCCGGCAGGTTAGACAGTCCAAGACTGATATACTGCCCATCTGAGAGTTTGAAAACACACATGCAAAGATTTATTTTGTATTACAGTCAAAGTTGGATGTTCATTTTTGTCCTTTAAAAATGTTTGTGTATTTGAAAGCGCTAACATTTAAGGATGACTTGGATCGTCTCCTTTAAAGGGGAGACAAGTGTATCCACTGATCCACGTCACTTTACCTGGATGATGACTCCTCTCCCCCTCACTCAGAAACGCTCCTAATATAACCAAGCAAATAAATAATATTGAAGATTTACTTACATCATTACAAAAACAGGAAAAACATCTCCCTTTGATTCTATTTCTCCATTCCTGCTGAACATCAGGCAACAAATATCTCAATAAATCACAGTAAAATGTAAAGCACATGTTTTCTCTGCTTTGTCTAACCTCTGCAGAGCCTCTGTCAAGAAAAACATATCTGTAAGCATAAAACAAATATACATTTCATAACACGTCACTGGACAAACCTCGGTCAGTTGATTTCCTCTGTGCAGTGCAGACGAACATCAGTCAGCAAGTCAAGGTGGTGAGATGGACTGGTGTCCTTTGTGACTCTGCTGGTTCTTCTGAGGAAATACCACCGTCTCTCCACACCGTCACCATCTGTGAGCACAAACTGCTGCTCTGCTCTGCCAGCATGTAGGAAATCACATATCACACACACAGGGGTGAAGAAACATTAGAACTCAACTTTGGATACTTTAGATCTAAACAGATCAAAGTAGCTCTTAGCTTCAACAATCAGTGAACAGACAAACAATGATACCATACTGATTCTGTATGAATACAATATGGTATTTTCAATACAGGTGTCAAATTAATTTACTAAAACTAATACAGATATATGTATCTTTTTTTTTTTTGATAAATTCATTTGCTAAATTATAAGAATATATATTTTTTCATTTAACAATTGCAACTGAAAGAAATTAAATATTGAACAAAAATATATTGTCACATTCTGAGCATGCTCAGCATGCTGACAGACTTGAAGTTGCTACAGATTTTAAGAAGTGATAATTATAGGGAAAAAACTTCTCTTTTTCATCCGTTTAATCAAACATTTGATGCCTTAGATGTCTCAGTCCTATAGCATTCTGCAACTACAACTAAGCTGAAGCTTGGATTTGGCTGCAGGTGCCCTGTACATCCTTCTCAACATGTGGGTACCATTTAATCACACTTCTTCCTGAGCTTTGCTTCGTCACAAGACCAAAGGTGGCATCCCGTGTCACGGTCATATCATCATCCAGAAGAAACATTTGAAGAAAAATCATGGAGAAGAAACATTTACGCGCCTCCCGGTTTTGTTTTCTGATCCTGCAAAAAGACTGAGGACAACAAAGCCCAGAGAACACGAGATACACAACATCCAACATTCAGACTCAACAGCCTCCATAAATGAAGAGCACCAGGTTGGTTCAGTTATAGTAGATGTCATGGAATTTTTTAAATAAAGTCTGCAACACAGAAAGAGCTGTGATCATGCTATTTATTACTGTGCACAGGAGAGCAAACACACATCAAACATCACAGTTCAGTCATGTCAGCTCTGCCACTTCACGTGTCTCGCTATGAAACCTAACGGATCAATGGTTATGCTGTTTTGTGCCCTTGACGTTATCAGCACCTGTAAAGGGAGTTGTTTTCTCAAACTGCTGAAGTAAGTTCATCTAGTTTTAGAAACTTTCATTGAACAGTCTATAACAGTGTCACAACTAAGCATATGCATAAGCACTTAAATGAGAATAACATAAAATTTCTATTACAGGAGCTAGAGCCTGTCCCAGTAGTCATAAGTAGAGCACACCTGGACAGGTCACCAGTCTGTCAGAGGACTAACACAGATGCAGCCTGACTAAATCCTAAATGTTCAGCACACAGAGACACAGAGGTACCGTTTAAAGTTTAGTGTTAACTTGAGTCAGAGTCTGGCAGTCTTTGCATGATGTCCACGTCACTGTAAGTTTCTAGCTGACTCTCAGGTGTGACAGGTGTGCCAGCAGGAAAGAGTAATAATAGCCTGCATCCTGAGGTTTTTCATGCAGGATTAAAGGAGCCAGGCTTTGTTCACACAGCTAGGATTGTATTTTACACTGACCCTGGGTCAGTATAAGTATCATACAGTTTAAACGAAGCACTGAAACTTGCACATATTTATTACAGATGCACTGAAGCTAATCGAGATATTTGCTGTCAGTCTGTGGCTGCGATTAAACACTTTACTGGAAACTTTATTAACTAGTAACTTCGTCAGTCATGACAGAAGCTAATATTTCTGTGCTAACATCGTTTAAACAGTAACAGCTTTATTCCAATATAAGCTAACGTTTACACCGTAACTTTAAGCTAGCACCATAAAGACGGTAAAACACGTAATAACATCTACAAATGCATCTTAAAGCTGTTATATTAGCACTCGGTGTATTACTAACATAACCACATTAACATTATTGACACTCGCTGGTCTGACTTTTAATAGTCATTCTATAAATGCTGTCTGTTTAAACGGTCTTACCTGTACACACTGCTGTATCCACCGGATTGCAGCCAGAGTGGATTCTGGAGTCTTCCCACGCTCCTGTTAGTGATCCTCCATCTGGATGGATGATAACAACCTTCTGAACAATCTAGCAGGAGATGGTCCATATCTAGGGGATATGGACTGATAACAGCCGAAGCGGGTGAATAAAGTCACCCAGTCGCTAGCTGTGCGATTACCCAGCATACACCAGCACAATATTAGGCACAGCACCACCATAGACATTTTCAGTGGTTTTGAATGCAGGACATAGTTATCTTACCTTGTAAAATGCATGACAATAAAACAGCTAACCACCATAAAATGGTATTGTGTATGTATGTGCATGTGCATGTGTGTGTGTGTGAGAGAGAGAGAGAGAGAGAGAGAGAGAGAGAGAGAGAAAGAGAGAGAGAGGGGGGGGGAGAGATCAAAGGCGTGCGCTTATGTTTTTTCTTGATCAAGAGTGTGCCTCCTCTCTCTTATTGGATGTATGGTATAGCATGTTTATTCAGGTGCACCTTTGAAGTCTATGAGAATACTTTGCAGCCTGGTCTGAGTGGTCATTTCTGCACAGACACAATGAAGCGTGCACTCAGTTTAGAGGAGGCTGTTGCTGCAGTTTTGCACTCTCCACAAGCAGTGGAGATACTTCTGACAGCGAAGAAGAATTTTTGCCAGGCACCGAGGAGCTTTGCAGCTCATGTGCGGAGGAGGAGAAGGAGAAGGAGGAAGAAGAGCAGGAGGAAGAGACAAGACTGGAGGATGGCCAGTGGAGATCTAAAAATGGAGAAATCATGTGGCAACCCACACACGAAGAGGTCCTGCCATTTTTTCCTCCCCCCATTTTAACCCCAGGACCAACCCATTATGCAATTCGTATAGGATCAGCAGCCCTGTGAGCACTTTCCATCTTTTTTTTGCAGAGGACATTATGCAGCTAATCCTGCATTTCACCAACCTGCAGGGGCAACAGGTCAGTAAAAGACTGGAAGGACATAGATGAGGAGTTGCAGGCTTACATGGGGCTTGTGATGCTGGCTGGCCTGTACAGGTCTCAACATGAAACGACAACAAGCCTGTGAAATGGGGAGACAGGGCTCTTCTGTTTCATGCTACCATGTCAAAAAAAAAAAAGATTTGAGCAAATTAATCGGGCAGTAAGATTCGATGATCGTCTCTCCCGTCCAGGTCGCTACAGGGGGGGGCAAGGCTGTGGTTTCCTACATCCCCAAGCAAAGAAAAAAGGTTGTCTTATTGAGCACCAGGCACCGTGAGCTACAAGTCCAGGACTCTGGGAAGAGAAAGCCCCACATCATCCTGGATTATAACAAATGCAAAGGGACTGTGGATCATTTGGACCAGGTAAGCACAATTATAAGTAATTTATTTGCCAAATTGTTTACCGTTTCTCATTGTTATAACTGATAAAGTCAGATAATGTGATTATAATAGTTTTGATATGAGATGATAGTTTTAGACTATGATAGTTTTGATAGTTACAGTAAGGAGGGGGGGGGGGGGGGGGGTCCAGTTTGACGCCCACAGGCAGGAAGAATCTCTTGCTTATGGCTGTATAAATCTGTTCATGTCACCTGATCATTTCTTTTTGTTTTGCAGGTTTGTGGCAACTACTCCTGCCGTAGAAGGACACGTAGGTGGCCCATGTGTCTGTTCTACCACATGATTGAGGTAAGCTGCTATAATGCTTTCATTCAAGACGGCTGTAACTTTTGATAGAAGACGCATATAAACATATTTATGGCTTTATCTTATAAAGTTCGATATCCCCGTGTTGAGCAAACAGGTTTTTCAGCTGTTTGATCTAAGATTTTCAAGTTATTCACAAAATGAATACCTATACTTTGTTTCGTGCGACAACTCCATTCAAATGCATGTAATAGTCAGAAACGCACTGTCTTGGCGAAATAAAGCGTTTACAACTTCATGAAGACAGCTCTAACTTTTGATAGGAGACTCAGATATGCGTATTTATGGCTTTATCTTATCGAATTCAATATCCCCGTGTTGAGCAAACAGTTTTAAAGCTATGTGAGCTAAGATTTTCAAGTTATTCACAAGATGAAAACCTATACTTTGTTTCGTGCGAGAACTCCATTCAAATGCATGTAATAGTCAGAAACGCACGGTCTCGGCGAAATAAAGTGTTTTTGTACAGCTTCATGAAGTTACCTGCAACTTTTGATAGAAGGCTCAGAAAAACATGTTTATGGCTTTGCCTTATACAATTCAGCATCTCCGTGCTGGGGAAACAGGTTTTGCAGCTGTTTGAGCCAAGAGCTTCCAGTTATTGAAAAAAATGAAAATGAAAGCCTATACTTTGTTTCGTGCGAGAACTCCATTCAAATGCATGTAAAAGTCAGAAACGCACTGTCTCGGCGAAATAAAGGGTTTACAACTTCATGAAGACAGCTGTAACTTTTGATAGGAAACTCAGATATACGTATTTATGGCTTTATCTTATAGAATTCAATATCCCCGTTGAGCAAACAGTTTAAAGCTATGCGAGCTAAGATTTTTAAGTTATTCACAAAATAAAAAGCTATACTTTGTTTCGTGTGAGAACTCCATTTATGTTACGCCCCTAATCTAGGCGTGTAGGGACGCACATAAGGTTGGAGGAGAGAGATACAAATCCCCGCCCTGGTTCCCAAGCCAAACATCCAAACCAGTTGTGAGTAAAAAAAGGTGATTTTATTTAAGGACAAGAAGCATAGCTCCAAGGTGAGCCCAGGCCAAAATAATAAACAAAACCAACTAAGACCCACCAGAAAAGACTAACTAAACCCTAGGAAAGAAAAAGAACAAACAAATGACAGAGCTAACCCTCGCTCCCTGACCAAGAAAACAGGAGAAAACTATTCCAAAAGAAAAGGCAGCTCACCCCTTCCGCTTCAGCCCACGAGTGCCTAAGCTCTCAGCTAATGCACTAGGAGCGGCTTTTACAATTCACCCTCACACAAATACACAAGATAAGCACAGGCTAGGAAAACCATGGTCAGGACCGCGACGGCTGTCAGGCTACTCGCTCGTTGCACACACTCTCTCCCTCTCTCCCCTCTGGAGCTGTCAGAGCGGCTTTTTGAACGTGGTCACCTGTTCCATGGTCCAATCAGCTGCTCACTACTCTTCATTAGGGGAGGGACCTGTAAAGTGTCTTAAACACAGTAAAGAGACACATGTCTCGCATGTAATAGTCAGAAACGCACTATCTTTGCAAAATAAAGCCTTTTTGTACAACTTCATGAAGTTAGCTGTAACTTTTGATAGAAGATTCAGATTTACGTAGTTATGGCTTTATCTTATAATATTCAGTATCCCTGTGTTGAGCAAACAGGTTTGAGCTAAGATTTTCGAGTTATTCACATAATGAAAACCTATACTTTGTTTCGTGCAAGAACTGCATTCAAATGCATGCAACAGTGAGAAACGCACTGTCTTGGCGAAAGAAAGCGTTTTTGTACAACTTCATATAAATAGCTGTAACTTTTGATAGAAGACTCAGACAAACATTTATCTTATAGAACTCAAGGTCCCCGTGCTGGGAAAACAGGTTTTGCAGCTGTATGAGCTAAGATTTCCAAGTTATACACATAATGAAAACCTATACTTTGTTTCGGTCGAGTTCCCCATTCAAATGCATGTAACAGTGAGAAACGCACTGTCTTGGCGAAAGAAAGCGTTTTTGTACAACTTCATATAAATAGCTGTAACTTTTGATATAAGACTCGGATACACATGTTTATGGCTTTATCTTATAGAACTCAAGGTCCCCGTGCTGGGAAAACAGGTTTTGCAGCTGTATGAGCTAAGATTTCCAAGTTATTCACATAATGAAAACTTATACTTTGTTTCGGTCGAGTTCCCCATTCAAATGCATGTAACAGTGAGAAACGCACTGTCTTGGCGAAAGAAAGCGTTTTTGTACAACTTCATATAAATAGCTGTAACTTTTGATAGAAGACTCGGATACACATGTTTATGGCTTTATCTTATAGAACTCAAGGTCCCCGTGCTGGGAAAACAGGTTTTGCAGCTGTTTGAGCTAAGATTTCCAAGTTATACACATAATGAAAACCTATACTTTGTTTCGGTCGAGTTCCCCATTCAAATGCATGTAACAGTGAGAAACGCACTGTCTTGGCGAAAGAAAGCGTTTTTGTACAACTTCATATAAATAGCTGTAACTTTTGATAGAAGACTCAGACAAACATGTTTATGGCTTTATCTTATAGAACTCAAGGTCCCCGTGCTGGGAAAACAGGATTTGCAGCTGTTTGAGCTAAGATTTCCAAGTTATACACATAATGAAAACCTATACTTTGTTTCGGTCGAGTTCCCCATTCAAATGCATGCAACAGTGAGAAACGCACTGTCTTGGCGAAAGAAAGCGTTTTTGTACAACTTCATATAAATAGCTGTAACTTTTGATAGAAGACTCAGACAAACATGTTTATGGCTTTATCTTATAGAACTCAAGGTCCCCGTGCTGGGAAAACAGGATTTGCAGCTGTTTGAGCTAAAATTTTAAAATTATTCACATAATGAAAACCTATACTTTGTTTCAGGCGAGTTCCCCATTCAAATGCATGTAACAGTGAGAAACACACTGTCTTGGCGAAATAAAGCGTTTTTGAACAACTTCATATAAATCGCTGTAACTTTTGATAGAGGACTCAGAAACACATGTTTATGGCTTTATCTTATAGAACTCAAGGTCCCCGTGCTGGGAAAACAGGTTTTGCAGCTGTTTGAGCTAAGATTTCCAAGTTATACACATAATGAAAACCTATACTTTGTTTCGGTCGAGTTCCCCATTCAAATGCATGTAACAGTGAGAAACGCACTGTCTTGGCGAAAGAAAGCGTTTTTGTACAACTTCATATAAATAGCTGTAACTTTTGATAGAAGACTCAGACAAACATGTTTATGGCTTTATCTTATAGAACTCAAGGTCCCCGTGCTGGGAAAACAGGATTTGCAGCTGTTTGAGCTAAGATTTCCAAGTTATACACATAATGAAAACCTATACTTTGTTTCGGTCGAGTTCCCCATTCAAATGCATGCAACAGTGAGAAACGCACTGTCTTGGCGAAAGAAAGCGTTTTTGTACAACTTCATATAAATAGCTGTAACTTTTGATAGAAGACTCAGACAAACATGTTTATGGCTTTATCTTATAGAACTCAAGGTCCCCGTGCTGGGAAAACAGGATTTGCAGCTGTTTGAGCTAAAATTTTAAAATTATTCACATAATGAAAACCTATACTTTGTTTCAGGCGAGTTCCCCATTCAAATGCATGTAACAGTGAGAAACACACTGTCTTGGCGAAATAAAGCGTTTTTGAACAACTTCATATAAATCGCTGTAACTTTTGATAGAGGACTCAGAAACACATGTTTATGGCTTTATCTTATAGAACTCAATATCCCCGTGCTGGGCAAACAGGTTTTGCAGCCGTTTGAGCTAAAATTTTAAAATTATTCACATAATGAAAACCTATACTTTCTTTCAGGCGAGTTCCCCATTCAAATGCATGTAACAGTGAGAAACGCATTGTCTTGGCGAAATAAAGCGTTTTTGTACAACTTCATATAAATAGCTGTAACTTTTGATAGAAGACTCGGATACACATGTTTATGGCTTTATCTTATAGAACTCAATATCCCCGTGCTGGGCAAACAGGTTTTGCAGCCGTTTGAGCTAAAATTTTAAAATTATTCACATAATGAAAACCTATACTTTGTTTCAGGCGAGTTCCCCATTCAAATGCATGTAACAGTGAGAAACGCACTGTCTTGGCGAAAGAAAGCGTTTTTGTACAACTTCATATAAATAGCTGTAACTTTTGATAGAAGACTCAGACAAACATGTTTATGGCTTTATCTTATAGAACTCAAGGTCCCCGTGCTGGGAAAACAGGTTTTGCAGCTGTTTGAGCTAAGATTTCCAAGTTATTCACATAATGAAAACCTATACTTTGTTTCGGTCGAGTTCCCCATTCAAATGCATGTAACAGTGAGAAACGCACTGTCTTGGCGAAAGAAAGCGTTTTTGTACAACTTCATATAAATAGCTGTAACTTTTGATAGAAGACTCGGATACACATGTTTATGGCTTTATCTTATAGAACTCAAGGTCCCCGTGCTGGGAAAACAGGTTTTGTAGCTGTTTGAGCTAAGATTTCCAAGTTATTCACATAATGAAAACCTATACTTTGTTTCGGTCGAGTTCCCCATTCAAATGCATGTAACAGTGAGAAACGCACTGTCTTGGCGAAAGAAAGCGTTTTTGTACAACTTCATATAAATAGCTGTAACTTTTGATAGAAGACTCAGACAAACATGTTTATGGCTTTATCTTATAGAACTCAAGGTTCCCGTGCTGGGCAAACAGGTTTTGCAGCTGTTTGAGCTAAGATTTCCAAGTTATTCACATAATGAAAACTTATACTTTGTTTCGGTCGAGTTCCCCATTCAAATGCATGTAACAGTGAGAAACGCACTGTCTTGGCGAAAGAAAGCGTTTTTGTACAACTTCATATAAATAGCTGTAACTTTTGATAGAAGACTCAGACAAACATGTTTATGGCTTTATCTTATAGAACTCAAGATCCCCGTGCTGGGAAAACAGGTTTTGTAGCTGTTTGAGCTAAGATTTCCAAGTTATACACATAATGAAAACCTAAACTTTGTTTCGGTCGAGTTCCCCATTCAAATGCATGTAACAGTGAGAAACGCATTGTCTTGGCGAAATAAAGCGTTTTTGTACAACTTCATATAAATAGCTGTAACTTTTGATAGAAGACTCAGACAAACATGTTTATGGCTTTATCTTATAGAACTCAAGGTCCCCGTGCTGGGAAAACAGGTTTTGCAGCCGTTTGAGCTAAGATTTTAAAATTATTCACATAATGAAAACCTATACTTTGTCTCAGGCGAGTTTCCCATTCAAATGCATGTAACAGTGAGAAACGCACTGTCTTGGCGAAAGAAAGCGTTTTTGTACAACTTCATATAAATAGCTGTAACTTTTGATAGAAGACTCAGACAAACATGTTTATGGCTTTATCTTATAGAACTCAAGGTCCCCGTGCTGGGAAAACAGGTTTTGCAGCTGTTTGAGCTAAGATTTCCAAGTTATACACATAATGAAAACCTATACTTTGTTTCGGTCGAGTTCCCCATTCAAATGCATGTAACAGTGAGAAACGCACTGTCTTGGCGAAAGAAAGCGTTTTTGTACAACTTCATATAAATAGCTGTAACTTTTGATAGAAGACTCGGATACACATGTTTATGGCTTTATCTTATAGAACTCAAGGTCCCCGTGCTGGGAAAACAGGTTTTGCAGCTGTTTGAGCTAAGATTTCCAAGTTATACACATAATGAAAACCTATACTTTGTTTCGGTCGAGTTCCCCATTCAAATGCATGTAACAGTGAGAAACGCACTGTCTTGGCGAAAGAAAGCGTTTTTGTACAACTTCATATAAATAGCTGTAACTTTTGATAGAAGACTCGGATACACATGTTTATGGCTTTATCTTATAGAACTCAAGGTCCCCGTGCTGGGAAAACAGGTTTTGTAGCTGTTTGAGCTAAGATTTCCAAGTTATTCACATAATGAAAACTTATACTTTGTTTCGGTCGAGTTCCCCATTCAAATGCATGTAACAGTGAGAAACGCACTGTCTTGGCGAAAGAAAGCGTTTTTGTACAACTTCATATAAATAGCTGTAACTTTTGATAGAAGACTCAGACAAACATGTTTATGGCTTTATCTTATAGAACTCAAGATCCCCGTGCTGGGAAAACAGGTTTTGTAGCTGTTTGAGCTAAGATTTCCAAGTTATACACATAATGAAAACCTATACTTTGTTTCGGTCGAGTTCCCCATTCAAATGCATGTAACAGTGAGAAACGCACTGTCTTGGCGAAAGAAAGCGTTTTTGTACAACTTCATATAAATAGCTGTAACTTTTGATAGAAGAGTCGGATACACATGTTTATGGCTTTATCTTATAGAACTCAAGGTCCCCGTGCTGGGAAAACAGGTTTTGCAGCCGTTTGAGCTAAGATTTTAAAATTATTCACATAATGAAAACCTATACTTTGTCTCAGGCGAGTTTCCCATTCAAATGCATGTAACAGTGAGAAACGCATTGTCTTGGCGAAATAAAGCGTTTTTGAACAACTTCATATAAATAGCTGTAACTTTTGATAGAAGACTCAGACAAACATGTTTATGGCTTTATCTTATAGAACTCAAGGTCCCCGTGCTGGGAAAACAGGTTTTGCAGCCGTTTGAGCTAAGATTTTAAAATTATTCACATAATGAAAACCTATACTTTGTCTCAGGCGAGTTTCCCATTCAAATGCATGTAACAGTGAGAAACGCACTGTCTTGGCGAAAGAAAGCGTTTTTGTACAACTTCATATAAATAGCTGTAACTTTTGATAGAAGACTCAGACAAACATGTTTATGGCTTTATCTTATAGAACTCAAGGTCCCCGTGCTGGGAAAACAGGTTTTGCAGCTGTTTGAGCTAAGATTTCCAAGTTATACACATAATGAAAACCTATACTTTGTTTCGGTCGAGTTCCCCATTCAAATGCATGTAACAGTGAGAAACGCACTGTCTTGGCGAAAGAAAGCGTTTTTGTACAACTTCATATAAATAGCTGTAACTTTTGATAGAAGACTCGGATACACATGTTTATGGCTTTATCTTATAGAACTCAAGGTCCCCGTGCTGGGAAAACAGGTTTTGCAGCTGTTTGAGCTAAGATTTCCAAGTTATACACAAAATGAAAACCTATACTTTGTTTCGGTCGAGTTCCCCATTCAAATGCATGTAACAGTGAGAAACGCACTGTCTTGGCGAAAGAAAGCGTTTTTGTACAACTTCATATAAATAGCTGTAACTTTTGATAGAAGACTCGGATACACATGTTTATGGCTTTATCTTATAGAACTCAAGGTCCCCGTGCTGGGAAAACAGGTTTTGCAGCTGTTTGAGCTAAGATTTCCAAGTTATACACATAATGAAAACCTATACTTTGTTTCGGTCGAGTTCCCCATTCAAATGCATGTAACAGTGAGAAACGCACTGTCTTGGCGAAAGAAAGCGTTTTTGTACAACTTCATATAAATAGCTGTAACTTTTGATAGAAGACTCGGATACACATGTTTATGGCTTTATCTTATAGAACTCAAGGTCCCCTTGCTGGGAAAACAGGTTTTGCAGCTGTTTGAGCTAAGATTTCCAAGTTATACACATAATGAAAACCTATACTTTGTTTCGGTCGAGTTCCCCATTCAAATGCATGTAACAGTGAGAAACGCACTGTCTTGGCGAAAGAAAGCGTTTTTGTACAACTTCATATAAATAGCTGTAACTTTTGATAGAAGACTCGGATACACATGTTTATGGATTTATCTTATAGAACTCAAGGTCCCCGTGCTGGGAAAACAGGTTTTGCAGCTGTTTGAGCTAAGATTTCCAAGTTATACACATAATGAAAACCTATACTTTGTTTCGGTCGAGTTCCCCATTCAAATGCATGTAACAGTGAGAAACGCACTGTCTTGGCGAAAGAAAGCGTTTTTGAACAACTTCATATAAATCGCTGTAACTTTTGATAGAAGACTCAGACAAACATGTTTATGGCTTTATCTTATAGAACTCAAGGTCCCCGTGCTGGGAAAACAGGTTTTGCAGCTGTTTGAGCTAAGATTTCCAAGTTATACACATAATGAAAACCTATACTTTGTTTCGGTCGAGTTCCCCATTCAAATGCATGTAACAGTGAGAAACGCACTGTCTTGGCGAAAGAAAGCGTTTTTGTACAACTTCATATAAATAGCTGTAACTTTTGATAGAAGACTCGGATACACGTTTATGGCTTTATCTTATAGAACTCAAGGTCCCCGTGCTGGGAAAACAGGTTTTGCAGCTGTTTGAGCTAAGATTTCCAAGTTATTCACATAATGAAAACTTATACTTTGTTTCGGTCGAGTTCCCCATTCAAATGCATGTAACAGTGAGAAACGCACTGTCTTGGCGAAAGAAAGCGTTTTTGAACAACTTCATATAAATCGCTGTAACTTTTGATAGAAGACTCAGACAAACATGTTTATGGCTTTATCTTATAGAACTCAAGGTCCCCGTGCTGGGAAAACAGGTTTTGCAGCTGTTTGAGCTAAGATTTCCAAGTTATACACATAATGAAAACCTATACTTTGTTTCGGTCGAGTTCCCCATTCAAATGCATGTAACAGTGAGAAACGCACTGTCTTGGCGAAAGAAAGCGTTTTTGTACAACTTCATATAAATAGCTGTAACTTTTGATAGAAGACTCGGATACACGTTTATGGCTTTATCTTATAGAACTCAAGGTCCCCGTGCTGGGAAAACAGGTTTTGCAGCTGTTTGAGCTAAGATTTCCAAGTTATTCACATAATGAAAACTTATACTTTGTTTCGGTCGAGTTCCCCATTCAAATGCATGTAACAGTGAGAAACGCACTGTCTTGGCGAAAGAAAGCGTTTTTGTACAACTTCATATAAATAGCTGTAACTTTTGATAGAAGACTCAGAAACACATGTTTATGGCTTTATCTTATAGAACTCAATATCCCCGTGCTGGGCAAACAGGTTTTGCAGCCGTTTGAGCTAAAATTTTAAAATTATTCACATAATGAAAACCTATACTTTCTTTCAGGCGAGTTCCCCATTCAAATGCATGTAACAGTGAGAAACGCACTGTCTTGGCGAAATAAAGCGTTTTTGTACAACTTCATATAAATAGCTGTAACTTTTGATAGAAGACTCGGATACACATGTTTATGGCTTTATCTTATAGAACTCAATATCCCCGTGCTGGGCAAACAGGTTTTGCAGCCGTTTGAGCTAAAATTTTAAAATTATTCACATAATGAAAACCTATACTTTGTTTCAGGCGAGTTCCCCATTCAAATGCATGTAACAGTGAGAAACGCACTGTCTTGGCGAAAGAAAGCGTTTTTGTACAACTTCATATAAATAGCTCTAACTTTTGATAGAAGACTCAGACAAACATGTTTATGGCTTTATCTTATAGAACTCAAGGTCCCCGTGCTGGGAAAACAGGTTTTGCAGCTGTTTGAGCTAAGATTTCCAAGTTATACACATAATGAAAACCTATACTTTGTTTCGGTCGAGTTCCCCATTCAAATGCATGTAACAGTGAGAAACGCACTGTCTTGGCGAAAGAAAGCGTTTTTGTACAACTTCATATAAATAGCTGTAACTTTTGATAGAAGACTCGGATACACATGTTTATGGCTTTATCTTATAGAACTCAAGATCCCCGTGCTGGGAAAACAGGTTTTGCAGCTGTTTGAGCTAAGATTTCCAAGTTATACCCATAATGAAAACCTATACTTTGTTTCGGTCGAGTTCCCCATTCAAATGCATGTAACAGTGAGAAACGCACTGTCTTGGCGAAAGAAAGCGTTTTTGTACAACTTCATATAAATAGCTGTAACTTTTGATAGAAGACTCGGACAAACATGTTTATGGCTTTATCTTATAGAACTCAAGATCCCCGTGCTGGGAAAACAGGTTTTGTAGCTGTTTGAGCTAAGATTTCCAAGTTATACACATAATGAAAACCTATACTTTGTTTCGGTCGAGTTCCCCATTCAAATGCATGTAACAGTGAGAAACGCATTGTCTTGGCGAAATAAAGCGTTTTTGAACAACTTCATATAAATAGCTGTAACTTTTGATAGAAGACTCAGACAAACATGTTTATGGCTTTATCTTATAGAACTCAAGGTCCCCGTGCTGGGAAAACAGGTTTTGCAGCCGTTTGAGCTAAGATTTTAAAATTATTCACATAATGAAAACCTATACTTTGTCTCAGGCGAGTTTCCCATTCAAATGCATGTAACAGTGAGAAACGCACTGTCTTGGCGAAAGAAAGCGTTTTTGTACAACTTCATATAAATAGCTGTAACTTTTGATAGAAGACTCAGACAAACATGTTTATGGCTTTATCTTATAGAACTCAAGGTCCCCGTGCTGGGAAAACAGGTTTTGCAGCTGTTTGAGCTAAGATTTCCAAGTTATACACATAATGAAAACCTATACTTTGTTTCGGTCGAGTTCCCCATTCAAATGCATGTAACAGTGAGAAACGCACTGTCTTGGCGAAAGAAAGCGTTTTTGTACAACTTCATATAAATAGCTGTAACTTTTGATAGAAGACTCGGATACACATGTTTATGGCTTTATCTTATAGAACTCAAGGTCCCCGTGCTGGGAAAACAGGTTTTGCAGCTGTTTGAGCTAAGATTTCCAAGTTATACACATAATGAAAACCTATACTTTGTTTCGGTCGAGTTCCCCATTCAAATGCATGTAACAGTGAGAAACGCACTGTCTTGGCGAAAGAAAGCGTTTTTGTACAACTTCATATAAATAGCTGTAACTTTTGATAGAAGACTCGGATACACATGTTTATGGCTTTATCTTATAGAACTCAAGGTCCCCGTGCTGGGAAAACAGGTTTTGCAGCTGTTTGAGCTAAGATTTCCAAGTTATACACATAATGAAAACCTATACTTTGTTTCGGTCGAGTTCCCCATTCAAATGCATGTAACAGTGAGAAACGCACTGTCTTGGCGAAAGAAAGCGTTTTTGTACAACTTCATATAAATAGCTGTAACTTTTGATAGAAGACTCGGATACACATGTTTATGGCTTTATCTTATAGAACTCAAGGTCCCCTTGCTGGGAAAACAGGTTTTGCAGCTGTTTGAGCTAAGATTTCCAAGTTATACACATAATGAAAACCTATACTTTGTTTCGGTCGAGTTCCCCATTCAAATGCATGTAACAGTGAGAAACGCACTGTCTTGGCGAAAGAAAGCGTTTTTGTACAACTTCATATAAATAGCTGTAACTTTTGATAGAAGACTCGGATACACATGTTTATGGATTTATCTTATAGAACTCAAGGTCCCCGTGCTGGGAAAACAGGTTTTGCAGCTGTTTGAGCTAAGATTTCCAAGTTATACACATAATGAAAACCTATACTTTGTTTCGGTCGAGTTCCCCATTCAAATGCATGTAACAGTGAGAAACGCACTGTCTTGGCGAAAGAAAGCGTTTTTGAACAACTTCATATAAATCGCTGTAACTTTTGATAGAAGACTCAGACAAACATGTTTATGGCTTTATCTTATAGAACTCAAGGTCCCCGTGCTGGGAAAACAGGTTTTGCAGCTGTTTGAGCTAAGATTTCCAAGTTATACACATAATGAAAACCTATACTTTGTTTCGGTCGAGTTCCCCATTCAAATGCATGTAACAGTGAGAAACGCACTGTCTTGGCGAAAGAAAGCGTTTTTGTACAACTTCATATAAATAGCTGTAACTTTTGATAGAAGACTCGGATACACGTTTATGGCTTTATCTTATAGAACTCAAGGTCCCCGTGCTGGGAAAACAGGTTTTGCAGCTGTTTGAGCTAAGATTTCCAAGTTATTCACATAATGAAAACTTATACTTTGTTTCGGTCGAGTTCCCCATTCAAATGCATGTAACAGTGAGAAACGCACTGTCTTGGCGAAAGAAAGCGTTTTTGAACAACTTCATATAAATCGCTGTAACTTTTGATAGAAGACTCAGACAAACATGTTTATGGCTTTATCTTATAGAACTCAAGGTCCCCGTGCTGGGAAAACAGGTTTTGCAGCTGTTTGAGCTAAGATTTCCAAGTTATACACATAATGAAAACCTATACTTTGTTTCGGTCGAGTTCCCCATTCAAATGCATGTAACAGTGAGAAACGCACTGTCTTGGCGAAAGAAAGCGTTTTTGTACAACTTCATATAAATAGCTGTAACTTTTGATAGAAGACTCGGATACACGTTTATGGCTTTATCTTATAGAACTCAAGGTCCCCGTGCTGGGAAAACAGGTTTTGCAGCTGTTTGAGCTAAGATTTCCAAGTTATTCACATAATGAAAACTTATACTTTGTTTCGGTCGAGTTCCCCATTCAAATGCATGTAACAGTGAGAAACGCACTGTCTTGGCGAAAGAAAGCGTTTTTGTACAACTTCATATAAATAGCTGTAACTTTTGATAGAAGACTCAGAAACACATGTTTATGGCTTTATCTTATAGAACTCAATATCCCCGTGCTGGGCAAACAGGTTTTGCAGCCGTTTGAGCTAAAATTTTAAAATTATTCACATAATGAAAACCTATACTTTCTTTCAGGCGAGTTCCCCATTCAAATGCATGTAACAGTGAGAAACGCACTGTCTTGGCGAAATAAAGCGTTTTTGTACAACTTCATATAAATAGCTGTAACTTTTGATAGAAGACTCGGATACACATGTTTATGGCTTTATCTTATAGAACTCAATATCCCCGTGCTGGGCAAACAGGTTTTGCAGCCGTTTGAGCTAAAATTTTAAAATTATTCACATAATGAAAACCTATACTTTGTTTCAGGCGAGTTCCCCATTCAAATGCATGTAACAGTGAGAAACGCACTGTCTTGGCGAAAGAAAGCGTTTTTGTACAACTTCATATAAATAGCTCTAACTTTTGATAGAAGACTCAGACAAACATGTTTATGGCTTTATCTTATAGAACTCAAGGTCCCCGTGCTGGGAAAACAGGTTTTGCAGCTGTTTGAGCTAAGATTTCCAAGTTATACACATAATGAAAACCTATACTTTGTTTCGGTCGAGTTCCCCATTCAAATGCATGTAACAGTGAGAAACGCACTGTCTTGGCGAAAGAAAGCGTTTTTGTACAACTTCATATAAATAGCTGTAACTTTTGATAGAAGACTCGGATACACATGTTTATGGCTTTATCTTATAGAACTCAAGATCCCCGTGCTGGGAAAACAGGTTTTGCAGCTGTTTGAGCTAAGATTTCCAAGTTATACACATAATGAAAACCTATACTTTGTTTCGGTCGAGTTCCCCATTCAAATGCATGTAACAGTGAGAAACGCACTGTCTTGGCGAAAGAAAGCGTTTTTGTACAACTTCATATAAATAGCTGTAACTTTTGATAGAAGACTCGGATACACATGTTTATGGCTTTATCTTATAGAACTCAAGGTCCCCGTGCTGGGAAAACAGGTTTTGTAGCTGTTTGAGCTAAGATTTCCAAGTTATACACATAATGAAAACCTATACTTTGTTTCGGTCGAGTTCCCCATTCAAATGCATGTAACAGTGAGAAACGCACTGTCTTGGCGAAAGAAAGCGTTTTTGTACAACTTCATATAAATAGCTGTAACTTTTGATAGAAGAGTCGGATACACATGTTTATGGCTTTATCTTATAGAACTCAAGGTCCCCGTGCTGGGAAAACAGGTTTTGCAGCTGTTTGAGCTAAGATTTCCAAGTTATACACATAATGAAAACCTATACTTTGTTTCGGTCGAGTTCCCCATTCAAATGCATGTAACAGTGAGAAACGCACTGTCTTGGCGAAAGAAAGCGTTTTTGTACAACTTCATATAAATCGCTGTAACTTTTGATAGAAGACTCAGACAAACATGTTTATGGCTTTATCTTATAGAACTCAAGGTCCCCTTGCTGGGAAAACAGGTTTTGCAGCTGTTTGAGCTAAGATTTCCAAGTTATACACATAATGAAAACCTATACTTTGTTTCGGTCGAGTTCCCCATTCAAATGCATGTAACAGTGAGAAACGCACTGTCTTGGCGAAAGAAAGCGTTTTTGTACAACTTCATATAAATCGCTGTAACTTTTGATAGAAGACTCAGACAAACATGTTTATGGCTTTATCTTATAGAACTCAAGGTCCCCGTGCTGGGAAAACAGGTTTTGCAGCTGTTTGAGCTAAGATTTCCAAGTTATACACATAATGAAAACCTATACTTTGTTTCGGTCGAGTTCCCCATTCAAATGCATGTAACAGTGAGAAACGCACTGTCTTGGCGAAAGAAAGCGTTTTTGTACAACTTCATATAAATCGCTGTAACTTTTGATAGAAGACTCAGACAAACATGTTTATGGCTTTATCTTATAGAACTCAAGGTCCCCGTGCTGGGAAAACAGGTTTTGTAGCTGTTTGAGCTAAGATTTCCAAGTTATACACATAATGAAAACCTATACTTTGTTTCGGTCGAGTTCCCCATTCAAATGCATGTAACAGTGAGAAACGCACTGTCTTGGCGAAAGAAAGCGTTTTTGTACAACTTCATATAAATAGCTGTAACTTTTGATAGAAGAGTCGGATACACATGTTTATGGCTTTATCTTATAGAACTCAAGGTCCCCGTGCTGGGAAAACAGGTTTTGCAGCCGTTTGAGCTAAGATTTTAAAATTATTCACATAATGAAAACCTATACTTTGTCTCAGGCGAGTTCCCCATTCAAATGCATGTAACAGTGAGAAACGCACTGTCTTGGCGAAAGAAAGCGTTTTTGTACAACTTCATATAAATAGCTGTAACTTTTGATAGAAGACTCGGATACACATGTTTATGGCTTTATCTTATAGAACTCAAGGTCCCCTTGCTGGGAAAACAGGTTTTGCAGCTGTTTGAGCTAAGATTTCCAAGTTATACACATAATGAAAACCTATACTTTGTTTCGGTCGAGTTCCCCATTCAAATGCATGTAACAGTGAGAAACGCACTGTCTTGGCGAAAGAAAGCGTTTTTGTACAACTTCATATAAATCGCTGTAACTTTTGATAGAAGACTCAGACAAACATGTTTATGGCTTTATCTTATAGAACTCAAGGTCCCCGTGCTGGGAAAACAGGTTTTGCAGCCGTTTGAGCTAAGATTTTAAAATTATTCACATAATGAAAACCTATACTTTGTCTCAGGCGAGTTTCCCATTCAAATGCATGTAACAGTGAGAAACGCATTGTCTTGGCGAAATAAAGCGTTTTTGTACAACTTCATATAAATAGCTGTAACTTTTGATAGAAGACTCAGACAAACATGTTTATGGCTTTATCTTATAGAACTCAAGGTCCCCGTGCTGGGAAAACAGGTTTTGCAGCCGTTTGAGCTAAGATTTTAAAATTATTCACATAATGAAAACCTATACTTTGTCTCAGGCGAGTTTCCCATTCAAATGCATGTAACAGTGAGAAACGCACTGTCTTGGCGAAAGAAAGCGTTTTTGTACAACTTCATATAAATAGCTGTAACTTTTGATAGAAGACTCAGACAAACATGTTTATGGCTTTATCTTATAGAACTCAAGGTCCCCGTGCTGGGAAAACAGGTTTTGCAGCTGTTTGAGCTAAGATTTCCAAGTTATACACATAATGAAAACCTATACTTTGTTTCGGTCGAGTTCCCCATTCAAATGCATGTAACAGTGAGAAACGCACTGTCTTGGCGAAAGAAAGCGTTTTTGTACAACTTCATATAAATAGCTGTAACTTTTGATAGAAGACTCGGATACACATGTTTATGGCTTTATCTTATAGAACTCAAGGTCCCCGTGCTGGGAAAACAGGTTTTGCAGCCGTTTGAGCTAAGATTTCCAAGTTATACACATAATGAAAACCTATACTTTGTTTCGGTCGAGTTCCCCATTCAAATGCATGTAACAGTGAGAAACGCACTGTCTTGGCGAAAGAAAGCGTTTTTGTACAACTTCATATAAATAGCTGTAACTTTTGATAGAAGACTCGGATACACATGTTTATGGCTTTATCTTATAGAACTCAAGGTCCCCGTGCTGGGAAAACAGGTTTTGCAGCTGTTTGAGCTAAGATTTCCAAGTTATACACATAATGAAAACCTATACTTTGTTTCGGTCGAGTTCCCCATTCAAATGCATGTAACAGTGAGAAACGCACTGTCTTGGCGAAATAAAGCGTTTTTGTACAACTTCATATAAATCGCTGTAACTTTTGATAGAAGACTCAGACAAACATGTTTATGGCTTTATCTTATAGAACTCAAGGTCCCCGTGCTGGGAAAACAGGTTTTGCAGCTGTTTGAGCTAAGATTTCCAAGTTATACACATAATGAAAACTTATACTTTGTTTCGGTCGAGTTCCCCATTCAAATGCATGTAACAGTGAGAAACGCACTGTCTTGGCGAAAGAAAGCGTTTTTGTACAACTTCATATAAATAGCTGTAACTTTTGATAGAAGAGTCGGATACACATGTTTATGGCTTTATCTTATAGAACTCAAGGTCCCCGTGCTGGGAAAACAGGTTTTGCAGCCGTTTGAGCTAAGATTTTAAAATTATTCACATAATGAAAACCTATACTTTGTCTCAGGCGAGTTTCCCATTCAAATGCATGTAACAGTGAGAAACGCATTGTCTTGGCGAAATAAAGCGTTTTTGTACAACTTCATATAAATAGCTGTAACTTTTGATAGAAGACTCAGACAAACATGTTTATGGCTTTATCTTATAGAACTCAAGGTCCCCGTGCTGGGAAAACAGGTTTTGCAGCCGTTTGAGCTAAGATTTTAAAATTATTCACATAATGAAAACCTATACTTTGTCTCAGGCGAGTTTCCCATTCAAATGCATGTAACAGTGAGAAACGCACTGTCTTGGCGAAAGAAAGCGTTTTTGTACAACTTCATATAAATAGCTGTAACTTTTGATAGAAGACTCAGACAAACATGTTTATGGCTTTATCTTATAGAACTCAAGGTCCCCGTGCTGGGAAAACAGGTTTTGCAGCTGTTTGAGCTAAGATTTCCAAGTTATACACATAATGAAAACCTATACTTTGTTTCGGTCGAGTTCCCCATTCAAATGCATGTAACAGTGAGAAACGCACTGTCTTGGCGAAAGAAAGCGTTTTTGTACAACTTCATATAAATAGCTGTAACTTTTGATAGAAGAGTCGGATACACATGTTTATGGCTTTATCTTATAGAACTCAAGGTCCCCTTGCTGGGAAAACAGGTTTTGCAGCTGTTTGAGCTAAGATTTCCAAGTTATACACATAATGAAAACCTATACTTTGTTTCGGTCGAGTTCCCCATTCAAATGCATGTAACAGTGAGAAACGCACTGTCTTGGCGAAAGAAAGCGTTTTTGTACAACTTCATATAAATCGCTGTAACTTTTGATAGAAGACTCAGACAAACATGTTTATGGCTTTATCTTATAGAACTCAAGGTCCCCGTGCTGGGAAAACAGGTTTTGCAGCTGTTTGAGCTAAGATTTCCAAGTTATACACATAATGAAAACTTATACTTTGTTTCGGTCGAGTTCCCCATTCAAATGCATGTAACAGTGAGAAACGCACTGTCTTGGCGAAAGAAAGCGTTTTTGTACAACTTCATATAAATAGCTGTAACTTTTGATAGAAGACTCGGATACACATGTTTATGGCTTTATCTTATAGAACTCAAGGTCCCCGTGCTGGGAAAACAGGTTTTGCAGCCGTTTGAGCTAAGATTTTAAAATTATTCACATAATGAAAACCTATACTTTGTCTCAGGCGAGTTTCCCATTCAAATGCATGTAACAGTGAGAAACGCATTGTCTTGGCGAAATAAAGCGTTTTTGTACAACTTCATATAAATAGCTGTAACTTTTGATAGAAGACTCAGACAAACATGTTTATGGCTTTATCTTATAGAACTCAAGGTCCCCGTGCTGGGAAAACAGGTTTTGCAGCCGTTTGAGCTAAGATTTTAAAATTATTCACATAATGAAAACCTATACTTTGTCTCATGCGAGTTTCCCATTCAAATGCATGTAACAGTGAGAAACGCACTGTCTTGGCGAAAGAAAGCGTTTTTGTACAACTTCATATAAATAGCTGTAACTTTTGATAGAAGACTCAGACAAACATGTTTATGGCTTTATCTTATAGAACTCAAGGTCCCCGTGCTGGGAAAACAGGTTTTGCAGCTGTTTGAGCTAAGATTTCCAAGTTATACACATAATGAAAACCTATACTTTGTTTCGGTCGAGTTCCCCATTCAAATGCATGTAACAGTGAGAAACGCACTGTCTTGGCGAAAGAAAGCGTTTTTGTACAACTTCATATAAATAGCTGTAACTTTTGATAGAAGACTCGGATACACATGTTTATGGCTTTATCTTATAGAACTCAAGGTCCCCGTGCTGGGAAAACAGGTTTTGCAGCTGTTTGAGCTAAGATTTCCAAGTTATACACATAATGAAAACCTATACTTTGTTTCGGTCGAGTTCCCCATTCAAATGCATGTAACAGTGAGAAACGCACTGTCTTGGCGAAATAAAGCGTTTTTGTACAACTTCATATAAATCGCTGTAACTTTTGATAGAAGACTCAGACAAACATGTTTATGGCTTTATCTTATAGAACTCAAGGTCCCCGTGCTGGGAAAACAGGTTTTGCAGCTGTTTGAGCTAAGATTTCCAAGTTATACACATAATGAAAACTTATACTTTGTTTCGGTCGAGTTCCCCATTCAAATGCATGTAACAGTGAGAAACGCACTGTCTTGGCGAAAGACAGCGTTTTTGTACAACTTCATATAAATCGCTGTAACTTTTGATAGAAGACTCAGACAAACATGTTTATGGCTTTATCTTATAGAACTCAAGGTCCCCGTGCTGGGAAAACAGGTTTTGCAGCTGTTTGAGCTAAGATTTCCAAGTTATACACATAATGAAAACTTATACTTTGTTTCGGTCGAGTTTCCCATTCAAATGCATGTAACAGTGAGAAACGCACTGTCTTGGCGAAAGAAAGCGTTTTTGTACAACTTCATATAAATAGCTGTAACTTTTGATAGAAGACTCGGATACACATGTTTATGGCTTTATCTTATAGAACTCAAGGTCCCCGTGCTGGGAAAACAGGTTTTGCAGCTGTTTGAGCTAAGATTTCCAAGTTATACACATAATGAAAACCTATACTTTGTTTCGGTCAAGTTCCCCATTCAAATGCATGTAACAGTGAGAAACGCACTGTCTTGGCGAAAGAAAGCGTTTTTGTACAACTTCATATAAATAGCTGTAACTTTTGATAGAAGACTCGGATACACATGTTTATGGCTTTATCTTATAGAACTCAAGGTCCCCGTGCTGGGAAAACAGGTTTTGCAGCTGTTTGAGCTAAGATTTCCAAGTTATACACATAATGAAAACCTATACTTTGTTTCGGTCGAGTTCCCCATTCAAATGCATGTAACAGTGAGAAACGCACTGTCTTGGTGAAAGAAAGCGTTTTTGTACAACTTCATATAAATAGCTGTAACTTTTGATAGAAGACTCAGACAAACATGTTTATGGCTTTATCTTATAGAACTCAAGGTCCCCGTGCTGGGAAAACAGGTTTTGCAGCTGTTTGAGCTAAGATTTCAAAGTTATACACATAATGAAAACCTATACTTTGTTTCGGTCGAGTTCCCCATTCAAATGCATGTAACAGTGAGAAACGCACTGTCTTGGCGAAAGAAAGCGTTTTTGGACAACTTCATATAAATAGCTGTAACTTTTGATAGAAGACTCGGATACACATGTTTATGGCTTTATCTTATAGAACTCAAGGTCCCCGTGCTGGGAAAACAGGTTTTGCAGCTGTTTGAGCTAAGATTTCCAAGTTATACACATAATGAAAACCTATACTTTGTTTCGGTCGAGTTCCCCATTCAAATGCATGTAACAGTGAGAAACGCACTGTCTTGGCGAAATAAAGCGTTTTTGTACAACTTCATATAAATCGCTGTAACTTTTGATAGAAGACTCAGACAAACATGTTTATGGCTTTATCTTATAGAACTCAAGGTCCCCGTGCTGGGAAAACAGGTTTTGCAGCTGTTTGAGCTAAGATTTCCAAGTTATACACATAATGAAAACCTATACTTTGTTTCGGTCGAGTTCCCCATTCAAATGCATGTAACAGTGAGAAACGCACTGTCTTGGCGAAAGAAAGCGTTTTTGTACAACTTCATATAAATAGCTGTAACTTTTGATAGAAGACTCGGATACACATGTTTATGGCTTTATCTTATAGAACTCAAGGTCCCCGTGCTGGGAAAACAGGTTTTGCAGCTGTTTGAGCTAAGATTTCCAAGTTATACACATAATGAAAACCTATACTTTGTTTCGGTCGAGTTCCCCATTCAAATGCATGTAACAGTGAGAAACGCACTGTCTTGGCGAAAGAAAGCGTTTTTGTACAACTTCATATAAATAGCTGTAACGTTTGATAGAAGACTCGGATACACATGTTTATGGCTTTATCTTATAGAACTCAAGGTCCCCGTGCTGGGAAAACAGGTTTTGCAGCTGTTTGAGCTAAGATTTCCAAGTTATACACATAATGAAAACTTATACTTTGTTTCGGTCGAGTTCCCCATTCAAATGCATGTAACAGTGAGAAACGCACTGTCTTGGCGAAAGAAAGCGTTTTTGTACAACTTCATATAAATCGCTGTAACTTTTGATAGAAGACTCAGACAAACATGTTTATGGCTTTATCTTATAGAACTCAAGGTCCCCGTGCTGGGAAAACAGGTTTTGCAGCTGTTTGAGCTAAGATTTCCAAGTTATACACATAATGAAAACATACTTTGTTTCAGGCGAGTTCCCCATTCAAATGCATGTAACAGTGAGAAACGCACTGTCTTGGCGAAAGAAAGCGTTTTTGTACAACTTCATATAAATAGCTGTAACTTTTGATAGAAGACTCGGATACACATGTTTATGGTTTTATCTTATAGAACTCAAGGTCCCCGTGCTGGGAAAACAGGTTTTGCAGCTGTTTGAGCTAAGATTTCAAAGTTATACACATAATGAAAACCTATACTTTGTTTCGGTCGAGTTCCCCATTCAAATGCATGTAACAGTGAGAAACGCACTGTCTTGGCGAAAGAAAGCGTTTTTGTACAACTTCATATAAATAGCTGTAACTTTTGATAGAAGACTCGGATACACATGTTTATGGCTTTATCTTATAGAACTCAAGGTCCCCGTGCTGGGAAAACAGGTTTTGCAGCCGTTTGAGCTAAGATTTCCAAGTTATACACATAATGAAAACCTATACTTTGTTTCGGTCGAGTTCCCCATTCAAATGCATGTAACAGTGAGAAACGCACTGTCTTGGCGAAAGAAAGCGTTTTTGTACAACTTCATATAAATAGCTGTAACTTTTCATAGAAGACTCGGATACACATGTTTATGGCTTTATCTTATAGAACTCAAGGTCCCCGTGCTGGGAAAACAGGTTTTGCAGCTGTTTGAGCTAAGATTTCCAAGTTATACACATAATGAAAACCTATACTTTGTTTCGGTCGAGTTCCCCATTCAAATGCATGTAACAGTGAGAAACGCACTGTCTTGGTGAAAGAAAGCGTTTTTGTACAACTTCATATAAATAGCTGTAACTTTTGATAGAAGACTCAGACAAACATGTTTATGGCTTTATCTTATAGAACTCAAGGTCCCCGTGCTGGGAAAACAGGTTTTGCAGCTGTTTGAGCTAAGATTTCAAAGTTATACACATAATGAAAACCTATACTTTGTTTCGGTCGAGTTCCCCATTCAAATGCATGTAACAGTGAGAAACGCACTGTCTTGGCGAAAGAAAGCGTTTTTGGACAACTTCATATAAATAGCTGTAACTTTTGATAGAAGACTCGGATACACATGTTTATGGCTTTATCTTATAGAACTCAAGGTCCCCGTGCTGGGAAAACAGGTTTTGCAGCTGTTTGAGCTAAGATTTCCAAGTTATACACATAATGAAAACCTATACTTTGTTTCGGTCGAGTTCCCCATTCAAATGCATGTAACAGTGAGAAACGCACTGTCTTGGCGAAAGAAAGCGTTTTTGTACAACTTCATATAAATAGCTGTAACTTTTGATAGAAGACTCGGATACACATGTTTATGGCTTTATCTTATAGAACTCAAGGTCCCCGTGCTGGGAAAACAGGTTTTGCAGCTGTTTGAGCTAAGATTTCCAAGTTATACACATAATGAAAACCTATACTTTGTTTCGGTCGAGTTCCCCATTCAAATGCATGTAACAGTGAGAAACGCACTGTCTTGGTGAAAGAAAGCGTTTTTGTACAACTTCATATAAATAGCTGTAACTTTTGATAGAAGACTCAGACAAACATGTTTATGGCTTTATCTTATAGAACTCAAGGTCCCCGTGCTGGGAAAACAGGTTTTGCAGCTGTTTGAGCTAAGATTTCAAAGTTATACACATAATGAAAACCTATACTTTGTTTCGGTCGAGTTCCCCATTCAAATGCATGTAACAGTGAGAAACGCACTGTCTTGGCGAAAGAAAGCGTTTTTGGACAACTTCATATAAATAGCTGTAACTTTTGATAGAAGACTCGGATACACATGTTTATGGCTTTATCTTATAGAACTCAAGGTCCCCGTGCTGGGAAAACAGGTTTTGCAGCTGTTTGAGCTAAGATTTCCAAGTTATACACATAATGAAAACCTATACTTTGTTTCGGTCGAGTTCCCCATTCAAATGCATGTAACAGTGAGAAACGCACTGTCTTGGCGAAATAAAGCGTTTTTGTACAACTTCATATAAATCGCTGTAACTTTTGATAGAAGACTCAGACAAACATGTTTATGGCTTTATCTTATAGAACTCAAGGTCCCCGTGCTGGGAAAACAGGTTTTGCAGCTGTTTGAGCTAAGATTTCCAAGTTATACACATAATGAAAACCTATACTTTGTTTCGGTCGAGTTCCCCATTCAAATGCATGTAACAGTGAGAAACGCACTGTCTTGGCGAAAGAAAGCGTTTTTGTACAACTTCATATAAATAGCTGTAACTTTTGATAGAAGACTCGGATACACATGTTTATGGCTTTATCTTATAGAACTCAAGGTCCCCGTGCTGGGAAAACAGGTTTTGCAGCTGTTTGAGCTAAGATTTCCAAGTTATACACATAATGAAAACCTATACTTTGTTTCGGTCGAGTTCCCCATTCAAATGCATGTAACAGTGAGAAACGCACTGTCTTGGCGAAAGAAAGCGTTTTTGTACAACTTCATATAAATAGCTGTAACGTTTGATAGAAGACTCGGATACACATGTTTATGGCTTTATCTTATAGAACTCAAGGTCCCCGTGCTGGGAAAACAGGTTTTGCAGCTGTTTGAGCTAAGATTTCCAAGTTATACACATAATGAAAACTTATACTTTGTTTCGGTCGAGTTCCCCATTCAAATGCATGTAACAGTGAGAAACGCACTGACTTGGCGAAAGAAAGCGTTTTTGTACAACTTCATATAAATAGCTGTAACTTTTGATAGAAGACTCGGATACACATGTTTATGGCTTTATCTTATAGAACTCAAGGTCCCCGTGCTAGGAAAACAGGTTTTGCAGCTGTTTGAGCTAAGATTTCCAAGTTATACACATAATGAAAACCTATACTTTGTTTCGGTCGAGTTCCCCATTCAAATGCATGTAACAGTGAGAAACGCACTGTCTTGGCGAAAGAAAGCGTTTTTGTACAACTTCATATAAATAGCTGTAACTTTTGATAGAAGACTCGGATACACATGTTTATGGCTTTATCTTATAGAACTCAAGGTCCCCGTGCTGGGAAAACAGGTTTTGCAGCTGTTTGAGCTAAGATTTCCAAGTTATACACATAATGAAAACTTATACTTTGTTTCGGTCGAGTTCCCCATTCAAATGCATGTAACAGTGAGAAACGCACTGACTTGGCGAAAGAAAGCGTTTTTGTACAACTTCATATAAATAGCTGTAACTTTTGATAGAAGACTCGGATACACATGTTTATGGCTTTATCTTATAGAACTCAAGGTCCCCGTGCTAGGAAAACAGGTTTTGCAGCTGTTTGAGCTAAGATTTCCAAGTTATACACATAATGAAAACCTATACTTTGTTTCGGTCGAGTTCCCCATTCAAATGCATGTAACAGTGAGAAACGCACTGTCTTGGCGAAAGAAAGCGTTTTTGTACAACTTCATATAAATCGCTGTAACTTTTGATAGAAGACTCAGACAAACATGTTTATGGCTTTATCTTATAGAACTCAAGGTCCCCGTGCTGGGAAAACAGGTTTTGCAGCTGTTTGAGCTAAGATTTCCAAGTTATACACATAATGAAAACCTATACTTTGTTTCGGTCGAGTTCCCCATTCAAATGCATGTAACAGTGAGAAACGCACTGACTTGGCGAAAGAAAGCGTTTTTGTACAACTTCATATAAATAGCTGTAACTTTTGATAGAAGACTCGGATACACATGTTTATGGCTTTATCTTATAGAACTCAAGGTCCCCGTGCTGGGAAAACAGGTTTTGCAGCTGTTTGAGCTAAGATTTCCAAGTTATACACATAATGAAAACCTATACTTTGTTTCGGTCGAGTTCCCCATTCAAATGCATGTAACAGTGAGAAACGCACTGTCTTGGCGAAAGAAAGCGTTTTTGTACAACTTCATATAAATAGCTGTAACTTTTGATAGAAGACTCGGATACACATGTTTATGGCTTTATCTTATAGAACTCAAGGTCCCCGTGCTGGGAAAACAGGTTTTGCAGCTGTTTGAGCTAAGATTTCCAAGTTATACACATAATGAAAACTTATACTTTGTTTCGGTCGAGTTCCCCATTCAAATGCATGTAACAGTGAGAAACGCACTGTCTTGGCGAAAGAAAGCGTTTTTGTACAACTTCATATAAATCGCTGTAACTTTTGATAGAAGACTCAGACAAACATGTTTATGGCTTTATCTTATAGAACTCAAGGTCCCCGTGCTAGGAAAACAGGTTTTGCAGCTGTTTGAGCTAAGATTTCCAACTTATACACATAATGAAAACATACTTTGTTTCAGGCGAGTTTCCCATTCAAATGCATGTAACAGTGAGAAACGCACTGTCTTGGCGAAAGAAAGCGTTTTTGTACAACTTCATATAAATAGCTGTAACTTTTGATAGAAGACTCGGATACACATGTTTATGGCTTTATCTTATAGAACTCAAGGTCCCCGTGCTGGGAAAACAGGTTTTGCAGCTGTTTGAGCTAAGATTTCAAAGTTATACACATAATGAAAACCTATACTTTGTTTCGGTCGAGTTCCCCATTCAAATGCATGTAACAGTGAGAAACGCACTGTCTTGGCGAAAGAAAGCGTTTTTGGACAACTTCATATAAATAGCTGTAACTTTTGATAGAAGACTCGGATACACATGTTTATGGCTTTATCTTATAGAACTCAAGGTCCCCGTGCTGGGAAAACAGGTTTTGTAGCTGTTTGAGCTAAGATTTCCAAGTTATACACATAATGAAAACCTATACTTTGTTTCGGTCGAGTTCCCCATTCAAATGCATGTAACAGTGAGAAACGCACTGTCTTGGCGAAAGAAAGCGTTTTTGTACAACTTCATATAAATAGCTGTAACTTTTGATAGAAGAGTCGGATACACATGTTTATGGCTTTATCTTATAGAACTCAAGGTCCCCGTGCTGGGAAAACAGGTTTTGCAGCCGTTTGAGCTAAGATTTTAAAATTATTCACATAATGAAAACCTATACTTTGTCTCAGGCGAGTTTCCCATTCAAATGCATGTAACAGTGAGAAACGCATTGTCTTGGCGAAATAAAGCGTTTTTGTACAACTTCATATAAATAGCTGTAACTTTTGATAGAAGACTCAGACAAACATGTTTATGGCTTTATCTTATAGAACTCAAGGTCCCCGTGCTGGGAAAACAGGTTTTGCAGCCGTTTGAGCTAAGATTTTAAAATTATTCACATAATGAAAACCTATACTTTGTCTCAGGCGAGTTTCCCATTCAAATGCATGTAACAGTGAGAAACGCACTGTCTTGGCGAAAGAAAGCGTTTTTGTACAACTTCATATAAATAGCTGTAACTTTTGATAGAAGACTCAGACAAACATGTTTATGGCTTTATCTTATAGAACTCAAGGTCCCCGTGCTGGGAAAACAGGTTTTGCAGCTGTTTGAGCTAAGATTTCCAAGTTATACACATAATGAAAACCTATACTTTGTTTCGGTCGAGTTCCCCATTCAAATGCATGTAACAGTGAGAAACGCACTGTCTTGGCGAAAGAAAGCGTTTTTGTACAACTTCATATAAATCGCTGTAACTTTTGATAGAAGACTCAGACAAACATGTTTATGGCTTTATCTTATAGAACTCAAGGTCCCCGTGCTGGGAAAACAGGTTTTGCAGCTGTTTGAGCTAAGATTTCCAAGTTATACACATAATGAAAACTTATACTTTGTTTCGGTCGAGTTCCCCATTCAAATGCATGTAACAGTGAGAAACGCACTGTCTTGGCGAAAGAAAGCGTTTTTGTACAACTTCATATAAATAGCTGTAACTTTTGATAGAAGACTCGGATACACATGTTTATGGCTTTATCTTATAGAACTCAAGGTCCCCGTGCTGGGAAAACAGGTTTTGTAGCTGTTTGAGCTAAGATTTCCAAGTTATACACATAATGAAAACCTATACTTTGTTTCGGTCGAGTTCCCCATTCAAATGCATGTAACAGTGAGAAACGCACTGTCTTGGCGAAAGAAAGCGTTTTTGTACAACTTCATATAAATAGCTGTAACTTTTGATAGAAGACTCGGATACACATGTTTATGGCTTTATCTTATAGAACTCAAGGTCCCCGTGCTGGGAAAACAGGTTTTGCAGCCGTTTGAGCTAAGATTTTAAAATTATTCACATAATGAAAACCTATACTTTGTCTCAGGCGAGTTTCCCATTCAAATGCATGTAACAGTGAGAAACGCATTGTCTTGGCGAAATAAAGCGTTTTTGTACAACTTCATATAAATAGCTGTAACTTTTGATAGAAGACTCAGACAAACATGTTTATGGCTTTATCTTATAGAACTCAAGGTCCCCGTGCTGGGAAAACAGGTTTTGCAGCCGTTTGAGCTAAGATTTTAAAATTATTCACATAATGAAAACCTATACTTTGTCTCAGGCGAGTTTCCCATTCAAATGCATGTAACAGTGAGAAACGCATTGTCTTGGCGAAATAAAGCGTTTTTGTACAACTTCATATAAATAGCTGTAACTTTTGATAGAAGACTCAGACAAACATGTTTATGGCTTTATCTTATAGAACTCAAGGTCCCCGTGCTGGGAAAACAGGTTTTGCAGCCGTTTGAGCTAAGATTTTAAAATTATTCACATAATGAAAACCTATACTTTGTCTCAGGCGAGTTTCCCATTCAAATGCATGTAACAGTGAGAAACGCACTGTCTTGGCGAAAGAAAGCGTTTTTGTACAACTTCATATAAATAGCTGTAACTTTTGATAGAAGACTCAGACAAACATGTTTATGGCTTTATCTTATAGAACTCAAGGTCCCCGTGCTGGGCAAACAGGTTTTGCAGCTGTTTGAGCTAAGATTTCCAAGTTATACACATAATGAAAACCTATACTTTGTTTCGGTCGAGTTCCCCATTCAAATGCATGTAACAGTGAGAAACGCACTGTCTTGGCGAAAGAAAGCGTTTTTGTACAACTTCATATAAATCGCTGTAACTTTTGATAGAAGACTCAGACAAACATGTTTATGGCTTTATCTTATAGAACTCAAGGTCCCCGTGCTGGGAAAACAGGTTTTGCAGCTGTTTGAGCTAAGATTTCCAAGTTATACACATAATGAAAACTTATACTTTGTTTCGGTCGAGTTCCCCATTCAAATGCATGTAACAGTGAGAAACGCACTGTCTTGGCGAAAGAAAGCGTTTTTGTACAACTTCATATAAATAGCTGTAACTTTTGATAGAAGACTCGGATACACATGTTTATGGCTTTATCTTATAGAACTCAAGGTCCCCGTGCTGGGAAAACAGGTTTTGCAGCCGTTTGAGCTAAGATTTTAAAATTATTCACATAATGAAAACCTATACTTTGTCTCAGGCGAGTTTCCCATTCAAATGCATGTAACAGTGAGAAACGCATTGTCTTGGCGAAATAAAGCGTTTTTGTACAACTTCATATAAATAGCTGTAACTTTTGATAGAAGACTCAGACAAACATGTTTATGGCTTTATCTTATAGAACTCAAGGTCCCCGTGCTGGGAAAACAGGTTTTGCAGCCGTTTGAGCTAAGATTTTAAAATTATTCACATAATGAAAACCTATACTTTGTCTCAGGCGAGTTTCCCATTCAAATGCATGTAACAGTGAGAAACGCACTGTCTTGGCGAAAGAAAGCGTTTTTGTACAACTTCATATAAATAGCTGTAACTTTTGATAGAAGACTCAGACAAACATGTTTATGGCTTTATCTTATAGAACTCAAGGTCCCCGTGCTGGGAAAACAGGTTTTGCAGCTGTTTGAGCTAAGATTTCCAAGTTATACACATAATGAAAACTTATACTTTGTTTCGGTCGAGTTCCCCATTCAAATGCATGTAACAGTGAGAAACGCACTGTCTTGGCGAAAGAAAGCGTTTTTGTACAACTTCATATAAATCGCTGTAACTTTTGATAGAAGACTCAGACAAACATGTTTATGGCTTTATCTTATAGAACTCAAGGTCCCCGTGCTGGGAAAACAGGTTTTGCAGCTGTTTGAGCTAAGATTTCCAAGTTATACACATAATGAAAACCTATACTTTGTTTCGGTCGAGTTCCCCATTCAAATGCATGTAACAGTGAGAAACGCACTGTCTTGGCGAAAGAAAGCGTTTTTGTACAACTTCATATAAATAGCTGTAACTTTTGATAGAAGACTCGGATACACATGTTTATGGCTTTATCTTATAGAACTCAAGGTCCCCGTGCTGGGAAAACAGGTTTTGCAGCTGTTTGAGCTAAGATTTCCAAGTTATACACATAATGAAAACCTATACTTTGTTTCGGTCGAGTTCCCCATTCAAATGCATGTAACAGTGAGAAACGCACTGTCTTGGCGAAAGAAAGCGTTTTTGTACAACTTCATATAAATCGCTGTAACTTTTGATAGAAGACTCAGACAAACATGTTTATGGCTTTATCTTATAGAACTCAAGGTCCCCGTGCTAGGAAAACAGGTTTTGCAGCTGTTTGAGCTAAGATTTCCAAGTTATACACATAATGAAAACCTATACTTTGTTTCGGTCGAGTTCCCCATTCAAATGCATGTAACAGTGAGAAACGCACTGTCTTGGCGAAAGAAAGCGTTTTTGTACAACTTCATATAAATAGCTGTAACTTTTGATAGAAGACTCGGATACACATGTTTATGGCTTTATCTTATAGAACTCAAGGTCCCCGTGCTGGGAAAACAGGTTTTGCAGCCGTTTGAGCTAAGATTTCCAAGTTATACACATAATGAAAACCTATACTTTGTTTCGGTCGAGTTCCCCATTCAAATGCATGTAACAGTGAGAAACGCACTGTCTTGGCGAAAGAAAGCGTTTTTGTACAACTTCATATAAATAGCTGTAACTTTTGATAGAAGACTCGGATACACATGTTTATGGCTTTATCTTATAGAACTCAAGGCCCCCGTGCTGGGAAAACAGGTTTTGCAGCTGTTTGAGCTAAGATTTCCAAGTTATACACATAATGAAAACCTATACTTTGTTTCGGTCGAGTTCCCCATTCAAATGCATGTAACAGTGAGAAACGCACTGTCTTGGCGAAAGAAAGCGTTTTTGTACAACTTCATATAAATCGCTGTAACTTTTGATAGAAGACTCAGACAAACATGTTTATGGCTTTATCTTATAGAACTCAAGGTCCCCGTGCTGGGAAAACAGGTTTTGCAGCTGTTTAAGCTAAGATTTCCAAGTTATACACATAATGAAAACTTATACTTTGTTTCGGTCGAGTTCCCCATTCAAATGCATGTAACAGTGAGAAACGCACTGTCTTGGCGAAAGAAAGCGTTTTTGTACAACTTCATATAAATAGCTGTAACTTTTGATAGAAGACTCGGATACACATGTTTATGGCTTTATCTTATAGAACTCAAGGTCCCCGTGCTGGGAAAACAGGTTTTGCAGCTGTTTGAGCTAAGATTTCCAAGTTATACACATAATGAAAACCTATACTTTGTTTCGGTCGAGTTCCCCATTCAAATGCATGTAACAGTGAGAAACGCACTGTCTTGGCGAAAGAAAGCGTTTTTGTACAACTTCATATAAATAGCTGTAACTTTTGATAGAAGACTCGGATACACATGTTTATGGCTTTATCTTATAGAACTCAAGGTCCCCGTGCTGGGAAAACAGGTTTTGCAGCTGTTTGAGCTAAGATTTCCAAGTTATACACATAATGAAAACCTATACTTTGTTTCGGTCGAGTTCCCCATTCAAATGCATGTAACAGTGAGAAACGCACTGTCTTGGCGAAAGAAAGCGTTTTTGTACAACTTCATATAAATCGCTGTAACTTTTGATAGAAGACTCAGACAAACATGTTTATGGCTTTATCTTATAGAACTCAAGGTCCCCGTGCTGGGAAAACAGGTTTTGCAGCTGTTTGAGCTAAGATTTCAAAGTTATACACATAATGAAAACCTATACTTTGTTTCGGTCGAGTTCCCCATTCAAATGCATGTAACAGTGAGAAACGCACTGTCTTGGCGAAAGAAAGCGTTTTTGGACAACTTCATATAAATAGCTGTAACTTTTGATAGAAGACTCGGATACACATGTTTATGGCTTTATCTTATAGAACTCAAGGTCCCCGTGCTGGGAAAACAGGTTTTGCAGCTGTTTGAGCTAAGATTTCCAAGTTATACACATAATGAAAACCTATACTTTGTTTCGGTCGAGTTCCCCATTCAAATGCATGTAACAGTGAGAAACGCACTGTCTTGGCGAAATAAAGCGTTTTTGTACAACTTCATATAAATAGCTGTAACTTTTGATAGAAGACTCGGATACACATGTTTATGGCTTTATCTTATAGAACTCAAGGTCCCCGTGCTGGGAAAACAGGTTTTGCAGCTGTTTGAGCTAAGATTTCCAAGTTATACACATAATGAAAACTTATACTTTGTTTCGGTCGAGTTCCCCATTCAAATGCATGTAACAGTGAGAAACGCACTGTCTTGGCGAAAGAAAGCGTTTTTGTACAACTTCATATAAATCGCTGTAACTTTTGATAGAAGACTCAGACAAACATGTTTATGGCTTTATCTTATAGAACTCAAGGTCCCCGTGCTGGGAAAACAGGTTTTGCAGCTGTTTGAGCTAAGATTTCCAAGTTATACACATAATGAAAACCTATACTTTGTTTCGGTCGAGTTCCCCATTCAAATGCATGTAACAGTGAGAAACGCACTGTCTTGGCGAAAGAAAGCGTTTTTGTACAACTTCATATAAATAGCTGTAACTTTTGATAGAAGACTCGGATACACATGTTTATGGCTTTATCTTATAGAACTCAAGGTCCCCGTGCTGGGAAAACAGGTTTTGCAGCTGTTTGAGCTAAGATTTCCAAGTTATACACATAATGAAAACCTATACTTTGTTTCGGTCGAGTTCCCCATTCAAATGCATGTAACAGTGAGAAACGCACTGTCTTGGCGAAAGAAAGCGTTTTTGTACAACTTCATATAAATCGCTGTAACTTTTGATAGAAGACTCAGACAAACATGTTTATGGCTTTATCTTATAGAACTCAAGGTCCCCGTGCTAGGAAAACAGGTTTTGCAGCTGTTTGAGCTAAGATTTCCAAGTTATACACATAATGAAAACATACTTTGTTTCAGGCGAGTTCCCCATTCAAATGCATGTAACAGTGAGAAACGCACTGTCTTGGCGAAAGAAAGCGTTTTTGTACAACTTCATATAAATAGCTGTAACTTTTGATAGAAGACTCGGATACACATGTTTATGGCTTTATCTTATAGAACTCAAGGTCCCCGTGCTGGGAAAACAGGTTTTGCAGCTGTTTGAGCTAAGATTTCCAAGTTATACACATAATGAAAACCTATACTTTGTTTCGGTCGAGTTCCCCATTCAAATGCATGTAACAGTGAGAAACGCACTGTCTTGGCGAAAGAAAGCGTTTTTGGACAACTTCATATAAATAGCTGTAACTTTTGATAGAAGACTCGGATACACATGTTTATGGCTTTATCTTATAGAACTCAATATCCCCGTGCTGGGCAAACAGGTTTTGCAGCTGTTTGAGCTAAGATTTCCAAGTTATACACATAATGAAAACCTATACTTTGTTTCGGTCGAGTTCCCCATTCAAATGCATGTAACAGTGAGAAACGCACTGTCTTGGCGAAAGAAAGCGTTTTTGAACAACTTCATATAATTAGCTGTAACTTTTGATAGAAGATTCAGACAAACATGTTTATGGCTTTATCTTATAGAACTCAAGGTCCCCGTGCTGGGAAAACAGGTTTTGCAGCCGTTTGAGCTAAGATTTTAAAATTATTCACATAATGAAAACCTATACTTTGTTTCGGTCGAGTTCCCCATTCAAATGCATGTAACAGTGAGAAACGCACTGTCTTGGCGAAAGAAAGCGTTTTTGTACAACTTCATATAAATAGCTGTAACTTTTGATAGAAGACTCGGATACACATGTTTATGGCTTTATCTTATAGAACTCAAGGTCCCCGTGCTGGGAAAACAGGTTTTGCAGCCGTTTGAGCTAAGATTTCCAAGTTATACACATAATGAAAACCTATACTTTGTTTCGGTCGAGTTCCCCATTCAAATGCATGTAACAGTGAGAAACGCACTGTCTTGGCGAAAGAAAGCGTTTTTGTACAACTTCATATAAATAGCTGTAACTTTTGATAGAAGACTCGGATACACATGTTTATGGCTTTATCTTATAGAACTCAAGGCCCCCGTGCTGGGAAAACAGGTTTTGCAGCTGTTTGAGCTAAGATTTCCAAGTTATACACATAATGAAAACCTATACTTTGTTTCGGTCGAGTTCCCCATTCAAATGCATGTAACAGTGAGAAACGCACTGTCTTGGCGAAAGAAAGCGTTTTTGTACAACTTCATATAAATCGCTGTAACTTTTGATAGAAGACTCAGACAAACATGTTTATGGCTTTATCTTATAGAACTCAAGGTCCCCGTGCTGGGAAAACAGGTTTTGCAGCTGTTTGAGCTAAGATTTCCAAGTTATACACATAATGAAAACTTATACTTTGTTTCGGTCGAGTTCCCCATTCAAATGCATGTAACAGTGAGAAACGCACTGTCTTGGCGAAAGAAAGCGTTTTTGTACAACTTCATATAAATAGCTGTAACTTTTGATAGAAGACTCGGATACACATGTTTATGGCTTTATCTTATAGAACTCAAGGTCCCCGTGCTGGGAAAACAGGTTTTGCAGCTGTTTGAGCTAAGATTTCCAAGTTATACACATAATGAAAACCTATACTTTGTTTCGGTCGAGTTCCCCATTCAAATGCATGTAACAGTGAGAAACGCACTGTCTTGGCGAAAGAAAGCGTTTTTGTACAACTTCATATAAATAGCTGTAACTTTTGATAGAAGACTCGGATACACATGTTTATGGCTTTATCTTATAGAACTCAAGATCCCCGTGCTGGGAAAACAGGTTTTGCAGCCGTTTGAGCTAAGATTTCCAAGTTATACACATAATGAAAACCTATACTTTGTTTCGGTCGAGTTCCCCATTCAAATGCATGTAACAGTGAGAAACGCACTGTCTTGGCGAAAGAAAGCGTTTTTGTACAACTTCATATAAATCGCTGTAACTTTTGATAGAAGACTCAGACAAACATGTTTATGGCTTTATCTTATAGAACTCAAGGTCCCCGTGCTGGGAAAACAGGTTTTGCAGCTGTTTGAGCTAAGATTTCAAAGTTATACACATAATGAAAACCTATACTTTGTTTCGGTCGAGTTCCCCATTCAAATGCATGTAACAGTGAGAAACGCACTGTCTTGGCGAAAGAAAGCGTTTTTGTACAACTTCATATAAATAGCTGTAACTTTTGATAGAAGACTCGGATACACATGTTTATGGCTTTATCTTATAGAACTCAAGGTCCCCGTGCTGGGAAAACAGGTTTTGCAGCTGTTTGAGCTAAGATTTCCAAGTTATACACATAATGAAAACCTATACTTTGTTTCGGTCGAGTTCCCCATTCAAATGCATGTAACAGTGAGAAACGCACTGTCTTGGCGAAATAAAGCGTTTTTGTACAACTTCATATAAATAGCTGTAACTTTTGATAGAAGACTCGGATACACATGTTTATGGCTTTATCTTATAGAACTCAAGGTCCCCGTGCTGGGAAAACAGGTTTTGCAGCTGTTTGAGCTAAGATTTCCAAGTTATACACATAATGAAAACTTATACTTTGTTTCGGTCGAGTTCCCCATTCAAATGCATGTAACAGTGAGAAACGCACTGTCTTGGCGAAAGAAAGCGTTTTTGTACAACTTCATATAAATAGCTGTAACTTTTGATAGAAGACTCGGATACACATGTTTATGGCTTTATCTTATAGAACTCAAGGTCCCCGTGCTGGGAAAACAGGTTTTGCAGCTGTTTGAGCTAAGATTTCCAAGTTATACACATAATGAAAACCTATACTTTGTTTCGGTCGAGTTCCCCATTCAAATGCATGTAACAGTGAGAAACGCACTGTCTTGGCGAAAGAAAGCGTTTTTGTACAACTTCATATAAATAGCTGTAACTTTTGATAGAAGACTCGGATACACATGTTTATGGCTTTATCTTATAGAACTCAAGGTCCCCGTGCTGGGAAAACAGGTTTTGCAGCTGTTTGAGCTAAGATTTCCAAGTTATACACATAATGAAAACTTATACTTTGTTTCGGTCGAGTTCCCCATTCAAATGCATGTAACAGTGAGAAACGCACTGTCTTGGCGAAAGAAAGCGTTTTTGTACAACTTCATATAAATAGCTGTAACTTTTGATAGAAGACTCGGATACACATGTTTATGGCTTTATCTTATAGAACTCAAGGTCCCCGTGCTGGGAAAACAGGTTTTGCAGCTGTTTGAGCTAAGATTTCCAAGTTATACACATAATGAAAACCTATACTTTGTTTCGGTCGAGTTCCCCATTCAAATGCATGTAACAGTGAGAAACGCACTGTCTTGGCGAAAGAAAGCGTTTTTGTACAACTTCATATAAATAGCTGTAACTTTTGATAGAAGACTCGGATACACATGTTTATGGCTTTATCTTATAGAACTCAAGGTCCCCGTGCTGGGAAAACAGGTTTTGCAGCTGTTTGAGCTAAGATTTCCAAGTTATACACATAATGAAAACCTATACTTTGTTTCGGTCGAGTTCCCCATTCAAATGCATGTAACAGTGAGAAACGCACTGTCTTGGCGAAAGAAAGCGTTTTTGTACAACTTCATATAAATAGCTGTAACTTTTGATAGAAGACTCGGATACACATGTTTATGGCTTTATCTTATAGAACTCAAGGTCCCCGTGCTGGGAAAACAGGTTTTGCAGCCGTTTGAGCTAAGATTTTAAAATTATTCACATAATGAAAACCTATACTTTGTCTCAGGCGAGTTTCCCATTCAAATGCATGTAACAGTGAGAAACGCATTGTCTTGGCGAAATAAAGCGTTTTTGTACAACTTCATATAAATAGCTGTAACTTTTGATAGAAGACTCAGACAAACATGTTTATGGCTTTATCTTATAGAACTCAAGGTCCCCTTGCTGGGAAAACAGGTTTTGCAGCTGTTTAAGCTAAGATTTCCAAGTTATACACATAATGAAAACTTATACTTTGTTTCGGTCGAGTTCCCCATTCAAATGCATGTAACAGTGAGAAACGCACTGTCTTGGCGAAAGAAAGCGTTTTTGTACAACTTCATATAAATAGCTGTAACTTTTGATAGAAGACTCGGATACACATGTTTATGGCTTTATCTTATAGAACTCAAGGTCCCCGTGCTGGGAAAACAGGTTTTGCAGCTGTTTGAGCTAAGATTTCCAAGTTATACACATAATGAAAACCTATACTTTGTTTCGGTCGAGTTCCCCATTCAAATGCATGTAACAGTGAGAAACGCACTGTCTTGGCGAAAGAAAGCGTTTTTGTACAACTTCATATAAATAGCTGTAACTTTTGATAGAAGACTCGGATACACATGTTTATGGCTTTATCTTATAGAACTCAAGGTCCCCGTGCTGGGAAAACAGGTTTTGCAGCTGTTTGAGCTAAGATTTCCAAGTTATACACATAATGAAAACCTATACTTTGTTTCGGTCGAGTTCCCCATTCAAATGCATGTAACAGTGAGAAACGCACTGTCTTGGCGAAAGAAAGCGTTTTTGTACAACTTCATATAAATCGCTGTAACTTTTGATAGAAGACTCAGACAAACATGTTTATGGCTTTATCTTATAGAACTCAAGGTCCCCGTGCTGGGAAAACAGGTTTTGCAGCTGTTTGAGCTAAGATTTCAAAGTTATACACATAATGAAAACCTATACTTTGTTTCGGTCGAGTTCCCCATTCAAATGCATGTAACAGTGAGAAACGCACTGTCTTGGCGAAAGAAAGCGTTTTTGGACAACTTCATATAAATAGCTGTAACTTTTGATAGAAGACTCGGATACACATGTTTATGGCTTTATCTTATAGAACTCAAGGTCCCCGTGCTGGGAAAACAGGTTTTGCAGCTGTTTGAGCTAAGATTTCCAAGTTATACACATAATGAAAACCTATACTTTGTTTCGGTCGAGTTCCCCATTCAAATGCATGTAACAGTGAGAAACGCACTGTCTTGGCGAAATAAAGCGTTTTTGTACAACTTCATATAAATAGCTGTAACTTTTGATAGAAGACTCGGATACACATGTTTATGGCTTTATCTTATAGAACTCAAGGTCCCCGTGCTGAGAAAACAGGTTTTGCAGCTGTTTGAGCTAAGATTTCAAAGTTATACACATAATGAAAACCTATACTTTGTTTCGGTCGAGTTCCCCATTCAAATGCATGTAACAGTGAGAAACGCACTGTCTTGGCGAAAGAAAGCGTTTTTGGACAACTTCATATAAATAGCTGTAACTTTTGATAGAAGACTCGGATACACATGTTTATGGCTTTATCTTATAGAACTCAAGGTCCCCGTGCTGGGAAAACAGGTTTTGCAGCTGTTTGAGCTAAGATTTCCAAGTTATACACATAATGAAAACCTATACTTTGTTTCGGTCGAGTTCCCCATTCAAATGCATGTAACAGTGAGAAACGCACTGTCTTGGCGAAAGAAAGCGTTTTTGTACAACTTCATATAAATAGCTGTAACTTTTGATAGAAGACTCGGATACACATGTTTATGGCTTTATCTTATAGAACTCAAGGTCCCCGTGCTGGGAAAACAGGTTTTGCAGCTGTTTGAGCTAAGATTTTAAAATTATTCACATAATGAAAACCTATACTTTGTCTCAGGCGAGTTTCCCATTCAAATGCATGTAACAGTGAGAAACGCATTGTCTTGGCGAAATAAAGCGTTTTTGTACAACTTCATATAAATAGCTGTAACTTTTGATAGAAGACTCAGACAAACATGTTTATGGCTTTATCTTATAGAACTCAAGGTCCCCGTGCTGGGAAAACAGGTTTTGCAGCCGTTTGAGCTAAGATTTTAAAATTATTCACATAATGAAAACCTATACTTTGTCTCAGGCGAGTTTCCCATTCAAATGCATGTAACAGTGAGAAACGCACTGTCTTGGCGAAAGAAAGCGTTTTTGTACAACTTCATATAAATAGCTGTAACTTTTGATAGAAGACTCAGACAAACATGTTTATGGCTTTATCTTATAGAACTCAAGGTCCCCGTGCTGGGAAAACAGGTTTTGCAGCTGTTTGAGCTAAGATTTCCAAGTTATACACATAATGAAAACTTATACTTTGTTTCGGTCGAGTTCCCCATTCAAATGCATGTAACAGTGAGAAACGCACTGTCTTGGCGAAAGAAAGCGTTTTTGTACAACTTCATATAAATCGCTGTAACTTTTGATAGAAGACTCAGACAAACATGTTTATGGCTTTATCTTATAGAACTCAAGGTCCCCGTGCTGGGAAAACAGGTTTTGCAGCTGTTTGAGCTAAGATTTCCAAGTTATACACATAATGAAAACCTATACTTTGTTTCGGTCGAGTTCCCCATTCAAATGCATGTAACAGTGAGAAACGCACTGTCTTGGCGAAAGAAAGCGTTTTTGTACAACTTCATATAAATAGCTGTAACTTTTGATAGAAGACTCGGATACACATGTTTATGGCTTTATCTTATAGAACTCAAGGTCCCCGTGCTGGGAAAACAGGTTTTGCAGCTGTTTGAGCTAAGATTTCCAAGTTATACACATAATGAAAACCTATACTTTGTTTCGGTCGAGTTCCCCATTCAAATGCATGTAACAGTGAGAAACGCACTGTCTTGGCGAAAGAAAGCGTTTTTGTACAACTTCATATAAATCGCTGTAACTTTTGATAGAAGACTCAGACAAACATGTTTATGGCTTTATCTTATAGAACTCAAGGTCCCCGTGCTAGGAAAACAGGTTTTGCAGCTGTTTGAGCTAAGATTTCCAAGTTATACACATAATGAAAACCTATACTTTGTTTCGGTCGAGTTCCCCATTCAAATGCATGTAACAGTGAGAAACGCACTGTCTTGGCGAAAGAAAGCGTTTTTGTACAACTTCATATAAATAGCTGTAACTTTTGATAGAAGACTCGGATACACATGTTTATGGCTTTATCTTATAGAACTCAAGGTCCCCGTGCTGGGAAAACAGGTTTTGCAGCCGTTTGAGCTAAGATTTCCAAGTTATACACATAATGAAAACCTATACTTTGTTTCGGTCGAGTTCCCCATTCAAATGCATGTAACAGTGAGAAACGCACTGTCTTGGCGAAAGAAAGCGTTTTTGTACAACTTCATATAAATAGCTGTAACTTTTGATAGAAGACTCGGATACACATGTTTATGGCTTTATCTTATAGAACTCAAGGCCCCCGTGCTGGGAAAACAGGTTTTGCAGCTGTTTGAGCTAAGATTTCCAAGTTATACACATAATGAAAACCTATACTTTGTTTCGGTCGAGTTCCCCATTCAAATGCATGTAACAGTGAGAAACGCACTGTCTTGGCGAAAGAAAGCGTTTTTGTACAACTTCATATAAATCGCTGTAACTTTTGATAGAAGACTCAGACAAACATGTTTATGGCTTTATCTTATAGAACTCAAGGTCCCCGTGCTGGGAAAACAGGTTTTGCAGCTGTTTAAGCTAAGATTTCCAAGTTATACACATAATGAAAACTTATACTTTGTTTCGGTCGAGTTCCCCATTCAAATGCATGTAACAGTGAGAAACGCACTGTCTTGGCGAAAGAAAGCGTTTTTGTACAACTTCATATAAATAGCTGTAACTTTTGATAGAAGACTCGGATACACATGTTTATGGCTTTATCTTATAGAACTCAAGGTCCCCGTGCTGGGAAAACAGGTTTTGCAGCTGTTTGAGCTAAGATTTCCAAGTTATACACATAATGAAAACCTATACTTTGTTTCGGTCGAGTTCCCCATTCAAATGCATGTAACAGTGAGAAACGCACTGTCTTGGCGAAAGAAAGCGTTTTTGTACAACTTCATATAAATAGCTGTAACTTTTGATAGAAGACTCGGATACACATGTTTATGGCTTTATCTTATAGAACTCAAGGTCCCCGTGCTGGGAAAACAGGTTTTGCAGCTGTTTGAGCTAAGATTTCCAAGTTATACACATAATGAAAACCTATACTTTGTTTCGGTCGAGTTCCCCATTCAAATGCATGTAACAGTGAGAAACGCACTGTCTTGGCGAAAGAAAGCGTTTTTGTACAACTTCATATAAATCGCTGTAACTTTTGATAGAAGACTCAGACAAACATGTTTATGGCTTTATCTTATAGAACTCAAGGTCCCCGTGCTGGGAAAACAGGTTTTGCAGCTGTTTGAGCTAAGATTTCAAAGTTATACACATAATGAAAACCTATACTTTGTTTCGGTCGAGTTCCCCATTCAAATGCATGTAACAGTGAGAAACGCACTGTCTTGGCGAAATAAAGCGTTTTTGTACAACTTCATATAAATCGCTGTAACTTTTGATAGAAGACTCAGACAAACATGTTTATGGCTTTATCTTATAGAACTCAAGGTCCCCGTGCTGGGAAAACAGGTTTTGCAGCTGTTTGAGCTAAGATTTCCAAGTTATACACATAATGAAAACCTATACTTTGTTTCGGTCGAGTTCCCCATTCAAATGCATGTAACAGTGAGAAACGCACTGTCTTGGCGAAAGAAAGCGTTTTTGTACAACTTCATATAAATAGCTGTAACTTTTGATAGAAGACTCGGATACACATGTTTATGGCTTTATCTTATAGAACTCAAGGTCCCCGTGCTGGGAAAACAGGTTTTGCAGCTGTTTGAGCTAAGATTTCCAAGTTATACACATAATGAAAACCTATACTTTGTTTCGGTCGAGTTCCCCATTCAAATGCATGTAACAGTGAGAAACGCACTGTCTTGGCGAAAGAAAGCGTTTTTGTACAACTTCATATAAATCGCTGTAACTTTTGATAGAAGACTCAGACAAACATGTTTATGGCTTTATCTTATAGAACTCAAGGTCCCCGTGCTAGGAAAACAGGTTTTGCAGCTGTTTGAGCTAAGATTTCCAAGTTATACACATAATGAAAACATACTTTGTTTCAGGCGAGTTCCCCATTCAAATGCATGTAACAGTGAGAAACGCACTGTCTTGGCGAAAGAAAGCGTTTTTGTACAACTTCATATAAATAGCTGTAACTTTTGATAGAAGACTCGGATACACATGTTTATGGCTTTATCTTATAGAACTCAAGGTCCCCGTGCTGGGAAAACAGGTTTTGCAGCTGTTTGAGCTAAGATTTCCAAGTTATACACATAATGAAAACCTATACTTTGTTTCGGTCGAGTTCCCCATTCAAATGCATGTAACAGTGAGAAACGCACTGTCTTGGCGAAAGAAAGCGTTTTTGGACAACTTCATATAAATAGCTGTAACTTTTGATAGAAGACTCGGATACACATGTTTATGGCTTTATCTTATAGAACTCAATATCCCCGTGCTGGGCAAACAGGTTTTGCAGCTGTTTGAGCTAAGATTTCCAAGTTATACACATAATGAAAACCTATACTTTGTTTCGGTCGAGTTCCCCATTCAAATGCATGTAACAGTGAGAAACGCACTGTCTTGGCGAAAGAAAGCGTTTTTGAACAACTTCATATAATTAGCTGTAACTTTTGATAGAAGATTCAGACAAACATGTTTATGGCTTTATCTTATAGAACTCAAGGTCCCCGTGCTGGGAAAACAGGTTTTGCAGCCGTTTGAGCTAAGATTTTAAAATTATTCACATAATGAAAACCTATACTTTGTTTCGGTCGAGTTCCCCATTCAAATGCATGTAACAGTGAGAAACGCACTGTCTTGGCGAAAGAAAGCGTTTTTGTACAACTTCATATAAATAGCTGTAACTTTTGATAGAAGACTCGGATACACATGTTTATGGCTTTATCTTATAGAACTCAAGGTCCCCGTGCTGGGAAAACAGGTTTTGCAGCCGTTTGAGCTAAGATTTCCAAGTTATACACATAATGAAAACCTATACTTTGTTTCGGTCGAGTTCCCCATTCAAATGCATGTAACAGTGAGAAACGCACTGTCTTGGCGAAAGAAAGCGTTTTTGTACAACTTCATATAAATAGCTGTAACTTTTGATAGAAGACTCGGATACACATGTTTATGGCTTTATCTTATAGAACTCAAGGCCCCCGTGCTGGGAAAACAGGTTTTGCAGCTGTTTGAGCTAAGATTTCCAAGTTATACACATAATGAAAACCTATACTTTGTTTCGGTCGAGTTCCCCATTCAAATGCATGTAACAGTGAGAAACGCACTGTCTTGGCGAAAGAAAGCGTTTTTGTACAACTTCATATAAATCGCTGTAACTTTTGATAGAAGACTCAGACAAACATGTTTATGGCTTTATCTTATAGAACTCAAGGTCCCCGTGCTGGGAAAACAGGTTTTGCAGCTGTTTGAGCTAAGATTTCCAAGTTATACACATAATGAAAACTTATACTTTGTTTCGGTCGAGTTCCCCATTCAAATGCATGTAACAGTGAGAAACGCACTGTCTTGGCGAAAGAAAGCGTTTTTGTACAACTTCATATAAATAGCTGTAACTTTTGATAGAAGACTCGGATACACATGTTTATGGCTTTATCTTATAGAACTCAAGGTCCCCGTGCTGGGAAAACAGGTTTTGCAGCTGTTTGAGCTAAGATTTCCAAGTTATACACATAATGAAAACCTATACTTTGTTTCGGTCGAGTTCCCCATTCAAATGCATGTAACAGTGAGAAACGCACTGTCTTGGCGAAAGAAAGCGTTTTTGTACAACTTCATATAAATAGCTGTAACTTTTGATAGAAGACTCGGATACACATGTTTATGGCTTTATCTTATAGAACTCAAGGTCCCCGTGCTGGGAAAACAGGTTTTGCAGCCGTTTGAGCTAAGATTTCCAAGTTATACACATAATGAAAACCTATACTTTGTTTCGGTCGAGTTCCCCATTCAAATGCATGTAACAGTGAGAAACGCACTGTCTTGGCGAAAGAAAGCGTTTTTGTACAACTTCATATAAATCGCTGTAACTTTTGATAGAAGACTCAGACAAACATGTTTATGGCTTTATCTTATAGAACTCAAGGTCCCCGTGCTGGGAAAACAGGTTTTGCAGCTGTTTGAGCTAAGATTTCAAAGTTATACACATAATGAAAACCTATACTTTGTTTCGGTCGAGTTCCCCATTCAAATGCATGTAACAGTGAGAAACGCACTGTCTTGGCGAAAGAAAGCGTTTTTGTACAACTTCATATAAATAGCTGTAACTTTTGATAGAAGACTCGGATACACATGTTTATGGCTTTATCTTATAGAACTCAAGGTCCCCGTGCTGGGAAAACAGGTTTTGCAGCTGTTTGAGCTAAGATTTCCAAGTTATACACATAATGAAAACCTATACTTTGTTTCGGTCGAGTTCCCCATTCAAATGCATGTAACAGTGAGAAACGCACTGTCTTGGCGAAATAAAGCGTTTTTGTACAACTTCATATAAATAGCTGTAACTTTTGATAGAAGACTCGGATACACATGTTTATGGCTTTATCTTATAGAACTCAAGGTCCCCGTGCTGGGAAAACAGGTTTTGCAGCTGTTTGAGCTAAGATTTCCAAGTTATACACATAATGAAAACTTATACTTTGTTTCGGTCGAGTTCCCCATTCAAATGCATGTAACAGTGAGAAACGCACTGTCTTGGCGAAAGAAAGCGTTTTTGTACAACTTCATATAAATAGCTGTAACTTTTGATAGAAGACTCGGATACACATGTTTATGGCTTTATCTTATAGAACTCAAGGTCCCCGTGCTGGGAAAACAGGTTTTGCAGCTGTTTGAGCTAAGATTTCCAAGTTATACACATAATGAAAACCTATACTTTGTTTCGGTCGAGTTCCCCATTCAAATGCATGTAACAGTGAGAAACGCACTGTCTTGGCGAAAGAAAGCGTTTTTGTACAACTTCATATAAATAGCTGTAACTTTTGATAGAAGACTCGGATACACATGTTTATGGCTTTATCTTATAGAACTCAAGGTCCCCGTGCTGGGAAAACAGGTTTTGCAGCTGTTTGAGCTAAGATTTCCAAGTTATACACATAATGAAAACTTATACTTTGTTTCGGTCGAGTTCCCCATTCAAATGCATGTAACAGTGAGAAACGCACTGTCTTGGCGAAAGAAAGCGTTTTTGTACAACTTCATATAAATAGCTGTAACTTTTGATAGAAGACTCGGATACACATGTTTATGGCTTTATCTTATAGAACTCAAGGTCCCCGTGCTGGGAAAACAGGTTTTGCAGCTGTTTGAGCTAAGATTTCCAAGTTATACACATAATGAAAACCTATACTTTGTTTCGGTCGAGTTCCCCATTCAAATGCATGTAACAGTGAGAAACGCACTGTCTTGGCGAAAGAAAGCGTTTTTGTACAACTTCATATAAATAGCTGTAACTTTTGATAGAAGACTCGGATACACATGTTTATGGCTTTATCTTATAGAACTCAAGGTCCCCGTGCTGGGAAAACAGGTTTTGCAGCTGTTTGAGCTAAGATTTCCAAGTTATACACATAATGAAAACCTATACTTTGTTTCGGTCGAGTTCCCCATTCAAATGCATGTAACAGTGAGAAACGCACTGTCTTGGCGAAAGAAAGCGTTTTTGTACAACTTCATATAAATAGCTGTAACTTTTGATAGAAGACTCGGATACACATGTTTATGGCTTTATCTTATAGAACTCAAGGTCCCCGTGCTGGGAAAACAGGTTTTGCAGCCGTTTGAGCTAAGATTTTAAAATTATTCACATAATGAAAACCTATACTTTGTCTCAGGCGAGTTTCCCATTCAAATGCATGTAACAGTGAGAAACGCATTGTCTTGGCGAAATAAAGCGTTTTTGTACAACTTCATATAAATAGCTGTAACTTTTGATAGAAGACTCAGACAAACATGTTTATGGCTTTATCTTATAGAACTCAAGGTCCCCTTGCTGGGAAAACAGGTTTTGCAGCTGTTTAAGCTAAGATTTCCAAGTTATACACATAATGAAAACTTATACTTTGTTTCGGTCGAGTTCCCCATTCAAATGCATGTAACAGTGAGAAACGCACTGTCTTGGCGAAAGAAAGCGTTTTTGTACAACTTCATATAAATAGCTGTAACTTTTGATAGAAGACTCGGATACACATGTTTATGGCTTTATCTTATAGAACTCAAGGTCCCCGTGCTGGGAAAACAGGTTTTGCAGCTGTTTGAGCTAAGATTTCCAAGTTATACACATAATGAAAACCTATACTTTGTTTCGGTCGAGTTCCCCATTCAAATGCATGTAACAGTGAGAAACGCACTGTCTTGGCGAAAGAAAGCGTTTTTGTACAACTTCATATAAATAGCTGTAACTTTTGATAGAAGACTCGGATACACATGTTTATGGCTTTATCTTATAGAACTCAAGGTCCCCGTGCTGGGAAAACAGGTTTTGCAGCTGTTTGAGCTAAGATTTCCAAGTTATACACATAATGAAAACCTATACTTTGTTTCGGTCGAGTTCCCCATTCAAATGCATGTAACAGTGAGAAACGCACTGTCTTGGCGAAAGAAAGCGTTTTTGTACAACTTCATATAAATCGCTGTAACTTTTGATAGAAGACTCAGACAAACATGTTTATGGCTTTATCTTATAGAACTCAAGGTCCCCGTGCTGGGAAAACAGGTTTTGCAGCTGTTTGAGCTAAGATTTCAAAGTTATACACATAATGAAAACCTATACTTTGTTTCGGTCGAGTTCCCCATTCAAATGCATGTAACAGTGAGAAACGCACTGTCTTGGCGAAAGAAAGCGTTTTTGGACAACTTCATATAAATAGCTGTAACTTTTGATAGAAGACTCGGATACACATGTTTATGGCTTTATCTTATAGAACTCAAGGTCCCCGTGCTGGGAAAACAGGTTTTGCAGCTGTTTGAGCTAAGATTTCCAAGTTATACACATAATGAAAACCTATACTTTGTTTCGGTCGAGTTCCCCATTCAAATGCATGTAACAGTGAGAAACGCACTGTCTTGGCGAAATAAAGCGTTTTTGTACAACTTCATATAAATAGCTGTAACTTTTGATAGAAGACTCGGATACACATGTTTATGGCTTTATCTTATAGAACTCAAGGTCCCCGTGCTGAGAAAACAGGTTTTGCAGCTGTTTGAGCTAAGATTTCAAAGTTATACACATAATGAAAACCTATACTTTGTTTCGGTCGAGTTCCCCATTCAAATGCATGTAACAGTGAGAAACGCACTGTCTTGGCGAAAGAAAGCGTTTTTGGACAACTTCATATAAATAGCTGTAACTTTTGATAGAAGACTCGGATACACATGTTTATGGCTTTATCTTATAGAACTCAAGGTCCCCGTGCTGGGAAAACAGGTTTTGCAGCTGTTTGAGCTAAGATTTCCAAGTTATACACATAATGAAAACCTATACTTTGTTTCGGTCGAGTTCCCCATTCAAATGCATGTAACAGTGAGAAACGCACTGTCTTGGCGAAATAAAGCGTTTTTGTACAACTTCATATAAATAGCTGTAACTTTTGATAGAAGACTCGGATACACATGTTTATGGCTTTATCTTATAGAACTCAAGGTCCCCGTGCTGGGAAAACAGGTTTTGCAGCTGTTTGAGCTAAGATTTCCAAGTTATACACATAATGAAAACTTATACTTTGTTTCGGTCGAGTTCCCCATTCAAATGCATGTAACAGTGAGAAACGCACTGTCTTGGCGAAAGAAAGCGTTTTTGTACAACTTCATATAAATCGCTGTAACTTTTGATAGAAGACTCAGACAAACATGTTTATGGCTTTATCTTATAGAACTCAAGGTCCCCGTGCTGGGAAAACAGGTTTTGCAGCTGTTTGAGCTAAGATTTCCAAGTTATACACATAATGAAAACCTATACTTTGTTTCGGTCGAGTTCCCCATTCAAATGCATGTAACAGTGAGAAACGCACTGTCTTGGCGAAAGAAAGCGTTTTTGTACAACTTCATATAAATAGCTGTAACTTTTGATAGAAGACTCGGATACACATGTTTATGGCTTTATCTTATAGAACTCAAGGTCCCCGTGCTGGGAAAACAGGTTTTGCAGCTGTTTGAGCTAAGATTTCCAAGTTATACACATAATGAAAACCTATACTTTGTTTCGGTCGAGTTCCCCATTCAAATGCATGTAACAGTGAGAAACGCACTGTCTTGGCGAAAGAAAGCGTTTTTGTACAACTTCATATAAATCGCTGTAACTTTTGATAGAAGACTCAGACAAACATGTTTATGGCTTTATCTTATAGAACTCAAGGTCCCCGTGCTAGGAAAACAGGTTTTGCAGCTGTTTGAGCTAAGATTTCCAAGTTATACACATAATGAAAACATACTTTGTTTCAGGCGAGTTCCCCATTCAAATGCATGTAACAGTGAGAAACGCACTGTCTTGGCGAAAGAAAGCGTTTTTGTACAACTTCATATAAATAGCTGTAACTTTTGATAGAAGACTCGGATACACATGTTTATGGCTTTATCTTATAGAACTCAAGGTCCCCGTGCTGGGAAAACAGGTTTTGCAGCTGTTTGAGCTAAGATTTCCAAGTTATACACATAATGAAAACCTATACTTTGTTTCGGTCGAGTTCCCCATTCAAATGCATGTAACAGTGAGAAACGCACTGTCTTGGCGAAATAAAGCGTTTTTGGACAACTTCATATAAATAGCTGTAACTTTTGATAGAAGACTCGGATACACATGTTTATGGCTTTATCTTATAGAACTCAATATCCCCGTGCTGGGCAAACAGGTTTTGCAGCTGTTTGAGCTAAGATTTCCAAGTTATACACATAATGAAAACCTATACTTTGTTTCGGTCGAGTTCCCCATTCAAATGCATGTAACAGTGAGAAACGCACTGTCTTGGCGAAAGAAAGCGTTTTTGAACAACTTCATATAATTAGCTGTAACTTTTGATAGAAGATTCAGACAAACATGTTTATGGCTTTATCTTATAGAACTCAAGGTCCCCGTGCTGGGAAAACAGGTTTTGCAGCTGTTTGAGCTAAGATTTCCAAGTTATACACATAATGAAAACCTATACTTTGTTTCGGTCGAGTTCCCCATTCAAATGCATGTAACAGTGAGAAACGCACTGTCTTGGCGAAAGAAAGCGTTTTTGGACAACTTCATATAAATAGCTGTAACTTTTGATAGAAGACTCGGATACACATGTTTATGGCTTTATCTTATAGAACTCAAGGTCCCCGTGCTGGGAAAACAGGTTTTGCAGCTGTTTGAGCTAAGATTTCCAAGTTATACACATAATGAAAACCTATACTTTGTTTCGGTCGAGTTCCCCATTCAAATGCATGTAACAGTGAGAAACGCACTGTCTTGGCGAAAGAAAGCGTTTTTGGACAACTTCATATAAATAGCTGTAACTTTTGATAGAAGACTCGGATACACATGTTTATGGCTTTATCTTATAGAACTCAAGGTCCCCGTGCTGGGAAAACAGGTTTTGCAGCTGTTTGAGCTAAGATTTCCAAGTTATACACATAATGAAAACCTATACTTTGTTTCGGTCGAGTTCCCCATTCAAATGCATGTAACAGTGAGAAACGCACTGTCTTGGCGAAAGAAAGCGTTTTTGGACAACTTCATATAAATAGCTGTAACTTTTGATAGAAGACTCGGATACACATGTTTATGGCTTTATCTTATAGAACTCAAGGTCCCCGTGCTGGGAAAACAGGTTTTGCAGCTGTTTGAGCTAAGATTTCCAAGTTATACACATAATGAAAACCTATACTTTGTTTCGGTCGAGTTCCCCATTCAAATGCATGTAACAGTGAGAAACGCACTGTCTTGGCGAAATAAAGCGTTTTTGTACAACTTCATATAAATAGCTGTAACTTTTGATAGAAGACTCGGATACACATGTTTATGGCTTTATCTTATAGAACTCAAGGTCCCCGTGCTGGGAAAACAGGTTTTGCAGCTGTTTGAGCTAAGATTTCCAAGTTATACACATAATGAAAACTTATACTTTGTTTCGGTCGAGTTCCCCATTCAAATGCATGTAACAGTGAGAAACGCACTGTCTTGGCGAAAGAAAGCGTTTTTGTACAACTTCATATAAATCGCTGTAACTTTTGATAGAAGACTCAGACAAACATGTTTATGGCTTTATCTTATAGAACTCAAGGTCCCCGTGCTGGGAAAACAGGTTTTGCAGCTGTTTGAGCTAAGATTTCCAAGTTATACACATAATGAAAACCTATACTTTGTTTCGGTCGAGTTCCCCATTCAAATGCATGTAACAGTGAGAAACGCACTGTCTTGGCGAAAGAAAGCGTTTTTGTACAACTTCATATAAATAGCTGTAACTTTTGATAGAAGACTCGGATACACATGTTTATGGCTTTATCTTATAGAACTCAAGGTCCCCGTGCTGGGAAAACAGGTTTTGCAGCTGTTTGAGCTAAGATTTCCAAGTTATACACATAATGAAAACTTATACTTTGTTTCGGTCGAGTTCCCCATTCAAATGCATGTAACAGTGAGAAACGCACTGTCTTGGCGAAAGAAAGCGTTTTTGTACAACTTCATATAAATCGCTGTAACTTTTGATAGAAGACTCAGACAAACATGTTTATGGCTTTATCTTATAGAACTCAAGGTCCCCGTGCTGGGAAAACAGGTTTTGCAGCTGTTTGAGCTAAGATTTCCAAGTTATACACATAATGAAAACCTATACTTTGTTTCGGTCGAGTTCCCCATTCAAATGCATGTAACAGTGAGAAACGCACTGTCTTGGCGAAAGAAAGCGTTTTTGAACAACTTCATATAATTAGCTGTAACTTTTGATAGAAGATTCAGACAAACATGTTTATGGCTTTATCTTATAGAACTCAAGGTCCCCGTGCTGGGAAAACAGGTTTTGCAGCTGTTTGAGCTAAGATTTCCAAGTTATACACATAATGAAAACCTATACTTTGTTTCGGTCGAGTTCCCCATTCAAATGCATGTAACAGTGAGAAACGCACTGTCTTGGCGAAAGAAAGCGTTTTTGGACAACTTCATATAAATAGCTGTAACTTTTGATAGAAGACTCGGATACACATGTTTATGGCTTTATCTTATAGAACTCAATATCCCCGTGCTGGGCAAACAGGTTTTGCAGCTGTTTGAGCTAAGATTTCCAAGTTATACACATAATGAAAACCTATACTTTGTTTCGGTCGAGTTCCCCATTCAAATGCATGTAACAGTGAGAAACGCACTGTCTTGGCGAAAGAAAGCGTTTTTGAACAACTTCATATAATTAGCTGTAACTTTTGATAGAAGATTCAGACAAACATGTTTATGGCTTTATCTTATAGAACTCAAGGTCCCCGTGCTGGGAAAACAGGTTTTGCAGCCGTTTGAGCTAAGATTTTAAAATTATTCACATAATGAAAACCTATACTTTGTTTCGGTCGAGTTCCCCATTCAAATGCATGTAACAGTGAGAAACGCACTGTCTTGGCGAAAGAAAGCGTTTTTGTACAACTTCATATAAATAGCTGTAACTTTTGATAGAAGACTCAGACAAACATGTTTATGGCTTTATCTTATAGAACTCAAGGTCCCCGTGCTGGGAAAACAGGTTTTGCAGCTGTTTGAGCTAAGATTTCCAAGTTATACACATAATGAAAACCTATACTTTGTTTCGGTCGAGTTCCCCATTCAAATGCATGTAACAGTGAGAAACGCACTGTCTTGGCGAAAGAAAGCGTTTTTGTACAACTTCATATAAATAGCTGTAACTTTTGATAGAAGACTCGGATACACATGTTTATGGCTTTATCTTATAGAACTCAAGGTCCCCGTGCTGGGAAAACAGGTTTTGCAGCCGTTTGAGCTAAGATTTCCAAGTTATACACATAATGAAAACCTATACTTTGTTTCGGTCGAGTTCCCCATTCAAATGCATGTAACAGTGAGAAACGCACTGTCTTGGCGAAAGAAAGCGTTTTTGTACAACTTCATATAAATCGCTGTAACTTTTGATAGAAGACTCAGACAAACATGTTTATGGCTTTATCTTATAGAACTCAAGGTCCCCGTGCTGGGAAAACAGGTTTTGCAGCTGTTTGAGCTAAGATTTCAAAGTTATACACATAATGAAAACCTATACTTTGTTTCGGTCGAGTTCCCCATTCAAATGCATGTAACAGTGAGAAACGCACTGTCTTGGCGAAAGAAAGCGTTTTTGTACAACTTCATATAAATAGCTGTAACTTTTGATAGAAGACTCGGATACACATGTTTATGGCTTTATCTTATAGAACTCAAGGTCCCCGTGCTGGGAAAACAGGTTTTGCAGCTGTTTGAGCTAAGATTTCCAAGTTATACACATAATGAAAACCTATACTTTGTTTCGGTCGAGTTCCCCATTCAAATGCATGTAACAGTGAGAAACGCACTGTCTTGGCGAAAGAAAGCGTTTTTGTACAACTTCATATAAATCGCTGTAACTTTTGATAGAAGACTCAGACAAACATGTTTATGGCTTTATCTTATAGAACTCAAGGTCCCCGTGCTAGGAAAACAGGTTTTGCAGCTGTTTGAGCTAAGATTTCCAAGTTATACACATAATGAAAACATACTTTGTTTCAGGCGAGTTCCCCATTCAAATGCATGTAACAGTGAGAAACGCACTGTCTTGGCGAAAGAAAGCGTTTTTGTACAACTTCATATAAATAGCTGTAACTTTTGATAGAAGACTCGGATACACATGTTTATGGCTTTATCTTATAGAACTCAAGGTCCCCGTGCTGGGAAAACAGGTTTTGCAGCTGTTTGAGCTAAGATTTCCAAGTTATACACATAATGAAAACCTATACTTTGTTTCGGTCGAGTTCCCCATTCAAATGCATGTAACAGTGAGAAACGCACTGTCTTGGCGAAAGAAAGCGTTTTTGGACAACTTCATATAAATAGCTGTAACTTTTGATAGAAGACTCGGATACACATGTTTATGGCTTTATCTTATAGAACTCAATATCCCCGTGCTGGGCAAACAGGTTTTGCAGCTGTTTGAGCTAAGATTTCCAAGTTATACACATAATGAAAACCTATACTTTGTTTCGGTCGAGTTCCCCATTCAAATGCATGTAACAGTGAGAAACGCACTGTCTTGGCGAAAGAAAGCGTTTTTGAACAACTTCATATAATTAGCTGTAACTTTTGATAGAAGATTCAGACAAACATGTTTATGGCTTTATCTTATAGAACTCAAGGTCCCCGTGCTGGGAAAACAGGTTTTGCAGCTGTTTGAGCTAAGATTTCCAAGTTATACACATAATGAAAACCTATACTTTGTTTCGGTCGAGTTCCCCATTCAAATGCATGTAACAGTGAGAAACGCACTGTCTTGGCGAAAGAAAGCGTTTTTGGACAACTTCATATAAATAGCTGTAACTTTTGATAGAAGACTCGGATACACATGTTTATGGCTTTATCTTATAGAACTCAAGGTCCCCGTGCTGGGAAAACAGGTTTTGCAGCTGTTTGAGCTAAGATTTCCAAGTTATACACATAATGAAAACCTATACTTTGTTTCGGTCGAGTTCCCCATTCAAATGCATGTAACAGTGAGAAACGCACTGTCTTGGCGAAAGAAAGCGTTTTTGGACAACTTCATATAAATAGCTGTAACTTTTGATAGAAGACTCGGATACACATGTTTATGGCTTTATCTTATAGAACTCAAGGTCCCCGTGCTGGGAAAACAGGTTTTGCAGCTGTTTGAGCTAAGATTTCCAAGTTATACACATAATGAAAACCTATACTTTGTTTCGGTCGAGTTCCCCATTCAAATGCATGTAACAGTGAGAAACGCACTGTCTTGGCGAAAGAAAGCGTTTTTGGACAACTTCATATAAATAGCTGTAACTTTTGATAGAAGACTCGGATACACATGTTTATGGCTTTATCTTATAGAACTCAAGGTCCCCGTGCTGGGAAAACAGGTTTTGCAGCTGTTTGAGCTAAGATTTCCAAGTTATACACATAATGAAAACTTATACTTTGTTTCGGTCGAGTTCCCCATTCAAATGCATGTAACAGTGAGAAACGCACTGTCTTGGCGAAAGAAAGCGTTTTTGTACAACTTCATATAAATCGCTGTAACTTTTGATAGAAGACTCAGACAAACATGTTTATGGCTTTATCTTATAGAACTCAAGGTCCCCGTGCTGGGAAAACAGGTTTTGCAGCTGTTTGAGCTAAGATTTCCAAGTTATACACATAATGAAAACCTATACTTTGTTTCGGTCGAGTTCCCCATTCAAATGCATGTAACAGTGAGAAACGCACTGTCTTGGCGAAATAAAGCGTTTTTGTACAACTTCATATAAATAGCTGTAACTTTTGATAGAAGACTCAGACAAACATGTTTATGGCTTTATCTTATAGAACTCAAGGTCCCCGTGCTGGGAAAACAGGTTTTGCAGCTGTTTGAGCTAAGATTTCCAAGTTATACACATAATGAAAACCTATACTTTGTTTCGGTCGAGTTCCCCATTCAAATGCATGTAACAGTGAGAAACGCACTGTCTTGGCGAAAGAAAGCGTTTTTGTACAACTTCATATAAATAGCTGTAACTTTTGATAGAAGACTCGGATACACATGTTTATGGCTTTATCTTATAGAACTCAAGGTCCCCGTGCTGGGAAAACAGGTTTTGCAGCCGTTTGAGCTAAGATTTCCAAGTTATACACATAATGAAAACCTATACTTTGTTTCGGTCGAGTTCCCCATTCAAATGCATGTAACAGTGAGAAACGCACTGTCTTGGCGAAAGAAAGCGTTTTTGTACAACTTCATATAAATCGCTGTAACTTTTGATAGAAGACTCAGACAAACATGTTTATGGCTTTATCTTATAGAACTCAAGGTCCCCGTGCTGGGAAAACAGGTTTTGCAGCTGTTTGAGCTAAGATTTCCAAGTTATACACATAATGAAAACTTATACTTTGTTTCGGTCGAGTTCCCCATTCAAATGCATGTAACAGTGAGAAACGCACTGTCTTGGCGAAAGAAAGCGTTTTTGTACAACTTCATATAAATAGCTGTAACTTTTGATAGAAGACTCGGATACACATGTTTATGGCTTTATCTTATAGAACTCAAGGTCCCCGTGCTGGGAAAACAGGTTTTGCAGCTGTTTGAGCTAAGATTTCCAAGTTATACACATAATGAAAACCTATACTTTGTTTCGGTCGAGTTCCCCATTCAAATGCATGTAACAGTGAGAAACGCACTGTCTTGGCGAAAGAAAGCGTTTTTGTACAACTTCATATAAATAGCTGTAACTTTTGATAGAAGACTCGGATACACATGTTTATGGCTTTATCTTATAGAACTCAAGGTCCCCGTGCTGGGAAAACAGGTTTTGCAGCCGTTTGAGCTAAGATTTCCAAGTTATACACATAATGAAAACCTATACTTTGTTTCGGTCGAGTTCCCCATTCAAATGCATGTAACAGTGAGAAACGCACTGTCTTGGCGAAAGAAAGCGTTTTTGTACAACTTCATATAAATCGCTGTAACTTTTGATAGAAGACTCAGACAAACATGTTTATGGCTTTATCTTATAGAACTCAAGGTCCCCGTGCTGGGAAAACAGGTTTTGCAGCTGTTTGAGCTAAGATTTCCAAGTTATACACATAATGAAAACCTATACTTTGTTTCGGTCGAGTTCCCCATTCAAATGCATGTAACAGTGAGAAACGCACTGTCTTGGCGAAAGAAAGCGTTTTTGTACAACTTCATATAAATAGCTGTAACTTTTGATAGAAGACTCGGATACACATGTTTATGGCTTTATCTTATAGAACTCAAGGTCCCCGTGCTGGGAAAACAGGTTTTGCAGCTGTTTGAGCTAAGATTTCCAAGTTATACACATAATGAAAACCTATACTTTGTTTCGGTCGAGTTCCCCATTCAAATGCATGTAACAGTGAGAAACGCACTGTCTTGGCGAAATAAAGCGTTTTTGTACAACTTCATATAAATAGCTGTAACTTTTGATAGAAGACTCGGATACACATGTTTATGGCTTTATCTTATAGAACTCAAGGTCCCCGTGCTGGGAAAACAGGTTTTGCAGCTGTTTGAGCTAAGATTTCCAAGTTATACACATAATGAAAACTTATACTTTGTTTCGGTCGAGTTCCCCATTCAAATGCATGTAACAGTGAGAAACGCACTGTCTTGGCGAAAGAAAGCGTTTTTGTACAACTTCATATAAATAGCTGTAACTTTTGATAGAAGACTCGGATACACATGTTTATGGCTTTATCTTATAGAACTCAAGGTCCCCGTGCTGGGAAAACAGGTTTTGCAGCTGTTTGAGCTAAGATTTCCAAGTTATACACATAATGAAAACCTATACTTTGTTTCGGTCGAGTTCCCCATTCAAATGCATGTAACAGTGAGAAACGCACTGTCTTGGCGAAAGAAAGCGTTTTTGTACAACTTCATATAAATCGCTGTAACTTTTGATAGAAGACTCAGACAAACATGTTTATGGCTTTATCTTATAGAACTCAAGGTCCCCGTGCTGGGAAAACAGGTTTTGCAGCTGTTTGAGCTAAGATTTCCAAGTTATACACATAATGAAAACTTATACTTTGTTTCGGTCGAGTTCCCCATTCAAATGCATGTAACAGTGAGAAACGCACTGTCTTGGCGAAATAAAGCGTTTTTGTACAACTTCATATAAATAGCTGTAACTTTTGATAGAAGACTCAGACAAACATGTTTATGGCTTTATCTTATAGAACTCAAGGTCCCCGTGCTGGGAAAACAGGTTTTGCAGCTGTTTGAGCTAAGATTTCCAAGTTATACACATAATGAAAACCTATACTTTGTTTCGGTCGAGTTCCCCATTCAAATGCATGTAACAGTGAGAAACGCACTGTCTTGGCGAAAGAAAGCGTTTTTGAACAACTTCATATAATTAGCTGTAACTTTTGATAGAAGATTCAGACAAACATGTTTATGGCTTTATCTTATAGAACTCAAGGTCCCCGTGCTGGGAAAACAGGTTTTGCAGCTGTTTGAGCTAAGATTTCCAAGTTATACACATAATGAAAACCTATACTTTGTTTCGGTCGAGTTCCCCATTCAAATGCATGTAACAGTGAGAAACGCACTGTCTTGGCGAAAGAAAGCGTTTTTGGACAACTTCATATAAATAGCTGTAACTTTTGATAGAAGACTCGGATACACATGTTTATGGCTTTATCTTATAGAACTCAAGGTCCCCGTGCTGGGAAAACAGGTTTTGCAGCCGTTTGAGCTAAGATTTTAAAATTATTCACATAATGAAAACCTATACTTTGTTTCGGTCGAGTTCCCCATTCAAATGCATGTAACAGTGAGAAACGCACTGTCTTGGCGAAAGAAAGCGTTTTTGTACAACTTCATATAAATAGCTGTAACTTTTGATAGAAGACTCAGACAAACATGTTTATGGCTTTATCTTATAGAACTCAAGGTCCCCGTGCTGGGAAAACAGGTTTTGCAGCTGTTTGAGCTAAGATTTCCAAGTTATACACATAATGAAAACCTATACTTTGTTTCGGTCGAGTTCCCCATTCAAATGCATGTAACAGTGAGAAACGCACTGTCTTGGCGAAAGAAAGCGTTTTTGTACAACTTCATATAAATAGCTGTAACTTTTGATAGAAGACTCGGATACACATGTTTATGGCTTTATCTTATAGAACTCAAGGTCCCCGTGCTGGGAAAACAGGTTTTGCAGCCGTTTGAGCTAAGATTTCCAAGTTATACACATAATGAAAACCTATACTTTGTTTCGGTCGAGTTCCCCATTCAAATGCATGTAACAGTGAGAAACGCACTGTCTTGGCGAAAGAAAGCGTTTTTGTACAACTTCATATAAATCGCTGTAACTTTTGATAGAAGACTCAGACAAACATGTTTATGGCTTTATCTTATAGAACTCAAGGTCCCCGTGCTGGGAAAACAGGTTTTGCAGCTGTTTGAGCTAAGATTTCCAAGTTATACACATAATGAAAACTTATACTTTGTTTCGGTCGAGTTCCCCATTCAAATGCATGTAACAGTGAGAAACGCACTGTCTTGGCGAAAGAAAGCGTTTTTGTACAACTTCATATAAATAGCTGTAACTTTTGATAGAAGACTCGGATACACATGTTTATGGCTTTATCTTATAGAACTCAAGGTCCCCGTGCTGGGAAAACAGGTTTTGCAGCTGTTTGAGCTAAGATTTCCAAGTTATACACATAATGAAAACCTATACTTTGTTTCGGTCGAGTTCCCCATTCAAATGCATGTAACAGTGAGAAACGCACTGTCTTGGCGAAAGAAAGCGTTTTTGTACAACTTCATATAAATAGCTGTAACTTTTGATAGAAGACTCGGATACACATGTTTATGGCTTTATCTTATAGAACTCAAGGTCCCCGTGCTGGGAAAACAGGTTTTGCAGCCGTTTGAGCTAAGATTTCCAAGTTATACACATAATGAAAACCTATACTTTGTTTCGGTCGAGTTCCCCATTCAAATGCATGTAACAGTGAGAAACGCACTGTCTTGGCGAAAGAAAGCGTTTTTGTACAACTTCATATAAATCGCTGTAACTTTTGATAGAAGACTCAGACAAACATGTTTATGGCTTTATCTTATAGAACTCAAGGTCCCCGTGCTGGGAAAACAGGTTTTGCAGCTGTTTGAGCTAAGATTTCCAAGTTATACACATAATGAAAACCTATACTTTGTTTCGGTCGAGTTCCCCATTCAAATGCATGTAACAGTGAGAAACGCACTGTCTTGGCGAAAGAAAGCGTTTTTGTACAACTTCATATAAATAGCTGTAACTTTTGATAGAAGACTCGGATACACATGTTTATGGCTTTATCTTATAGAACTCAAGGTCCCCGTGCTGGGAAAACAGGTTTTGCAGCTGTTTGAGCTAAGATTTCCAAGTTATACACATAATGAAAACCTATACTTTGTTTCGGTCGAGTTCCCCATTCAAATGCATGTAACAGTGAGAAACGCACTGTCTTGGCGAAATAAAGCGTTTTTGTACAACTTCATATAAATAGCTGTAACTTTTGATAGAAGACTCGGATACACATGTTTATGGCTTTATCTTATAGAACTCAAGGTCCCCGTGCTGGGAAAACAGGTTTTGCAGCTGTTTGAGCTAAGATTTCCAAGTTATACACATAATGAAAACTTATACTTTGTTTCGGTCGAGTTCCCCATTCAAATGCATGTAACAGTGAGAAACGCACTGTCTTGGCGAAAGAAAGCGTTTTTGTACAACTTCATATAAATAGCTGTAACTTTTGATAGAAGACTCGGATACACATGTTTATGGCTTTATCTTATAGAACTCAAGGTCCCCGTGCTGGGAAAACAGGTTTTGCAGCTGTTTGAGCTAAGATTTCCAAGTTATACACATAATGAAAACCTATACTTTGTTTCGGTCGAGTTCCCCATTCAAATGCATGTAACAGTGAGAAACGCACTGTCTTGGCGAAAGAAAGCGTTTTTGTACAACTTCATATAAATAGCTGTAACTTTTGATAGAAGACTCGGATACACATGTTTATGGCTTTATCTTATAGAACTCAAGGTCCCCGTGCTGGGAAAACAGGTTTTGCAGCTGTTTGAGCTAAGATTTCCAAGTTATACACATAATGAAAACTTATACTTTGTTTCGGTCGAGTTCCCCATTCAAATGCATGTAACAGTGAGAAACGCACTGTCTTGGCGAAAGAAAGCGTTTTTGTACAACTTCATATAAATAGCTGTAACTTTTGATAGAAGACTCGGATACACATGTTTATGGCTTTATCTTATAGAACTCAAGGTCCCCGTGCTGGGAAAACAGGTTTTGCAGCTGTTTGAGCTAAGATTTCCAAGTTATACACATAATGAAAACCTATACTTTGTTTCGGTCGAGTTCCCCATTCAAATGCATGTAACAGTGAGAAACGCACTGTCTTGGCGAAAGAAAGCGTTTTTGTACAACTTCATATAAATAGCTGTAACTTTTGATAGAAGACTCGGATACACATGTTTATGGCTTTATCTTATAGAACTCAAGGTCCCCGTGCTGGGAAAACAGGTTTTGCAGCTGTTTGAGCTAAGATTTCCAAGTTATACACATAATGAAAACCTATACTTTGTTTCGGTCGAGTTCCCCATTCAAATGCATGTAACAGTGAGAAACGCACTGTCTTGGCGAAAGAAAGCGTTTTTGTACAACTTCATATAAATAGCTGTAACTTTTGATAGAAGACTCGGATACACATGTTTATGGCTTTATCTTATAGAACTCAAGGTCCCCGTGCTGGGAAAACAGGTTTTGCAGCCGTTTGAGCTAAGATTTTAAAATTATTCACATAATGAAAACCTATACTTTGTCTCAGGCGAGTTTCCCATTCAAATGCATGTAACAGTGAGAAACGCATTGTCTTGGCGAAATAAAGCGTTTTTGTACAACTTCATATAAATAGCTGTAACTTTTGATAGAAGACTCAGACAAACATGTTTATGGCTTTATCTTATAGAACTCAAGGTCCCCTTGCTGGGAAAACAGGTTTTGCAGCTGTTTAAGCTAAGATTTCCAAGTTATACACATAATGAAAACTTATACTTTGTTTCGGTCGAGTTCCCCATTCAAATGCATGTAACAGTGAGAAACGCACTGTCTTGGCGAAAGAAAGCGTTTTTGTACAACTTCATATAAATAGCTGTAACTTTTGATAGAAGACTCGGATACACATGTTTATGGCTTTATCTTATAGAACTCAAGGTCCCCGTGCTGGGAAAACAGGTTTTGCAGCTGTTTGAGCTAAGATTTCCAAGTTATACACATAATGAAAACCTATACTTTGTTTCGGTCGAGTTCCCCATTCAAATGCATGTAACAGTGAGAAACGCACTGTCTTGGCGAAAGAAAGCGTTTTTGTACAACTTCATATAAATAGCTGTAACTTTTGATAGAAGACTCGGATACACATGTTTATGGCTTTATCTTATAGAACTCAAGGTCCCCGTGCTGGGAAAACAGGTTTTGCAGCTGTTTGAGCTAAGATTTCCAAGTTATACACATAATGAAAACCTATACTTTGTTTCGGTCGAGTTCCCCATTCAAATGCATGTAACAGTGAGAAACGCACTGTCTTGGCGAAAGAAAGCGTTTTTGTACAACTTCATATAAATCGCTGTAACTTTTGATAGAAGACTCAGACAAACATGTTTATGGCTTTATCTTATAGAACTCAAGGTCCCCGTGCTGGGAAAACAGGTTTTGCAGCTGTTTGAGCTAAGATTTCAAAGTTATACACATAATGAAAACCTATACTTTGTTTCGGTCGAGTTCCCCATTCAAATGCATGTAACAGTGAGAAACGCACTGTCTTGGCGAAAGAAAGCGTTTTTGTACAACTTCATATAAATAGCTGTAACTTTTGATAGAAGACTCGGATACACATGTTTATGGCTTTATCTTATAGAACTCAAGGTCCCCGTGCTGGGAAAACAGGTTTTGCAGCTGTTTGAGCTAAGATTTCCAAGTTATACACATAATGAAAACCTATACTTTGTTTCGGTCGAGTTCCCCATTCAAATGCATGTAACAGTGAGAAACGCACTGTCTTGGCGAAAGAAAGCGTTTTTGTACAACTTCATATAAATCGCTGTAACTTTTGATAGAAGACTCGGATACACATGTTTATGGCTTTATCTTATAGAACTCAAGGTCCCCGTGCTGGGAAAACAGGTTTTGCAGCCGTTTGAGCTAAGATTTTAAAATTATTCACATAATGAAAACCTATACTTTGTCTCAGGCGAGTTTCCCATTCAAATGCATGTAACAGTGAGAAACGCATTGTCTTGGCGAAATAAAGCGTTTTTGTACAACTTCATATAAATAGCTGTAACTTTTGATAGAAGACTCGGATACACATGTTTATGGCTTTATCTTATAGAACTCAAGGTCCCCGTGCTGGGAAAACAGGTTTTGCAGCTGTTTGAGCTAAGATTTCCAAGTTATACACATAATGAAAACCTATACTTTGTTTCGGTCGAGTTCCCCATTCAAATGCATGTAACAGTGAGAAACGCACTGTCTTGGCGAAAGAAAGCGTTTTTGTACAACTTCATATAAATAGCTGTAACTTTTGATAGAAGACTCGGATACACATGTTTATGGCTTTATCTTATAGAACTCAAGGTCCCCGTGCTGGGAAAACAGGTTTTGCAGCTGTTTGAGCTAAGATTTCCAAGTTATACACATAATGAAAACCTATACTTTGTTTCGGTCGAGTTCCCCATTCAAATGCATGTAACAGTGAGAAACGCACTGTCTTGGCGAAAGAAAGCGTTTTTGTACAACTTCATATAAATCGCTGTAACTTTTGATAGAAGACTCAGACAAACATGTTTATGGCTTTATCTTATAGAACTCAAGGTCCCCGTGCTGGGAAAACAGGTTTTGCAGCTGTTTGAGCTAAGATTTCAAAGTTATACACATAATGAAAACCTATACTTTGTTTCGGTCGAGTTCCCCATTCAAATGCATGTAACAGTGAGAAACGCACTGTCTTGGCGAAAGAAAGCGTTTTTGGACAACTTCATATAAATAGCTGTAACTTTTGATAGAAGACTCGGATACACATGTTTATGGCTTTATCTTATAGAACTCAAGGTCCCCGTGCTGGGAAAACAGGTTTTGCAGCTGTTTGAGCTAAGATTTCCAAGTTATACACATAATGAAAACCTATACTTTGTTTCGGTCGAGTTCCCCATTCAAATGCATGTAACAGTGAGAAACGCACTGTCTTGGCGAAATAAAGCGTTTTTGTACAACTTCATATAAATAGCTGTAACTTTTGATAGAAGACTCGGATACACATGTTTATGGCTTTATCTTATAGAACTCAAGGTCCCCGTGCTGGGAAAACAGGTTTTGCAGCTGTTTGAGCTAAGATTTCCAAGTTATACACATAATGAAAACTTATACTTTGTTTCGGTCGAGTTCCCCATTCAAATGCATGTAACAGTGAGAAACGCACTGTCTTGGCGAAAGAAAGCGTTTTTGTACAACTTCATATAAATCGCTGTAACTTTTGATAGAAGACTCAGACAAACATGTTTATGGCTTTATCTTATAGAACTCAAGGTCCCCGTGCTGGGAAAACAGGTTTTGCAGCTGTTTGAGCTAAGATTTCCAAGTTATACACATAATGAAAACCTATACTTTGTTTCGGTCGAGTTCCCCATTCAAATGCATGTAACAGTGAGAAACGCACTGTCTTGGCGAAAGAAAGCGTTTTTGTACAACTTCATATAAATAGCTGTAACTTTTGATAGAAGACTCGGATACACATGTTTATGGCTTTATCTTATAGAACTCAAGGTCCCCGTGCTGGGAAAACAGGTTTTGCAGCTGTTTGAGCTAAGATTTCCAAGTTATACACATAATGAAAACCTATACTTTGTTTCGGTCGAGTTCCCCATTCAAATGCATGTAACAGTGAGAAACGCACTGTCTTGGCGAAAGAAAGCGTTTTTGGACAACTTCATATAAATAGCTGTAACTTTTGATAGAAGACTCGGATACACATGTTTATGGCTTTATCTTATAGAACTCAAGGTCCCCGTGCTGGGAAAACAGGTTTTGCAGCTGTTTGAGCTAAGATTTCCAAGTTATACACATAATGAAAACCTATACTTTGTTTCGGTCGAGTTCCCCATTCAAATGCATGTAACAGTGAGAAACGCACTGTCTTGGCGAAAGAAAGCGTTTTTGAACAACTTCATATAATTAGCTGTAACTTTTGATAGAAGATTCAGACAAACATGTTTATGGCTTTATCTTATAGAACTCAAGGTCCCCGTGCTGGGAAAACAGGTTTTGCAGCTGTTTGAGCTAAGATTTCCAAGTTATACACATAATGAAAACCTATACTTTGTTTCGGTCGAGTTCCCCATTCAAATGCATGTAACAGTGAGAAACGCACTGTCTTGGCGAAAGAAAGCGTTTTTGGACAACTTCATATAAATAGCTGTAACTTTTGATAGAAGACTCGGATACACATGTTTATGGCTTTATCTTATAGAACTCAAGGTCCCCGTGCTGGGAAAACAGGTTTTGCAGCTGTTTGAGCTAAGATTTCCAAGTTATACACATAATGAAAACCTATACTTTGTTTCGGTCGAGTTCCCCATTCAAATGCATGTAACAGTGAGAAACGCACTGTCTTGGCGAAAGAAAGCGTTTTTGGACAACTTCATATAAATAGCTGTAACTTTTGATAGAAGACTCGGATACACATGTTTATGGCTTTATCTTATAGAACTCAAGGTCCCCGTGCTGGGAAAACAGGTTTTGCAGCTGTTTGAGCTAAGATTTCCAAGTTATACACATAATGAAAACCTATACTTTGTTTCGGTCGAGTTCCCCATTCAAATGCATGTAACAGTGAGAAACGCACTGTCTTGGCGAAATAAAGCGTTTTTGTACAACTTCATATAAATAGCTGTAACTTTTGATAGAAGACTCGGATACACATGTTTATGGCTTTATCTTATAGAACTCAAGGTCCCCGTGCTGGGAAAACAGGTTTTGCAGCTGTTTGAGCTAAGATTTCCAAGTTATACACATAATGAAAACTTATACTTTGTTTCGGTCGAGTTCCCCATTCAAATGCATGTAACAGTGAGAAACGCACTGTCTTGGCGAAAGAAAGCGTTTTTGTACAACTTCATATAAATCGCTGTAACTTTTGATAGAAGACTCAGACAAACATGTTTATGGCTTTATCTTATAGAACTCAAGGTCCCCGTGCTGGGAAAACAGGTTTTGCAGCTGTTTGAGCTAAGATTTCCAAGTTATACACATAATGAAAACCTATACTTTGTTTCGGTCGAGTTCCCCATTCAAATGCATGTAACAGTGAGAAACGCACTGTCTTGGCGAAAGAAAGCGTTTTTGTACAACTTCATATAAATAGCTGTAACTTTTGATAGAAGACTCGGATACACATGTTTATGGCTTTATCTTATAGAACTCAAGGTCCCCGTGCTGGGAAAACAGGTTTTGCAGCTGTTTGAGCTAAGATTTCCAAGTTATACACATAATGAAAACTTATACTTTGTTTCGGTCGAGTTCCCCATTCAAATGCATGTAACAGTGAGAAACGCACTGTCTTGGCGAAAGAAAGCGTTTTTGTACAACTTCATATAAATCGCTGTAACTTTTGATAGAAGACTCAGACAAACATGTTTATGGCTTTATCTTATAGAACTCAAGGTCCCCGTGCTGGGAAAACAGGTTTTGCAGCTGTTTGAGCTAAGATTTCCAAGTTATACACATAATGAAAACCTATACTTTGTTTCGGTCGAGTTCCCCATTCAAATGCATGTAACAGTGAGAAACGCACTGTCTTGGCGAAAGAAAGCGTTTTTGTACAACTTCATATAAATAGCTGTAACTTTTGATAGAAGACTCGGATACACATGTTTATGGCTTTATCTTATAGAACTCAAGGTTCCCGTGCTGGGAAAACAGGTTTTGCAGCTGTTTGAGCTAAGATTTCCAAGTTATACACATAATGAAAACTTATACTTTGTTTCGGTCGAGTTCCCCATTCAAATGCATGTAACAGTGAGAAACGCACTGTCTTGGCGAAAGAAAGCGTTTTTGTACAACTTCATATAAATCGCTGTAACTTTTGATAGAAGACTCAGACAAACATGTTTATGGCTTTATCTTATAGAACTCAAGGTCCCCGTGCTGGGAAAACAGGTTTTGCAGCTGTTTGAGCTAAGATTTCAAAGTTATACACATAATGAAAACCTATACTTTGTTTCGGTCGAGTTCCCCATTCAAATGCATGTAACAGTGAGAAACGCACTGTCTTGGCGAAATAAAGCGTTTTTGTACAACTTCATATAAATAGCTGTAACTTTTGATAGAAGACTCAGACAAACATGTTTATGGCTTTATCTTATAGAACTCAAGGTCCCCGTGCTGGGAAAACAGGTTTTGCAGCTGTTTGAGCTAAGATTTCCAAGTTATACACATAATGAAAACCTATACTTTGTTTCGGTCGAGTTCCCCATTCAAATGCATGTAACAGTGAGAAACGCACTGTCTTGGCGAAAGAAAGCGTTTTTGAACAACTTCATATAATTAGCTGTAACTTTTGATAGAAGATTCAGACAAACATGTTTATGGCTTTATCTTATAGAACTCAAGGTCCCCGTGCTGGGAAAACAGGTTTTGCAGCTGTTTGAGCTAAGATTTCCAAGTTATACACATAATGAAAACCTATACTTTGTTTCGGTCGAGTTCCCCATTCAAATGCATGTAACAGTGAGAAACGCACTGTCTTGGCGAAAGAAAGCGTTTTTGGACAACTTCATATAAATAGCTGTAACTTTTGATAGAAGACTCGGATACACATGTTTATGGCTTTATCTTATAGAACTCAAGGTCCCCGTGCTGGGAAAACAGGTTTTGCAGCTGTTTGAGCTAAGATTTCCAAGTTATACACATAATGAAAACCTATACTTTGTTTCGGTCGAGTTCCCCATTCAAATGCATGTAACAGTGAGAAACGCACTGTCTTGGCGAAATAAAGCGTTTTTGTACAACTTCATATAAATAGCTGTAACTTTTGATAGAAGACTCGGATACACATGTTTATGGCTTTATCTTATAGAACTCAAGGTCCCCGTGCTGGGAAAACAGGTTTTGCAGCTGTTTGAGCTAAGATTTCCAAGTTATACACATAATGAAAACTTATACTTTGTTTCGGTCGAGTTCCCCATTCAAATGCATGTAACAGTGAGAAACGCACTGTCTTGGCGAAAGAAAGCGTTTTTGTACAACTTCATATAAATCGCTGTAACTTTTGATAGAAGACTCAGACAAACATGTTTATGGCTTTATCTTATAGAACTCAAGGTCCCCGTGCTGGGAAAACAGGTTTTGCAGCTGTTTGAGCTAAGATTTCCAAGTTATACACATAATGAAAACCTATACTTTGTTTCGGTCGAGTTCCCCATTCAAATGCATGTAACAGTGAGAAACGCACTGTCTTGGCGAAAGAAAGCGTTTTTGTACAACTTCATATAAATAGCTGTAACTTTTGATAGAAGACTCGGATACACATGTTTATGGCTTTATCTTATAGAACTCAAGGTCCCCGTGCTGGGAAAACAGGTTTTGCAGCTGTTTGAGCTAAGATTTCCAAGTTATACACATAATGAAAACTTATACTTTGTTTCGGTCGAGTTCCCCATTCAAATGCATGTAACAGTGAGAAACGCACTGTCTTGGCGAAAGAAAGCGTTTTTGTACAACTTCATATAAATCGCTGTAACTTTTGATAGAAGACTCAGACAAACATGTTTATGGCTTTATCTTATAGAACTCAAGGTCCCCGTGCTGGGAAAACAGGTTTTGCAGCTGTTTGAGCTAAGATTTCCAAGTTATACACATAATGAAAACCTATACTTTGTTTCGGTCGAGTTCCCCATTCAAATGCATGTAACAGTGAGAAACGCACTGTCTTGGCGAAAGAAAGCGTTTTTGTACAACTTCATATAAATAGCTGTAACTTTTGATAGAAGACTCGGATACACATGTTTATGGCTTTATCTTATAGAACTCAAGGTCCCCGTGCTGGGAAAACAGGTTTTGCAGCCGTTTGAGCTAAGATTTTAAAATTATTCACATAATGAAAACCTATACTTTGTCTCAGGCGAGTTTCCCATTCAAATGCATGTAACAGTGAGAAACGCACTGTCTTGGCGAAAGAAAGCGTTTTTGTACAACTTCATATAAATAGCTGTAACTTTTGATAGAAGACTCAGACAAACATGTTTATGGCTTTATCTTATAGAACTCAAGGTCCCCGTGCTGGGAAAACAGGTTTTGCAGCTGTTTGAGCTAAGATTTCCAAGTTATACACATAATGAAAACCTATACTTTGTTTCGGTCGAGTTCCCCATTCAAATGCATGTAACAGTGAGAAACGCACTGTCTTGGCGAAAGAAAGCGTTTTTGTACAACTTCATATAAATAGCTGTAACTTTTGATAGAAGACTCGGATACACATGTTTATGGCTTTATCTTATAGAACTCAAGGTCCCCGTGCTGGGAAAACAGGTTTTGCAGCTGTTTGAGCTAAGATTTCCAAGTTATACACATAATGAAAACCTATACTTTGTTTCGGTCGAGTTCCCCATTCAAATGCATGTAACAGTGAGAAACGCACTGTCTTGGCGAAAGAAAGCGTTTTTGTACAACTTCATATAAATCGCTGTAACTTTTGATAGAAGACTCAGACAAACATGTTTATGGCTTTATCTTATAGAACTCAAGGTCCCCGTGCTGGGAAAACAGGTTTTGCAGCTGTTTGAGCTAAGATTTCAAAGTTATACACATAATGAAAACCTATACTTTGTTTCGGTCGAGTTCCCCATTCAAATGCATGTAACAGTGAGAAACGCACTGTCTTGGCGAAAGAAAGCGTTTTTGTACAACTTCATATAAATAGCTGTAACTTTTGATAGAAGACTCGGATACACATGTTTATGGCTTTATCTTATAGAACTCAAGGTCCCCGTGCTGGGAAAACAGGTTTTGCAGCTGTTTGAGCTAAGATTTCCAAGTTATACACATAATGAAAACCTATACTTTGTTTCGGTCGAGTTCCCCATTCAAATGCATGTAACAGTGAGAAACGCACTGTCTTGGCGAAAGAAAGCGTTTTTGTACAACTTCATATAAATAGCTGTAACTTTTGATAGAAGACTCGGATACACATGTTTATGGCTTTATCTTATAGAACTCAAGGTCCCCGTGCTGGGAAAACAGGTTTTGCAGCCGTTTGAGCTAAGATTTTAAAATTATTCACATAATGAAAACCTATACTTTGTCTCAGGCGAGTTTCCCATTCAAATGCATGTAACAGTGAGAAACGCATTGTCTTGGCGAAATAAAGCGTTTTTGTACAACTTCATATAAATAGCTGTAACTTTTGATAGAAGACTCAGACAAACATGTTTATGGCTTTATCTTATAGAACTCAAGGTCCCCTTGCTGGGAAAACAGGTTTTGCAGCTGTTTAAGCTAAGATTTCCAAGTTATACACATAATGAAAACTTATACTTTGTTTCGGTCGAGTTCCCCATTCAAATGCATGTAACAGTGAGAAACGCACTGTCTTGGCGAAAGAAAGCGTTTTTGTACAACTTCATATAAATAGCTGTAACTTTTGATAGAAGACTCGGATACACATGTTTATGGCTTTATCTTATAGAACTCAAGGTCCCCGTGCTGGGAAAACAGGTTTTGCAGCTGTTTGAGCTAAGATTTCCAAGTTATACACATAATGAAAACCTATACTTTGTTTCGGTCGAGTTCCCCATTCAAATGCATGTAACAGTGAGAAACGCACTGTCTTGGCGAAAGAAAGCGTTTTTGTACAACTTCATATAAATAGCTGTAACTTTTGATAGAAGACTCGGATACACATGTTTATGGCTTTATCTTATAGAACTCAAGGTCCCCGTGCTGGGAAAACAGGTTTTGCAGCTGTTTGAGCTAAGATTTCCAAGTTATACACATAATGAAAACCTATACTTTGTTTCGGTCGAGTTCCCCATTCAAATGCATGTAACAGTGAGAAACGCACTGTCTTGGCGAAAGAAAGCGTTTTTGTACAACTTCATATAAATCGCTGTAACTTTTGATAGAAGACTCAGACAAACATGTTTATGGCTTTATCTTATAGAACTCAAGGTCCCCGTGCTGGGAAAACAGGTTTTGCAGCTGTTTGAGCTAAGATTTCAAAGTTATACACATAATGAAAACCTATACTTTGTTTCGGTCGAGTTCCCCATTCAAATGCATGTAACAGTGAGAAACGCACTGTCTTGGCGAAAGAAAGCGTTTTTGGACAACTTCATATAAATAGCTGTAACTTTTGATAGAAGACTCGGATACACATGTTTATGGCTTTATCTTATAGAACTCAAGGTCCCCGTGCTGGGAAAACAGGTTTTGCAGCTGTTTGAGCTAAGATTTCCAAGTTATACACATAATGAAAACCTATACTTTGTTTCGGTCGAGTTCCCCATTCAAATGCATGTAACAGTGAGAAACGCACTGTCTTGGCGAAATAAAGCGTTTTTGTACAACTTCATATAAATAGCTGTAACTTTTGATAGAAGACTCGGATACACATGTTTATGGCTTTATCTTATAGAACTCAAGGTCCCCGTGCTGGGAAAACAGGTTTTGCAGCTGTTTGAGCTAAGATTTCCAAGTTATACACATAATGAAAACTTATACTTTGTTTCGGTCGAGTTCCCCATTCAAATGCATGTAACAGTGAGAAACGCACTGTCTTGGCGAAAGAAAGCGTTTTTGTACAACTTCATATAAATCGCTGTAACTTTTGATAGAAGACTCAGACAAACATGTTTATGGCTTTATCTTATAGAACTCAAGGTCCCCGTGCTGGGAAAACAGGTTTTGCAGCTGTTTGAGCTAAGATTTCCAAGTTATACACATAATGAAAACCTATACTTTGTTTCGGTCGAGTTCCCCATTCAAATGCATGTAACAGTGAGAAACGCACTGTCTTGGCGAAAGAAAGCGTTTTTGTACAACTTCATATAAATAGCTGTAACTTTTGATAGAAGACTCGGATACACATGTTTATGGCTTTATCTTATAGAACTCAAGGTCCCCGTGCTGGGAAAACAGGTTTTGCAGCTGTTTGAGCTAAGATTTCCAAGTTATACACATAATGAAAACCTATACTTTGTTTCGGTCGAGTTCCCCATTCAAATGCATGTAACAGTGAGAAACGCACTGTCTTGGCGAAAGAAAGCGTTTTTGTACAACTTCATATAAATCGCTGTAACTTTTGATAGAAGACTCAGACAAACATGTTTATGGCTTTATCTTATAGAACTCAAGGTCCCCGTGCTAGGAAAACAGGTTTTGCAGCTGTTTGAGCTAAGATTTCCAAGTTATACACATAATGAAAACATACTTTGTTTCAGGCGAGTTCCCCATTCAAATGCATGTAAGAGTGAGAAACGCACTGTCTTGGCGAAAGAAAGCGTTTTTGTACAACTTCATATAAATAGCTGTAACTTTTGATAGAAGACTCGGATACACATGTTTATGGCTTTATCTTATAGAACTCAAGGTCCCCGTGCTGGGAAAACAGGTTTTGCAGCTGTTTGAGCTAAGATTTCCAAGTTATACACATAATGAAAACCTATACTTTGTTTCGGTCGAGTTCCCCATTCAAATGCATGTAACAGTGAGAAACGCACTGTCTTGGCGAAAGAAAGCGTTTTTGGACAACTTCATATAAATAGCTGTAACTTTTGATAGAAGACTCGGATACACATGTTTATGGCTTTATCTTATAGAACTCAAGGTCCCCGTGCTGGGAAAACAGGTTTTGCAGCTGTTTGAGCTAAGATTTCCAAGTTATACACATAATGAAAACCTATACTTTGTTTCGGTCGAGTTCCCCATTCAAATGCATGTAACAGTGAGAAACGCACTGTCTTGGCGAAAGAAAGCGTTTTTGAACAACTTCATATAATTAGCTGTAACTTTTGATAGAAGATTCAGACAAACATGTTTATGGCTTTATCTTATAGAACTCAAGGTCCCCGTGCTGGGAAAACAGGTTTTGCAGCTGTTTGAGCTAAGATTTCCAAGTTATACACATAATGAAAACCTATACTTTGTTTCGGTCGAGTTCCCCATTCAAATGCATGTAACAGTGAGAAACGCACTGTCTTGGCGAAAGAAAGCGTTTTTGGACAACATATAAATAGCTGTAACTTTTGATAGAAGACTCGGATACACATGTTTATGGCTTTATCTTATAGAACTCAAGGTCCCCGTGCTGGGAAAACAGGTTTTGCAGCTGTTTGAGCTAAGATTTCCAAGTTATACACATAATGAAAACCTATACTTTGTTTCGGTCGAGTTCCCCATTCAAATGCATGTAACAGTGAGAAACGCACTGTCTTGGCGAAAGAAAGCGTTTTTGGACAACTTCATATAAATAGCTGTAACTTTTGATAGAAGACTCGGATACACATGTTTATGGCTTTATCTTATAGAACTCAAGGTCCCCGTGCTGGGAAAACAGGTTTTGCAGCTGTTTGAGCTAAGATTTCCAAGTTATACACATAATGAAAACCTATACTTTGTTTCGGTCGAGTTCCCCATTCAAATGCATGTAACAGTGAGAAACGCACTGTCTTGGCGAAATAAAGCGTTTTTGTACAACTTCATATAAATAGCTGTAACTTTTGATAGAAGACTCGGATACACATGTTTATGGCTTTATCTTATAGAACTCAAGGTCCCCGTGCTGGGAAAACAGGTTTTGCAGCTGTTTGAGCTAAGATTTCCAAGTTATACACATAATGAAAACTTATACTTTGTTTCGGTCGAGTTCCCCATTCAAATGCATGTAACAGTGAGAAACGCACTGTCTTGGCGAAAGAAAGCGTTTTTGTACAACTTCATATAAATCGCTGTAACTTTTGATAGAAGACTCAGACAAACATGTTTATGGCTTTATCTTATAGAACTCAAGGTCCCCGTGCTGGGAAAACAGGTTTTGCAGCTGTTTGAGCTAAGATTTCCAAGTTATACACATAATGAAAACCTATACTTTGTTTCGGTCGAGTTCCCCATTCAAATGCATGTAACAGTGAGAAACGCACTGTCTTGGCGAAAGAAAGCGTTTTTGTACAACTTCATATAAATAGCTGTAACTTTTGATAGAAGACTCGGATACACATGTTTATGGCTTTATCTTATAGAACTCAAGGTCCCCGTGCTGGGAAAACAGGTTTTGCAGCTGTTTGAGCTAAGATTTCCAAGTTATACACATAATGAAAACTTATACTTTGTTTCGGTCGAGTTCCCCATTCAAATGCATGTAACAGTGAGAAACGCACTGTCTTGGCGAAAGAAAGCGTTTTTGTACAACTTCATATAAATCGCTGTAACTTTTGATAGAAGACTCAGACAAACATGTTTATGGCTTTATCTTATAGAACTCAAGGTCCCCGTGCTGGGAAAACAGGTTTTGCAGCTGTTTGAGCTAAGATTTCCAAGTTATACACATAATGAAAACCTATACTTTGTTTCGGTCGAGTTCCCCATTCAAATGCATGTAACAGTGAGAAACGCACTGTCTTGGCGAAAGAAAGCGTTTTTGTACAACTTCATATAAATAGCTGTAACTTTTGATAGAAGACTCGGATACACATGTTTATGGCTTTATCTTATAGAACTCAAGGTCCCCGTGCTGGGAAAACAGGTTTTGCAGCTGTTTGAGCTAAGATTTCCAAGTTATACACATAATGAAAACTTATACTTTGTTTCGGTCGAGTTCCCCATTCAAATGCATGTAACAGTGAGAAACGCACTGTCTTGGCGAAAGAAAGCGTTTTTGTACAACTTCATATAAATCGCTGTAACTTTTGATAGAAGACTCAGACAAACATGTTTATGGCTTTATCTTATAGAACTCAAGGTCCCCGTGCTGGGAAAACAGGTTTTGCAGCTGTTTGAGCTAAGATTTCAAAGTTATACACATAATGAAAACCTATACTTTGTTTCGGTCGAGTTCCCCATTCAAATGCATGTAACAGTGAGAAACGCACTGTCTTGGCGAAATAAAGCGTTTTTGTACAACTTCATATAAATAGCTGTAACTTTTGATAGAAGACTCAGACAAACATGTTTATGGCTTTATCTTATAGAACTCAAGGTCCCCGTGCTGGGAAAACAGGTTTTGCAGCTGTTTGAGCTAAGATTTCCAAGTTATACACATAATGAAAACCTATACTTTGTTTCGGTCGAGTTCCCCATTCAAATGCATGTAACAGTGAGAAACGCACTGTCTTGGCGAAAGAAAGCGTTTTTGAACAACTTCATATAATTAGCTGTAACTTTTGATAGAAGATTCAGACAAACATGTTTATGGCTTTATCTTATAGAACTCAAGGTCCCCGTGCTGGGAAAACAGGTTTTGCAGCTGTTTGAGCTAAGATTTCCAAGTTATACACATAATGAAAACCTATACTTTGTTTCGGTCGAGTTCCCCATTCAAATGCATGTAACAGTGAGAAACGCACTGTCTTGGCGAAAGAAAGCGTTTTTGGACAACTTCATATAAATAGCTGTAACTTTTGATAGAAGACTCGGATACACATGTTTATGGCTTTATCTTATAGAACTCAAGGTCCCCGTGCTGGGAAAACAGGTTTTGCAGCTGTTTGAGCTAAGATTTCCAAGTTATACACATAATGAAAACCTATACTTTGTTTCGGTCGAGTTCCCCATTCAAATGCATGTAACAGTGAGAAACGCACTGTCTTGGCGAAATAAAGCGTTTTTGTACAACTTCATATAAATAGCTGTAACTTTTGATAGAAGACTCGGATACACATGTTTATGGCTTTATCTTATAGAACTCAAGGTCCCCGTGCTGGGAAAACAGGTTTTGCAGCTGTTTGAGCTAAGATTTCCAAGTTATACACATAATGAAAACTTATACTTTGTTTCGGTCGAGTTCCCCATTCAAATGCATGTAACAGTGAGAAACGCACTGTCTTGGCGAAAGAAAGCGTTTTTGTACAACTTCATATAAATCGCTGTAACTTTTGATAGAAGACTCAGACAAACATGTTTATGGCTTTATCTTATAGAACTCAAGGTCCCCGTGCTGGGAAAACAGGTTTTGCAGCTGTTTGAGCTAAGATTTCCAAGTTATACACATAATGAAAACCTATACTTTGTTTCGGTCGAGTTCCCCATTCAAATGCATGTAACAGTGAGAAACGCACTGTCTTGGCGAAAGAAAGCGTTTTTGTACAACTTCATATAAATAGCTGTAACTTTTGATAGAAGACTCGGATACACATGTTTATGGCTTTATCTTATAGAACTCAAGGTCCCCGTGCTGGGAAAACAGGTTTTGCAGCTGTTTGAGCTAAGATTTCCAAGTTATACACATAATGAAAACCTATACTTTGTTTCGGTCGAGTTCCCCATTCAAATGCATGTAACAGTGAGAAACGCACTGTCTTGGCGAAAGAAAGCGTTTTTGTACAACTTCATATAAATAGCTGTAACTTTTGATAGAAGACTCGGATACACATGTTTATGGCTTTATCTTATAGAACTCAAGGTCCCCGTGCTGGGAAAACAGGTTTTGCAGCTGTTTGAGCTAAGATTTCCAAGTTATACACATAATGAAAACCTATACTTTGTTTCGGTCGAGTTCCCCATTCAAATGCATGTAACAGTGAGAAACGCACTGTCTTGGCGAAAGAAAGCGTTTTTGTACAACTTCATATAAATCGCTGTAACTTTTGATAGAAGACTCAGACAAACATGTTTATGGCTTTATCTTATAGAACTCAAGGTCCCCGTGCTGGGAAAACAGGTTTTGCAGCTGTTTGAGCTAAGATTTCAAAGTTATACACATAATGAAAACCTATACTTTGTTTCGGTCGAGTTCCCCATTCAAATGCATGTAACAGTGAGAAACGCACTGTCTTGGCGAAAGAAAGCGTTTTTGGACAACTTCATATAAATAGCTGTAACTTTTGATAGAAGACTCGGATACACATGTTTATGGCTTTATCTTATAGAACTCAAGGTCCCCGTGCTGGGAAAACAGGTTTTGCAGCTGTTTGAGCTAAGATTTCCAAGTTATACACATAATGAAAACCTATACTTTGTTTCGGTCGAGTTCCCCATTCAAATGCATGTAACAGTGAGAAACGCACTGTCTTGGCGAAATAAAGCGTTTTTGTACAACTTCATATAAATAGCTGTAACTTTTGATAGAAGACTCGGATACACATGTTTATGGCTTTATCTTATAGAACTCAAGGTCCCCGTGCTGGGAAAACAGGTTTTGCAGCTGTTTGAGCTAAGATTTCAAAGTTATACACATAATGAAAACCTATACTTTGTTTCGGTCGAGTTCCCCATTCAAATGCATGTAACAGTGAGAAACGCACTGTCTTGGCGAAAGAAAGCGTTTTTGGACAACTTCATATAAATAGCTGTAACTTTTGATAGAAGACTCGGATACACATGTTTATGGCTTTATCTTATAGAACTCAAGGTCCCCGTGCTGGGAAAACAGGTTTTGCAGCTGTTTGAGCTAAGATTTCCAAGTTATACACATAATGAAAACCTATACTTTGTTTCGGTCGAGTTCCCCATTCAAATGCATGTAACAGTGAGAAACGCACTGTCTTGGCGAAATAAAGCGTTTTTGTACAACTTCATATAAATAGCTGTAACTTTTGATAGAAGACTCGGATACACATGTTTATGGCTTTATCTTATAGAACTCAAGGTCCCCGTGCTGGGAAAACAGGTTTTGCAGCTGTTTGAGCTAAGATTTCCAAGTTATACACATAATGAAAACCTATACTTTGTTTCGGTCGAGTTCCCCATTCAAATGCATGTAACAGTGAGAAACGCACTGTCTTGGCGAAAGAAAGCGTTTTTGTACAACTTCATATAAATAGCTGTAACTTTTGATAGAAGACTCGGATACACATGTTTATGGCTTTATCTTATAGAACTCAAGGTCCCCGTGCTGGGAAAACAGGTTTTGCAGCTGTTTGAGCTAAGATTTCCAAGTTATACACATAATGAAAACCTATACTTTGTTTCGGTCGAGTTCCCCATTCAAATGCATGTAACAGTGAGAAACGCACTGTCTTGGCGAAAGAAAGCGTTTTTGTACAACTTCATATAAATCGCTGTAACTTTTGATAGAAGACTCAGACAAACATGTTTATGGCTTTATCTTATAGAACTCAAGGTCCCCGTGCTAGGAAAACAGGTTTTGCAGCTGTTTGAGCTAAGATTTCCAAGTTATACACATAATGAAAACATACTTTGTTTCAGGCGAGTTCCCCATTCAAATGCATGTAACAGTGAGAAACGCACTGTCTTGGCGAAAGAAAGCGTTTTTGTACAACTTCATATAAATAGCTGTAACTTTTGATAGAAGACTCGGATACACATGTTTATGGCTTTATCTTATAGAACTCAAGGTCCCCGTGCTGGGAAAACAGGTTTTGCAGCTGTTTGAGCTAAGATTTCCAAGTTATACACATAATGAAAACCTATACTTTGTTTCGGTCGAGTTCCCCATTCAAATGCATGTAACAGTGAGAAACGCACTGTCTTGGCGAAAGAAAGCGTTTTTGGACAACTTCATATAAATAGCTGTAACTTTTGATAGAAGACTCGGATACACATGTTTATGGCTTTATCTTATAGAACTCAAGGTCCCCGTGCTGGGAAAACAGGTTTTGCAGCTGTTTGAGCTAAGATTTCCAAGTTATACACATAATGAAAACCTATACTTTGTTTCGGTCGAGTTCCCCATTCAAATGCATGTAACAGTGAGAAACGCACTGTCTTGGCGAAAGAAAGCGTTTTTGTACAACTTCATATAAATAGCTGTAACTTTTGATAGAAGACTCGGATACACATGTTTATGGCTTTATCTTATAGAACTCAAGGTCCCCGTGCTGGGAAAACAGGTTTTGCAGCTGTTTGAGCTAAGATTTCCAAGTTATACACATAATGAAAACCTATACTTTGTTTCGGTCGAGTTCCCCATTCAAATGCATGTAACAGTGAGAAACGCACTGTCTTGGCGAAAGAAAGCGTTTTTGTACAACTTCATATAAATCGCTGTAACTTTTGATAGAAGACTCAGACAAACATGTTTATGGCTTTATCTTATAGAACTCAAGGTCCCCGTGCTGGGAAAACAGGTTTTGCAGCTGTTTGAGCTAAGATTTCAAAGTTATACACATAATGAAAACCTATACTTTGTTTCGGTCGAGTTCCCCATTCAAATGCATGTAACAGTGAGAAACGCACTGTCTTGGCGAAAGAAAGCGTTTTTGGACAACTTCATATAAATAGCTGTAACTTTTGATAGAAGACTCGGATACACATGTTTATGGCTTTATCTTATAGAACTCAAGGTCCCCGTGCTGGGAAAACAGGTTTTGCAGCTGTTTGAGCTAAGATTTCCAAGTTATACACATAATGAAAACCTATACTTTGTTTCGGTCGAGTTCCCCATTCAAATGCATGTAACAGTGAGAAACGCACTGTCTTGGCGAAATAAAGCGTTTTTGTACAACTTCATATAAATAGCTGTAACTTTTGATAGAAGACTCGGATACACATGTTTATGGCTTTATCTTATAGAACTCAAGGTCCCCGTGCTGGGAAAACAGGTTTTGCAGCTGTTTGAGCTAAGATTTCAAAGTTATACACATAATGAAAACCTATACTTTGTTTCGGTCGAGTTCCCCATTCAAATGCATGTAACAGTGAGAAACGCACTGTCTTGGCGAAAGAAAGCGTTTTTGGACAACTTCATATAAATAGCTGTAACTTTTGATAGAAGACTCGGATACACATGTTTATGGCTTTATCTTATAGAACTCAAGGTCCCCGTGCTGGGAAAACAGGTTTTGCAGCTGTTTGAGCTAAGATTTCCAAGTTATACACATAATGAAAACCTATACTTTGTTTCGGTCGAGTTCCCCATTCAAATGCATGTAACAGTGAGAAACGCACTGTCTTGGCGAAATAAAGCGTTTTTGTACAACTTCATATAAATAGCTGTAACTTTTGATAGAAGACTCGGATACACATGTTTATGGCTTTATCTTATAGAACTCAAGGTCCCCGTGCTGGGAAAACAGGTTTTGCAGCTGTTTGAGCTAAGATTTCCAAGTTATACACATAATGAAAACTTATACTTTGTTTCGGTCGAGTTCCCCATTCAAATGCATGTAACAGTGAGAAACGCACTGTCTTGGCGAAAGAAAGCGTTTTTGTACAACTTCATATAAATCGCTGTAACTTTTGATAGAAGACTCAGACAAACATGTTTATGGCTTTATCTTATAGAACTCAAGGTCCCCGTGCTGGGAAAACAGGTTTTGCAGCTGTTTGAGCTAAGATTTCCAAGTTATACACATAATGAAAACCTATACTTTGTTTCGGTCGAGTTCCCCATTCAAATGCATGTAACAGTGAGAAACGCACTGTCTTGGCGAAAGAAAGCGTTTTTGTACAACTTCATATAAATAGCTGTAACTTTTGATAGAAGACTCGGATACACATGTTTATGGCTTTATCTTATAGAACTCAAGGTCCCCGTGCTGGGAAAACAGGTTTTGCAGCTGTTTGAGCTAAGATTTCCAAGTTATACACATAATGAAAACCTATACTTTGTTTCGGTCGAGTTCCCCATTCAAATGCATGTAACAGTGAGAAACGCACTGTCTTGGCGAAAGAAAGCGTTTTTGTACAACTTCATATAAATCGCTGTAACTTTTGATAGAAGACTCAGACAAACATGTTTATGGCTTTATCTTATAGAACTCAAGGTCCCCGTGCTAGGAAAACAGGTTTTGCAGCTGTTTGAGCTAAGATTTCCAAGTTATACACATAATGAAAACATACTTTGTTTCAGGCGAGTTCCCCATTCAAATGCATGTAACAGTGAGAAACGCACTGTCTTGGCGAAAGAAAGCGTTTTTGTACAACTTCATATAAATAGCTGTAACTTTTGATAGAAGACTCGGATACACATGTTTATGGCTTTATCTTATAGAACTCAAGGTCCCCGTGCTGGGAAAACAGGTTTTGCAGCTGTTTGAGCTAAGATTTCCAAGTTATACACATAATGAAAACCTATACTTTGTTTCGGTCGAGTTCCCCATTCAAATGCATGTAACAGTGAGAAACGCACTGTCTTGGCGAAAGAAAGCGTTTTTGGACAACTTCATATAAATAGCTGTAACTTTTGATAGAAGACTCGGATACACATGTTTATGGCTTTATCTTATAGAACTCAAGGTCCCCGTGCTGGGAAAACAGGTTTTGCAGCTGTTTGAGCTAAGATTTCCAAGTTATACACATAATGAAAACCTATACTTTGTTTCGGTCGAGTTCCCCATTCAAATGCATGTAACAGTGAGAAACGCACTGTCTTGGCGAAAGAAAGCGTTTTTGAACAACTTCATATAATTAGCTGTAACTTTTGATAGAAGATTCAGACAAACATGTTTATGGCTTTATCTTATAGAACTCAAGGTCCCCGTGCTGGGAAAACAGGTTTTGCAGCTGTTTGAGCTAAGATTTCCAAGTTATACACATAATGAAAACCTATACTTTGTTTCGGTCGAGTTCCCCATTCAAATGCATGTAACAGTGAGAAACGCACTGTCTTGGCGAAAGAAAGCGTTTTTGGACAACTTCATATAAATAGCTGTAACTTTTGATAGAAGACTCGGATACACATGTTTATGGCTTTATCTTATAGAACTCAAGGTCCCCGTGCTGGGAAAACAGGTTTTGCAGCTGTTTGAGCTAAGATTTCCAAGTTATACACATAATGAAAACCTATACTTTGTTTCGGTCGAGTTCCCCATTCAAATGCATGTAACAGTGAGAAACGCACTGTCTTGGCGAAAGAAAGCGTTTTTGGACAACTTCATATAAATAGCTGTAACTTTTGATAGAAGACTCGGATACACATGTTTATGGCTTTATCTTATAGAACTCAAGGTCCCCGTGCTGGGAAAACAGGTTTTGCAGCTGTTTGAGCTAAGATTTCCAAGTTATACACATAATGAAAACCTATACTTTGTTTCGGTCGAGTTCCCCATTCAAATGCATGTAACAGTGAGAAACGCACTGTCTTGGCGAAATAAAGCGTTTTTGTACAACTTCATATAAATAGCTGTAACTTTTGATAGAAGACTCGGATACACATGTTTATGGCTTTATCTTATAGAACTCAAGGTCCCCGTGCTGGGAAAACAGGTTTTGCAGCTGTTTGAGCTAAGATTTCCAAGTTATACACATAATGAAAACTTATACTTTGTTTCGGTCGAGTTCCCCATTCAAATGCATGTAACAGTGAGAAACGCACTGTCTTGGCGAAAGAAAGCGTTTTTGTACAACTTCATATAAATCGCTGTAACTTTTGATAGAAGACTCAGACAAACATGTTTATGGCTTTATCTTATAGAACTCAAGGTCCCCGTGCTGGGAAAACAGGTTTTGCAGCTGTTTGAGCTAAGATTTCCAAGTTATACACATAATGAAAACCTATACTTTGTTTCGGTCGAGTTCCCCATTCAAATGCATGTAACAGTGAGAAACGCACTGTCTTGGCGAAAGAAAGCGTTTTTGTACAACTTCATATAAATAGCTGTAACTTTTGATAGAAGACTCGGATACACATGTTTATGGCTTTATCTTATAGAACTCAAGGTCCCCGTGCTGGGAAAACAGGTTTTGCAGCTGTTTGAGCTAAGATTTCCAAGTTATACACATAATGAAAACTTATACTTTGTTTCGGTCGAGTTCCCCATTCAAATGCATGTAACAGTGAGAAACGCACTGTCTTGGCGAAAGAAAGCGTTTTTGGACAACTTCATATAAATAGCTGTAACTTTTGATAGAAGACTCGGATACACATGTTTATGGCTTTATCTTATAGAACTCAAGGTCCCCGTGCTGGGAAAACAGGTTTTGCAGCTGTTTGAGCTAAGATTTCCAAGTTATACACATAATGAAAACCTATACTTTGTTTCGGTCGAGTTCCCCATTCAAATGCATGTAACAGTGAGAAACGCACTGTCTTGGCGAAAGAAAGCGTTTTTGTACAACTTCATATAAATAGCTGTAACTTTTGATAGAAGACTCGGATACACATGTTTATGGCTTTATCTTATAGAACTCAAGGTCCCCGTGCTGGGAAAACAGGTTTTGCAGCTGTTTGAGCTAAGATTTCCAAGTTATACACATAATGAAAACTTATACTTTGTTTCGGTCGAGTTCCCCATTCAAATGCATGTAACAGTGAGAAACGCACTGTCTTGGCGAAAGAAAGCGTTTTTGTACAACTTCATATAAATCGCTGTAACTTTTGATAGAAGACTCAGACAAACATGTTTATGGCTTTATCTTATAGAACTCAAGGTCCCCGTGCTGGGAAAACAGGTTTTGCAGCTGTTTGAGCTAAGATTTCCAAGTTATACACATAATGAAAACCTATACTTTGTTTCGGTCGAGTTCCCCATTCAAATGCATGCAACATTGAGAAACGCACTGACTTGGCGAAAGAAAGCGTTTTTGTACAACTTCATATAAATGCTGTAACTTTTGATAGAAGACTCGGATACACATGTTTATGGCTTTATCTTATAGAACTCAAGGTCCCCGTGCTGGGAAAACAGGTTTTGCAGCTGTTTGAGCTAAGATTTCAAAGTTATACACATAATGAAAACCTATACTTTGTTTCGGTCGAGTTCCCCATTCAAATGCATGTAACAGTGAGAAACGCACTGTCTTGGCGAAAGAAAGCGTTTTTGTACAACTTCATATAAATAGCTGTAACTTTTGATAGAAGACTCGGATACACATGTTTATGGCTTTATCTTATAGAACTCAAGGTCCCCGTGCTGGGAAAACAGGTTTTGCAGCTGTTTGAGCTAAGATTTCCAAGTTATACACATAATGAAAACCTATACTTTGTTTCGGTCGAGTTCCCCATTCAAATGCATGTAACAGTGAGAAACGCACTGTCTTGGCGAAAGAAAGCGTTTTTGTACAACTTCATATAAATAGCTGTAACTTTTGATAGAAGACTCGGATACACATGTTTATGGCTTTATCTTATAGAACTCAAGGTCCCCGTGCTGGGAAAACAGGTTTTGCAGCTGTTTGAGCTAAGATTTCCAAGTTATACACATAATGAAAACCTATACTTTGTTTCGGTCGAGTTCCCCATTCAAATGCATGCAACATTGAGAAACGCACTGACTTGGCGAAAGAAAGCGTTTTTGTACAACTTCATATAAATGCTGTAACTTTTGATAGAAGACTCGGATACACATGTTTATGGCTTTATCTTATAGAACTCAAGGTCCCCGTGCTGGGAAAACAGGTTTTGCAGCTGTTTGAGCTAAGATTTCAAAGTTATACACATAATGAAAACCTATACTTTGTTTCGGTCGAGTTCCCCATTCAAATGCATGTAACAGTGAGAAACGCACTGTCTTGGCGAAAGAAAGCGTTTTTGTACAACTTCATATAAATAGCTGTAACTTTTGATAGAAGACTCGGATACACATGTTTATGGCTTTATCTTATAGAACTCAAGGTCCCCGTGCTGGGAAAACAGGTTTTGCAGCTGTTTGAGCTAAGATTTCCAAGTTATACACATAATGAAAACCTATACTTTGTTTCGGTCGAGTTCCCCATTCAAATGCATGTAACAGTGAGAAACGCACTGTCTTGGCGAAAGAAAGCGTTTTTGTACAACTTCATATAAATAGCTGTAACTTTTGATAGAAGACTCGGATACACATGTTTATGGCTTTATCTTATAGAACTCAAGGTCCCCGTGCTGGGAAAACAGGTTTTGCAGCTGTTTGAGCTAAGATTTCCAAGTTATACACATAATGAAAACCTATACTTTGTTTCGGTCGAGTTCCCCATTCAAATGCATGTAACAGTGAGAAACGCACTGTCTTGGCGAAAGAAAGCGTTTTTGTACAACTTCATATAAATCGCTGTAACTTTTGATAGAAGACTCAGACAAACATGTTTATGGCTTTATCTTATAGAACTCAAGGTCCCCGTGCTGGGAAAACAGGTTTTGCAGCTGTTTGAGCTAAGATTTCAAAGTTATACACATAATGAAAACCTATACTTTGTTTCGGTCGAGTTCCCCATTCAAATGCATGTAACAGCGAGAAACGCACTGTCTTGGCGAAAGAAAGCGTTTTTGTACAACTTCATATAAATAGCTGTAACTTTTGATAGAAGACTCGGATACACATGTTTATGGCTTTATCTTATAGAACTCAAGGTCCCCGTGCTGGGAAAACAGGTTTTGCAGCTGTTTGAGCTAAGATTTCCAAGTTATACACATAATGAAAACCTATACTTTGTTTCGGTCGAGTTCCCCATTCAAATGCATGTAACAGTGAGAAACGCACTGTCTTGGCGAAATAAAGCGTTTTTGTACAACTTCATATAAATAGCTGTAACTTTTGATAGAAGACTCGGATACACATGTTTATGGCTTTATCTTATAGAACTCAAGGTCCCCGTGCTGGGAAAACAGGTTTTGCAGCTGTTTGAGCTAAGATTTCCAAGTTATACACATAATGAAAACTTATACTTTGTTTCGGTCGAGTTCCCCATTCAAATGCATGTAACAGTGAGAAACGCACTGTCTTGGCGAAAGAAAGCGTTTTTGTACAACTTCATATAAATCGCTGTAACTTTTGATAGAAGACTCAGACAAACATGTTTATGGCTTTATCTTATAGAACTCAAGGTCCCCGTGCTGGGAAAACAGGTTTTGCAGCTGTTTGAGCTAAGATTTCCAAGTTATACACATAATGAAAACCTATACTTTGTTTCGGTCGAGTTCCCCATTCAAATGCATGTAACAGTGAGAAACGCACTGTCTTGGCGAAAGAAAGCGTTTTTGTACAACTTCATATAAATAGCTGTAACTTTTGATAGAAGACTCGGATACACATGTTTATGGCTTTATCTTATAGAACTCAAGGTCCCCGTGCTGGGAAAACAGGTTTTGCAGCTGTTTGAGCTAAGATTTCCAAGTTATACACATAATGAAAACCTATACTTTGTTTCGGTCGAGTTCCCCATTCAAATGCATGTAACAGTGAGAAACGCACTGTCTTGGCGAAAGAAAGCGTTTTTGTACAACTTCATATAAATAGCTGTAACTTTTGATAGAAGACTCGGATACACATGTTTATGGCTTTATCTTATAGAACTCAAGGTCCCCGTGCTGGGAAAACAGGTTTTGCAGCTGTTTGAGCTAAGATTTCCAAGTTATACACATAATGAAAACTTATACTTTGTTTCGGTCGAGTTCCCCATTCAAATGCATGTAACAGTGAGAAACGCACTGTCTTGGCGAAAGAAAGCGTTTTTGTACAACTTCATATAAATCGCTGTAACTTTTGATAGAAGACTCAGACAAACATGTTTATGGCTTTATCTTATAGAACTCAAGGTCCCCGTGCTGGGAAAACAGGTTTTGCAGCTGTTTGAGCTAAGATTTCCAAGTTATACACATAATGAAAACCTATACTTTGTTTCGGTCGAGTTCCCCATTCAAATGCATGCAACATTGAGAAACGCACTGACTTGGCGAAAGAAAGCGTTTTTGTACAACTTCATATAAATGCTGTAACTTTTGATAGAAGACTCGGATACACATGTTTATGGCTTTATCTTATAGAACTCAAGGTCCCCGTGCTGGGAAAACAGGTTTTGCAGCTGTTTGAGCTAAGATTTCAAAGTTATACACATAATGAAAACCTATACTTTGTTTCGGTCGAGTTCCCCATTCAAATGCATGTAACAGTGAGAAACGCACTGTCTTGGCGAAAGAAAGCGTTTTTGTACAACTTCATATAAATAGCTGTAACTTTTGATAGAAGACTCGGATACACATGTTTATGGCTTTATCTTATAGAACTCAAGGTCCCCGTGCTGGGAAAACAGGTTTTGCAGCTGTTTGAGCTAAGATTTCCAAGTTATACACATAATGAAAACCTATACTTTGTTTCGGTCGAGTTCCCCATTCAAATGCATGTAACAGTGAGAAACGCACTGTCTTGGCGAAATAAAGCGTTTTTGTACAACTTCATATAAATAGCTGTAACTTTTGATAGAAGACTCGGATACACATGTTTATGGCTTTATCTTATAGAACTCAAGGTCCCCGTGCTGGGAAAACAGGTTTTGCAGCTGTTTGAGCTAAGATTTCCAAGTTATACACATAATGAAAACTTATACTTTGTTTCGGTCGAGTTCCCCATTCAAATGCATGTAACAGTGAGAAACGCACTGTCTTGGCGAAAGAAAGCGTTTTTGTACAACTTCATATAAATAGCTGTAACTTTTGATAGAAGACTCGGATACACATGTTTATGGCTTTATCTTATAGAACTCAAGGTCCCCGTGCTGGGAAAACAGGTTTTGCAGCTGTTTGAGCTAAGATTTCCAAGTTATACACATAATGAAAACCTATACTTTGTTTCGGTCGAGTTCCCCATTCAAATGCATGTAACAGTGAGAAACGCACTGTCTTGGCGAAATAAAGCGTTTTTGTACAACTTCATATAAATAGCTGTAACTTTTGATAGAAGACTCGGATACACATGTTTATGGCTTTATCTTATAGAACTCAAGGTCCCCGTGCTGGGAAAACAGGTTTTGCAGCTGTTTGAGCTAAGATTTCCAAGTTATACACATAATGAAAACCTATACTTTGTTTCGGTCGAGTTCCCCATTCAAATGCATGTAACAGTGAGAAACGCACTGTCTTGGCGAAAGAAAGCGTTTTTGTACAACTTCATATAAATAGCTGTAACTTTTGATAGAAGACTCAGACAAACATGTTTATGGCTTTATCTTATAGAACTCAAGGTCCCCGTGCTGGGAAAACAGGTTTTGCAGCTGTTTGAGCTAAGATTTCCAAGTTATACACATAATGAAAACCTATACTTTGTTTCGGTCGAGTTCCCCATTCAAATGCATGTAACAGTGAGAAACGCACTGTCTTGGCGAAAGAAAGCGTTTTTGTACAACTTCATATAAATAGCTGTAACTTTTGATAGAAGACTCGGATACACATGTTTATGGCTTTATCTTATAGAACTCAAGGTCCCCGTGCTGGGAAAACAGGTTTTGCAGCTGTTTGAGCTAAGATTTCCAAGTTATACACATAATGAAAACCTATACTTTGTTTCGGTCGAGTTCCCCATTCAAATGCATGTAACAGTGAGAAACGCACTGTCTTGGCGAAAGAAAGCGTTTTTGTACAACTTCATATAAATAGCTGTAACTTTTGATAGAAGACTCGGATACACATGTTTATGGCTTTATCTTATAGAACTCAAGGTCCCCGTGCTGGGAAAACAGGTTTTGCAGCTGTTTGAGCTAAGATTTCCAAGTTATACACATAATGAAAACTTATACTTTGTTTCGGTCGAGTTCCCCATTCAAATGCATGTAACAGTGAGAAACGCACTGTCTTGGCGAAAGAAAGCGTTTTTGTACAACTTCATATAAATCGCTGTAACTTTTGATAGAAGACTCAGACAAACATGTTTATGGCTTTATCTTATAGAACTCAAGGTCCCCGTGCTGGGAAAACAGGTTTTGCAGCTGTTTGAGCTAAGATTTCCAAGTTATACACATAATGAAAACCTATACTTTGTTTCGGTCGAGTTCCCCATTCAAATGCATGCAACATTGAGAAACGCACTGACTTGGCGAAAGAAAGCGTTTTTGTACAACTTCATATAAATGCTGTAACTTTTGATAGAAGACTCGGATACACATGTTTATGGCTTTATCTTATAGAACTCAAGGTCCCCGTGCTGGGAAAACAGGTTTTGCAGCTGTTTGAGCTAAGATTTCAAAGTTATACACATAATGAAAACCTATACTTTGTTTCGGTCGAGTTCCCCATTCAAATGCATGTAACAGTGAGAAACGCACTGTCTTGGCGAAAGAAAGCGTTTTTGTACAACTTCATATAAATAGCTGTAACTTTTGATAGAAGACTCGGATACACATGTTTATGGCTTTATCTTATAGAACTCAAGGTCCCCGTGCTGGGAAAACAGGTTTTGCAGCTGTTTGAGCTAAGATTTCCAAGTTATACACATAATGAAAACCTATACTTTGTTTCGGTCGAGTTCCCCATTCAAATGCATGTAACAGTGAGAAACGCACTGTCTTGGCGAAATAAAGCGTTTTTGTACAACTTCATATAAATAGCTGTAACTTTTGATAGAAGACTCGGATACACATGTTTATGGCTTTATCTTATAGAACTCAAGGTCCCCGTGCTGGGAAAACAGGTTTTGCAGCTGTTTGAGCTAAGATTTCCAAGTTATACACATAATGAAAACTTATACTTTGTTTCGGTCGAGTTCCCCATTCAAATGCATGTAACAGTGAGAAACGCACTGTCTTGGCGAAAGAAAGCGTTTTTGTACAACTTCATATAAATAGCTGTAACTTTTGATAGAAGACTCGGATACACATGTTTATGGCTTTATCTTATAGAACTCAAGGTCCCCGTGCTGGGAAAACAGGTTTTGCAGCTGTTTGAGCTAAGATTTCCAAGTTATACACATAATGAAAACCTATACTTTGTTTCGGTCGAGTTCCCCATTCAAATGCATGTAACAGTGAGAAACGCACTGTCTTGGCGAAATAAAGCGTTTTTGTACAACTTCATATAAATAGCTGTAACTTTTGATAGAAGACTCGGATACACATGTTTATGGCTTTATCTTATAGAACTCAAGGTCCCCGTGCTGGGAAAACAGGTTTTGCAGCTGTTTGAGCTAAGATTTCCAAGTTATACACATAATGAAAACTTATACTTTGTTTCGGTCGAGTTCCCCATTCAAATGCATGTAACAGTGAGAAACGCACTGTCTTGGCGAAAGAAAGCGTTTTTGTACAACTTCATATAAATCGCTGTAACTTTTGATAGAAGACTCAGACAAACATGTTTATGGCTTTATCTTATAGAACTCAAGGTCCCCGTGCTGGGAAAACAGGTTTTGCAGCTGTTTGAGCTAAGATTTCCAAGTTATACACATAATGAAAACCTATACTTTGTTTCGGTCGAGTTCCCCATTCAAATGCATGTAACAGTGAGAAACGCACTGTCTTGGCGAAAGAAAGCGTTTTTGTACAACTTCATATAAATAGCTGTAACTTTTGATAGAAGACTCGGATACACATGTTTATGGCTTTATCTTATAGAACTCAAGGTCCCCGTGCTGGGAAAACAGGTTTTGCAGCTGTTTGAGCTAAGATTTCCAAGTTATACACATAATGAAAACCTATACTTTGTTTCGGTCGAGTTCCCCATTCAAATGCATGTAACAGTGAGAAACGCACTGTCTTGGCGAAAGAAAGCGTTTTTGTACAACTTCATATAAATAGCTGTAACTTTTGATAGAAGACTCGGATACACATGTTTATGGCTTTATCTTATAGAACTCAAGGTCCCCGTGCTGGGAAAACAGGTTTTGCAGCCGTTTGAGCTAAGATTTCCAAGTTATACACATAATGAAAACCTATACTTTGTTTCGGTCGAGTTCCCCATTCAAATGCATGTAACAGTGAGAAACGCACTGTCTTGGCGAAAGAAAGCGTTTTTGTACAACTTCATATAAATAGCTGTAACTTTTGATAGAAGACTCGGATACACATGTTTATGGCTTTATCTTATAGAACTCAAGGCCCCCGTGCTGGGAAAACAGGTTTTGCAGCTGTTTGAGCTAAGATTTCCAAGTTATACACATAATGAAAACCTATACTTTGTTTCGGTCGAGTTCCCCATTCAAATGCATGTAACAGTGAGAAACGCACTGTCTTGGCGAAAGAAAGCGTTTTTGTACAACTTCATATAAATCGCTGTAACTTTTGATAGAAGACTCAGACAAACATGTTTATGGCTTTATCTTATAGAACTCAAGGTCCCCGTGCTGGGAAAACAGGTTTTGCAGCTGTTTGAGCTAAGATTTCCAAGTTATACACATAATGAAAACTTATACTTTGTTTCGGTCGAGTTCCCCATTCAAATGCATGTAACAGTGAGAAACGCACTGTCTTGGCGAAAGAAAGCGTTTTTGTACAACTTCATATAAATAGCTGTAACTTTTGATAGAAGACTCGGATACACATGTTTATGGCTTTATCTTATAGAACTCAAGGTCCCCGTGCTGGGAAAACAGGTTTTGCAGCTGTTTGAGCTAAGATTTCCAAGTTATACACATAATGAAAACCTATACTTTGTTTCGGTCGAGTTCCCCATTCAAATGCATGTAACAGTGAGAAACGCACTGTCTTGGCGAAAGAAAGCGTTTTTGTACAACTTCATATAAATAGCTGTAACTTTTGATAGAAGACTCGGATACACATGTTTATGGCTTTATCTTATAGAACTCAAGGTCCCCGTGCTGGGAAAACAGGTTTTGCAGCTGTTTGAGCTAAGATTTCCAAGTTATACACATAATGAAAACCTATACTTTGTTTCGGTCGAGTTCCCCATTCAAATGCATGTAACAGTGAGAAACGCACTGTCTTGGCGAAAGAAAGCGTTTTTGTACAACTTCATATAAATCGCTGTAACTTTTGATAGAAGACTCAGACAAACATGTTTATGGCTTTATCTTATAGAACTCAAGGTCCCCGTGCTGGGAAAACAGGTTTTGCAGCTGTTTGAGCTAAGATTTCCAAGTTATACACATAATGAAAACCTATACTTTGTTTCGGTCGAGTTCCCCATTCAAATGCATGTAACAGTGAGAAACGCACTGTCTTGGTGAAAGAAAGCGTTTTTCTCACTGTTACATGCATTTGAATGGGGAATGGGGAACTCGACCGAAACAAAGTATAGGTTTTCATTATGTGTATAACTTGAAAATCTTAGCTCAAACAGCTGCAAATCCTGTTTTCCCAGCACGGGGACCTTGAGTTCTATAAGATAGAGCCATAAACATGTTTGTCTGAGTCTTCTATCAAAAGTTACAGCTATTTATATGAAGTTGTACAAAAACGCTTTCTTTCGCCAAGACAGTGCGTTTCTCACTGTTACATGCATTTGAATGGGGAACTCGACCGAAACAAAGTATAGGTTTTCATTATGTGTATAACTTGGAAATCTTTGCTCAAACAGCTGCAAAACCTGTTTTCCCAGCACGGGGACCTTGAGTTCTATAAGATAGAGCCATAAACATGTTTGTCTGAGTCTTCTATCAAAAGTTACAGCTATTTATATGAAGTTGTACAAAAACGCTTTCTTTCGCCAAGACAGTGCGTTTCTCACTGTTACATGCATTTGAATGGGGAACTCGACCGAAACAAAGTATAAGTTTTCATTATGTGAATAACTTGGAAATCTTAGCTCAAACAGCTACAAAACCTGTTTTCCCAGCACGGGGACCTTGAGTTCTATAAGATAAAGCCATAAACATGTGTATCCGACTCTTCTATCAAAAGTTACAGCTATTTATATGAAGTTGTACAAAAACGCTTTCTTTCGCCAAGACAGTGCGTTTCTCACTGTTACATGCATTTGAATGGGGAACTCGACCGAAACAAAGTATAGGTTTTCATTATGTGTATAACTTGGAAATCTTAGCTCAAACAGCTGCAAAACCTGTTTTCCCAGCACGGGGACCTTGAGTTCTATAAGATAAAGCCATAAACATGTGTATCCGAGTCTTCTATCAAAAGTTACAGCTATTTATATGAAGTTGTACAAAAACGCTTTCTTTCGCCAAGACAGTGCGTTTCTCACTGTTACATGCATTTGAATGGGGAACTCGACCGAAACAAAGTATAGGTTTTCATTATGTGTATAACTTAGAAATCTTAGCTCAAACAGCTGCAAAACCTGTTTTCCCAGCACGGGGACCTTGAGTTCTATAAGATAAAGCCATAAACATGTGTATCCGAGTCTTCTATCAAAAGTTACAGCTATTTATATGAAGTTGTACAAAAACGCTTTCTTTCGCCAAGACAGTGCGTTTCTCACTGTTACATGCATTTGAATGGGGAACTCGACCGAAACAAAGTATAGGTTTTCATTATGTGTATAACTTAGAAATCTTAGCTCAAACAGCTGCAAAACCTGTTTTCCCAGCACGGGGACCTTGAGTTCTATAAGATAAAGCCATAAACATGTGTATCCGAGTCTTCTATCAAAAGTTACAGCTATTTATATGAAGTTGTACAACAACGCTTTCTTTCGCCAAGACAGTGCGTTTCTCACTGTTACATGCATTTGAATGGGGAACTCGACCGAAACAAAGTATAGGTTTTCATTATGTGTATAACTTAGAAATCTTAGCTCAAACAGCTGCAAAACCTGTTTTCCCAGCACGGGGACCTTGAGTTCTATAAGATAAAGCCATAAACATGTGTATCCGAGTCTTCTATCAAAAGTTACAGCTATTTATATGAAGTTGTACAAAAACGCTTTCTTTCGCCAAGACAGTGCGTTTCTCACTGTTACATGCATTTGAATGGGGAACTCGACCGAAACAAAGTATAGGTTTTCATTATGTGTATAACTTGGAAATCTTAGCTCAAACAGCTGCAAAACCTGTTTTCCCAGCACGGGGACCTTGAGTTCTATAAGATAAAGCCATAAACATGTGTATCCGAGTCTTCTATCAAAAGTTACAGCTATTTATATGAAGTTGTACAAAAACGCTTTCTTTCGCCAAGACAGTGCGTTTCTCACTGTTACATGCATTTGAATGGGGAACTCGACCGAAACAAAGTATAGGTTTTCATTATGTGTATAACTTGGAAATCTTAGCTCAAACAGCTGCAAAACCTGTTTTCCCAGCACGGGGACCTTGAGTTCTATAAGATAAAGCCATAAACATGTGTATCCGAGTCTTCTATCAAAAGTTACAGCTATTTATATGAAGTTGTCCAAAAACGCTTTCTTTCGCCAAGACAGTGCGTTTCTCACTGTTACATGCATTTGAATGGGGAACTCGACCGAAACAAAGTATAGGTTTTCATTATGTGTATAACTTGAAAATCTTAGCTCAAACAGCTGCAAATCCTGTTTTCCCAGCACGGGGACCTTGAGTTCTATAAGATAGAGCCATAAACATGTTTGTCTGAGTCTTCTATCAAAAGTTACAGCTATTTATATGAAGTTGTACAAAAACGCTTTCTTTCGCCAAGACAGTGCGTTTCTCACTGTTACATGCATTTGAATGGGGAACTCGACCGAAACAAAGTATAGGTTTTCATTATGTGTATAACTTGGAAATCTTTGCTCAAACAGCTGCAAAACCTGTTTTCCCAGCACGGGGACCTTGAGTTCTATAAGATAGAGCCATAAACATGTTTGTCTGAGTCTTCTATCAAAAGTTACAGCTATTTATATGAAGTTGTACAAAAACGCTTTCTTTCGCCAAGACAGTGCGTTTCTCACTGTTACATGCATTTGAATGGGGAACTCGACCGAAACAAAGTATAAGTTTTCATTATGTGAATAACTTGGAAATCTTAGCTCAAACAGCTACAAAACCTGTTTTCCCAGCACGGGGACCTTGAGTTCTATAAGATAAAGCCATAAACATGTGTATCCGACTCTTCTATCAAAAGTTACAGCTATTTATATGAAGTTGTACAAAAACGCTTTCTTTCGCCAAGACAGTGCGTTTCTCACTGTTACATGCATTTGAATGGGGAACTCGACCGAAACAAAGTATAGGTTTTCATTATGTGTATAACTTGAAAATCTTAGCTCAAACAGCTGCAAAACCTGTTTTCCCAGCACGGGGACCTTGAGTTCTATAAGATAAAGCCATAAACATGTTTGTCTGAGTCTTCTATCAAAAGTTACAGCTATTTATATGAAGTTGTACAAAAACGCTTTCTTTCGCCAAGACAGTGCGTTTCTCACTGTTGCATGCATTTGAATGGGGAACTCGACCGAAACAAAGTATAGGTTTTCATTATGTGTATAACTTGGAAATCTTAGCTCAAACAGCTGCAAAACCTGTTTTCCCAGCACGGGGACCTTGAGTTCTATAAGATAAAGCCATAAACATGTGTATCCGAGTCTTCTATCAAAAGTTACAGCTATTTATATGAAGTTGTACAAAAACGCTTTCTTTCGCCAAGACAGTGCGTTTCTCACTGTTACATGCATTTGAATGGGTAACTCGACCGAAACAAAGTATAGGTTTTCATTATGTGTATAACTTGGAAATCTTAGCTCAAACAGCTGCAAAACCTGTTTTCCCAGCACGGGGACCTTGAGTTCTATAAGATAAAGCCATAAACATGTGTATCCGAGTCTTCTATCAAAAGTTACAGCTATTTATATGAAGTTGTACAAAAACGCTTTCTTTCGCCAAGACAGTGCGTTTCTCACTGTTACATGCATTTGAATGGGGAACTCGACCGAAACAAAGTATAGGTTTTCATTATGTGTATAACTTGGAAATCTTAGCTCAAACAGCTGCAAAACCTGTTTTCCCAGCACGGGGACCTTGAGTTCTATAAGATAAAGCCATAAACATGTGTATCCGAGTCTTCTATCAAAAGTTACAGCTATTTATATGAAGTTGTACAAAAACGCTTTATTTCGCCAAGACAGTGCGTTTCTCACTGTTACATGCATTTGAATGGGGAACTCGACCGAAACAAAGTATAGGTTTTCATTATGTGTATAACTTGAAAATCTTAGCTCAAACAGCTGCAAAACCTGTTTTCCCAGCACGGGGACCTTGAGTTCTATAAGATAAAGCCATAAACATGTTTGTCTGAGTCTTCTATCAAAAGTTACAGCTATTTATATGAAGTTGTACAAAAACGCTTTCTTTCGCCAAGACAGTGCGTTTCTCACTGTTGCATGCATTTGAATGGGGAACTCGACCGAAACAAAGTATAGGTTTTCATTATGTGTATAACTTGGAAATCTTAGCTCAAACAGCTGCAAAACCTGTTTTCCCAGCACGGGGACCTTGAGTTCTATAAGATAAAGCCATAAACATGTGTATCCGAGTCTTCTATCAAAAGTTACAGCTATTTATATGAAGTTGTACAAAAACGCTTTCTTTCGCCAAGACAGTGCGTTTCTCACTGTTACATGCATTTGAATGGGGAACTCGACCGAAACAAAGTATAAGTTTTCATTATGTGAATAACTTGGAAATCTTAGCTCAAACAGCTACAAAACCTGTTTTCCCAGCACGGGGACCTTGAGTTCTATAAGATAAAGCCATAAACATGTGTATCCGACTCTTCTATCAAAAGTTACAGCTATTTATATGAAGTTGTACAAAAACGCTTTCTTTCGCCAAGACAGTGCGTTTCTCACTGTTACATGCATTTGAATGGGGAACTCGACCGAAACAAAGTATAGGTTTTCATTATGTGTATAACTTGGAAATCTTAGCTCAAACAGCTGCAAAACCTGTTTTCCCAGCACGGGGACCTTGAGTTCTATAAGATAAAGCCATAAACATGTGTATCCGAGTCTTCTATCAAAAGTTACAGCTATTTATATGAAGTTGTCCAAAAACGCTTTATTTCGCCAAGACAGTGCGTTTCTCACTGTTACATGCATTTGAATGGGGAACTCGACCGAAACAAAGTATAGGTTTTCATTATGTGTATAACTTGGAAATCTTAGCTCAAACAGCTGCAAAACCTGTTTTCCCAGCACGGGGACCTTGAGTTCTATAAGATAAAGCCATAAACATGTGTATCCGAGTCTTCTATCAAAAGTTACAGCTATTTATATGAAGTTGTACAAAAACGCTTTCTTTCGCCAAGACAGTGCGTTTCTCACTGTTACATGCATTTGAATGGGTAACTCGACCGAAACAAAGTATAGGTTTTCATTATGTGTATAACTTGGAAATCTTAGCTCAAACAGCTGCAAAACCTGTTTTCCCAGCACGGGGACCTTGAGTTCTATAAGATAAAGCCATAAACATGTGTATCCGAGTCTTCTATCAAAAGTTACAGCTATTTATATGAAGTTGTACAAAAACGCTTTCTTTCGCCAAGACAGTGCGTTTCTCACTGTTACATGCATTTGAATGGGGAACTCGACCGAAACAAAGTATAGGTTTTCATTATGTGTATAACTTGGAAATCTTAGCTCAAACAGCTGCAAAACCTGTTTTCCCAGCACGGGGACCTTGAGTTCTATAAGATAAAGCCATAAACATGTGTATCCGAGTCTTCTATCAAAAGTTACAGCTATTTATATGAAGTTGTACAAAAACGCTTTATTTCGCCAAGACAGTGCGTTTCTCACTGTTACATGCATTTGAATGGGGAACTCGACCGAAACAAAGTATAGGTTTTCATTATGTGTATAACTTGAAAATCTTAGCTCAAACAGCTGCAAATCCTGTTTTCCCAGCACGGGGACCTTGAGTTCTATAAGATAAAGCCATAAACATGTTTGTCTGAGTCTTCTATCAAAAGTTACAGCTATTTATATGAAGTTGTACAAAAACGCTTTCTTTCGCCAAGACAGTGCGTTTCTCACTGTTGCATGCATTTGAATGGGGAACTCGACCGAAACAAAGTATAGGTTTTCATTATGTGTATAACTTGGAAATCTTAGCTCAAACAGCTGCAAAACCTGTTTTCCCAGCACGGGGACCTTGAGTTCTATAAGATAAAGCCATAAACATGTGTATCCGAGTCTTCTATCAAAAGTTACAGCTATTTATATGAAGTTGTACAAAAACGCTTTCTTTCGCCAAGACAGTGCGTTTCTCACTGTTACATGCATTTGAATGGGGAACTCGACCGAAACAAAGTATAGGTTTTCATTATGTGTATAACTTGGAAATCTTAGCTCAAACAGCTGCAAAACCTGTTTTCCCAGCACGGGGACCTTGAGTTCTATAAGATAAAGCCATAAACATGTGTATCCGAGTCTTCTATCAAAAGTTACAGCTATTTATATGAAGTTGTACAAAAACGCTTTCTTTCGCCAAGACAGTGCGTTTCTCACTGTTACATGCATTTGAATGGGGAACTCGACCGAAACAAAGTATAGGTTTTCATTATGTGTATAACTTGGAAATCTTAGCTCAAACAGCTGCAAAACCTGTTTTCCCAGCACGGGGACCTTGAGTTCTATAAGATAAAGCCATAAACATGTGTATCCGAGTCTTCTATCAAAAGTTACAGCTATTTATATGAAGTTGTACAAAAACGCTTTCTTTCGCCAAGACAGTGCGTTTCTCACTGTTACATGCATTTGAATGGAGAACTCGACCGAAACAAAGTATAAGTTTTCATTATGTGAATAACTTGAAAATCTTAGCTCAAACAGCTGCAAATCCTGTTTTCCCAGCACGGGGACCTTGAGTTCTATAAGATAAAGCCATAAACATGTTTGTCTGAGTCTTCTATCAAAAGTTACAGCTATTTATATGAAGTTGTACAAAAACGCTTTATTTCGCCAAGACAGTGCGTTTCTCACTGTTACATGCATTTGAATGGGGAACTCGACCGAAACAAAGTATAGGTTTTCATTATGTGTATAACTTGGAAATCTTAGCTCAAACAGCTGCAAAACCTGTTTTCCCAGCACGGGGACCTTGAGTTCTATAAGATAAAGCCATAAACATGTGTATCCGAGTCTTCTATCAAAAGTTACAGCTATTTATATGAAGTTGTACAAAAACGCTTTCTTTCGCCAAGACAGTGCGTTTCTCACTGTTACATGCATTTGAATGGGGAACTCGACCGAAACAAAGTATAGGTTTTCATTATGTGTATAACTTGGAAATCTTAGCTCAAACAGCTGCAAAACCTGTTTTCCCAGCACGGGGACCTTGAGTTCTATAAGATAAAGCCATAAACATGTGTATCCGAGTCTTCTATCAAAAGTTACAGCTATTTATATGAAGTTGTACAAAAACGCTTTCTTTCGCCAAGACAGTGCGTTTCTCACTGTTACATGCATTTGAATGGGGAACTCACCGAAACAAAGTATAGGTTTTCATTATGTGTATAACTTGGAAATCTTAGCTCAAACAGCTGCAAAACCTGTTTTCCCAGCACGGGGACCTTGAGTTCTATAAGATAAAGCCATAAACATGTGTATCCGAGTCTTCTATCAAAAGTTACAGCTATTTATATGAAGTTGTACAAAAACGCTTTCTTTCGCCAAGACAGTGCGTTTCTCACTGTTACATGCATTTGAATGGGGAACTCGACCGAAACAAAGTATAGGTTTTCATTATGTGTATAACTTGGAAATCTTAGCTCAAACAGCTGCAAAACCTGTTTTCCCAGCACGGGGACCTTGAGTTCTATAAGATAAAGCCATAAACATGTGTATCCGAGTCTTCTATCAAAAGTTACAGCTATTTATATGAAGTTGTACAAAAACGCTTTCTTTCGCCAAGACAGTGCGTTTCTCACTGTTACATGCATTTGAATGGGTAACTCGACCGAAACAAAGTATAGGTTTTCATTATGTGTATAACTTGGAAATCTTAGCTCAAACAGCTGCAAAACCTGTTTTCCCAGCACGGGGACCTTGAGTTCTATAAGATAAAGCCATAAACATGTGTATCCGAGTCTTCTATCAAAAGTTACAGCTATTTATATGAAGTTGTACAAAAACGCTTTATTTCGCCAAGACAGTGCGTTTCTCACTGTTACATGCATTTGAATGGGGAACTCGACCGAAACAAAGTATAGGTTTTCATTATGTGTATAACTTGGAAATCTTAGCTCAAACAGCTGCAAAACCTGTTTTCCCAGCACGGGGACCTTGAGTTCTATAAGATAAAGCCATAAACATGTGTATCCGAGTCTTCTATCAAAAGTTACAGCTATTTATATGAAGTTGTACAAAAACGCTTTCTTTCGCCAAGACAGTGCGTTTCTCACTGTTACAGGCATTTGAATGGGGAACTCGACCGAAACAAAGTATAGGTTTTCATTATGTGTATAACTTGGAAATCTTAGCTCAAACAGCTGCAAAACCTGTTTTCCCAGCACGGGGACCTTGAGTTCTATAAGATAAAGCCATAAACATGTGTATCCGAGTCTTCTATCAAAAGTTACAGCTATTTATATGAAGTTGTACAAAAACGCTTTCTTTCGCCAAGACAGTGCGTTTCTCACTGTTACATGCATTTGAATGGGTAACTCGACCGAAACAAAGTATAGGTTTTCATTATGTGTATAACTTGGAAATCTTAGCTCAAACAGCTGCAAAACCTGTTTTCCCAGCACGGGGACCTTGAGTTCTATAAGATAAAGCCATAAACATGTGTATCCGAGTCTTCTATCAAAAGTTACAGCTATTTATATGAAGTTGTACAAAAACGCTTTCTTTCGCCAAGACAGTGCGTTTCTCACTGTTACATGCATTTGAATGGGGAACTCGACCGAAACAAAGTATAGGTTTTCATTATGTGTATAACTTGGAAATCTTAGCTCAAACAGCTGCAAAACCTGTTTTCCCAGCACGGGGACCTTGAGTTCTATAAGATAAAGCCATAAACATGTGTATCCGAGTCTTCTATCAAAAGTTACAGCTATTTATATGAAGTTGTACAAAAACGCTTTCTTTCGCCAAGACAGTGCGTTTCTCACTGTTACATGCATTTGAATGGGGAACTCGACCGAAACAAAGTATAGGTTTTCATTATGTGTATAACTTGGAAATCTTAGCTCAAACAGCTGCAAAACCTGTTTTCCCAGCACGGGGACCTTGAGTTCTATAAGATAAAGCCATAAACATGTGTATCCGAGTCTTCTATCAAAAGTTACAGCTATTTATATGAAGTTGTACAAAAACGCTTTATTTCGCCAAGACAGTGCGTTTCTCACTGTTACATGCATTTGAATGGGGAACTCGACCGAAACAAAGTATAGGTTTTCATTATGTGTATAACTTGGAAATCTTAGCTCAAACAGCTGCAAAACCTGTTTTCCCAGCACGGGGACCTTGAGTTCTATAAGATAAAGCCATAAACATGTGTATCCGAGTCTTCTATCAAAAGTTACAGCTATTTATATGAAGTTGTACAAAAACGCTTTCTTTCGCCAAGACAGTGCGTTTCTCACTGTTACAGGCATTTGAATGGGGAACTCGACCAAAACAAAGTATAGGTTTTCATTATGTGTATAACTTGGAAATCTTAGCTCAAACAGCTGCAAAACCTGTTTTCCCAGCACAGGGACCTTGAGTTCTATAAGATAAAGCCATAAACATGTGTATCCGAGTCTTCTATCAAAAGTTACAGCTATTTATATGAAGTTGTACAAAAACGCTTTCTTTCGCCAAGACAGTGCGTTTCTCACTGTTACATGCATTTGAATGGGTAACTCGACCGAAACAAAGTATAGGTTTTCATTATGTGTATAACTTGGAAATCTTAGCTCAAACAGCTGCAAAACCTGTTTTCCCAGCACGGGGACCTTGAGTTCTATAAGATAAAGCCATAAACATGTGTATCCGAGTCTTCTATCAAAAGTTACAGCTATTTATATGAAGTTGTACAAAAACGCTTTCTTTCGCCAAGACAGTGCGTTTCTCACTGTTACATGCATTTGAATGGGGAACTCGACCGAAACAAAGTATAGGTTTTCATTATGTGTATAACTTGGAAATCTTAGCTCAAACAGCTGCAAAACCTGTTTTCCCAGCACGGGGACCTTGAGTTCTATAAGATAAAGCCATAAACATGTGTATCCGAGTCTTCTATCAAAAGTTACAGCTATTTATATGAAGTTGTACAAAAACGCTTTCTTTCGCCAAGACAGTGCGTTTCTCACTGTTACATGCATTTGAATGGGGAACTCGACCGAAACAAAGTATAGGTTTTCATTATGTGTATAACTTGGAAATCTTAGCTCAAACAGCTGCAAAACCTGTTTTCCCAGCACGGGGACCTTGAGTTCTATAAGATAAAGCCATAAACATGTGTATCCGAGTCTTCTATCAAAAGTTACAGCTATTTATATGAAGTTGTACAAAAACGCTTTCTTTCGCCAAGACAGTGCGTTTCTCACTGTTACATGCATTTGAATGGGGAACTCGACCGAAACAAAGTATAGGTTTTCATTATGTGTATAACTTGGAAATCTTAGCTCAAACAGCTGCAAAACCTGTTTTCCCAGCACGGGGACCTTGAGTTCTATAAGATAAAGCCATAAACATGTGTATCCGAGTCTTCTATCAAAAGTTACAGCTATTTATATGAAGTTGTACAAAAACGCTTTCTTTCGCCAAGACAGTGCGTTTCTCACTGTTACATGCATTTGAATGGGGAACTCGACCGAAACAAAGTATAGGTTTTCATTATGTGTATAACTTGGAAATCTTAGCTCAAACAGCTGCAAAACCTGTTTTCCCAGCACGGGGACCTTGAGTTCTATAAGATAAAGCCATAAACATGTGTATCCGAGTCTTCTATCAAAAGTTACAGCTATTTATATGAAGTTGTACAAAAACGCTTTCTTTCGCCAAGACAGTGCGTTTCTCACTGTTACATGCATTTGAATGGGTAACTCGACCGAAACAAAGTATAGGTTTTCATTATGTGTATAACTTGGAAATCTTAGCTCAAACAGCTGCAAAACCTGTTTTCCCAGCACGGGGACCTTGAGTTCTATAAGATAAAGCCATAAACATGTGTATCCGAGTCTTCTATCAAAAGTTACAGCTATTTATATGAAGTTGTACAAAAACGCTTTATTTCGCCAAGACAGTGCGTTTCTCACTGTTACATGCATTTGAATGGGGAACTCGACCGAAACAAAGTATAGGTTTTCATTATGTGTATAACTTGGAAATCTTAGCTCAAACAGCTGCAAAACCTGTTTTCCCAGCACGGGGACCTTGAGTTCTATAAGATAAAGCCATAAACATGTGTATCCGAGTCTTCTATCAAAAGTTACAGCTATTTATATGAAGTTGTACAAAAACGCTTTCTTTCGCCAAGACAGTGCGTTTCTCACTGTTACATGCATTTGAATGGGTAACTCGACCGAAACAAAGTATAGGTTTTCATTATGTGTATAACTTGGAAATCTTAGCTCAAACAGCTGCAAAACCTGTTTTCCCAGCACGGGGACCTTGAGTTCTATAAGATAAAGCCATAAACATGTGTATCCGAGTCTTCTATCAAAAGTTACAGCTATTTATATGAAGTTGTACAAAAACGCTTTCTTTCGCCAAGACAGTGCGTTTCTCACTGTTACATGCATTTGAATGGGGAACTCGACCGAAACAAAGTATAGGTTTTCATTATGTGTATAACTTGGAAATCTTAGCTCAAACAGCTGCAAAACCTGTTTTCCCAGCACGGGGACCTTGAGTTCTATAAGATAAAGCCATAAACATGTGTATCCGAGTCTTCTATCAAAAGTTACAGCTATTTATATGAAGTTGTACAAAAACGCTTTCTTTCGCCAAGACAGTGCGTTTCTCACTGTTACATGCATTTGAATGGGGAACTCGACCGAAACAAAGTATAGGTTTTCATTATGTGTATAACTTGGAAATCTTAGCTCAAACAGCTGCAAAACCTGTTTTCCCAGCACGGGGACCTTGAGTTCTATAAGATAAAGCCATAAACATGTGTATCCGAGTCTTCTATCAAAAGTTACAGCTATTTATATGAAGTTGTACAAAAACGCTTTATTTCGCCAAGACAGTGCGTTTCTCACTGTTACATGCATTTGAATGGGGAACTCGACCGAAACAAAGTATAGGTTTTCATTATGTGTATAACTTGGAAATCTTAGCTCAAACAGCTGCAAAACCTGTTTTCCCAGCACGGGGACCTTGAGTTCTATAAGATAAAGCCATAAACATGTGTATCCGAGTCTTCTATCAAAAGTTACAGCTATTTATATGAAGTTGTACAAAAACGCTTTCTTTCGCCAAGACAGTGCGTTTCTCACTGTTACATGCATTTGAATGGGGAACTCACCGAAACAAAGTATAGGTTTTCATTATGTGTATAACTTGGAAATCTTAGCTCAAACAGCTGCAAAACCTGTTTTCCCAGCACGGGGACCTTGAGTTCTATAAGATAAAGCCATAAACATGTGTATCCGAGTCTTCTATCAAAAGTTACAGCTATTTATATGAAGTTGTACAAAAACGCTTTCTTTCGCCAAGACAGTGCGTTTCTCACTGTTACATGCATTTGAATGGGTAACTCGACCGAAACAAAGTATAGGTTTTCATTATGTGTATAACTTGGAAATCTTAGCTCAAACAGCTGCAAAACCTGTTTTCCCAGCACGGGGACCTTGAGTTCTATAAGATAAAGCCATAAACATGTGTATCCGAGTCTTCTATCAAAAGTTACAGCTATTTATATGAAGTTGTACAAAAACGCTTTATTTCGCCAAGACAGTGCGTTTCTCACTGTTACATGCATTTGAATGGGGAACTCGACCGAAACAAAGTATAGGTTTTCATTATGTGTATAACTTGGAAATCTTAGCTCAAACAGCTGCAAAACCTGTTTTCCCAGCACGGGGACCTTGAGTTCTATAAGATAAAGCCATAAACATGTGTATCCGAGTCTTCTATCAAAAGTTACAGCTATTTATATGAAGTTGTACAAAAACGCTTTATTTCGCCAAGACAGTGCGTTTCTCACTGTTACATGCATTTGAATGGGGAACTCGACCGAAACAAAGTATAGGTTTTCATTATGTGTATAACTTGAAAATCTTAGCTCAAACAGCTGCAAATCCTGTTTTCCCAGCACGGGGACCTTGACTTCTATAAGATAGAGCCATAAACATGTTTGTCTGAGTCTTCTATCAAAAGTTACAGCTATTTATATGAAGTTGTACAAAAACGCTTTCTTTCGCCAAGACAGTGCGTTTCTCACTGTTACATGCATTTGAATGGAGAACTCGACCGAAACAAAGTATAAGTTTTCATTATGTGAATAACTTGAAAATCTTAGCTCAAACAGCTGCAAATCCTGTTTTCCCAGCACGGGGACCTTGAGTTCTATAAGATAAAGCCATAAACATGTTTGTCTGAGTCTTCTATCAAAAGTTACAGCTATTTATATGAAGTTGTACAAAAACGCTTTATTTCGCCAAGACAGTGCGTTTCTCACTGTTGCATGCATTTGAATGGGGAACTCGACCGAAACAAAGTATAGGTTTTCATTATGTGTATAACTTGGAAATCTTAGCTCAAACAGCTGCAAAACCTGTTTTCCCAGCACGGGGACCTTGAGTTCTATAAGATAAAGCCATAAACATGTGTATCCGAGTCTTCTATCAAAAGTTACAGCTATTTATATGAAGTTGTACAAAAACGCTTTATTTCGCCAAGACAGTGCGTTTCTCACTGTTACATGCATTTGAATGGGGAACTCGACCGAAACAAAGTATAGGTTTTCATTATGTGTATAACTTGGAAATCTTAGCTCAAACAGCTGCAAAACCTGTTTTCCCAGCACGGGGACCTTGAGTTCTATAAGATAAAGCCATAAACATGTGTATCCGAGTCTTCTATCAAAAGTTACAGCTATTTATATGAAGTTGTACAAAAACGCTTTCTTTCGCCAAGACAGTGCGTTTCTCACTGTTACATGCATTTGAATGGGGAACTCGACCGAAACAAAGTATAGGTTTTCATTATGTGTATAACTTGGAAATCTTAGCTCAAACAGCTGCAAAACCTGTTTTCCCAGCACGGGGACCTTGAGTTCTATAAGATAAAGCCATAAACATGTGTATCCGAGTCTTCTATCAAAAGTTACAGCTATTTATATGAAGTTGTACAAAAACGCTTTCTTTCGCCAAGACAGTGCGTTTCTCACTGTTACATGCATTTGAATGGGGAACTCGACCGAAACAAAGTATAGGTTTTCATTATGTGTATAACTTGGAAATCTTAGCTCAAACAGCTGCAAAACCTGTTTTCCCAGCACGGGGACCTTGAGTTCTATAAGATAAAGCCATAAACATGTGTATCCGAGTCTTCTATCAAAAGTTACAGCTATTTATATGAAGTTGTACAAAAACGCTTTCTTTCGCCAAGACAGTGCGTTTCTCACTGTTACATGCATTTGAATGGGGAACTCGACCGAAACAAAGTATAGGTTTTCATTATGTGTATAACTTAGAAATCTTAGCTCAAACAGCTGCAAAACCTGTTTTCCCAGCACGGGGACCTTGAGTTCTATAAGATAAAGCCATAAACATGTGTATCCGAGTCTTCTATCAAAAGTTACAGCTATTTATATGAAGTTGTACAAAAACGCTTTCTTTCGCCAAGACAGTGCGTTTCTCACTGTTACATGCATTTGAATGGGGAACTCGACCGAAACAAAGTATAGGTTTTCATTATGTGTATAACTTGGAAATCTTAGCTCAAACAGCTGCAAAACCTGTTTTCCCAGCACGGGGACCTTGAGTTCTATAAGATAAAGCCATAAACATGTGTATCCGAGTCTTCTATCAAAAGTTACAGCTATTTATATGAAGTTGTACAAAAACGCTTTCTTTCGCCAAGACAGTGCGTTTCTCACTGTTACATGCATTTGAATGGGTAACTCGACCGAAACAAAGTATAGGTTTTCATTATGTGTATAACTTGAAAATCTTAGCTCAAACAGCTGCAAATCCTGTTTTCCCAGCACGGGGACCTTGAGTTCTATAAGATAGAGCCATAAACATGTTTGTCTGAGTCTTCTATCAAAAGTTACAGCTATTTATATGAAGTTGTACAAAAACGCTTTCTTTCGCCAAGACAGTGCGTTTCTCACTGTTACATGCATTTGAATGGGGAACTCGACCGAAACAAAGTATAGGTTTTCATTATGTGTATAACTTGGAAATCTTTGCTCAAACAGCTGCAAAACCTGTTTTCCCAGCACGGGGACCTTGAGTTCTATAAGATAGAGCCATAAACATGTTTGTCTGAGTCTTCTATCAAAAGTTACAGCTATTTATATGAAGTTGTACAAAAACGCTTTCTTTCGCCAAGACAGTGCGTTTCTCACTGTTACATGCATTTGAATGGGGAACTCGACCGAAACAAAGTATAAGTTTTCATTATGTGAATAACTTGGAAATCTTAGCTCAAACAGCTACAAAACCTGTTTTCCCAGCACGGGGACCTTGAGTTCTATAAGATAAAGCCATAAACATGTGTATCCGACTCTTCTATCAAAAGTTACAGCTATTTATATGAAGTTGTACAAAAACGCTTTCTTTCGCCAAGACAGTGCGTTTCTCACTGTTACATGCATTTGAATGGGGAACTCGACCGAAACAAAGTATAGGTTTTCATTATGTGTATAACTTGGAAATCTTAGCTCAAACAGCTGCAAAACCTGTTTTCCCAGCACGGGGACCTTGAGTTCTATAAGATAAAGCCATAAACATGTGTATCCGAGTCTTCTATCAAAAGTTACAGCTATTTATATGAAGTTGTACAAAAACGCTTTCTTTCGCCAAGACAGTGCGTTTCTCACTGTTACATGCATTTGAATGGGGAACTCGACCGAAACAAAGTATAGGTTTTCATTATGTGTATAACTTGGAAATCTTAGCTCAAACAGCTGCAAAACCTGTTTTCCCAGCACGGGGACCTTGAGTTCTATAAGATAAAGCCATAAACATGTGTATCCGAGTCTTCTATCAAAAGTTACAGCTATTTATATGAAGTTGTACAAAAACGCTTTCTTTCGCCAAGACAATGCGTTTCTCACTGTTACATGCATTTGAATGGGGAACTCGACCGAAACAAAGTATAGGTTTTCATTATGTGTATAACTTAGAAATCTTAGCTCAAACAGCTGCAAAACCTGTTTTCCCAGCACGGGGACCTTGAGTTCTATAAGATAAAGCCATAAACATGTGTATCCGAGTCTTCTATCAAAAGTTACAGCTATTTATATGAAGTTGTACAAAAACGCTTTCTTTCGCCAAGACAGTGCGTTTCTCACTGTTACATGCATTTGAATGGGGAACTCGACCGAAACAAAGTATAGGTTTTCATTATGTGTATAACTTGGAAATCTTAGCTCAAACAGCTGCAAAACCTGTTTTCCCAGCACGGGGACCTTGAGTTCTATAAGATAAAGCCATAAACATGTGTATCCGAGTCTTCTATCAAAAGTTACAGCTATTTATATGAAGTTGTACAAAAACGCTTTCTTTCGCCAAGACAGTGCGTTTCTCACTGTTACATGCATTTGAATGGGGAACTCGACCGAAACAAAGTATAGGTTTTCATTATGTGTATAACTTGGAAATCTTAGCTCAAACAGCTGCAAAACCTGTTTTCCCAGCACGGGGACCTTGAGTTCTATAAGATAAAGCCATAAACATGTGTATCCGAGTCTTCTATCAAAAGTTACAGCTATTTATATGAAGTTGTACAAAAACGCTTTCTTTCGCCAAGACAGTGCGTTTCTCACTGTTACATGCATTTGAATGGGTAACTCGACCGAAACAAAGTATAGGTTTTCATTATGTGTATAACTTGAAAATCTTAGCTCAAACAGCTGCAAATCCTGTTTTCCCAGCACGGGGACCTTGAGTTCTATAAGATAGAGCCATAAACATGTTTGTCTGAGTCTTCTATCAAAAGTTACAGCTATTTATATGAAGTTGTACAAAAACGCTTTCTTTCGCCAAGACAGTGCGTTTCTCACTGTTACATGCATTTGAATGGGGAACTCGACCGAAACAAAGTATAGGTTTTCATTATGTGTATAACTTGGAAATCTTAGCTCAAACAGCTGCAAAACCTGTTTTCCCAGCACGGGGACCTTGAGTTCTATAAGATAAAGCCATAAACATGTGTATCCGAGTCTTCTATCAAAAGTTACAGCTATTTATATGAAGTTGTACAAAAACGCTTTCTTTCGCCAAGACAGTGCGTTTCTCACTGTTACATGCATTTGAATGGGTAACTCGACCGAAACAAAGTATAGGTTTTCATTATGTGTATAACTTGAAAATCTTAGCTCAAACAGCTGCAAATCCTGTTTTCCCAGCACGGGGACCTTGAGTTCTATAAGATAGAGCCATAAACATGTTTGTCTGAGTCTTCTATCAAAAGTTACAGCTATTTATATGAAGTTGTACAAAAACGCTTTCTTTCGCCAAGACAGTGCGTTTCTCACTGTTACATGCATTTGAATGGGGAACTCGACCGAAACAAAGTATAGGTTTTCATTATGTGTATAACTTGGAAATCTTTGCTCAAACAGCTGCAAAACCTGTTTTCCCAGCACGGGGACCTTGAGTTCTATAAGATAGAGCCATAAACATGTTTGTCTGAGTCTTCTATCAAAAGTTACAGCTATTTATATGAAGTTGTACAAAAACGCTTTCTTTCGCCAAGACAGTGCGTTTCTCACTGTTACATGCATTTGAATGGGGAACTCGACCGAAACAAAGTATAGGTTTTCATTATGTGTATAACTTGGAAATCTTTGCTCAAACAGCTGCAAAACCTGTTTTCCCAGCACGGGGACCTTGAGTTCTATAAGATAGAGCCATAAACATGTTTGTCTGAGTCTTCTATCAAAAGTTACAGCTATTTATATGAAGTTGTACAAAAACGCTTTCTTTCGCCAAGACAGTGCGTTTCTCACTGTTACATGCATTTGAATGGGGAACTCGACCGAAACAAAGTATAGGTTTTCATTATGTGTATAACTTGGAAATCTTAGCTCAAACAGCTGCAAAACCTGTTTTCCCAGCACGGGGACCTTGAGTTCTATAAGATAAAGCCATAAACATGTGTATCCGAGTCTTCTATCAAAAGTTACAGCTATTTATATGAAGTTGTACAAAAACGCTTTCTTTCGCCAAGACAGTGCGTTTCTCACTGTTACATGCATTTGAATGGGGAACTCGACCGAAACAAAGTATAGGTTTTCATTATGTGTATAACTTGGAAATCTTAGCTCAAACAGCTGCAAAACCTGTTTTCCCAGCACGGGGACCTTGAGTTCTATAAGATAAAGCCATAAACATGTGTATCCGAGTCTTCTATCAAAAGTTACAGCTATTTATATGAAGTTGTACAAAAACGCTTTCTTTCGCCAAGACAGTGCGTTTCTCACTGTTACATGCATTTGAATGGGTAACTCGACCGAAACAAAGTATAGGTTTTCATTATGTGTATAACTTGAAAATCTTAGCTCAAACAGCTGCAAATCCTGTTTTCCCAGCACGGGGACCTTGAGTTCTATAAGATAGAGCCATAAACATGTTTGTCTGAGTCTTCTATCAAAAGTTACAGCTATTTATATGAAGTTGTACAAAAACGCTTTCTTTCGCCAAGACAGTGCGTTTCTCACTGTTACATGCATTTGAATGGGGAACTCGACCGAAACAAAGTATAGGTTTTCATTATGTGTATAACTTGGAAATCTTAGCTCAAACAGCTGCAAAACCTGTTTTCCCAGCACGGGGACCTTGAGTTCTATAAGATAAAGCCATAAACATGTGTATCCGAGTCTTCTATCAAAAGTTACAGCTATTTATATGAAGTTGTACAAAAACGCTTTCTTTCGCCAAGACAGTGCGTTTCTCACTGTTACATGCATTTGAATGGGTAACTCGACCGAAACAAAGTATAGGTTTTCATTATGTGTATAACTTGAAAATCTTAGCTCAAACAGCTGCAAATCCTGTTTTCCCAGCACGGGGACCTTGAGTTCTATAAGATAGAGCCATAAACATGTTTGTCTGAGTCTTCTATCAAAAGTTACAGCTATTTATATGAAGTTGTACAAAAACGCTTTCTTTCGCCAAGACAGTGCGTTTCTCACTGTTACATGCATTTGAATGGGGAACTCGACCGAAACAAAGTATAGGTTTTCATTATGTGTATAACTTGGAAATCTTTGCTCAAACAGCTGCAAAACCTGTTTTCCCAGCACGGGGACCTTGAGTTCTATAAGATAGAGCCATAAACATGTTTGTCTGAGTCTTCTATCAAAAGTTACAGCTATTTATATGAAGTTGTACAAAAACGCTTTCTTTCGCCAAGACAGTGCGTTTCTCACTGTTACATGCATTTGAATGGGGAACTCGACCGAAACAAAGTATAGGTTTTCATTATGTGTATAACTTGGAAATCTTTGCTCAAACAGCTGCAAAACCTGTTTTCCCAGCACGGGGACCTTGAGTTCTATAAGATAGAGCCATAAACATGTTTGTCTGAGTCTTCTATCAAAAGTTACAGCTATTTATATGAAGTTGTACAAAAACGCTTTCTTTCGCCAAGACAGTGCGTTTCTCACTGTTACATGCATTTGAATGGGGAACTCGACCGAAACAAAGTATAAGTTTTCATTATGTGAATAACTTGGAAATCTTAGCTCAAACAGCTACAAAACCTGTTTTCCCAGCACGGGGACCTTGAGTTCTATAAGATAAAGCCATAAACATGTGTATCCGAGTCTTCTATCAAAAGTTACAGCTATTTATATGAAGTTGTACAAAAACGCTTTCTTTCGCCAAGACAGTGCGTTTCTCACTGTTACATGCATTTGAATGGGTAACTCGACCGAAACAAAGTATAGGTTTTCATTATGTGTATAACTTGAAAATCTTAGCTCAAACAGCTGCAAATCCTGTTTTCCCAGCACGGGGACCTTGACTTCTATAAGATAGAGCCATAAACATGTTTGTCTGAGTCTTCTATCAAAAGTTACAGCTATTTATATGAAGTTGTACAAAAACGCTTTCTTTCGCCAAGACAGTGCGTTTCTCACTGTTACATGCATTTGAATGGGGAACTCGACCGAAACAAAGTATAGGTTTTCATTATGTGTATAACTTGGAAATCTTTGCTCAAACAGCTGCAAAACCTGTTTTCCCAGCACGGGGACCTTGAGTTCTATAAGATAGAGCCATAAACATGTTTGTCTGAGTCTTCTATCAAAAGTTACAGCTATTTATATGAAGTTGTACAAAAACGCTTTCTTTCGCCAAGACAGTGCGTTTCTCACTGTTACATGCATTTGAATGGGGAACTCGACCGAAACAAAGTATGTGAATAACTTGGAAATCTTAGCTCAAACAGCTACAAAACCTGTTTTCCCAGCACGGGGACCTTGAGTTCTATAAGATAAAGCCATAAACATGTGTATCCGACTCTTCTATCAAAAGTTACAGCTATTTATATGAAGTTGTACAAAAACGCTTTCTTTCGCCAAGACAGTGCGTTTCTCACTGTTACATGCATTTGAATGGGGAACTCGACCGAAACAAAGTATAGGTTTTCATTATGTGTATAACTTGGAAATCTTAGCTCAAACAGCTGCAAAACCTGTTTTCCCAGCACGGGGACCTTGAGTTCTATAAGATAAAGCCATAAACATGTGTATCCGAGTCTTCTATCAAAAGTTACAGCTATTTATATGAAGTTGTACAAAAACGCTTTCTTTCGCCAAGACAGTGCGTTTCTCACTGTTACATGCATTTGAATGGGGAACTCGCCTGAAACAAAGTATAGGTTTTCATTATGTGTATAACTTGGAAATCTTAGCTCAAACAGCTGCAAAACCTGTTTTCCCAGCACGGGGACCTTGAGTTCTATAAGATAAAGCCATAAACATGTGTATCCGAGTCTTCTATCAAAAGTTACAGCTATTTATATGAAGTTGTCCAAAAACGCTTTATTTCGCCAAGACAGTGCGTTTCTCACTGTTACATGCATTTGAATGGGGAACTCGACCGAAACAAAGTATAGGTTTTCATTATGTGTATAACTTGGAAATCTTAGCTCAAACAGCTGCAAAACCTGTTTTCCCAGCACGGGGACCTTGAGTTCTATAAGATAAAGCCATAAACATGTGTATCCGAGTCTTCTATCAAAAGTTACAGCTATTTATATGAAGTTGTACAAAAACGCTTTCTTTCGCCAAGACAGTGCGTTTCTCACTGTTACATGCATTTGAATGGGGAACTCGACCGAAACAAAGTATAGGTTTTCATTATGTGTATAACTTGGAAATCTTAGCTCAAACAGCTGCAAAACCTGTTTTCCCAGCACGGGGACCTTGAGTTCTATAAGATAAAGCCATAAACATGTGTATCCGAGTCTTCTATCAAAAGTTACAGCTATTTATATGAAGTTGTACAAAAACGCTTTCTTTCGCCAAGACAGTGCGTTTCTCACTGTTACATGCATTTGAATGGGGAACTCGACCAAAACAAAGTATAGGTTTTCATTATGTGTATAACTTGGAAATCTTAGCTCAAACAGCTGCAAAACCTGTTTTCCCAGCACGGGGACCTTGAGTTCTATAAGATAAAGCCATAAACATGTGTATCCGAGTCTTCTATCAAAAGTTACAGCTATTTATATGAAGTTGTACAAAAACGCTTTCTTTCGCCAAGACAGTGCGTTTCTCACTGTTACATGCATTTGAATGGGGAACTCGACCGAAACAAAGTATAGGTTTTCATTATGTGTATAACTTGGAAATCTTAGCTCAAACAGCTGCAAAACCTGTTTTCCCAGCACGGGGACCTTGAGTTCTATAAGATAAAGCCATAAACATGTGTATCCGAGTCTTCTATCAAAAGTTACAGCTATTTATATGAAGTTGTACAAAAACGCTTTATTTCGCCAAGACAGTGCGTTTCTCACTGTTACATGCATTTGAATGGGGAACTCGACCGAAACAAAGTATAGGTTTTCATTATGTGTATAACTTGAAAATCTTAGCTCAAACAGCTGCAAATCCTGTTTTCCCAGCACGGGGACCTTGACTTCTATAAGATAGAGCCATAAACATGTTTGTCTGAGTCTTCTATCAAAAGTTACAGCTATTTATATGAAGTTGTACAAAAACGCTTTCTTTCGCCAAGACAGTGCGTTTCTCACTGTTACATGCATTTGAATGGAGAACTCGACCGAAACAAAGTATAAGTTTTCATTATGTGAATAACTTGAAAATCTTAGCTCAAACAGCTGCAAATCCTGTTTTCCCAGCACGGGGACCTTGAGTTCTATAAGATAAAGCCATAAACATGTTTGTCTGAGTCTTCTATCAAAAGTTACAGCTATTTATATGAAGTTGTACAAAAACGCTTTATTTCGCCAAGACAGTGCGTTTCTCACTGTTGCATGCATTTGAATGGGGAACTCGACCGAAACAAAGTATAGGTTTTCATTATGTGTATAACTTGGAAATCTTAGCTCAAACAGCTGCAAAACCTGTTTTCCCAGCACGGGGACCTTGAGTTCTATAAGATAAAGCCATAAACATGTTTGTCTGAGTCTTCTATCAAAAGTTACAGCTATTTATATGAAGTTGTACAAAAACGCTTTCTTTCGCCAAGACAGTGCGTTTCTCACTGTTACATGCATTTGAATGGGGAACTCGACCGAAACAAAGTATAGGTTTTCATTATGTGTATAACTTGGAAATCTTAGCTCAAACAGCTGCAAAACCTGTTTTCCCAGCACGGGGACCTTGAGTTCTATAAGATAAAGCCATAAACATGTGTATCCGAGTCTTCTATCAAAAGTTACAGCTATTTATATGAAGTTGTACAAAAACGCTTTCTTTCGCCAAGACAGTGCGTTTCTCACTGTTACATGCATTTGAATGGGGAACTCGACCGAAACAAAGTATAGGTTTTCATTATGTGTATAACTTGGAAATCTTAGCTCAAACAGCTGCAAAACCTGTTTTCCCAGCACGGGGACCTTGAGTTCTATAAGATAAAGCCATAAACATGTGTATCCGAGTCTTCTATCAAAAGTTACAGCTATTTATATGAAGTTGTACAAAAACGCTTTCTTTCGCCAAGACAGTGCGTTTCTCACTGTTACATGCATTTGAATGGGGAACTCGACCGAAACAAAGTATAGGTTTTCATTATGTGTATAACTTAGAAATCTTAGCTCAAACAGCTGCAAAACCTGTTTTCCCAGCACGGGGACCTTGAGTTCTATAAGATAAAGCCATAAACATGTGTATCCGAGTCTTCTATCAAAAGTTACAGCTATTTATATGAAGTTGTACAAAAACGCTTTCTTTCGCCAAGACAGTGCGTTTCTCACTGTTACATGCATTTGAATGGGTAACTCGACCGAAACAAAGTATAGGTTTTCATTATGTGTATAACTTGAAAATCTTAGCTCAAACAGCTGCAAATCCTGTTTTCCCAGCACGGGGACCTTGAGTTCTATAAGATAGAGCCATAAACATGTTTGTCTGAGTCTTCTATCAAAAGTTACAGCTATTTATATGAAGTTGTACAAAAACGCTTTCTTTCGCCAAGACAGTGCGTTTCTCACTGTTACATGCATTTGAATGGGGAACTCGACCGAAACAAAGTATAGGTTTTCATTATGTGTATAACTTGGAAATCTTTGCTCAAACAGCTGCAAAACCTGTTTTCCCAGCACGGGGACCTTGAGTTCTATAAGATAGAGCCATAAACATGTTTGTCTGAGTCTTCTATCAAAAGTTACAGCTATTTATATGAAGTTGTACAAAAACGCTTTCTTTCGCCAAGACAGTGCGTTTCTCACTGTTACATGCATTTGAATGGGGAACTCGACCGAAACAAAGTATAGGTTTTCATTATGTGTATAACTTGGAAATCTTTGCTCAAACAGCTGCAAAACCTGTTTTCCCAGCACGGGGACCTTGAGTTCTATAAGATAGAGCCATAAACATGTTTGTCTGAGTCTTCTATCAAAAGTTACAGCTATTTATATGAAGTTGTACAAAAACGCTTTCTTTCGCCAAGACAGTGCGTTTCTCACTGTTACATGCATTTGAATGGGGAACTCGACCGAAACAAAGTATAAGTTTTCATTATGTGAATAACTTGGAAATCTTAGCTCAAACAGCTACAAAACCTGTTTTCCCAGCACGGGGACCTTGAGTTCTATAAGATAAAGCCATAAACATGTGTATCCGACTCTTCTATCAAAAGTTACAGCTATTTATATGAAGTTGTACAAAAACGCTTTCTTTCGCCAAGACAGTGCGTTTCTCACTGTTACATGCATTTGAATGGGGAACTCGACCGAAACAAAGTATAGGTTTTCATTATGTGTATAACTTGAAAATCTTAGCTCAAACAGCTGCAAATCCTGTTTTCCCAGCACGGGGACCTTGAGTTCTATAAGATAGAGCCATAAACATGTTTGTCTGAGTCTTCTATCAAAAGTTACAGCTATTTATATGAAGTTGTACAAAAACGCTTTCTTTCGCCAAGACAGTGCGTTTCTCACTGTTACATGCATTTGAATGGGGAACTCGACCGAAACAAAGTATAGGTTTTCATTATGTGTATAACTTGGAAATCTTTGCTCAAACAGCTGCAAAACCTGTTTTCCCAGCACGGGGACCTTGAGTTCTATAAGATAGAGCCATAAACATGTTTGTCTGAGTCTTCTATCAAAAGTTACAGCTATTTATATGAAGTTGTACAAAAACGCTTTCTTTCGCCAAGACAGTGCGTTTCTCACTGTTACATGCATTTGAATGGGGAACTCGACCGAAACAAAGTATAGGTTTTCATTATGTGTATAACTTGGAAATCTTTGCTCAAACAGCTGCAAAACCTGTTTTCCCAGCACGGGGACCTTGAGTTCTATAAGATAGAGCCATAAACATGTTTGTCTGAGTCTTCTATCAAAAGTTACAGCTATTTATATGAAGTTGTACAAAAACGCTTTCTTTCGCCAAGACAGTGCGTTTCTCACTGTTACATGCATTTGAATGGGGAACTCGACCGAAACAAAGTATAAGTTTTCATTATGTGAATAACTTGGAAATCTTAGCTCAAACAGCTACAAAACCTGTTTTCCCAGCACGGGGACCTTGAGTTCTATAAGATAAAGCCATAAACATGTGTATCCGAGTCTTCTATCAAAAGTTACAGCTATTTATATGAAGTTGTACAAAAACGCTTTCTTTCGCCAAGACAGTGCGTTTCTCACTGTTACATGCATTTGAATGGGTAACTCGACCGAAACAAAGTATAGGTTTTCATTATGTGTATAACTTGAAAATCTTAGCTCAAACAGCTGCAAATCCTGTTTTCCCAGCACGGGGACCTTGACTTCTATAAGATAGAGCCATAAACATGTTTGTCTGAGTCTTCTATCAAAAGTTACAGCTATTTATATGAAGTTGTACAAAAACGCTTTCTTTCGCCAAGACAGTGCGTTTCTCACTGTTACATGCATTTGAATGGGGAACTCGACCGAAACAAAGTATAGGTTTTCATTATGTGTATAACTTGGAAATCTTTGCTCAAACAGCTGCAAAACCTGTTTTCCCAGCACGGGGACCTTGAGTTCTATAAGATAGAGCCATAAACATGTTTGTCTGAGTCTTCTATCAAAAGTTACAGCTATTTATATGAAGTTGTACAAAAACGCTTTCTTTCGCCAAGACAGTGCGTTTCTCACTGTTACATGCATTTGAATGGGGAACTCGACCGAAACAAAGTATAAGTTTTCATTATGTGAATAACTTGGAAATCTTAGCTCAAACAGCTACAAAACCTGTTTTCCCAGCACGGGGACCTTGAGTTCTATAAGATAAAGCCATAAACATGTGTATCCGACTCTTCTATCAAAAGTTACAGCTATTTATATGAAGTTGTACAAAAACGCTTTCTTTCGCCAAGACAGTGCGTTTCTCACTGTTACATGCATTTGAATGGGGAACTCGACCGAAACAAAGTATAGGTTTTCATTATGTGTATAACTTGGAAATCTTAGCTCAAACAGCTGCAAAACCTGTTTTCCCAGCACGGGGACCTTGAGTTCTATAAGATAAAGCCATAAACATGTGTATCCGAGTCTTCTATCAAAAGTTACAGCTATTTATATGAAGTTGTACAAAAACGCTTTCTTTCGCCAAGACAGTGCGTTTCTCACTGTTACATGCATTTGAATGGGGAACTCGACCGAAACAAAGTATAGGTTTTCATTATGTGTATAACTTGGAAATCTTAGCTCAAACAGCTGCAAAACCTGTTTTCCCAGCACGGGGACCTTGAGTTCTATAAGATAAAGCCATAAACATGTGTATCCGAGTCTTCTATCAAAAGTTACAGCTATTTATATGAAGTTGTCCAAAAACGCTTTATTTCGCCAAGACAGTGCGTTTCTCACTGTTACATGCATTTGAATGGGGAACTCGACCGAAACAAAGTATAGGTTTTCATTATGTGTATAACTTGGAAATCTTAGCTCAAACAGCTGCAAAACCTGTTTTCCCAGCACGGGGACCTTGAGTTCTATAAGATAAAGCCATAAACATGTGTATCCGAGTCTTCTATCAAAAGTTACAGCTATTTATATGAAGTTGTACAAAAACGCTTTCTTTCGCCAAGACAGTGCGTTTCTCACTGTTACATGCATTTGAATGGGGAACTCGACCGAAACAAAGTATAGGTTTTCATTATGTGTATAACTTGGAAATCTTAGCTCAAACAGCTGCAAAACCTGTTTTCCCAGCACGGGGACCTTGAGTTCTATAAGATAAAGCCATAAACATGTGTATCCGAGTCTTCTATCAAAAGTTACAGCTATTTATATGAAGTTGTACAAAAACGCTTTCTTTCGCCAAGACAGTGCGTTTCTCACTGTTACATGCATTTGAATGGGGAACTCGACCGAAACAAAGTATAGGTTTTCATTATGTGTATAACTTGGAAATCTTAGCTCAAACAGCTGCAAAACCTGTTTTCCCAGCACGGGGACCTTGAGTTCTATAAGATAAAGCCATAAACATGTGTATCCGAGTCTTCTATCAAAAGTTACAGCTATTTATATGAAGTTGTACAAAAACGCTTTATTTCGCCAAGACAGTGCGTTTCTCACTGTTACATGCATTTGAATGGGGAACTCGACCGAAACAAAGTATAGGTTTTCATTATGTGTATAACTTGAAAATCTTAGCTCAAACAGCTGCAAATCCTGTTTTCCCAGCACGGGGACCTTGACTTCTATAAGATAGAGCCATAAACATGTTTGTCTGAGTCTTCTATCAAAAGTTACAGCTATTTATATGAAGTTGTACAAAAACGCTTTCTTTCGCCAAGACAGTGCGTTTCTCACTGTTACATGCATTTGAATGGAGAACTCGACCGAAACAAAGTATAAGTTTTCATTATGTGAATAACTTGAAAATCTTAGCTCAAACAGCTGCAAATCCTGTTTTCCCAGCACGGGGACCTTGAGTTCTATAAGATAAAGCCATAAACATGTTTGTCTGAGTCTTCTATCAAAAGTTACAGCTATTTATATGAAGTTGTACAAAAACGCTTTATTTCGCCAAGACAGTGCGTTTCTCACTGTTGCATGCATTTGAATGGGGAACTCGACCGAAACAAAGTATAGGTTTTCATTATGTGTATAACTTGGAAATCTTAGCTCAAACAGCTGCAAAACCTGTTTTCCCAGCACGGGGACCTTGAGTTCTATAAGATAAAGCCATAAACATGTTTGTCTGAGTCTTCTATCAAAAGTTACAGCTATTTATATGAAGTTGTACAAAAACGCTTTCTTTCGCCAAGACAGTGCGTTTCTCACTGTTACATGCATTTGAATGGGGAACTCGACCGAAACAAAGTATAGGTTTTCATTATGTGTATAACTTGGAAATCTTAGCTCAAACAGCTGCAAAACCTGTTTTCCCAGCACGGGGACCTTGAGTTCTATAAGATAAAGCCATAAACATGTGTATCCGAGTCTTCTATCAAAAGTTACAGCTATTTATATGAAGTTGTACAAAAACGCTTTCTTTCGCCAAGACAGTGCGTTTCTCACTGTTACATGCATTTGAATGGGGAACTCGACCGAAACAAAGTATAGGTTTTCATTATGTGTATAACTTGGAAATCTTAGCTCAAACAGCTGCAAAACCTGTTTTCCCAGCACGGGGACCTTGAGTTCTATAAGATAAAGCCATAAACATGTGTATCCGAGTCTTCTATCAAAAGTTACAGCTATTTATATGAAGTTGTACAAAAACGCTTTCTTTCGCCAAGACAGTGCGTTTCTCACTGTTACATGCATTTGAATGGGGAACTCGACCGAAACAAAGTATAGGTTTTCATTATGTGTATAACTTAGAAATCTTAGCTCAAACAGCTGCAAAACCTGTTTTCCCAGCACGGGGACCTTGAGTTCTATAAGATAAAGCCATAAACATGTGTATCCGAGTCTTCTATCAAAAGTTACAGCTATTTATATGAAGTTGTACAAAAACGCTTTCTTTCGCCAAGACAGTGCGTTTCTCACTGTTACATGCATTTGAATGGGTAACTCGACCGAAACAAAGTATAGGTTTTCATTATGTGTATAACTTGAAAATCTTAGCTCAAACAGCTGCAAATCCTGTTTTCCCAGCACGGGGACCTTGAGTTCTATAAGATAGAGCCATAAACATGTTTGTCTGAGTCTTCTATCAAAAGTTACAGCTATTTATATGAAGTTGTACAAAAACGCTTTCTTTCGCCAAGACAGTGCGTTTCTCACTGTTACATGCATTTGAATGGGGAACTCGACCGAAACAAAGTATAGGTTTTCATTATGTGTATAACTTGGAAATCTTAGCTCAAACAGCTGCAAATCCTGTTTTCCCAGCACGGGGACCTTGAGTTCTATAAGATAGAGCCATAAACATGTTTGTCTGAGTCTTCTATCAAAAGTTACAGCTATTTATATGAAGTTGTACAAAAACGCTTTCTTTCGCCAAGACAGTGCGTTTCTCACTGTTACATGCATTTGAATGGGGAACTCGACCGAAACAAAGTATAGGTTTTCATTATGTGTATAACTTGGAAATCTTTGCTCAAACAGCTGCAAAACCTGTTTTCCCAGCACGGGGACCTTGAGTTCTATAAGATAGAGCCATAAACATGTTTGTCTGAGTCTTCTATCAAAAGTTACAGCTATTTATATGAAGTTGTACAAAAACGCTTTCTTTCGCCAAGACAGTGCGTTTCTCACTGTTACATGCATTTGAATGGGGAACTCGACCGAAACAAAGTATAGGTTTTCATTATGTGTATAACTTGGAAATCTTTGCTCAAACAGCTGCAAAACCTGTTTTCCCAGCACGGGGACCTTGAGTTCTATAAGATAGAGCCATAAACATGTTTGTCTGAGTCTTCTATCAAAAGTTACAGCTATTTATATGAAGTTGTACAAAAACGCTTTCTTTCGCCAAGACAGTGCGTTTCTCACTGTTACATGCATTTGAATGGGGAACTCGACCGAAACAAAGTATAAGTTTTCATTATGTGAATAACTTGGAAATCTTAGCTCAAACAGCTACAAAACCTGTTTTCCCAGCACGGGGACCTTGAGTTCTATAAGATAAAGCCATAAACATGTGTATCCGAGTCTTCTATCAAAAGTTACAGCTATTTATATGAAGTTGTACAAAAACGCTTTCTTTCGCCAAGACAGTGCGTTTCTCACTGTTACATGCATTTGAATGGGGAACTCGACCGAAACAAAGTATAGGTTTTCATTATGTGTATAACTTGGAAATCTTAGCTCAAACAGCTGCAAAACCTGTTTTCCCAGCACGGGGACCTTGAGTTCTATAAGATAAAGCCATAAACATGTGTATCCGAGTCTTCTATCAAAAGTTACAGCTATTTATATGAAGTTGTACAAAAACGCTTTCTTTCGCCAAGACAGTGCGTTTCTCACTGTTACATGCATTTGAATGGGGAACTCGACCGAAACAAAGTATAGGTTTTCATTATGTGTATAACTTGGAAATCTTAGCTCAAACAGCTGCAAAACCTGTTTTCCCAGCACGGGGACCTTGAGTTCTATAAGATAAAGCCATAAACATGTGTATCCGAGTCTTCTATCAAAAGTTACAGCTATTTATATGAAGTTGTACAAAAACGCTTTCTTTCGCCAAGACAGTGCGTTTCTCACTGTTACATGCATTTGAATGGGTAACTCGACCGAAACAAAGTATAGGTTTTCATTATGTGTATAACTTGAAAATCTTAGCTCAAACAGCTGCAAATCCTGTTTTCCCAGCACGGGGACCTTGAGTTCTATAAGATAGAGCCATAAACATGTTTGTCTGAGTCTTCTATCAAAAGTTACAGCTATTTATATGAAGTTGTACAAAAACGCTTTCTTTCGCCAAGACAGTGCGTTTCTCACTGTTACATGCATTTGAATGGGGAACTCGACCGAAACAAAGTATAGGTTTTCATTATGTGTATAACTTGGAAATCTTAGCTCAAACAGCTGCAAAACCTGTTTTCCCAGCACGGGGACCTTGAGTTCTATAAGATAAAGCCATAAACATGTGTATCCGAGTCTTCTATCAAAAGTTACAGCTATTTATATGAAGTTGTACAAAAACGCTTTCTTTCGCCAAGACAGTGCGTTTCTCACTGTTACATGCATTTGAATGGGTAACTCGACCGAAACAAAGTATAGGTTTTCATTATGTGTATAACTTGAAAATCTTAGCTCAAACAGCTGCAAATCCTGTTTTCCCAGCACGGGGACCTTGAGTTCTATAAGATAGAGCCATAAACATGTTTGTCTGAGTCTTCTATCAAAAGTTACAGCTATTTATATGAAGTTGTACAAAAACGCTTTCTTTCGCCAAGACAGTGCGTTTCTCACTGTTACATGCATTTGAATGGGGAACTCGACCGAAACAAAGTATAGGTTTTCATTATGTGTATAACTTGGAAATCTTTGCTCAAACAGCTGCAAAACCTGTTTTCCCAGCACGGGGACCTTGAGTTCTATAAGATAGAGCCATAAACATGTTTGTCTGAGTCTTCTATCAAAAGTTACAGCTATTTATATGAAGTTGTACAAAAACGCTTTCTTTCGCCAAGACAGTGCGTTTCTCACTGTTACATGCATTTGAATGGGGAACTCGACCGAAACAAAGTATAGGTTTTCATTATGTGTATAACTTGGAAATCTTTGCTCAAACAGCTGCAAAACCTGTTTTCCCAGCACGGGGACCTTGAGTTCTATAAGATAGAGCCATAAACATGTTTGTCTGAGTCTTCTATCAAAAGTTACAGCTATTTATATGAAGTTGTACAAAAACGCTTTCTTTCGCCAAGACAGTGCGTTTCTCACTGTTACATGCATTTGAATGGGGAACTCGACCGAAACAAAGTATAAGTTTTCATTATGTGAATAACTTGGAAATCTTAGCTCAAACAGCTACAAAACCTGTTTTCCCAGCACGGGGACCTTGAGTTCTATAAGATAAAGCCATAAACATGTGTATCCGAGTCTTCTATCAAAAGTTACAGCTATTTATATGAAGTTGTACAAAAACGCTTTCTTTCGCCAAGACAGTGCGTTTCTCACTGTTACATGCATTTGAATGGGTAACTCGACCGAAACAAAGTATAGGTTTTCATTATGTGTATAACTTGAAAATCTTAGCTCAAACAGCTGCAAATCCTGTTTTCCCAGCACGGGGACCTTGACTTCTATAAGATAGAGCCATAAACATGTTTGTCTGAGTCTTCTATCAAAAGTTACAGCTATTTATATGAAGTTGTACAAAAACGCTTTCTTTCGCCAAGACAGTGCGTTTCTCACTGTTACATGCATTTGAATGGGGAACTCGACCGAAACAAAGTATAGGTTTTCATTATGTGTATAACTTGGAAATCTTTGCTCAAACAGCTGCAAAACCTGTTTTCCCAGCACGGGGACCTTGAGTTCTATAAGATAGAGCCATAAACATGTTTGTCTGAGTCTTCTATCAAAAGTTACAGCTATTTATATGAAGTTGTACAAAAACGCTTTCTTTCGGCAAGACAGTGCGTTTCTCACTGTTACATGCATTTGAATGGGGAACTCGACCGAAACAAAGTATAAGTTTTCATTATGTGAATAACTTGGAAATCTTAGCTCAAACAGCTACAAAACCTGTTTTCCCAGCACGGGGACCTTGAGTTCTATAAGATAAAGCCATAAACATGTGTATCCGACTCTTCTATCAAAAGTTACAGCTATTTATATGAAGTTGTACAAAAACGCTTTCTTTCGCCAAGACAGTGCGTTTCTCACTGTTACATGCATTTGAATGGGGAACTCGACCGAAACAAAGTATAGGTTTTCATTATGTGTATAACTTGGAAATCTTAGCTCAAACAGCTGCAAAACCTGTTTTCCCAGCACGGGGACCTTGAGTTCTATAAGATAAAGCCATAAACATGTGTATCCGAGTCTTCTATCAAAAGTTACAGCTATTTATATGAAGTTGTACAAAAACGCTTTCTTTCGCCAAGACAGTGCGTTTCTCACTGTTACATGCATTTGAATGGGGAACTCGCCTGAAACAAAGTATAGGTTTTCATTATGTGTATAACTTGGAAATCTTAGCTCAAACAGCTGCAAAACCTGTTTTCCCAGCACGGGGACCTTGAGTTCTATAAGATAAAGCCATAAACATGTGTATCCGAGTCTTCTATCAAAAGTTACAGCTATTTATATGAAGTTGTCCAAAAACGCTTTATTTCGCCAAGACAGTGCGTTTCTCACTGTTACATGCATTTGAATGGGGAACTCGACCGAAACAAAGTATAGGTTTTCATTATGTGTATAACTTGGAAATCTTAGCTCAAACAGCTGCAAAACCTGTTTTCCCAGCACGGGGACCTTGAGTTCTATAAGATAAAGCCATAAACATGTGTATCCGAGTCTTCTATCAAAAGTTACAGCTATTTATATGAAGTTGTACAAAAACGCTTTCTTTCGCCAAGACAGTGCGTTTCTCACTGTTACATGCATTTGAATGGGGAACTCGACCGAAACAAAGTATAGGTTTTCATTATGTGTATAACTTGGAAATCTTAGCTCAAACAGCTGCAAAACCTGTTTTCCCAGCACGGGGACCTTGAGTTCTATAAGATAAAGCCATAAACATGTGTATCCGAGTCTTCTATCAAAAGTTACAGCTATTTATATGAAGTTGTACAAAAACGCTTTCTTTCGCCAAGACAGTGCGTTTCTCACTGTTACATGCATTTGAATGGGGAACTCGACCAAAACAAAGTATAGGTTTTCATTATGTGTATAACTTGGAAATCTTAGCTCAAACAGCTGCAAAACCTGTTTTCCCAGCACGGGGACCTTGAGTTCTATAAGATAAAGCCATAAACATGTGTATCCGAGTCTTCTATCAAAAGTTACAGCTATTTATATGAAGTTGTACAAAAACGCTTTCTTTCGCCAAGACAGTGCGTTTCTCACTGTTACATGCATTTGAATGGGGAACTCGACCGAAACAAAGTATAGGTTTTCATTATGTGTATAACTTGGAAATCTTAGCTCAAACAGCTGCAAAACCTGTTTTCCCAGCACGGGGACCTTGAGTTCTATAAGATAAAGCCATAAACATGTGTATCCGAGTCTTCTATCAAAAGTTACAGCTATTTATATGAAGTTGTACAAAAACGCTTTATTTCGCCAAGACAGTGCGTTTCTCACTGTTACATGCATTTGAATGGGGAACTCGACCGAAACAAAGTATAGGTTTTCATTATGTGTATAACTTGAAAATCTTAGCTCAAACAGCTGCAAATCCTGTTTTCCCAGCACGGGGACCTTGACTTCTATAAGATAGAGCCATAAACATGTTTGTCTGAGTCTTCTATCAAAAGTTACAGCTATTTATATGAAGTTGTACAAAAACGCTTTCTTTCGCCAAGACAGTGCGTTTCTCACTGTTACATGCATTTGAATGGAGAACTCGACCGAAACAAAGTATAAGTTTTCATTATGTGAATAACTTGAAAATCTTAGCTCAAACAGCTGCAAATCCTGTTTTCCCAGCACGGGGACCTTGAGTTCTATAAGATAAAGCCATAAACATGTTTGTCTGAGTCTTCTATCAAAAGTTACAGCTATTTATATGAAGTTGTACAAAAACGCTTTATTTCGCCAAGACAGTGCGTTTCTCACTGTTGCATGCATTTGAATGGGGAACTCGACCGAAACAAAGTATAGGTTTTCATTATGTGTATAACTTGGAAATCTTAGCTCAAACAGCTGCAAAACCTGTTTTCCCAGCACGGGGACCTTGAGTTCTATAAGATAAAGCCATAAACATGTTTGTCTGAGTCTTCTATCAAAAGTTACAGCTATTTATATGAAGTTGTACAAAAACGCTTTCTTTCGCCAAGACAGTGCGTTTCTCACTGTTACATGCATTTGAATGGGGAACTCGACCGAAACAAAGTATAGGTTTTCATTATGTGTATAACTTGGAAATCTTAGCTCAAACAGCTGCAAAACCTGTTTTCCCAGCACGGGGACCTTGAGTTCTATAAGATAAAGCCATAAACATGTGTATCCGAGTCTTCTATCAAAAGTTACAGCTATTTATATGAAGTTGTACAAAAACGCTTTCTTTCGCCAAGACAGTGCGTTTCTCACTGTTACATGCATTTGAATGGGGAACTCGACCGAAACAAAGTATAGGTTTTCATTATGTGTATAACTTGGAAATCTTAGCTCAAACAGCTGCAAAACCTGTTTTCCCAGCACGGGGACCTTGAGTTCTATAAGATAAAGCCATAAACATGTGTATCCGAGTCTTCTATCAAAAGTTACAGCTATTTATATGAAGTTGTACAAAAACGCTTTCTTTCGCCAAGACAGTGCGTTTCTCACTGTTACATGCATTTGAATGGGGAACTCGACCGAAACAAAGTATAGGTTTTCATTATGTGTATAACTTAGAAATCTTAGCTCAAACAGCTGCAAAACCTGTTTTCCCAGCACGGGGACCTTGAGTTCTATAAGATAAAGCCATAAACATGTGTATCCGAGTCTTCTATCAAAAGTTACAGCTATTTATATGAAGTTGTACAAAAACGCTTTCTTTCGCCAAGACAGTGCGTTTCTCACTGTTACATGCATTTGAATGGGTAACTCGACCGAAACAAAGTATAGGTTTTCATTATGTGTATAACTTGAAAATCTTAGCTCAAACAGCTGCAAATCCTGTTTTCCCAGCACGGGGACCTTGAGTTCTATAAGATAGAGCCATAAACATGTTTGTCTGAGTCTTCTATCAAAAGTTACAGCTATTTATATGAAGTTGTACAAAAACGCTTTCTTTCGCCAAGACAGTGCGTTTCTCACTGTTACATGCATTTGAATGGGGAACTCGACCGAAACAAAGTATAGGTTTTCATTATGTGTATAACTTGGAAATCTTTGCTCAAACAGCTGCAAAACCTGTTTTCCCAGCACGGGGACCTTGAGTTCTATAAGATAGAGCCATAAACATGTTTGTCTGAGTCTTCTATCAAAAGTTACAGCTATTTATATGAAGTTGTACAAAAACGCTTTCTTTCGCCAAGACAGTGCGTTTCTCACTGTTACATGCATTTGAATGGGGAACTCGACCGAAACAAAGTATAGGTTTTCATTATGTGTATAACTTGGAAATCTTTGCTCAAACAGCTGCAAAACCTGTTTTCCCAGCACGGGGACCTTGAGTTCTATAAGATAGAGCCATAAACATGTTTGTCTGAGTCTTCTATCAAAAGTTACAGCTATTTATATGAAGTTGTACAAAAACGCTTTCTTTCGCCAAGACAGTGCGTTTCTCACTGTTACATGCATTTGAATGGGGAACTCGACCGAAACAAAGTATAAGTTTTCATTATGTGAATAACTTGGAAATCTTAGCTCAAACAGCTACAAAACCTGTTTTCCCAGCACGGGGACCTTGAGTTCTATAAGATAAAGCCATAAACATGTGTATCCGACTCTTCTATCAAAAGTTACAGCTATTTATATGAAGTTGTACAAAAACGCTTTCTTTCGCCAAGACAGTGCGTTTCTCACTGTTACATGCATTTGAATGGGGAACTCGACCGAAACAAAGTATAGGTTTTCATTATGTGTATAACTTGAAAATCTTAGCTCAAACAGCTGCAAATCCTGTTTTCCCAGCACGGGGACCTTGAGTTCTATAAGATAGAGCCATAAACATGTTTGTCTGAGTCTTCTATCAAAAGTTACAGCTATTTATATGAAGTTGTACAAAAACGCTTTCTTTCGCCAAGACAGTGCGTTTCTCACTGTTACATGCATTTGAATGGGGAACTCGACCGAAACAAAGTATAGGTTTTCATTATGTGTATAACTTGGAAATCTTTGCTCAAACAGCTGCAAAACCTGTTTTCCCAGCACGGGGACCTTGAGTTCTATAAGATAGAGCCATAAACATGTTTGTCTGAGTCTTCTATCAAAAGTTACAGCTATTTATATGAAGTTGTACAAAAACGCTTTCTTTCGCCAAGACAGTGCGTTTCTCACTGTTACATGCATTTGAATGGGGAACTCGACCGAAACAAAGTATAGGTTTTCATTATGTGTATAACTTGGAAATCTTTGCTCAAACAGCTGCAAAACCTGTTTTCCCAGCACGGGGACCTTGAGTTCTATAAGATAGAGCCATAAACATGTTTGTCTGAGTCTTCTATCAAAAGTTACAGCTATTTATATGAAGTTGTACAAAAACGCTTTCTTTCGCCAAGACAGTGCGTTTCTCACTGTTACATGCATTTGAATGGGGAACTCGACCGAAACAAAGTATAAGTTTTCATTATGTGAATAACTTGGAAATCTTAGCTCAAACAGCTACAAAACCTGTTTTCCCAGCACGGGGACCTTGAGTTCTATAAGATAAAGCCATAAACATGTGTATCCGAGTCTTCTATCAAAAGTTACAGCTATTTATATGAAGTTGTACAAAAACGCTTTCTTTCGCCAAGACAGTGCGTTTCTCACTGTTACATGCATTTGAATGGGTAACTCGACCGAAACAAAGTATAGGTTTTCATTATGTGTATAACTTGAAAATCTTAGCTCAAACAGCTGCAAATCCTGTTTTCCCAGCACGGGGACCTTGACTTCTATAAGATAGAGCCATAAACATGTTTGTCTGAGTCTTCTATCAAAAGTTACAGCTATTTATATGAAGTTGTACAAAAACGCTTTCTTTCGCCAAGACAGTGCGTTTCTCACTGTTACATGCATTTGAATGGGGAACTCGACCGAAACAAAGTATAGGTTTTCATTATGTGTATAACTTGGAAATCTTTGCTCAAACAGCTGCAAAACCTGTTTTCCCAGCACGGGGACCTTGAGTTCTATAAGATAGAGCCATAAACATGTTTGTCTGAGTCTTCTATCAAAAGTTACAGCTATTTATATGAAGTTGTACAAAAACGCTTTCTTTCGCCAAGACAGTGCGTTTCTCACTGTTACATGCATTTGAATGGGGAACTCGACCGAAACAAAGTATAAGTTTTCATTATGTGAATAACTTGGAAATCTTAGCTCAAACAGCTACAAAACCTGTTTTCCCAGCACGGGGACCTTGAGTTCTATAAGATAAAGCCATAAACATGTGTATCCGACTCTTCTATCAAAAGTTACAGCTATTTATATGAAGTTGTACAAAAACGCTTTCTTTCGCCAAGACAGTGCGTTTCTCACTGTTACATGCATTTGAATGGGGAACTCGACCGAAACAAAGTATAGGTTTTCATTATGTGTATAACTTGGAAATCTTAGCTCAAACAGCTGCAAAACCTGTTTTCCCAGCACGGGGACCTTGAGTTCTATAAGATAAAGCCATAAACATGTGTATCCGAGTCTTCTATCAAAAGTTACAGCTATTTATATGAAGTTGTACAAAAACGCTTTCTTTCGCCAAGACAGTGCGTTTCTCACTGTTACATGCATTTGAATGGGGAACTCGACCGAAACAAAGTATAGGTTTTCATTATGTGTATAACTTGGAAATCTTAGCTCAAACAGCTGCAAAACCTGTTTTCCCAGCACGGGGACCTTGAGTTCTATAAGATAAAGCCATAAACATGTGTATCCGAGTCTTCTATCAAAAGTTACAGCTATTTATATGAAGTTGTCCAAAAACGCTTTATTTCGCCAAGACAGTGCGTTTCTCACTGTTACATGCATTTGAATGGGGAACTCGACCGAAACAAAGTATAGGTTTTCATTATGTGTATAACTTGGAAATCTTAGCTCAAACAGCTGCAAAACCTGTTTTCCCAGCACGGGGACCTTGAGTTCTATAAGATAAAGCCATAAACATGTGTATCCGAGTCTTCTATCAAAAGTTACAGCTATTTATATGAAGTTGTACAAAAACGCTTTCTTTCGCCAAGACAGTGCGTTTCTCACTGTTACATGCATTTGAATGGGGAACTCGACCGAAACAAAGTATAGGTTTTCATTATGTGTATAACTTGGAAATCTTAGCTCAAACAGCTGCAAAACCTGTTTTCCCAGCACGGGGACCTTGAGTTCTATAAGATAAAGCCATAAACATGTGTATCCGAGTCTTCTATCAAAAGTTACAGCTATTTATATGAAGTTGTACAAAAACGCTTTCTTTCGCCAAGACAGTGCGTTTCTCACTGTTACATGCATTTGAATGGGGAACTCGACCGAAACAAAGTATAGGTTTTCATTATGTGTATAACTTGGAAATCTTAGCTCAAACAGCTGCAAAACCTGTTTTCCCAGCACGGGGACCTTGAGTTCTATAAGATAAAGCCATAAACATGTGTATCCGAGTCTTCTATCAAAAGTTACAGCTATTTATATGAAGTTGTACAAAAACGCTTTATTTCGCCAAGACAGTGCGTTTCTCACTGTTACATGCATTTGAATGGGGAACTCGACCGAAACAAAGTATAGGTTTTCATTATGTGTATAACTTGAAAATCTTAGCTCAAACAGCTGCAAATCCTGTTTTCCCAGCACGGGGACCTTGACTTCTATAAGATAGAGCCATAAACATGTTTGTCTGAGTCTTCTATCAAAAGTTACAGCTATTTATATGAAGTTGTACAAAAACGCTTTCTTTCGCCAAGACAGTGCGTTTCTCACTGTTACATGCATTTGAATGGAGAACTCGACCGAAACAAAGTATAAGTTTTCATTATGTGAATAACTTGAAAATCTTAGCTCAAACAGCTGCAAATCCTGTTTTCCCAGCACGGGGACCTTGAGTTCTATAAGATAAAGCCATAAACATGTTTGTCTGAGTCTTCTATCAAAAGTTACAGCTATTTATATGAAGTTGTACAAAAACGCTTTATTTCGCCAAGACAGTGCGTTTCTCACTGTTGCATGCATTTGAATGGGGAACTCGACCGAAACAAAGTATAGGTTTTCATTATGTGTATAACTTGGAAATCTTAGCTCAAACAGCTGCAAAACCTGTTTTCCCAGCACGGGGACCTTGAGTTCTATAAGATAAAGCCATAAACATGTTTGTCTGAGTCTTCTATCAAAAGTTACAGCTATTTATATGAAGTTGTACAAAAACGCTTTCTTTCGCCAAGACAGTGCGTTTCTCACTGTTACATGCATTTGAATGGGGAACTCGACCGAAACAAAGTATAGGTTTTCATTATGTGTATAACTTGGAAATCTTAGCTCAAACAGCTGCAAAACCTGTTTTCCCAGCACGGGGACCTTGAGTTCTATAAGATAAAGCCATAAACATGTGTATCCGAGTCTTCTATCAAAAGTTACAGCTATTTATATGAAGTTGTACAAAAACGCTTTCTTTCGCCAAGACAGTGCGTTTCTCACTGTTACATGCATTTGAATGGGGAACTCGACCGAAACAAAGTATAGGTTTTCATTATGTGTATAACTTGGAAATCTTAGCTCAAACAGCTGCAAAACCTGTTTTCCCAGCACGGGGACCTTGAGTTCTATAAGATAAAGCCATAAACATGTGTATCCGAGTCTTCTATCAAAAGTTACAGCTATTTATATGAAGTTGTACAAAAACGCTTTCTTTCGCCAAGACAGTGCGTTTCTCACTGTTACATGCATTTGAATGGGGAACTCGACCGAAACAAAGTATAGGTTTTCATTATGTGTATAACTTAGAAATCTTAGCTCAAACAGCTGCAAAACCTGTTTTCCCAGCACGGGGACCTTGAGTTCTATAAGATAAAGCCATAAACATGTGTATCCGAGTCTTCTATCAAAAGTTACAGCTATTTATATGAAGTTGTACAAAAACGCTTTCTTTCGCCAAGACAGTGCGTTTCTCACTGTTACATGCATTTGAATGGGTAACTCGACCGAAACAAAGTATAGGTTTTCATTATGTGTATAACTTGAAAATCTTAGCTCAAACAGCTGCAAATCCTGTTTTCCCAGCACGGGGACCTTGAGTTCTATAAGATAGAGCCATAAACATGTTTGTCTGAGTCTTCTATCAAAAGTTACAGCTATTTATATGAAGTTGTACAAAAACGCTTTCTTTCGCCAAGACAGTGCGTTTCTCACTGTTACATGCATTTGAATGGGGAACTCGACCGAAACAAAGTATAGGTTTTCATTATGTGTATAACTTGGAAATCTTAGCTCAAACAGCTGCAAATCCTGTTTTCCCAGCACGGGGACCTTGAGTTCTATAAGATAGAGCCATAAACATGTTTGTCTGAGTCTTCTATCAAAAGTTACAGCTATTTATATGAAGTTGTACAAAAACGCTTTCTTTCGCCAAGACAGTGCGTTTCTCACTGTTACATGCATTTGAATGGGGAACTCGACCGAAACAAAGTATAGGTTTTCATTATGTGTATAACTTGGAAATCTTTGCTCAAACAGCTGCAAAACCTGTTTTCCCAGCACGGGGACCTTGAGTTCTATAAGATAGAGCCATAAACATGTTTGTCTGAGTCTTCTATCAAAAGTTACAGCTATTTATATGAAGTTGTACAAAAACGCTTTCTTTCGCCAAGACAGTGCGTTTCTCACTGTTACATGCATTTGAATGGGGAACTCGACCGAAACAAAGTATAGGTTTTCATTATGTGTATAACTTGGAAATCTTTGCTCAAACAGCTGCAAAACCTGTTTTCCCAGCACGGGGACCTTGAGTTCTATAAGATAGAGCCATAAACATGTTTGTCTGAGTCTTCTATCAAAAGTTACAGCTATTTATATGAAGTTGTACAAAAACGCTTTCTTTCGCCAAGACAGTGCGTTTCTCACTGTTACATGCATTTGAATGGGGAACTCGACCGAAACAAAGTATAAGTTTTCATTATGTGAATAACTTGGAAATCTTAGCTCAAACAGCTACAAAACCTGTTTTCCCAGCACGGGGACCTTGAGTTCTATAAGATAAAGCCATAAACATGTGTATCCGAGTCTTCTATCAAAAGTTACAGCTATTTATATGAAGTTGTACAAAAACGCTTTCTTTCGCCAAGACAGTGCGTTTCTCACTGTTACATGCATTTGAATGGGGAACTCGACCGAAACAAAGTATAGGTTTTCATTATGTGTATAACTTGGAAATCTTAGCTCAAACAGCTGCAAAACCTGTTTTCCCAGCACGGGGACCTTGAGTTCTATAAGATAAAGCCATAAACATGTGTATCCGAGTCTTCTATCAAAAGTTACAGCTATTTATATGAAGTTGTACAAAAACGCTTTCTTTCGCCAAGACAGTGCGTTTCTCACTGTTACATGCATTTGAATGGGGAACTCGACCGAAACAAAGTATAGGTTTTCATTATGTGTATAACTTGGAAATCTTAGCTCAAACAGCTGCAAAACCTGTTTTCCCAGCACGGGGACCTTGAGTTCTATAAGATAAAGCCATAAACATGTGTATCCGAGTCTTCTATCAAAAGTTACAGCTATTTATATGAAGTTGTCCAAAAACGCTTTATTTCGCCAAGACAGTGCGTTTCTCACTGTTACATGCATTTGAATGGGGAACTCGACCGAAACAAAGTATAGGTTTTCATTATGTGTATAACTTGGAAATCTTAGCTCAAACAGCTGCAAAACCTGTTTTCCCAGCACGGGGACCTTGAGTTCTATAAGATAAAGCCATAAACATGTGTATCCGAGTCTTCTATCAAAAGTTACAGCTATTTATATGAAGTTGTACAAAAACGCTTTCTTTCGCCAAGACAGTGCGTTTCTCACTGTTACATGCATTTGAATGGGGAACTCGACCGAAACAAAGTATAGGTTTTCATTATGTGTATAACTTGGAAATCTTAGCTCAAACAGCTGCAAAACCTGTTTTCCCAGCACGGGGACCTTGAGTTCTATAAGATAAAGCCATAAACATGTGTATCCGAGTCTTCTATCAAAAGTTACAGCTATTTATATGAAGTTGTACAAAAACGCTTTATTTCGCCAAGACAGTGCGTTTCTCACTGTTACATGCATTTGAATGGGGAACTCGACCGAAACAAAGTATAGGTTTTCATTATGTGTATAACTTGAAAATCTTAGCTCAAACAGCTGCAAATCCTGTTTTCCCAGCACGGGGACCTTGACTTCTATAAGATAGAGCCATAAACATGTTTGTCTGAGTCTTCTATCAAAAGTTACAGCTATTTATATGAAGTTGTACAAAAACGCTTTCTTTCGCCAAGACAGTGCGTTTCTCACTGTTACATGCATTTGAATGGAGAACTCGACCGAAACAAAGTATAAGTTTTCATTATGTGAATAACTTGAAAATCTTAGCTCAAACAGCTGCAAATCCTGTTTTCCCAGCACGGGGACCTTGAGTTCTATAAGATAAAGCCATAAACATGTTTGTCTGAGTCTTCTATCAAAAGTTACAGCTATTTATATGAAGTTGTACAAAAACGCTTTATTTCGCCAAGACAGTGCGTTTCTCACTGTTGCATGCATTTGAATGGGGAACTCGACCGAAACAAAGTATAGGTTTTCATTATGTGTATAACTTGGAAATCTTAGCTCAAACAGCTGCAAAACCTGTTTTCCCAGCACGGGGACCTTGAGTTCTATAAGATAAAGCCATAAACATGTGTATCCGAGTCTTCTATCAAAAGTTACAGCTATTTATATGAAGTTGTACAAAAACGCTTTCTTTCGCCAAGACAGTGCGTTTCTCACTGTTACATGCATTTGAATGGGGAACTCGACCGAAACAAAGTATAGGTTTTCATTATGTGTATAACTTGGAAATCTTAGCTCAAACAGCTGCAAAACCTGTTTTCCCAGCACGGGGACCTTGAGTTCTATAAGATAAAGCCATAAACATGTGTATCCGACTCTTCTATCAAAAGTTACAGCTATTTATATGAAGTTGTACAAAAACGCTTTCTTTCGCCAAGACAGTGCGTTTCTCACTGTTACATGCATTTGAATGGGGAACTCGACCGAAACAAAGTATAGGTTTTCATTATGTGTATAACTTGGAAATCTTAGCTCAAACAGCTGCAAAACCTGTTTTCCCAGCACGGGGACCTTGAGTTCTATAAGATAAATCCATAAACATGTGTATCCGACTCTTCTATCAAAAGTTACAGCTATTTATATGAAGTTGTACAAAAACGCTTTATTTCGCCAAGACAGTGCGTTTCTCACTGTTACATGCATTTGAATGGGGAACTCGCCTGAAACAAAGTATAGGTTTTCATTATGTGAATAATTTTAAAATTTTAGCTCAAACGGCTGCAAAACCTGTTTGCCCAGCACGGGGATATTGAGTTCTATAAGATAAAGCCATAAACATGTGTTTCTGAGTCCTCTATCAAAAGTTACAGCGATTTATATGAAGTTGTTCAAAAACGCTTTATTTTGCCAAGACAGTGTGTTTCTCACTGTTACATGCATTTGAATGGGGAACTCGCCTGAAACAAAGTATAGGTTTTCATTATGTGAATAATTTTAAAATTTTAGCTCAAACGGCTGCAAATCCTGTTTTCCCAGCACGGGGACCTTGAGTTCTATAAGATAAAGCCATAAACATGTTTGTCTGAGTCTTCTATCAAAAGTTACATCTATTTATATGAAGTTGTACAAAAACGCTTTCTTTCGCCAAGACAATGCGTTTCTCACTGTTACATGCATTTGAATGGGGAACTCGACCGAAACAAAGTATAGGTTTTCATTATGTGTATAACTTGGAAATCTTAGCTCAAACGGCTGCAAAACCTGTTTGCCCAGCACGGGGATATTGAGTTCTATAAGATAAAGCCATAAACATGTGTTTCTGAGTCCTCTATCAAAAGTTACAGCGATTTATATGAAGTTGTTCAAAAACGCTTTCTTTCGCCAAGACAGTGCGTTTCTCACTGTTACATGCATTTGAATGGGGAACTCGACCGAAACAAAGTATAGGTTTTCATTATGTGAATAACTTGAAAATCTTAGCTCAAACAGCTGCAAAACCTGTTTTCCCAGCACGGGGACCTTGAGTTCTATAAGATAAATGTTTGTCTGAGTCTTCTATCAAAAGTTACAGCTATTTATATGAAGTTGTACAAAAACGCTTTATTTCGCCAAGACAGTGCGTTTCTCACTGTTGCATGCATTTGAATGGGGAACTCGACCGAAACAAAGTATAGGTTTTCATTATGTGTATAACTTGGAAATCTTAGCTCAAACAGCTGCAAAACCTGTTTTCCCAGCACGGGGACCTTGAGTTCTATAAGATAAAGCCATAAACATGTGTATCCGAGTCTTCTATCAAAAGTTACAGCTATTTATATGAAGTTGTACAAAAACGCTTTCTTTCGCCAAGACAGTGCGTTTCTCACTGTTACATGCATTTGAATGGGGAACTCGACCGAAACAAAGTATAGGTTTTCATTATGTGTATAACTTGGAAATCTTAGCTCAAACAGCTGCAAAACCTGTTTTCCCAGCACGGGGACCTTGAGTTCTATAAGATAAAGCCATAAACATGTGTATCCGACTCTTCTATCAAAAGTTACAGCTATTTATATGAAGTTGTACAAAAACGCTTTCTTTCGCCAAGACAGTGCGTTTCTCACTGTTACATGCATTTGAATGGGGAACTCGACCGAAACAAAGTATAGGTTTTCATTATGTGTATAACTTGGAAATCTTAGCTCAAACAGCTGCAAAACCTGTTTTCCCAGCACGGGGACCTTGAGTTCTATAAGATAAATCCATAAACATGTGTATCCGACTCTTCTATCAAAAGTTACAGCTATTTATATGAAGTTGTACAAAAACGCTTTATTTCGCCAAGACAGTGCGTTTCTCACTGTTACATGCATTTGAATGGGGAACTCGCCTGAAACAAAGTATAGGTTTTCATTATGTGAATAATTTTAAAATTTTAGCTCAAACGGCTGCAAAACCTGTTTGCCCAGCACGGGGATATTGAGTTCTATAAGATAAAGCCATAAACATGTGTTTCTGAGTCCTCTATCAAAAGTTACAGCGATTTATATGAAGTTGTTCAAAAACGCTTTATTTTGCCAAGACAGTGTGTTTCTCACTGTTACATGCATTTGAATGGGGAACTCGACCGAAACAAAGTATAGGTTTTCATTATGTGTATAACTTGGAAATCTTAGCTCAAACAGCTGCAAAACCTGTTTTCCCAGCACGGGGACCTTGAGTTCTATAAGATAAAGCCATAAACATGTTTGTCTGAGTCTTCTATCAAAAGTTACAGCTATTTATATGAAGTTGTACAAAAACGCTTTCTTTCGCCAAGACAGTGCGTTTCTCACTGTTACATGCATTTGAATGGGGAACTCGACCGAAACAAAGTATAGGTTTTCATTATGTGTATAACTTGGAAATCTTAGCTCAAACAGCTGCAAAACCTGTTTTCCCAGCACGGGGACCTTGAGTTCTATAAGATAAAGCCATAAACATGTATATCCGAGTCTTCTATCAAAAGTTACAGCTATTTATATGAAGTTGTACAAAAACGCTTTCTTTCGCCAAGACAGTGCGTTTCTCACTGTTACATGCATTTGAATGGGGAACTCGACCGAAACAAAGTATAAGTTTTCATTATGTGAATAACTTGGAAATCTTAGCTCATACAGCTGCAAAACCTGTTTGCCCAGCACGGGAACCTTGAGTTCTATAAGATAAAGCCATAAACATGTTTGTCTGAGTCTTCTATCAAAAGTTACAGCTATTTATATGAAGTTGTACAAAAACGCTTTCTTTCGCCAAGACAGTGCGTTTCTCACTGTTACATGCATTTGAATGGGGAACTCGCCTGAAAGAAAGTATAGGTTTTCATTATGTGAATAATTTTAAAATTTTAGCTCAAACGGCTGCAAAACCTGTTTGCCCAGCACGGGGATATTGAGTTCTATAAGATAAAGCCATAAACATGTGTTTCTGAGTCCTCTATCAAAAGTTACAGCGATTTATATGAAGTTGTTCAAAAACGCTTTATTTCGCCAAGACAGTGTGTTTCTCACTGTTACATGCATTTGAATGGGGAACTCGCCTGAAACAAAGTATAGGTTTTCATTATGTGAATAATTTTAAAATTTTAGCTCAAACAGCTGCAAATCCTGTTTTCCCAGCACGGGGATATTGAGTTCTATAAGATAAAGCCATAAACATGTTTGTCTGAGTCTTCTATCAAAAGTTACAGCTATTTATATGAAGTTGTACAAAAACGCTTTCTTTCGCCAAGACAGTGCGTTTCTCACTGTTACATGCATTTGAATGGGGAACTCGCCTGAAACAAAGTATAGGTTTTCATTATGTGAATAATTTTAAAATTTTAGCTCAAACGGCTGCAAATCCTGTTTTCCCAGCACGGGGACCTTGAGTTCTATAAGATAAAGCCATAAACATGTTTGTCTGAGTCTTCTATCAAAAGTTACATCTATTTATATGAAGTTGTACAAAAACGCTTTCTTTCGCCAAGACAATGCGTTTCTCACTGTTACATGCATTTGAATGGGGAACTCGACCGAAACAAAGTATAGGTTTTCATTATGTGTATAACTTGGAAATCTTTGCTCAAACAGCTGCAAAACCTGTTTTCCCAGCACGGGGACCTTGAGTTCTATAAGATAGAGCCATAAACATGTTTGTCTGAGTCTTCTATCAAAAGTTACAGCTATTTATATGAAGTTGTACAAAAACGCTTTCTTTCGCCAAGACAGTGCGTTTCTCACTGTTACATGCATTTGAATGGGGAACTCGACCGAAACAAAGTATAGGTTTTCATTATGTGTATAACTTGGAAATCTTTGCTCAAACAGCTGCAAAACCTGTTTTCCCAGCACGGGGACCTTGAGTTCTATAAGATAGAGCCATAAACATGTTTGTCTGAGTCTTCTATCAAAAGTTACAGCTATTTATATGAAGTTGTACAAAAACGCTTTCTTTCGCCAAGACAGTGCGTTTCTCACTGTTACATGCATTTGAATGGGGAACTCGACCGAAACAAAGTATAAGTTTTCATTATGTGAATAACTTGGAAATCTTAGCTCAAACAGCTACAAAACCTGTTTTCCCAGCACGGGGACCTTGAGTTCTATAAGATAAAGCCATAAACATGTGTATCCGAGTCTTCTATCAAAAGTTACAGCTATTTATATGAAGTTGTACAAAAACGCTTTCTTTCGCCAAGACAGTGCGTTTCTCACTGTTACATGCATTTGAATGGGGAACTCGACCGAAACAAAGTATAGGTTTTCATTATGTGTATAACTTGGAAATCTTAGCTCAAACAGCTGCAAAACCTGTTTTCCCAGCACGGGGACCTTGAGTTCTATAAGATAAAGCCATAAACATGTGTATCCGAGTCTTCTATCAAAAGTTACAGCTATTTATATGAAGTTGTACAAAAACGCTTTCTTTCGCCAAGACAGTGCGTTTCTCACTGTTACATGCATTTGAATGGGGAACTCGACCGAAACAAAGTATAGGTTTTCATTATGTGTATAACTTGGAAATCTTAGCTCAAACAGCTGCAAAACCTGTTTTCCCAGCACGGGGACCTTGAGTTCTATAAGATAAAGCCATAAACATGTGTATCCGAGTCTTCTATCAAAAGTTACAGCTATTTATATGAAGTTGTCCAAAAACGCTTTATTTCGCCAAGACAGTGCGTTTCTCACTGTTACATGCATTTGAATGGGGAACTCGACCGAAACAAAGTATAGGTTTTCATTATGTGTATAACTTGGAAATCTTAGCTCAAACAGCTGCAAAACCTGTTTTCCCAGCACGGGGACCTTGAGTTCTATAAGATAAAGCCATAAACATGTGTATCCGAGTCTTCTATCAAAAGTTACAGCTATTTATATGAAGTTGTACAAAAACGCTTTCTTTCGCCAAGACAGTGCGTTTCTCACTGTTACATGCATTTGAATGGGGAACTCGACCGAAACAAAGTATAGGTTTTCATTATGTGTATAACTTGGAAATCTTAGCTCAAACAGCTGCAAAACCTGTTTTCCCAGCACGGGGACCTTGAGTTCTATAAGATAAAGCCATAAACATGTGTATCCGAGTCTTCTATCAAAAGTTACAGCTATTTATATGAAGTTGTACAAAAACGCTTTATTTCGCCAAGACAGTGCGTTTCTCACTGTTACATGCATTTGAATGGGGAACTCGACCGAAACAAAGTATAGGTTTTCATTATGTGTATAACTTGAAAATCTTAGCTCAAACAGCTGCAAATCCTGTTTTCCCAGCACGGGGACCTTGACTTCTATAAGATAGAGCCATAAACATGTTTGTCTGAGTCTTCTATCAAAAGTTACAGCTATTTATATGAAGTTGTACAAAAACGCTTTCTTTCGCCAAGACAGTGCGTTTCTCACTGTTACATGCATTTGAATGGAGAACTCGACCGAAACAAAGTATAAGTTTTCATTATGTGAATAACTTGAAAATCTTAGCTCAAACAGCTGCAAATCCTGTTTTCCCAGCACGGGGACCTTGAGTTCTATAAGATAAAGCCATAAACATGTTTGTCTGAGTCTTCTATCAAAAGTTACAGCTATTTATATGAAGTTGTACAAAAACGCTTTATTTCGCCAAGACAGTGCGTTTCTCACTGTTGCATGCATTTGAATGGGGAACTCGACCGAAACAAAGTATAGGTTTTCATTATGTGTATAACTTGGAAATCTTAGCTCAAACAGCTGCAAAACCTGTTTTCCCAGCACGGGGACCTTGAGTTCTATAAGATAAAGCCATAAACATGTGTATCCGAGTCTTCTATCAAAAGTTACAGCTATTTATATGAAGTTGTACAAAAACGCTTTCTTTCGCCAAGACAGTGCGTTTCTCACTGTTACATGCATTTGAATGGGGAACTCGACCGAAACAAAGTATAGGTTTTCATTATGTGTATAACTTGGAAATCTTAGCTCAAACAGCTGCAAAACCTGTTTTCCCAGCACGGGGACCTTGAGTTCTATAAGATAAAGCCATAAACATGTGTATCCGACTCTTCTATCAAAAGTTACAGCTATTTATATGAAGTTGTACAAAAACGCTTTCTTTCGCCAAGACAGTGCGTTTCTCACTGTTACATGCATTTGAATGGGGAACTCGACCGAAACAAAGTATAGGTTTTCATTATGTGTATAACTTGGAAATCTTAGCTCAAACAGCTGCAAAACCTGTTTTCCCAGCACGGGGACCTTGAGTTCTATAAGATAAATCCATAAACATGTGTATCCGACTCTTCTATCAAAAGTTACAGCTATTTATATGAAGTTGTACAAAAACGCTTTATTTCGCCAAGACAGTGCGTTTCTCACTGTTACATGCATTTGAATGGGGAACTCGCCTGAAACAAAGTATAGGTTTTCATTATGTGAATAATTTTAAAATTTTAGCTCAAACGGCTGCAAAACCTGTTTGCCCAGCACGGGGATATTGAGTTCTATAAGATAAAGCCATAAACATGTGTTTCTGAGTCCTCTATCAAAAGTTACAGCGATTTATATGAAGTTGTTCAAAAACGCTTTATTTTGCCAAGACAGTGTGTTTCTCACTGTTACATGCATTTGAATGGGGAACTCGCCTGAAACAAAGTATAGGTTTTCATTATGTGAATAATTTTAAAATTTTAGCTCAAACGGCTGCAAATCCTGTTTTCCCAGCACGGGGACCTTGAGTTCTATAAGATAAAGCCATAAACATGTTTGTCTGAGTCTTCTATCAAAAGTTACATCTATTTATATGAAGTTGTACAAAAACGCTTTCTTTCGCCAAGACAATGCGTTTCTCACTGTTACATGCATTTGAATGGGGAACTCGACCGAAACAAAGTATAGGTTTTCATTATGTGTATAACTTGGAAATCTTAGCTCAAACGGCTGCAAAACCTGTTTGCCCAGCACGGGGATATTGAGTTCTATAAGATAAAGCCATAAACATGTGTTTCTGAGTCCTCTATCAAAAGTTACAGCGATTTATATGAAGTTGTTCAAAAACGCTTTCTTTCGCCAAGACAGTGCGTTTCTCACTGTTACATGCATTTGAATGGGGAACTCGACCGAAACAAAGTATAGGTTTTCATTATGTGAATAACTTGAAAATCTTAGCTCAAACAGCTGCAAAACCTGTTTTCCCAGCACGGGGACCTTGAGTTCTATAAGATAAATGTTTGTCTGAGTCTTCTATCAAAAGTTACAGCTATTTATATGAAGTTGTACAAAAACGCTTTATTTCGCCAAGACAGTGCGTTTCTCACTGTTGCATGCATTTGAATGGGGAACTCGACCGAAACAAAGTATAGGTTTTCATTATGTGTATAACTTGGAAATCTTAGCTCAAACAGCTGCAAAACCTGTTTTCCCAGCACGGGGACCTTGAGTTCTATAAGATAAAGCCATAAACATGTGTATCCGAGTCTTCTATCAAAAGTTACAGCTATTTATATGAAGTTGTACAAAAACGCTTTCTTTCGCCAAGACAGTGCGTTTCTCACTGTTACATGCATTTGAATGGGGAACTCGACCGAAACAAAGTATAGGTTTTCATTATGTGTATAACTTGGAAATCTTAGCTCAAACAGCTGCAAAACCTGTTTTCCCAGCACGGGGACCTTGAGTTCTATAAGATAAAGCCATAAACATGTGTATCCGACTCTTCTATCAAAAGTTACAGCTATTTATATGAAGTTGTACAAAAACGCTTTCTTTCGCCAAGACAGTGCGTTTCTCACTGTTACATGCATTTGAATGGGGAACTCGACCGAAACAAAGTATAGGTTTTCATTATGTGTATAACTTGGAAATCTTAGCTCAAACAGCTGCAAAACCTGTTTTCCCAGCACGGGGACCTTGAGTTCTATAAGATAAATCCATAAACATGTGTATCCGACTCTTCTATCAAAAGTTACAGCTATTTATATGAAGTTGTACAAAAACGCTTTATTTCGCCAAGACAGTGCGTTTCTCACTGTTACATGCATTTGAATGGGGAACTCGCCTGAAACAAAGTATAGGTTTTCATTATGTGAATAATTTTAAAATTTTAGCTCAAACGGCTGCAAAACCTGTTTGCCCAGCACGGGGATATTGAGTTCTATAAGATAAAGCCATAAACATGTGTTTCTGAGTCCTCTATCAAAAGTTACAGCGATTTATATGAAGTTGTTCAAAAACGCTTTATTTTGCCAAGACAGTGTGTTTCTCACTGTTACATGCATTTGAATGGGGAACTCGACCGAAACAAAGTATAGGTTTTCATTATGTGTATAACTTGGAAATCTTAGCTCAAACAGCTGCAAAACCTGTTTTCCCAGCACGGGGACCTTGAGTTCTATAAGATAAAGCCATAAACATGTTTGTCTGAGTCTTCTATCAAAAGTTACAGCTATTTATATGAAGTTGTACAAAAACGCTTTCTTTCGCCAAGACAGTGCGTTTCTCACTGTTACATGCATTTGAATGGGGAACTCGACCGAAACAAAGTATAGGTTTTCATTATGTGTATAACTTGGAAATCTTAGCTCAAACAGCTGCAAAACCTGTTTTCCCAGCACGGGGACCTTGAGTTCTATAAGATAAAGCCATAAACATGTATATCCGAGTCTTCTATCAAAAGTTACAGCTATTTATATGAAGTTGTACAAAAACGCTTTCTTTCGCCAAGACAGTGCGTTTCTCACTGTTACATGCATTTGAATGGGGAACTCGACCGAAACAAAGTATAAGTTTTCATTATGTGAATAACTTGGAAATCTTAGCTCATACAGCTGCAAAACCTGTTTGCCCAGCACGGGAACCTTGAGTTCTATAAGATAAAGCCATAAACATGTTTGTCTGAGTCTTCTATCAAAAGTTACAGCTATTTATATGAAGTTGTACAAAAACGCTTTCTTTCGCCAAGACAGTGCGTTTCTCACTGTTACATGCATTTGAATGGGGAACTCGCCTGAAAGAAAGTATAGGTTTTCATTATGTGAATAATTTTAAAATTTTAGCTCAAACGGCTGCAAAACCTGTTTGCCCAGCACGGGGATATTGAGTTCTATAAGATAAAGCCATAAACATGTGTTTCTGAGTCCTCTATCAAAAGTTACAGCGATTTATATGAAGTTGTTCAAAAACGCTTTATTTCGCCAAGACAGTGTGTTTCTCACTGTTACATGCATTTGAATGGGGAACTCGCCTGAAACAAAGTATAGGTTTTCATTATGTGAATAATTTTAAAATTTTAGCTCAAACAGCTGCAAATCCTGTTTTCCCAGCACGGGGATATTGAGTTCTATAAGATAAAGCCATAAACATGTTTGTCTGAGTCTTCTATCAAAAGTTACAGCTATTTATATGAAGTTGTACAAAAACGCTTTCTTTCGCCAAGACAGTGCGTTTCTCACTGTTACATGCATTTGAATGGGGAACTCGCCTGAAACAAAGTATAGGTTTTCATTATGTGAATAATTTTAAAATTTTAGCTCAAACGGCTGCAAATCCTGTTTTCCCAGCACGGGGACCTTGAGTTCTATAAGATAAAGCCATAAACATGTTTGTCTGAGTCTTCTATCAAAAGTTACATCTATTTATATGAAGTTGTACAAAAACGCTTTCTTTCGCCAAGACAATGCGTTTCTCACTGTTACATGCATTTGAATGGGGAACTCGACCGAAACAAAGTATAGGTTTTCATTATGTGTATAACTTGGAAATCTTAGCTCAAACGGCTGCAAAACCTGTTTGCCCAGCACGGGGATATTGAGTTCTATAAGATAAAGCCATAAACATGTGTTTCTGAGTCCTCTATCAAAAGTTACAGCGATTTATATGAAGTTGTTCAAAAACGCTTTCTTTCGCCAAGACAGTGCGTTTCTCACTGTTACATGCATTTGAATGGGGAACTCGACCGAAACAAAGTATAGGTTTTCATTATGTGAATAACTTGAAAATCTTAGCTCAAACAGCTGCAAAACCTGTTTTCCCAGCACGGGGACCTTGAGTTCTATAAGATAAATGTTTGTCTGAGTCTTCTATCAAAAGTTACAGCTATTTATATGAAGTTGTACAAAAACGCTTTCTTTCGCCAAGACAGTGCGTTTTTCACTGTTACATGCATTTGAATGGGAAACTCGCCTGAGACAAAGTATAGGTTTTCATTATGTGAATAATTTTAAAATCTTAGCTCAAACGGCTGCAAAACCTGTTTTCCCAGCACGGGGACCTTGAGTTCTATAAGATAAAGCCATAAACATGTTTGTCTGAGTCTTCTATCAAAAGTTACAGCTATTTATATGAAGTTGTACAAAAACGCTTTCTTTCGCCAAGACAGTGCGTTTCTCACTGTTACATGCATTTGAATGGGGAACTCGACCGAAACAAAGTATAAGTTTTCATTATGTGAATAACTTGGAAATCTTAGCTCAAACAGCTGCAAAACCTGTTTTCCCAGCACGGGGACCTTGAGTTCTATAAGATAAAGCCATAAACATGTGTATCCGACTCTTCTATCAAAAGTTACAGCTATTTATATGAAGTTGTACAAAAACGCTTTCTTTCGCCAAGACAGTGCGTTTCTCACTGTTACATGCATTTGAATGGGGAACTCGCCTGAAACAAAGTATAGGTTTTCATTATGTGAATAATTTTAAAATTTTAGCTCAAACGGCTGCAAAACCTGTTTGCCCAGCACGGGGATATTGAGTTCTATAAGATAAAGCCATAAACATGTGTTTCTGAGTCCTCTATCAAAAGTTACAGCGATTTATATGAAGTTGTACAAAAACGCTTTATTTCGCCAAGACAGTGTGTTTCTCACTGTTACATGCATTTGAATGGGGAACTCGACCGAAACAAAGTATAGGTTTTCATTATGTGTATAACTTGGAAATCTTAGCTCAAACAGCTGCAAAACCTGTTTTCCCAGCACGGGGACCTTGAGTTCTATAAGATAAAGCCATAAACATGTGTATCCGAGTCTTCTATCAAAAGTTACAGCTATTTATATGAAGTTGTACAAAAATGCTTTCTTTCGCCAAGACAGTGCGTTTCTCACTGTTACATGCATTTGAATGGGGAACTCGACCGAAACAAAGTATAAGTTTTCATTATGTGAATAACTTGAAAATCTTAGCTCAAACAGCTGCAAATCCTGTTTTCCCAGCACGGGGATATTGAGTTCTATAAGATAAAGCCATAAACATGTTTGTCTGAGTCTTCTATCAAAAGTTACAGCTATTTATATGAAGTTGTTCAAAAACGCTTTATTTCGCCAAGACAGTTTGTTTCTCACTGTTACATGCATTTGAATGGGGAACTCGCCTGAAACAAAGTATAGGTTTTCATTATGTGAATAATTTTAAAATTTTAGCTCAAACGGCTGTAAAACCTGTTTGCCCAGCACGGGAACCTTGAGTTCTATAAGATAAAGCCATAAACATGTGTATCCGAGTCTTCTATCAAAAGTTACAGCTATTTATATGAAGTTGTACAAAAACGCTTTATTTCGCCAAGACAGTGCGTTTCTCACTGTTACATGCATTTGAATGGGGAACTCACCGAAACAAAGTATAGGTTTTCATTATGTTTATAACTTGGACATCTTAGCTCAAACAGCTACAAAACCTGTTTTCCCAGCACGGGGACCTTGAGTTCTATAAGATAAATCCATAAACATGTGTATCCGACTCTTCTATCAAAAGTTACAGCTATTTATATGAAGTTGTACAAAAACGCTTTATTTCGCCAAGACAGTGCGTTTCTCACTGTTACATGCATTTGAATGGGGAACTCACCGAAACAAAGTATAGGTTTTCATTATGTTTATAACTTGGACATCTTAGCTCAAACAGCTACAAAACCTGTTTTCCCAGCACGGGGACCTTGAGTTCTATAAGATAAAGCCATAAACATGTGTATCCGAGTCTTCTATCAAAAGTTACAGCTATTTATATGAAGTTGTACAAAAACGCTTTCTTTGGCCAAGACAGTGCGTTTCTCTCTGTTACATGCATTTGAATGGGGAACTCGACCGAAACAAAGTATAGGTTTTCATTATGTGTATAACTTGGAAATCTTAGCTCAAACAGCTGCAAAACCTGTTTTCCCAGCACGGGGACCTTGAGTTCTATAAGATAAATCCATAAACATGTGTATCCGACTCTTCTATCAAAAGTTACAGCTATTTATATGAAGTTGTACAAAAACGCTTTATTTCGCCAAGACAGTGCGTTTCTCACTGTTACATGCATTTGAATGGGGAACTCGCCTGAAACAAAGTATAGGTTTTCATTATGTGAATAATTTTAAAATTTTAGCTCAAACGGCTGCAAAACCTGTTTGCCCAGCACGGGGATATTGAGTTCTATAAGATAAAGCCTTAAACATGTGTTTCTGAGTCCTCTATCAAAAGTTACAGCGATTTATATGAAGTTGTTCAAAAACGCTTTATTTCGCCAAGACAGTGTGTTTCTCACTGTTACATGCATTTGAATGGGGAACTCGACCGAAACAAAGTATAGGTTTTCATTATGTGTATAACTTGGAAATCTTAGCTCAAACAGCTGCAAAACCTGTTTTCCCAGCACGGGGACCTTGAGTTCTATAAGATAAATCCATAAACATGTGTATCCGACTCTTCTATCAAAAGTTACAGCTATTTATATGAAGTTGTACAAAAACGCTTTCTTTCGCCAAGACAGTGCGTTTCTCACTGTTACATGCATTTGAATGGGGAACTCGCCTGAAACAAAGTATAGGTTTTCATTATGTGTATAACTTGGAAATCTTAGCTCAAACAGCTGCAAAACCTGTTTGCCCAGCACGGGGATATTGAGTTCTATAAGATAAAGCCTTAAACATGTGTTTCTGAGTCCTCTATCAAAAGTTACAGCGATTTATATGAAGTTGTTCAAAAACGCTTTATTTCGCCAAGACAGTGTGTTTCTCACTGTTACATGCATTTGAATGGGGAACTCGACCGAAACAAAGTATAGGTTTTCATTATGTGTATAACTTGGAAATCTTAGCTCAAACAGCTGCAAAACCTGTTTTCCCAGCACGGGGACCTTGAGTTCTATAAGATAAATCCATAAACATGTGTATCCGACTCTTCTATCAAAAGTTACAGCTATTTATATGAAGTTGTACAAAAACGCTTTCTTTCGCCAAGACAGTGCGTTTCTCACTGTTACATGCATTTGAATGGGGAACTCGCCTGAAACAAAGTATAGGTTTTCATTATGTGTATAACTTGGAAATCTTAGCTCAAACAGCTGCAAAACCTGTTTTCCCAGCACGGGGACCTTGAGTTCTATAAGATAAAGCCATAAACATGTTTGTCTGAGTCTTCTATCAAAAGTTACAGCTATTTATATGAAGTTGTACAAAAACGCTTTCTTTCGCCAAGACAGTGCGTTTCTCACTGTTACATGCATTTGAATGGGGAACTCGACCGAAACAAAGTATAGGTTTTCATTATGTGAATAACTTGAAAATCCTAGCTCAAACAGCTGCAAAACCTGTTTTCCCAGCACGGGGACCTTGAGTTCTATAAGATAAATCCATAAACATGTGTATCCGACTCTTCTATCAAAAGTTACAGCTATTTATATGAAGTTGTACAAAAACGCTTTCTTTCGCCAAGACAGTGCGTTTCTCACTGTTACATGCATTTGAATGGGGAACTCGCCTGAAACAAAGTATAGGTTTTCATTATGTGTATAACTTGGAAATCTTAGCTCAAACAGCTGCAAAACCTGTTTTCCCAGCACGGGGACCTTGAGTTCTATAAGATAAAGCCATAAACATGTTTGTCTGAGTCTTCTATCAAAAGTTACAGCTATTTATATGAAGTTGTACAAAAACGCTTTCTTTCGCCAAGACAGTGCGTTTCTCACTGTTACATGCATTTGAATGGGGAACTCGACCGAAACAAAGTATAGGTTTTCATTATGTGAATAACTTGAAAATCCTAGCTCAAACAGCTGCAAATCCTGTTTTCCCAGCACGGGGACCTTGAGTTCTATAAGATAAATGTTTGTCTGAGTCTTCTATCAAAAGTTACAGCTATTTATATGAAGTTGTACAAAAACGCTTTCTTTCGCCAAGACAGTGCGTTTCTCACTGTTACATGCATTTGAATGGGGAACTCGACCGAAACAAAGTATAGGTTTTCATTATGTGAATAACTTGAAAATCTTAGCTCAAACAGCTGCAAATCCTGTTTTCCCAGCACGGGGACCTTGAGTTCTATAAGATAAATCCATAAACATGTTTGTCTGAGTCTTCTATCAAAAGTTACAGCTATTTATATGAAGTTGTACAAAAACGCTTTCTTTCGCCAAGACAGTGCGTTTCTCACTGTTACATGCATTTGAATGGGGAACTCGACCGAAACAAAGTATAGGTTTTCATTATGTGTATAACTTGGAAATCTTAGCTCAAACAGCTGCAAAACCTGTTTTCCCAGCACGGGGACCTTGAGTTCTATAAGATAAATGTTTGTCTGAGTCTTCTATCAAAAGTTACAGCTATTTATATGAAGTTGTACAAAAACGCTTTATTTCGCCAAGACAGTGCGTTTCTCACTGTTACATGCATTTGAATGGGGAACTCGCCTGAAACAAAGTATAGGTTTTCATTATGTGAATAATTTTAAAATTTTAGCTCAAACGGCTGCAAAACCTGTTTGCCCAGCACGGGGATATTGAGTTCTATAAGATAAAGCCTTAAACATGTGTTTCTGAGTCCTGTATCAAAAGTTACAGCGATTTATATGAAGTTGTTCAAAAACGCTTTCTTTCGCCAAGACAGTGCGTTTCTCACTGTTACATGCATTTGAATGGGGAACTCGACCGAAACAAAGTATAGGTTTTCATTATGTGAATAACTTGAAAATCCTAGCTCAAACAGCTGCAAATCCTGTTTTCCCAGCACGGGGACCTTGAGTTCTATAAGATAAAGCCATAAACATGTTTGTCTGAGTCTTCTATCAAAAGTTACAGCGATTTATATGAAGTTGTACAAAAACGCTTTCTTTCGCCAAGACAGTGCGTTTCTCACTGTTACATGCATTTGAATGGGGAACTCGACCGAAACAAAGTATAGGTTTTCATTATGTGAATAACTTGAAAATCTTAGCTCAAACAGCTGCAAATCCTGTTTTCCCAGCACGGGGACCTTGAGTTCTATAAGATAAAGCCATAAACATGTTTGTCTGAGTCTTCTATCAAAAGTTACAGCTATTTATATGAAGTTGTACAAAAACGCTTTCTTTCGCCAAGACAGTGCGTTTCTCACTGTTACATGCATTTGAATGGGGAACTCGACCGAAACAAAGTATAGGTTTTCATTATGTGTATAACTTGGAAATCTTAGCTCAAACAGCTGCAAAACCTGTTTTCCCAGCACGGGGACCTTGAGTTCTATAAGATAAATGTTTGTCTGAGTCTTCTATCAAAAGTTACAGCTATTTATATGAAGTTGTACAAAAACGCTTTATTTCGCCAAGACAGTGCGTTTCTCACTGTTACATGCATTTGAATGGGGAACTCGCCTGAAACAAAGTATAGGTTTTCATTATGTGAATAATTTTAAAATTTTAGCTCAAACGGCTGCAAAACCTGTTTGCCCAGCACGGGGATATTGAGTTCTATAAGATAAAGCCTTAAACATGTGTTTCTGAGTCCTCTATCAAAAGTTACAGCGATTTATATGAAGTTGTTCAAAAACGCTTTATTTCGCCAAGACAGTGCGTTTCTCACTGTTACATGCATTTGAATGGGGAACTCGACCGAAACAAAGTATAGGTTTTCATTATGTGTATAACTTGGAAATCTTAGCTCAAACAGCTGCAAAACCTGTTTTCCCAGCACGGGGACCTTGAGTTCTATAAGATAAATCCATAAACATGTTTGTCTGAGTCTTCTATCAAAAGTTACAGCTATTTATATGAAGTTGTACAAAAACGCTTTCTTTCGCCAAGACAGTGCGTTTCTCACTGTTACATGCATTTGAATGGGGAACTCGCCTGAAACAAAGTATAGGTTTTCATTATGTGTATAACTTGGAAATCTTAGCTCAAACAGCTGCAAAACCTGTTTTCCCAGCACGGGGACCTTGAGTTCTATAAGATAAAGCCATAAACATGTGTATCCGAGTCTTCTATCAAAAGTTACATCTATTTATATGAAGTTGTACAAAAATGCTTTCTTTCGCCAAGACAGTGCGTTTCTCACTGTTACATGCATTTGAATGGGGAACTCGACCGAAACAAAGTATAAGTTTTCATTATGTGAATAACTTGAAAATCTTAGCTCAAACAGCTGCAAATCCTGTTTTCCCAGCACGGGGACCTTGAGTTCTATAAGATAAAGCCATAAACATGTTTGTCTGAGTCTTCTATCAAAAGTTACAGCTATTTATATGAAGTTGTACAAAAACGCTTTCTTTCGCCAAGACAGTGCGTTTCTCACTGTTACATGCATTTGAATGGGGAACTCGACCGAAACAAAGTATAAGTTTTCATTATGTGTATAACTTGGAAATCTTAGCTCAAACAGCTGCAAAACCTGTTTGGCCAGCACGGGAACCTTGAGTTCTATAAGATAAAGCCATAAACATGTTTGTCTGAGTCTTCTATCAAAAGTTACAGCTATTTATATGAAGTTGTACAAAAACGCTTTCTTTCGCCAAGACAGTGCGTTTCTCACTGTTACATGCATTTGAATGGGGAACTCGCCTGAAACAAAGTATAGGTTTTCATTATGTGTTTAACTTGGAAATCTTAGCTCAAACAGCTGCAAAACCTGTTTGCCCAGCACGGGGATATTGAGTTCTATAAGATAAAGCCATAAACATGTGTTTCTGAGTCCTCTATCAAAAGTTACAGCGATTTATATGAAGTTGTTCAAAAACGCTTTATTTCGCCAAGACAGTTTGTTTCTCACTGTTACATGCATTTGAATGGGGAACTCGACCGAAACAAAGTATAGGTTTTCATTATGTGTATAACTTGGAAATCTTAGCTCAAACAGCTGCAAAACCTGTTTTCCCAGCACGGGGACCTTGAGTTCTATAAGATAAATCCATAAACATGTGTATCCGACTCTTCTATCAAAAGTTACAGCTATTTATATGAAGTTGTACAAAAACGCTTTCTTTCGCCAAGACAGTGCGTTTCTCACTGTTACATGCATTTGAATGGGGAACTCGCCTGAAACAAAGTATAGGTTTTCATTATGTGTATAACTTGGAAATCTTAGCTCAAACAGCTGCAAAACCTGTTTGCCCAGCACGGGGATATTGAGTTCTATAAGATAAAGCCTTAAACATGTGTTTCTGAGTCCTCTATCAAAAGTTACAGCGATTTATATGAAGTTGTTCAAAAATGCTTTATTTCGCCAAGACAGTGTGTTTCTCACTGTTACATGCATTTGAATGGGGAACTCGATCGAAACAAAGTATAGGTTTTCATTATGTGTATAACTTGGAAATCTTAGCTCAAACAGCTGCAAAACCTGTTTTCCCAGCACGGGGACCTTGAGTTCTATAAGATAAAGCCATAAACATGTTTGTCTGAGTCTTCTATCAAAAGTTACAGCTATTTATATGAAGTTGTACAAAAACGCTTTCTTTCGCCAAGACAGTGCGTTTCTCACTGTTACATGCATTTGAATGGGGAACTCGACCGAAACAAAGTATAAGTTTTCATTATGTGTATAACTTGGAAATCTTAGCTCAAACAGCTGCAAAACCTGTTTCCCAGCACGGGGACCTTGAGTTCTATAAGATAAAGCCATAAACATGTGTATCCGAGTCTTCTATCAAAAGTTACAGCTATTTATATGAAGTTGTACAAAAATGCTTTCTTTCGCCAAGACAGTGCGTTTCTCACTGTTACATGCATTTGAATGGGGAACTCGACCGAAACAAAGTATAAGTTTTCATTATGTGAATAACTTGAAAATCTTAGCTCAAACAGCTGCAAATCCTGTTTTCCCAGCACGGGGACCTTGAGTTCTATAAGATAAAGCCATAAACATGTTTGTCTGAGTCTTCTATCAAAAGTTACAGCTATTTATATGAAGTTGTACAAAAACGCTTTCTTTCGCCAAGACAGTGCGTTTCTCACTGTTACATGCATTTGAATGGGGAACTCGACCGAAACAAAGTATAAGTTTTCATTATGTGAATAACTTGGAAATCTTAGCTCAAACAGCTGCAAAACCTGTTTGGCCAGCACGGGAACCTTGAGTTCTATAAGATAAAGCCATAAACATGTTTGTCTGAGTCTTCTATCAAAAGTTACAGCTATTTATATGAAGTTGTACAAAAACGCTTTATTTCGCCAAGACAGTGCGTTTCTCACTGTTACATGCATTTGAATGGGGAACTCGCCTGAAACAAAGTATAGGTTTTCATTATGTGAATAATTTTAAAATTTTAGCTCAAACGGCTGTAAAACCTGTTTGCCCAGCACGGGGATATTGAGTTCTATAAGATAAAGCCATAAACATGTGTTTCTGAGTCCTCTATCAAAAGTTACAGCGATTTATATGAAGTTGTTCAAAAACGCTTTATTTCGCCAAGACAGTTTGTTTCTCACTGTTACATGCATTTGAATGGGGAACTCGCCTGAAACAAAGTATAGGTTTTCATTATGTGAATAATTTTAAAATTTTAGCTCAAACGGCTGTAAAACCTGTTTGCCCAGCACGGGGATATTGAGTTCTATAAGATAAAGCCATAAACATGTTTGTCTGAGTCCTCTATCAAAAGTTACAGCTATTTATATGAAGTTGTTCAAAAACGCTTTATTTCGCCAAGACAGTTTGTTTCTCACTGTTACATGCATTTGAATGGGGAACTCGCCTGAAACAAAGTATAGGTTTTCATTATGTGAATAATTTTAAAATTTTAGCTCAAACGGCTGTAAAACCTGTTTTCCCAGCACGGGGACCTTGAGTTCTATAAGATAAATCCATAAACATGTGTATCCGACTCTTCTATCAAAAGTTACAGCTATTTATATGAAGTTGTACAAAAACGCTTTATTTCGCCAAGACAGTGCGTTTCTCACTGTTACATGCATTTGAATGGGGAACTCGCCTGAAACAAAGTATAGGTTTTCATTATGTGAATAATTTTAAAATTTTAGCTCAAACGGCTGCAAAACCTGTTTGCCCAGCACGGGGATATTGAGTTCTATAAGATAAAGCCTTAAACATGTGTTTCTGAGTCCTCTATCAAAAGTTACAGCGATTTATATGAAGTTGTTCAAAAACGCTTTATTTCGCCAAGACAGTGCGTTTCTCACTGTTACATGCATTTGAATGGGGAACTCACCGAAACAAAGTATAGGTTTTCATTATGTGTATAACTTGGAAATCTTAGCTCAAACAGCTGCAAAACCTGTTTTCCCAGCACGGGGACCTTGAGTTCTATAAGATAAAGCCATAAACATGTGTATCCGAGTCTTCTATCAAAAGTTACAGCTATTTATATGAAGTTGTACAAAAACGCTTTCTTTCGCCAAGACAGTGCATTTCTCACTGTTACATGCATTTGAATGGGGAACTCGACCGAAACAAAGTATAGGTTTTCATTATGTGTATAACTTGGAAATCTTAGCTCAAACAGCTGCAAAACCTGTTTTCCCAGCACGGGGACCTTGAGTTCTATAAGATAAATCCATAAACATGTGTATCCGACTCTTCTATCAAAAGTTACAGCTATTTATATGAAGTTGTACAAAAACGCTTTATTTCGCCAAGACAGTGCGTTTCTCACTGTTACATGCATTTGAATGGGGAACTCGCCTGAAACAAAGTATAGGTTTTCATTATGTGAATAACTTGGAAATCTTAGCTCAAACAGCTGCAAAACCTGTTTGCCCAGCACGGGAACCTTGAGTTCTATAAGATAAAGCCATAAACATGTGTATCCGACTCTTCTATCAAAAGTTACAGCTATTTATATGAAGTTGTACAAAAACGCTTTATTTCGCCAAGACAGTGCGTTTCTCACTGTTACATGCATTTGAATGGGGAACTCGCCTGAAACAAAGTATAGGTTTTCATTATGTGAATAATTTTAAAATTTTAGCTCAAACGGCTGCAAAACCTGTTTGCCCAGCACGGGGATATTGAGTTCTATAAGATAAAGCCTTAAACATGTGTTTCTGAGTCCTCTATCAAAAGTTACAGCGATTTATATGAAGTTGTTCAAAAACGCTTTATTTCGCCAAGACAGTGCGTTTCTCACTGTTACATGCATTTGAATGGGGAACTCACCGAAACAAAGTATAGGTTTTCATTATGTGTATAACTTCAAAATCTTAGCTCAAACAGCTGCAAATCCTGTTTTCCCAGCACGGGGACCTTGAGTTCTATAAGATAAAGCCATAAACATGTTTGTCTGAGTCTTCTATCAAAAGTTACAGCTATTTATATGAAGTTGTACAAAAACGCTTTCTTTCGCCAAGACAGTGCGTTTCTCACTGTTACATGCATTTGAATGGGGAACTCGACCGAAACAAAGTATAGGTTTTCATTATGTGTATAACTTGGAAATCTTAGCTCAAACAGCTGCAAAACCTGTTTTCCCAGCACGGGGACCTTGAGTTCTATAAGATAAAGCCATAAACATGTGTATCCGAGTCTTCTATCAAAAGTTACAGCTATTTATATGAAGTTGTACAAAAACGCTTTCTTTCGCCAAGACAGTGCGTTTCTCACTGTTACATGCATTTGAATGGGGAACTCGACCGAAACAAAGTATAAGTTTTCATTATGTGAATAACTTGGAAATCTTAGCTCAAACAGCTACAAAACCTGTTTTCCCAGCACAGGGACCTTGAGTTCTATAAGATAAAGCCATAAACATGTGTATCCGACTCTTCTATCAAAAGTTACAGCTATTTATATGAAGTTGTACAAAAACACTTTCTTTCGCCAAGACAGTGCGTTTCTCACTGTTACATGCATTTGAATGGGGAACTCGCCTGAAAGAAAGTATAGGTTTTCATTATGTGAATAATTTTAAAATTTTAGCTCAAACGGCTGCAAAACCTGTTTGCCCAGCACGGGGATATTGAGTTCTATAAGATAAAGCCATAAACATGTGTTTCTGAGTCCTCTATCAAAAGTTACAGCGATTTATATGAAGTTGTTCAAAAACGCTTTATTTCGCCAAGACAGTGTGTTTCTCACTGTTACATGCATTTGAATGGGGAACTCGCCTGAAACAAAGTATAGGTTTTCATTATGTGAATAATTTTAAAATTTTAGCTCAAACAGCTGCAAATCCTGTTTTCCCAGCACGGGGATATTGAGTTCTATAAGATAAAGCCATAAACATGTTTGTCTGAGTCTTCTATCAAAAGTTACAGCTATTTATATGAAGTTGTACAAAAACGCTTTATTTCGCCAAGACAGTGCGTTTCTCACTGTTACATGCATTTGAATGGGGAACTCGCCTGAAACAAAGTATAGGTTTTCATTATGTGAATAACTTGGAAATCTTAGCTCAAACAGCTGCAAAACCTGTTTGCCCAGCACGGGAACCTTGAGTTCTATAAGATAAAGCCATAAACATGTGTATCCGACTCTTCTATCAAAAGTTACAGCTATTTATATGAAGTTGTACAAAAACGCTTTATTTCGCCAAGACAGTGCGTTTCTCACTGTTACATGCATTTGAATGGGGAACTCGCCTGAAACAAAGTATAGGTTTTCATTATGTGAATAATTTTAAAATTTTAGCTCAAACGGCTGCAAAACCTGTTTGCCCAGCACGGGGATATTGAGTTCTATAAGATAAAGCCTTAAACATGTGTTTCTGAGTCCTCTATCAAAAGTTACAGCGATTTATATGAAGTTGTTCAAAAACGCTTTATTTCGCCAAGACAGTGCGTTTCTCACTGTTACATGCATTTGAATGGGGAACTCACCGAAACAAAGTATAGGTTTTCATTATGTGTATAACTTCAAAATCTTAGCTCAAACAGCTGCAAATCCTGTTTTCCCAGCACGGGGACCTTGAGTTCTATAAGATAAAGCCATAAACATGTTTGTCTGAGTCTTCTATCAAAAGTTACAGCTATTTATATGAAGTTGTACAAAAACGCTTTCTTTCGCCAAGACAGTGCGTTTCTCACTGTTACATGCATTTGAATGGGGAACTCGACCGAAACAAAGTATAGGTTTTCATTATGTGTATAACTTGGAAATCTTAGCTCAAACAGCTGCAAAACCTGTTTTCCCAGCACGGGGACCTTGAGTTCTATAAGATAAAGCCATAAACATGTGTATCCGAGTCTTCTATCAAAAGTTACAGCTATTTATATGAAGTTGTACAAAAACGCTTTCTTTCGCCAAGACAGTGCGTTTCTCACTGTTACATGCATTTGAATGGGGAACTCGACCGAAACAAAGTATAAGTTTTCATTATGTGAATAACTTGGAAATCTTAGCTCAAACAGCTACAAAACCTGTTTTCCCAGCACGGGGACCTTGAGTTCTATAAGATAAAGCCATAAACATGTGTATCCGACTCTTCTATCAAAAGTTACAGCTATTTATATGAAGTTGTACAAAAACACTTTCTTTCGCCAAGACAGTGCGTTTCTCACTGTTACATGCATTTGAATGGGGAACTCGCCTGAAAGAAAGTATAGGTTTTCATTATGTGAATAATTTTAAAATTTTAGCTCAAACGGCTGCAAAACCTGTTTGCCCAGCACGGGGATATTGAGTTCTATAAGATAAAGCCATAAACATGTGTTTCTGAGTCCTCTATCAAAAGTTACAGCGATTTATATGAAGTTGTTCAAAAACGCTTTATTTCGCCAAGACAGTGTGTTTCTCACTGTTACATGCATTTGAATGGGGAACTCGCCTGAAACAAAGTATAGGTTTTCATTATGTGAATAATTTTAAAATTTTAGCTCAAACAGCTGCAAATCCTGTTTTCCCAGCACGGGGATATTGAGTTCTATAAGATAAAGCCATAAACATGTTTGTCTGAGTCTTCTATCAAAAGTTACAGCTATTTATATGAAGTTGTACAAAAACGCTTTATTTCGCCAAGACAGTGCGTTTCTCACTGTTACATGCATTTGAATGGGGAACTCGACCGAAACAAAGTATAAGTTTTCATTATGTGAATAACTTGGAAATCTTAGCTCAAACAGCTGCAAAACCTGTTTGCCCAGCACGGGAACCTTGAGTTCTATAAGATAAAGCCATAAACATGTGTATCCGACTCTTCTATCAAAAGTTACAGCTATTTATATGAAGTTGTACAAAAACGCTTTATTTCGCCAAGACAGTGCGTTTCTCACTGTTACATGCATTTGAATGGGGAACTCACCGAAACAAAGTATAGGTTTTCATTATGTGTATAACTTCAAAATCTTAGCTCAAACAGCTGCAAATCCTGTTTTCCCAGCACGGGGATATTGAGTTCTATAAGATAAAGCCATAAACATGTGTTTCTGAGTCCTCTATCAAAAGTTACAGCGATTTATATGAAGTTGTTCAAAAACGCTTTATTTCGCCAAGACAGTGCGTTTCTCACTGTTACATGCATTTGAATGGGAAACTCGCCCGAAAGAAAGTATAAGTTTTCATTATGTGAATAACTTGGAAATCTTAGCTCAAACAGCTGCAAAACCTGTTTGCCCAGCACGGGAACCTTGAGTTCTATAAGATAAAGCCATAAACATGTTTGTCTGAGTCTTCTATCAAAAGTTACAGCTATTTATATGAAGTTGTACAAAAACGCTTTCTTTCGCCAAGACAGTGCGTTTCTCACTGTTACATGCATTTGAATGGGGAACTCGACCGAAACAAAGTATAGGTTTTCATTATGTGTATAACTTGGAAATCTTAGCTCAAACAGCTGCAAAACCTGTTTTCCCAGCACGGGGACCTTGAGTTCTATAAGATAAATCCATAAACATGTGTATCCGACTCTTCTATCAAAAGTTACAGCTATTTATATGAAGTTGTACAAAAACGCTTTATTTCGCCAAGACAGTGCGTTTCTCACTGTTACATGCATTTGAATGGGGAACTCGCCTGAAACAAAGTATAGGTTTTCATTATGTGAATAATTTTAAAATTTTAGCTCAAACGGCTGCAAAACCTGTTTGCCCAGCACGGGGATATTGAGTTCTATAAGATAAAGCCATAAACATGTGTTTCTGAGTCCTCTATCAAAAGTTACAGCGATTTATATGAAGTTGTACAAAAACGCTTTCTTTCGCCAAGACAGTGCGTTTCTCACTGTTACATGCATTTGAATGGGGAACTCGACCGAAACAAAGTATAGGTTTTCATTATGTGTATAACTTGGAAATCTTAGCTCAAACAGCTGCAAAACCTGTTTGCCCAGCACGGGAACCTTGAGTTCTATAAGATAAAGCCATAAACATGTGTATCCGACTCTTCTATCAAAAGTTACAGCTATTTATATGAAGTTGTACAAAAACGCTTTATTTCGCCAAGACAGTGCGTTTCTCACTGTTACATGCATTTGAATGGGGAACTCACCGAAACAAAGTATAGGTTTTCATTATGTGTATAACTTCAAAATCTTAGCTCAAACAGCTGCAAATCCTGTTTTCCCAGCACGGGGATATTGAGTTCTATAAGATAAAGCCATAAACATGTTTGTCTGAGTCTTCTATCAAAAGTTACAGCTATTTATATGAAGTTGTACAAAAACGCTTTCTTTCGCCAAGACAGTGCGTTTCTCACTGTTACATGCATTTGAATGGGGAACTCGACCGAAACAAAGTATAAGTTTTCATTATGTGAATAACTTGGAAATCTTAGCTCAAACAGCTGCAAAACCTGTTTTCCCAGCACGGGGACCTTGAGTTCTATAAGATAAAGCCATAAACATGTGTATCCGAGTCTTCTATCAAAAGTTACAGCTATTTATATGAAGTTGTACAAAAACGCTTTCTTTCGCCAAGACAGTGCGTTTCTCTCTGTTACATGCATTTGAATGGGGAACTCGACCGAAACAAAGTATAGGTTTTCATTATGTGTATAACTTGGAAATCTTAGCTCAAACAGCTGCAAAACCTGTTTTCCCAGCACGGGGACCTTGAGTTCTATAAGATAAAGCCATAAACATGTTTGTCTGAGTCTTCTATCAAAAGTTACAGCTATTTATATGAAGTTGTACAAAAACGCTTTCTTTCGCCAAGACAGTGCGTTTCTCACTGTTACATGCATTTGAATGGGGAACTCGACCGAAACAAAGTATAGGTTTTCATTATGTGTATAACTTGGAAATCTTAGCTCAAACAGCTGCAAAACCTGTTTTCCCAGCACGGGGACCTTGAGTTCTATAAGATAAATCCATAAACATGTGTATCCGACTCTTCTATCAAAAGTTACAGCTATTTATATGAAGTTGTACAAAAACGCTTTATTTCGCCAAGACAGTGCGTTTCTCACTGTTACATGCATTTGAATGGGGAACTCACCGAAACAAAGTATAGGTTTTCATTATGTGTATAACTTGAAAATCTTAGCTCAAACAGCTGCAAATCCTGTTTTCCCAGCACGGGGACCTTGAGTTCTATAAGATAAAGCCATAAACATGTTTGTCTGAGTCTTCTATCAAAAGTTACAGCTATTTATATGAAGTTGTACAAAAACGCTTTCTTTCGCCAAGACAGTGCGTTTCTCACTGTTACATGCATTTGAATGGGGAACTCGACCGAAACAAAGTATAAGTTTTCATTATGTGAATAACTTGGAAATCTTAGCTCAAACAGCTGCAAAACCTGTTTGCCCAGCACGGGAACCTTGAGTTCTATAAGATAAAGCCATAAACATGTGTATCCGACTCTTCTATCAAAAGTTACAGCTATTTATATGAAGTTGTACAAAAACGCTTTATTTCGCCAAGACAGTGCGTTTCTCACTGTTACATGCATTTGAATGGGGAACTCACCGAAACAAAGTATAGGTTTTCATTATGTGTATAACTTCAAAATCTTAGCTCAAACAGCTGCAAATCCTGTTTTCCCAGCACGGGGACCTTGAGTTCTATAAGATAAAGCCATAAACATGTTTGTCTGAGTCTTCTATCAAAAGTTACAGCTATTTATATGAAGTTGTACAAAAACGCTTTCTTTCGCCAAGACAGTGCGTTTCTCACTGTTACATGCATTTGAATGGGGAACTCGACCGAAACAAAGTATAGGTTTTCATTATGTGTATAACTTGGAAATCTTAGCTCAAACAGCTGCAAAACCTGTTTTCCCAGCACGGGGACCTTGAGTTCTATAAGATAAAGCCATAAACATGTGTATCCGAGTCTTCTATCAAAAGTTACAGCTATTTATATGAAGTTGTACAAAAACGCTTTCTTTCGCCAAGACAGTGCGTTTCTCACTGTTACATGCATTTGAATGGGGAACTCGACCGAAACAAAGTATAAGTTTTCATTATGTGAATAACTTGGAAATCTTAGCTCAAACAGCTACAAAACCTGTTTTCCCAGCACGGGGACCTTGAGTTCTATAAGATAAAGCCATAAACATGTGTATCCGACTCTTCTATCAAAAGTTACAGCTATTTATATGAAGTTGTACAAAAACGCTTTCTTTCGCCAAGACAGTGCGTTTCTCACTGTTACATGCATTTGAATGGGGAACTCGCCTGAAACAAAGTATAGGTTTTCATTATGTGAATAATTTTAAAATTTTAGCTCAAACGGCTGCAAAACCTGTTTGCCCAGCACGGGGATATTGAGTTCTATAAGATAAAGCCATAAACATGTGTTTCTGAGTCCTCTATCAAAAGTTACAGCTATTTATATGAAGTTGTACAAAAACGCTTTCTTTCGCCAAGACAGTGCGTTTCTCACTGTTACATGCATTTGAATGGGGAACTCGACCGAAACAAAGTATAGGTTTTCATTATGTGTATAACTTGGAAATCTTAGCTCAAACAGCTGCAAAACCTGTTTTCCCAGCACGGGGACCTTGAGTTCTATAAGATAAATCCATAAACATGTGTATCCGAGTCTTCTATCAAAAGTTACAGCTATTTATATGAAGTTGTACAAAAACGCTTTATTTCGCCAAGACAGTACGTTTCTCACTGTTACATGCATTTGAATGGGGAACTCACCGAAACAAAGTATAGGTTTTCATTATGTTTATAACTTGGACATCTTAGCTCAAACAGCTACAAAACCTGTTTTCCCAGCACGGGGACCTTGAGTTCTATAAGATAAATCCATAAACATGTGTATCCGACTCTTCTATCAAAAGTTACAGCTATTTATATGAAGTTGTACAAAAACGCTTTATTTCGCCAAGACAGTGCGTTTCTCACTGTTACATGCATTTGAATGGGGAACTCACCGAAACAAAGTATAGGTTTTCATTATGTTTATAACTTGGACATCTTAGCTCAAACAGCTACAAAACCTGTTTTCCCAGCACGGGGACCTTGAGTTCTATAAGATAAAGCCATAAACATGTGTATCCGAGTCTTCTATCAAAAGTTACAGCTATTTATATGAAGTTGTACAAAAACGCTTTCTTTGGCCAAGACAGTGCGTTTCTCTCTGTTACATGCATTTGAATGGGGAACTCGACCGAAACAAAGTATAGGTTTTCATTATGTGTATAACTTGGAAATCTTAGCTCAAACAGCTGCAAAACCTGTTTTCCCAGCACGGGGACCTTGAGTTCTATAAGATAAAGCCATAAACATGTGTATCCGAGTCTTCTATCAAAAGTTACAGCTATTTATATGAAGTTGTACAAAAACGCTTTCTTTCGCCAAGACAGTGCGTTTCTCTCTGTTACATGCATTTGAATGGGGAACTCGACCGAAACAAAGTATAGGTTTTCATTATGTGTATAACTTGGAAATCTTAGCTCAAACAGCTGCAAAACCTGTTTTCCCAGCACGGGGACCTTGAGTTCTATAAGATAAAGCCATAAACATGTTTGTCTGAGTCTTCTATCAAAAGTTACAGCTATTTATATGAAGTTGTACAAAAACGCTTTCTTTCGCCAAGACAGTGCGTTTCTCACTGTTACATGCATTTGAATGGGGAACTCGACCGAAACAAAGTATAGGTTTTCATTATGTGTATAACTTGGAAATCTTAGCTCAAACAGCTGCAAAACCTGTTTTCCCAGCACGGGGACCTTGAGTTCTATAAGATAAATCCATAAACATGTGTATCCGACTCTTCTATCAAAAGTTACAGCTATTTATATGAAGTTGTACAAAAACGCTTTATTTCGCCAAGACAGTGCGTTTCTCACTGTTACATGCATTTGAATGGGGAACTCACCGAAACAAAGTATAGGTTTTCATTATGTGTATAACTTGAAAATCTTAGCTCAAACAGCTGCAAATCCTGTTTTCCCAGCACGGGGACCTTGAGTTCTATAAGATAAAGCCATAAACATGTTTGTCTGAGTCTTCTATCAAAAGTTACAGCTATTTATATGAAGTTGTACAAAAACGCTTTCTTTCGCCAAGACAGTGCGTTTCTCACTGTTACATGCATTTGAATGGGGAACTCGACCGAAACAAAGTATAGGTTTTCATTATGTGTATAACTTGGAAATCTTAGCTCAAACAGCTGCAAAACCTGTTTTCCCAGCACGGGGACCTTGAGTTCTATAAGATAAAGCCATAAACATGTGTATCCGAGTCTTCTATCAAAAGTTACAGCTATTTATATGAAGTTGTACAAAAACGCTTTCTTTCGCCAAGACAGTGCGTTTCTCACTGTTACATGCATTTGAATGGGGAACTCGACCGAAACAAAGTATAAGTTTTCATTATGTGAATAACTTGGAAATCTTAGCTCATACAGCTGCAAAACCTGTTTGCCCAGCACGGGAACCTTCAGTTCTATAAGATAAAGCCATAAACATGTTTGTCTGAGTCTTCTATCAAAAGTTACAGCTATTTATATGAAGTTGTACAAAAACGCTTTCTTTCGCCAAGACAGTGCGTTTCTCACTGTTACATGCATTTGAATGGGGAACTCGACCGAAACAAAGTATAAGTTTTCATTATGTGAATAACTTGGAAATCTTAGCTCAAACAGCTACAAAACCTGTTTTCCCAGCACGGGGACCTTGCTGGTAAGATAAAGCCATAAACATGTGTATCCGACTCTTCTATCAAAAGTTACAGCTATTTATATGAAGTTGTACAAAAACGCTTTCTTTCGCCAAGACAGTGCGTTTCTCACTGTTACATGCATTTGAATGGGGAACTCACCGAAACAAAGTATAGGTTTTCATTATGTGTATAACTTCAAAATCTTAGCTCAAACAGCTGCAAATCCTGTTTTCCCAGCACGGGGATATTGAGTTCTATAAGATAAAGCCATAAACATGTTTGTCTGAGTCTTCTATCAAAAGTTACAGCTATTTATATGAAGTTGTACAAAAACGCTTTCTTTCGCCAAGACAGTGCGTTTCTCACTGTTACATGCATTTGAATGGGGAACTCGACCGAAACAAAGTATAAGTTTTCATTATGTGAATAACTTGGAAATCTTAGCTCAAACAGCTGCAAAACCTGTTTTCCCAGCACGGGGACCTTGAGTTCTATAAGATAAAGCCATAAACATGTGTATCCGAGTCTTCTATCAAAAGTTACAGCTATTTATATGAAGTTGTACAAAAACGCTTTCTTTCGCCAAGACAGTGCGTTTCTCTCTGTTACATGCATTTGAATGGGGAACTCGACCGAAACAAAGTATAGGTTTTCATTATGTGTATAACTTGGAAATCTTAGCTCAAACAGCTGCAAAACCTGTTTTCCCAGCACGGGGACCTTGAGTTCTATAAGATAAAGCCATAAACATGTTTGTCTGAGTCTTCTATCAAAAGTTACAGCTATTTATATGAAGTTGTACAAAAACGCTTTCTTTCGCCAAGACAGTGCGTTTCTCACTGTTACATGCATTTGAATGGGGAACTCGACCGAAACAAAGTATAGGTTTTCATTATGTGTATAACTTGGAAATCTTAGCTCAAACAGCTGCAAAACCTGTTTTCCCAGCACGGGGACCTTGAGTTCTATAAGATAAATCCATAAACATGTGTATCCGACTCTTCTATCAAAAGTTACAGCTATTTATATGAAGTTGTACAAAAACGCTTTATTTCGCCAAGACAGTGCGTTTCTCACTGTTACATGCATTTGAATGGGGAACTCACCGAAACAAAGTATAGGTTTTCATTATGTGTATAACTTGAAAATCTTAGCTCAAACAGCTGCAAATCCTGTTTTCCCAGCACGGGGACCTTGAGTTCTATAAGATAAAGCCATAAACATGTTTGTCTGAGTCTTCTATCAAAAGTTACAGCTATTTATATGAAGTTGTACAAAAACGCTTTCTTTCGCCAAGACAGTGCGTTTCTCACTGTTACATGCATTTGAATGGGGAACTCGACCGAAACAAAGTATAAGTTTTCATTATGTGAATAACTTGGAAATCTTAGCTCAAACAGCTGCAAAACCTGTTTGCCCAGCACGGGAACCTTGAGTTCTATAAGATAAAGCCATAAACATGTGTATCCGACTCTTCTATCAAAAGTTACAGCTATTTATATGAAGTTGTACAAAAACGCTTTATTTCGCCAAGACAGTGCGTTTCTCACTGTTACATGCATTTGAATGGGGAACTCACCGAAACAAAGTATAGGTTTTCATTATGTGTATAACTTCAAAATCTTAGCTCAAACAGCTGCAAATCCTGTTTTCCCAGCACGGGGACCTTGAGTTCTATAAGATAAAGCCATAAACATGTTTGTCTGAGTCTTCTATCAAAAGTTACAGCTATTTATATGAAGTTGTACAAAAACGCTTTCTTTCGCCAAGACAGTGCGTTTCTCACTGTTACATGCATTTGAATGGGGAACTCGACCGAAACAAAGTATAGGTTTTCATTATGTGTATAACTTGGAAATCTTAGCTCAAACAGCTGCAAAACCTGTTTTCCCAGCACGGGGACCTTGAGTTCTATAAGATAAAGCCATAAACATGTGTATCCGAGTCTTCTATCAAAAGTTACAGCTATTTATATGAAGTTGTACAAAAACGCTTTCTTTCGCCAAGACAGTGCGTTTCTCACTGTTACATGCATTTGAATGGGGAACTCGACCGAAACAAAGTATAAGTTTTCATTATGTGAATAACTTGGAAATCTTAGCTCAAACAGCTACAAAACCTGTTTTCCCAGCACGGGGACCTTGAGTTCTATAAGATAAAGCCATAAACATGTGTATCCGACTCTTCTATCAAAAGTTACAGCTATTTATATGAAGTTGTACAAAAACGCTTTCTTTCGCCAAGACAGTGCGTTTCTCACTGTTACATGCATTTGAATGGGGAACTCGCCTGAAACAAAGTATAGGTTTTCATTATGTGAATAATTTTAAAATTTTAGCTCAAACGGCTGCAAAACCTGTTTGCCCAGCACGGGGATATTGAGTTCTATAAGATAAAGCCATAAACATGTGTTTCTGAGTCCTCTATCAAAAGTTACAGCTATTTATATGAAGTTGTACAAAAACGCTTTCTTTCGCCAAGACAGTGCGTTTCTCACTGTTACATGCATTTGAATGGGGAACTCGACCGAAACAAAGTATAGGTTTTCATTATGTGTATAACTTGGAAATCTTAGCTCAAACAGCTGCAAAACCTGTTTTCCCAGCACGGGGACCTTGAGTTCTATAAGATAAATCCATAAACATGTGTATCCGAGTCTTCTATCAAAAGTTACAGCTATTTATATGAAGTTGTACAAAAACGCTTTATTTCGCCAAGACAGTACGTTTCTCACTGTTACATGCATTTGAATGGGGAACTCACCGAAACAAAGTATAGGTTTTCATTATGTTTATAACTTGGACATCTTAGCTCAAACAGCTACAAAACCTGTTTTCCCAGCACGGGGACCTTGAGTTCTATAAGATAAATCCATAAACATGTGTATCCGACTCTTCTATCAAAAGTTACAGCTATTTATATGAAGTTGTACAAAAACGCTTTATTTCGCCAAGACAGTGCGTTTCTCACTGTTACATGCATTTGAATGGGGAACTCACCGAAACAAAGTATAGGTTTTCATTATGTTTATAACTTGGACATCTTAGCTCAAACAGCTACAAAACCTGTTTTCCCAGCACGGGGACCTTGAGTTCTATAAGATAAAGCCATAAACATGTGTATCCGAGTCTTCTATCAAAAGTTACAGCTATTTATATGAAGTTGTACAAAAACGCTTTCTTTGGCCAAGACAGTGCGTTTCTCTCTGTTACATGCATTTGAATGGGGAACTCGACCGAAACAAAGTATAGGTTTTCATTATGTGTATAACTTGGAAATCTTAGCTCAAACAGCTGCAAAACCTGTTTTCCCAGCACGGGGACCTTGAGTTCTATAAGATAAAGCCATAAACATGTGTATCCGAGTCTTCTATCAAAAGTTACAGCTATTTATATGAAGTTGTACAAAAACGCTTTCTTTCGCCAAGACAGTGCGTTTCTCTCTGTTACATGCATTTGAATGGGGAACTCGACCGAAACAAAGTATAGGTTTTCATTATGTGTATAACTTGGAAATCTTAGCTCAAACAGCTGCAAAACCTGTTTTCCCAGCACGGGGACCTTGAGTTCTATAAGATAAAGCCATAAACATGTTTGTCTGAGTCTTCTATCAAAAGTTACAGCTATTTATATGAAGTTGTACAAAAACGCTTTCTTTCGCCAAGACAGTGCGTTTCTCACTGTTACATGCATTTGAATGGGGAACTCGACCGAAACAAAGTATAGGTTTTCATTATGTGTATAACTTGGAAATCTTAGCTCAAACAGCTGCAAAACCTGTTTTCCCAGCACGGGGACCTTGAGTTCTATAAGATAAATCCATAAACATGTGTATCCGACTCTTCTATCAAAAGTTACAGCTATTTATATGAAGTTGTACAAAAACGCTTTATTTCGCCAAGACAGTGCGTTTCTCACTGTTACATGCATTTGAATGGGGAACTCACCGAAACAAAGTATAGGTTTTCATTATGTGTATAACTTGAAAATCTTAGCTCAAACAGCTGCAAATCCTGTTTTCCCAGCACGGGGACCTTGAGTTCTATAAGATAAAGCCATAAACATGTTTGTCTGAGTCTTCTATCAAAAGTTACAGCTATTTATATGAAGTTGTACAAAAACGCTTTCTTTCGCCAAGACAGTGCGTTTCTCACTGTTACATGCATTTGAATGGGGAACTCGACCGAAACAAAGTATAGGTTTTCATTATGTGTATAACTTGGAAATCTTAGCTCAAACAGCTGCAAAACCTGTTTTCCCAGCACGGGGACCTTGAGTTCTATAAGATAAAGCCATAAACATGTGTATCCGAGTCTTCTATCAAAAGTTACAGCTATTTATATGAAGTTGTACAAAAACGCTTTCTTTCGCCAAGACAGTGCGTTTCTCACTGTTACATGCATTTGAATGGGGAACTCGACCGAAACAAAGTATAAGTTTTCATTATGTGAATAACTTGGAAATCTTAGCTCATACAGCTGCAAAACCTGTTTGCCCAGCACGGGAACCTTCAGTTCTATAAGATAAAGCCATAAACATGTTTGTCTGAGTCTTCTATCAAAAGTTACAGCTATTTATATGAAGTTGTACAAAAACGCTTTCTTTCGCCAAGACAGTGCGTTTCTCACTGTTACATGCATTTGAATGGGGAACTCGACCGAAACAAAGTATAAGTTTTCATTATGTGAATAACTTGGAAATCTTAGCTCAAACAGCTACAAAACCTGTTTTCCCAGCACGGGGACCTTGCTGGTAAGATAAAGCCATAAACATGTGTATCCGACTCTTCTATCAAAAGTTACAGCTATTTATATGAAGTTGTACAAAAACGCTTTCTTTCGCCAAGACAGTGCGTTTCTCACTGTTACATGCATTTGAATGGGGAACTCGCCTGAAAGAAAGTATAGGTTTTCATTATGTGAATAATTTTAAAATTTTAGCTCAAACAGCTGCAAAACCTGTTTGCCCAGCACGGGGATATTGAGTTCTATAAGATAAAGCCATAAACATGTGTTTCTGAGTCCTCTATCAAAAGTTACAGCGATTTATATGAAGTTGTTCAAAAACGCTTTATTTCGCCAAGACAGTGTGTTTCTCACTGTTACATGCATTTGAATGGGGAACTCGCCTGAAACAAAGTATAGGTTTTCATTATGTGAATAATTTTAAAATTTTAGCTCAAACAGCTGCAAATCCTGTTTTCCCAGCACGGGGATATTGAGTTCTATAAGATAAAGCCATAAACATGTTTGTCTGAGTCTTCTATCAAAAGTTACAGCTATTTATATGAAGTTGTACAAAAACGCTTTCTTTCGCCAAGACAGTGCGTTTCTCACTGTTACATGCATTTGAATGGGGAACTCGACCGAAACAAAGTATAAGTTTTCATTATGTGAATAACTTGGAAATCTTAGCTCAAACAGCTACAAAACCTGTTTTCCCAGCACGGGGACCTTGAGTTCTATAAGATAAAGCCATAAACATGTGTATCCGAGTCTTCTATCAAAAGTTACAGCTATTTATATGAAGTTGTACAAAAACGCTTTCTTTCGCCAAGACAGTGCGTTTCTCACTGTTACATGCATTTGAATGGGGAACTCGACCGAAACAAAGTATAGGTTTTCATTATGTGTATAACTTGGAAATCTTAGCTCAAACAGCTGCAAAACCTGTTTTCCCAGCACGGGGACCTTGAGTTCTATAAGATAAAGCCATAAACATGTTTGTCTGAGTCTTCTATCAAAAGTTACAGCTATTTATATGAAGTTGTACAAAAACGCTTTATTTCGCCAAGACAGTGCGTTTCTCACTGTTGCATGCATTTGAATGGGGAACTCGACCGAAACAAAGTATAGGTTTTCATTATGTGTATAACTTGGAAATCTTAGCTCAAACAGCTGCAAAACCTGTTTTCCCAGCACGGGGACCTTGAGTTCTATAAGATAAATCCATAAACATGTTTGTCTGAGTCTTCTATCAAAAGTTACAGCTATTTATATGAAGTTGTACAAAAACGCTTTCTTTCGCCAAGACAGTGCGTTTCTCACTGTTACATGCATTTGAATGGGGAACTCGACCGAAACAAAGTATAGGTTTTCATTATGTGTATAACTTGGAAATCTTAGCTCAAACAGCTGCAAAACCTGTTTTCCCAGCACGGGGACCTTGAGTTCTATAAGATAAATCCATAAACATGTGTATCCGACTCTTCTATCAAAAGTTACAGCTATTTATATGAAGTTGTACAAAAACGCTTTATTTCGCCAAGACAGTGCGTTTCTCACTGTTACATGCATTTGAATGGGGAACTCACCGAAACAAAGTATAGGTTTTTATTATGTGTATAACTTGAAAACCTTAGCTCAAACAGCTGCAAAACCTGTTTTCCCAGCACGGGGACCTTGAGTTCTATAAGATAAAGCCATAAACATGTGTATCCGAGTCTTCTATCAAAAGTTACAGCTATTTATATGAAGTTGTACAAAAACGCTTTCTTTCGCCAAGACAGTGCGTTTCTCACTGTTACATGCATTTGAATGGGGAACTCGACCGAAACAAAGTATAGGTTTTCATTATGTGTATAACTTGGAAATCTTAGCTCAAACAGCTGCAAAACCTGTTTTCCCAGCACGGGGACCTTGAGTTCTATAAGATAAATCCATAAACATGTGTATCCGACTCTTCTATCAAAAGTTACAGCTATTTATATGAAGTTGTACAAAAACGCTTTCTTTCGCCAAGACAGTGCGTTTCTCACTGTTACATGCATTTGAATGGGGAACTCGACCGAAACAAAGTATAGGTTTTCATTATGTGTATAACTTGGAAATCTTAGCTCAAACAGCTGCAAAACCTGTTTTCCCAGCACAGGGACCTTGAGTTCTATAAGATAAATCCATAAACATGTGTATCCGACTCTTCTATCAAAAGTTACAGCTATTTATATGAAGTTGTACAAAAACGCTTTATTTCGCCAAGACAGTGCGTTTCTCACTGTTACATGCATTTGAATGGGGAACTCACCGAAACAAAGTATAGGTTTTTATTATGTGTATAACTTGAAAACCTTAGCTCAAACAGCTGCAAAACCTGTTTTCCCAGCACGGGGACCTTGAGTTCTATAAGATAAAGCCATAAACATGTGTATCCGAGTCTTCTATCAAAAGTTACAGCTATTTATATGAAGTTGTACAAAAACGCTTTCTTTCGCCAAGACAGTGCGTTTCTCACTGTTACATGCATTTGAATGGGGAACTCGACCGAAACAAAGTATAGGTTTTCATTATGTGTATAACTTGGAAATCTTAGCTCAAACAGCTGCAAAACCTGTTTTCCCAGCACGGGGACCTTGAGTTCTATAAGATAAATCCATAAACATGTGTATCCGACTCTTCTATCAAAAGTTACAGCTATTTATATGAAGTTGTACAAAAACGCTTTATTTCGCCAAGACAGTGCGTTTCTCACTGTTACATGCATTTGAATGGGGAACTCACCGAAACAAAGTATAGGTTTTCATTATGTGTATAACTTGGACATCTTAGCTCAAACAGCTACAAAACCTGTTTTCCCAGCACGGGGACCTTGAGTTCTATAAGATAAAGCCATAAACATGTGTATCCGAGTCTTCTATCAAAAGTTACAGCTATTTATATGAAGTTGTACAAAAACGCTTTCTTTCGCCAAGACAGTGCGTTTCTCACTGTTACATGCATTTGAATGGGGAACTCGACCGAAACAAAGTATAGGTTTTCATTATGTGTATAACTTGGAAATCTTAGCTCAAACAGCTGCAAAACCTGTTTTCCCAGCACGGGGACCTTGAGTTCTATAAGATAAAGCCATAAACATGTTTGTCTGAGTCTTCTATCAAAAGTTACAGCTATTTATATGAAGTTGTACAAAAACGCTTTATTTCGCCAAGACAGTGCGTTTCTCACTGTTGCATGCATTTGAATGGGGAACTCGACCGAAACAAAGTATAGGTTTTCATTATGTGTATAACTTGGAAATCTTAGCTCAAACAGCTGCAAAACCTGTTTTCCCAGCACGGGGACCTTGAGTTCTATAAGATAAATCCATAAACATGTTTGTCTGAGTCTTCTATCAAAAGTTACAGCTATTTATATGAAGTTGTACAAAAACGCTTTCTTTCGCCAAGACAGTGCGTTTCTCACTGTTACATGCATTTGAATGGGGAACTCGACCGAAACAAAGTATAGGTTTTCATTATGTGTATAACTTGGAAATCTTAGCTCAAACAGCTGCAAAACCTGTTTTCCCAGCACGGGGACCTTGAGTTCTATAAGATAAATCCATAAACATGTGTATCCGACTCTTCTATCAAAAGTTACAGCTATTTATATGAAGTTGTACAAAAACGCTTTATTTCGCCAAGACAGTGCGTTTCTCACTGTTACATGCATTTGAATGGGGAACTCACCGAAACAAAGTATAGGTTTTTATTATGTGTATAACTTGAAAACCTTAGCTCAAACAGCTGCAAAACCTTTTTTCCCAGCACGGGGACCTTGAGTTCTATAAGATAAAGCCATAAACATGTGTATCCGAGTCTTCTATCAAAAGTTACAGCTATTTATATGAAGTTGTACAAAAACGCTTTCTTTGGCCAAGACAGTGCGTTTCTCTCTGTTACATGCATTTGAATGGGGAACTCGACCGAAACAAAGTATAGGTTTTCATTATGTGTATAACTTGGAAATCTTAGCTCAAACAGCTGCAAAACCTGTTTTCCCAGCACGGGGACCTTGAGTTCTATAAGATAAAGCCATAAACATGTGTATCCGAGTCTTCTATCAAAAGTTACAGCTATTTATATGAAGTTGTACAAAAACGCTTTCTTTCGCCAAGACAGTGCGTTTCTCACTGTTACATGCATTTGAATGGGGAACTCGACCGAAACAAAGTATAGGTTTTCATTATGTGTATAACTTGGAAATCTTAGCTCAAACAGCTGCAAAACCTGTTTTCCCAGCACGGGGACCTTGAGTTCTATAAGATAAATCCATAAACATGTGTATCCGACTCTTCTATCAAAAGTTACAGCTATTTATATGAAGTTGTACAAAAACGCTTTATTTCGCCAAGACAGTGCGTTTCTCACTGTTACATGCATTTGAATGGGGAACTCACCGAAACAAAGTATAGGTTTTCATTATGTGTATAACTTGGACATCTTAGCTCAAACAGCTACAAAACCTGTTTTCCCAGCACGGGGACCTTGAGTTCTATAAGATAAAGCCATAAACATGTGTATCCGAGTCTTCTATCAAAAGTTACAGCTATTTATATGAAGTTGTACAAAAACGCTTTCTTTGGCCAAGACAGTGCGTTTCTCTCTGTTACATGAATTTGAATGGGGAACTCGACCGAAACAAAGTATAGGTTTTCATTATGTGTATAACTTGGAAATCTTAGCTCAAACAGCTGCAAAACCTGTTTTCCCAGCACGGGGACCTTGAGTTCTATAAGATAAAGCCATAAACATGTGTATCCGAGTCTTCTATCAAAAGTTACAGCTATTTATATGAAGTTGTACAAAAACGCTTTCTTTCGCCAAGACAGTGCGTTTCTCTCTGTTACATGCATTTGAATGGGGAACTCGACCGAAACAAAGTATAGGTTTTCATTATGTGTATAACTTGGAAATCTTAGCTCAAACAGCTGCAAAACCTGTTTTCCCAGCACGGGGACCTTGAGTTCTATAAGATAAAGCCATAAACATGTTTGTCTGAGTCTTCTATCAAAAGTTACAGCTATTTATATGAAGTTGTACAAAAACGCTTTCTTTCGCCAAGACAGTGCGTTTCTCACTGTTACATGCATTTGAATGGGGAACTCGACCGAAACAAAGTATAGGTTTTCATTATGTGTATAACTTGGAAATCTTAGCTCAAACAGCTGCAAAACCTGTTTTCCCAGCACGGGGACCTTGAGTTCTATAAGATAAAGCCATAAACATGTATATCCGAGTCTTCTATCAAAAGTTACAGCTATTTATATGAAGTTGTACAAAAACGCTTTCTTTCGCCAAGACAGTGCGTTTCTCACTGTTACATGCATTTGAATGGGGAACTCGACCGAAACAAAGTATAAGTTTTCATTATGTGAATAACTTGGAAATCTTAGCTCATACAGCTGCAAAACCTGTTTGCCCAGCACGGGAACCTTGAGTTCTATAAGATAAAGCCATAAACATGTTTGTCTGAGTCTTCTATCAAAAGTTACAGCTATTTATATGAAGTTGTACAAAAACGCTTTCTTTCGCCAAGACAGTGCGTTTCTCACTGTTACATGCATTTGAATGGGGAACTCGCCTGAAAGAAAGTATAGGTTTTCATTATGTGAATAATTTTAAAATTTTAGCTCAAACGGCTGCAAAACCTGTTTGCCCAGCACGGGGATATTGAGTTCTATAAGATAAAGCCATAAACATGTGTTTCTGAGTCCTCTATCAAAAGTTACAGCGATTTATATGAAGTTGTTCAAAAACGCTTTATTTCGCCAAGACAGTGTGTTTCTCACTGTTACATGCATTTGAATGGGGAACTCGCCTGAAACAAAGTATAGGTTTTCATTATGTGAATAATTTTAAAATTTTAGCTCAAACAGCTGCAAATCCTGTTTTCCCAGCACGGGGATATTGAGTTCTATAAGATAAAGCCATAAACATGTTTGTCTGAGTCTTCTATCAAAAGTTACAGCTATTTATATGAAGTTGTACAAAAACGCTTTCTTTCGCCAAGACAGTGCGTTTCTCACTGTTACATGCATTTGAATGGGGAACTCGACCGAAACAAAGTATAAGTTTTCATTATGTGAATAACTTGGAAATCTTAGCTCAAACAGCTACAAAACCTGTTTTCCCAGCACGGGGACCTTGAGTTCTATAAGATAAAGCCATAAACATGTGTATCCGAGTCTTCTATCAAAAGTTACAGCTATTTATATGAAGTTGTACAAAAACGCTTTCTTTCGCCAAGACAGTGCGTTTCTCACTGTTACATGCATTTGAATGGGGAACTCGACCGAAACAAAGTATAGGTTTTCATTATGTGTATAACTTGGAAATCTTAGCTCAAACAGCTGCAAAACCTGTTTTCCCAGCACGGGGACCTTGAGTTCTATAAGATAAAGCCATAAACATGTTTGTCTGAGTCTTCTATCAAAAGTTACAGCTATTTATATGAAGTTGTACAAAAACGCTTTATTTCGCCAAGACAGTGCGTTTCTCACTGTTGCATGCATTTGAATGGGGAACTCGACCGAAACAAAGTATAGGTTTTCATTATGTGTATAACTTGGAAATCTTAGCTCAAACAGCTGCAAAACCTGTTTTCCCAGCACGGGGACCTTGAGTTCTATAAGATAAATCCATAAACATGTTTGTCTGAGTCTTCTATCAAAAGTTACAGCTATTTATATGAAGTTGTACAAAAACGCTTTCTTTCGCCAAGACAGTGCGTTTCTCACTGTTACATGCATTTGAATGGGGAACTCGACCGAAACAAAGTATAGGTTTTCATTATGTGTATAACTTGGAAATCTTAGCTCAAACAGCTGCAAAACCTGTTTTCCCAGCACGGGGACCTTGAGTTCTATAAGATAAATCCATAAACATGTGTATCCGACTCTTCTATCAAAAGTTACAGCTATTTATATGAAGTTGTACAAAAACGCTTTATTTCGCCAAGACAGTGCGTTTCTCACTGTTACATGCATTTGAATGGGGAACTCACCGAAACAAAGTATAGGTTTTTATTATGTGTATAACTTGAAAACCTTAGCTCAAACAGCTGCAAAACCTGTTTTCCCAGCACGGGGACCTTGAGTTCTATAAGATAAAGCCATAAACATGTGTATCCGAGTCTTCTATCAAAAGTTACAGCTATTTATATGAAGTTGTACAAAAACGCTTTCTTTGGCCAAGACAGTGCGTTTCTCACTGTTACATGCATTTGAATGGGGAACTCGACCGAAACAAAGTATAGGTTTTCATTATGTGTATAACTTGGAAATCTTAGCTCAAACAGCTGCAAAACCTGTTTTCCCAGCACGGGGACCTTGAGTTCTATAAGATAAATCCATAAACGTGTATCCGACTCTTCTATCAAAAGTTACAGCTATTTATATGAAGTTGTACAAAAACGCTTTATTTCGCCAAGACAGTGCGTTTCTCACTGTTACATGCATTTGAATGGGGAACTCACCGAAACAAAGTATAGGTTTTCATTATGTGTATAACTTGGACATCTTAGCTCAAACAGCTACAAAACCTGTTTTCCCAGCACGGGGACCTTGAGTTCTATAAGATAAAGCCATAAACATGTGTATCCGAGTCTTCTATCAAAAGTTACAGCTATTTATATGAAGTTGTACAAAAACGCTTTCTTTGGCCAAGACAGTGCGTTTCTCTCTGTTACATGCATTTGAATGGGGAACTCGACCGAAACAAAGTATAGGTTTTCATTATGTGTATAACTTGGAAATCTTAGCTCAAACAGCTGCAAAACCTGTTTTCCCAGCACGGGGACCTTGAGTTCTATAAGATAAAGCCATAAACATGTGTATCCGAGTCTTCTATCAAAAGTTACAGCTATTTATATGAAGTTGTACAAAAACGCTTTCTTTCGCCAAGACAGTGCGTTTCTCTCTGTTACATGCATTTGAATGGGGAACTCGACCGAAACAAAGTATAGGTTTTCATTATGTGTATAACTTGGAAATCTTAGCTCAAACAGCTGCAAAACCTGTTTTCCCAGCACGGGGACCTTGAGTTCTATAAGATAAAGCCATAAACATGTTTGTCTGAGTCTTCTATCAAAAGTTACAGCTATTTATATGAAGTTGTACAAAAACGCTTTATTTCGCCAAGACAGTGCGTTTCTCACTGTTGCATGCATTTGAATGGGGAACTCGACCGAAACAAAGTATAGGTTTTCATTATGTGTATAACTTGGAAATCTTAGCTCAAACAGCTGCAAAACCTGTTTTCCCAGCACGGGGACCTTGAGTTCTATAAGATAAATCCATAAACATGTTTGTCTGAGTCTTCTATCAAAAGTTACAGCTATTTATATGAAGTTGTACAAAAACGCTTTCTTTCGCCAAGACAGTGCGTTTCTCACTGTTACATGCATTTGAATGGGGAACTCGACCGAAACAAAGTATAGGTTTTCATTATGTGTATAACTTGGAAATCTTAGCTCAAACAGCTGCAAAACCTGTTTTCCCAGCACGGGGACCTTGAGTTCTATAAGATAAATCCATAAACATGTGTATCCGACTCTTCTATCAAAAGTTACAGCTATTTATATGAAGTTGTACAAAAACGCTTTATTTCGCCAAGACAGTGCGTTTCTCACTGTTACATGCATTTGAATGGGGAACTCACCGAAACAAAGTATAGGTTTTTATTATGTGTATAACTTGAAAACCTTAGCTCAAACAGCTGCAAAACCTGTTTTCCCAGCACGGGGACCTTGAGTTCTATAAGATAAAGCCATAAACATGTGTATCCGAGTCTTCTATCAAAAGTTACAGCTATTTATATGAAGTTGTACAAAAACGCTTTCTTTCGCCAAGACAGTGCGTTTCTCACTGTTACATGCATTTGAATGGGGAACTCGACCGAAACAAAGTATAGGTTTTCATTATGTGTATAACTTGGAAATCTTAGCTCAAACAGCTGCAAAACCTGTTTTCCCAGCACGGGGACCTTGAGTTCTATAAGATAAATCCATAAACATGTGTATCCGACTCTTCTATCAAAAGTTACAGCTATTTATATGAAGTTGTACAAAAACGCTTTATTTCGCCAAGACAGTGCGTTTCTCACTGTTACATGCATTTGAATGGGGAACTCACCGAAACAAAGTATAGGTTTTCATTATGTGTATAACTTGGACATCTTAGCTCAAACAGCTACAAAACCTGTTTTCCCAGCACGGGGACCTTGAGTTCTATAAGATAAAGCCATAAACATGTGTATCCGAGTCTTCTATCAAAAGTTACAGCTATTTATATGAAGTTGTACAAAAACGCTTTCTTTCGCCAAGACAGTGCGTTTCTCACTGTTACATGCATTTGAATGGGGAACTCGACCGAAACAAAGTATAGGTTTTCATTATGTGTATAACTTGGAAATCTTAGCTCAAACAGCTGCAAAACCTGTTTTCCCAGCACGGGGACCTTGAGTTCTATAAGATAAAGCCATAAACATGTTTGTCTGAGTCTTCTATCAAAAGTTACAGCTATTTATATGAAGTTGTACAAAAACGCTTTATTTCGCCAAGACAGTGCGTTTCTCACTGTTGCATGCATTTGAATGGGGAACTCGACCGAAACAAAGTATAGGTTTTCATTATGTGTATAACTTGGAAATCTTAGCTCAAACAGCTGCAAAACCTGTTTTCCCAGCACGGGGACCTTGAGTTCTATAAGATAAATCCATAAACATGTTTGTCTGAGTCTTCTATCAAAAGTTACAGCTATTTATATGAAGTTGTACAAAAACGCTTTCTTTCGCCAAGACAGTGCGTTTCTCACTGTTACATGCATTTGAATGGGGAACTCGACCGAAACAAAGTATAGGTTTTCATTATGTGTATAACTTGGAAATCTTAGCTCAAACAGCTGCAAAACCTGTTTTCCCAGCACGGGGACCTTGAGTTCTATAAGATAAATCCATAAACATGTGTATCCGACTCTTCTATCAAAAGTTACAGCTATTTATATGAAGTTGTACAAAAACGCTTTATTTCGCCAAGACAGTGCGTTTCTCACTGTTACATGCATTTGAATGGGGAACTCACCGAAACAAAGTATAGGTTTTTATTATGTGTATAACTTGAAAACCTTAGCTCAAACAGCTGCAAAACCTTTTTTCCCAGCACGGGGACCTTGAGTTCTATAAGATAAAGCCATAAACATGTGTATCCGAGTCTTCTATCAAAAGTTACAGCTATTTATATGAAGTTGTACAAAAACGCTTTCTTTCGCCAAGACAGTGCGTTTCTCACTGTTACATGCATTTGAATGGGGAACTCGACCGAAACAAAGTATAGGTTTTCATTATGTGTATAACTTGGAAATCTTAGCTCAAACAGCTGCAAAACCTGTTTTCCCAGCACGGGGACCTTGAGTTCTATAAGATAAATCCATAAACATGTGTATCCGACTCTTCTATCAAAAGTTACAGCTATTTATATGAAGTTGTACAAAAACGCTTTATTTCGCCAAGACAGTGCGTTTCTCACTGTTACATGCATTTGAATGGGGAACTCACCGAAACAAAGTATAGGTTTTCATTATGTGTATAACTTGGACATCTTAGCTCAAACAGCTACAAAACCTGTTTTCCCAGCACGGGGACCTTGAGTTCTATAAGATAAAGCCATAAACATGTGTATCCGAGTCTTCTATCAAAAGTTACAGCTATTTATATGAAGTTGTACAAAAACGCTTTCTTTGGCCAAGACAGTGCGTTTCTCTCTGTTACATGCATTTGAATGGGGAACTCGACCGAAACAAAGTATAGGTTTTCATTATGTGTATAACTTGGAAATCTTAGCTCAAACAGCTGCAAAACCTGTTTTCCCAGCACGGGGACCTTGAGTTCTATAAGATAAAGCCATAAACATGTGTATCCGAGTCTTCTATCAAAAGTTACAGCTATTTATATGAAGTTGTACAAAAACGCTTTCTTTCGCCAAGACAGTGCGTTTCTCACTGTTACATGCATTTGAATGGGGAACTCGACCGAAACAAAGTATAGGTTTTCATTATGTGTATAACTTGGAAATCTTAGCTCAAACAGCTGCAAAACCTGTTTTCCCAGCACGGGGACCTTGAGTTCTATAAGATAAATCCATAAACATGTGTATCCGACTCTTCTATCAAAAGTTACAGCTATTTATATGAAGTTGTACAAAAACGCTTTCTTTGGCCAAGACAGTGCGTTTCTCACTGTTACATGCATTTGAATGGGGAACTCACCGAAACAAAGTATAGGTTTTCATTATGTGTATAACTTGGACATCTTAGCTCAAACAGCTACAAAACCTGTTTTCCCAGCACGGGGACCTTGAGTTCTATAAGATAAAGCCATAAACATGTGTATCCGAGTCTTCTATCAAAAGTTACAGCTATTTATATGAAGTTGTACAAAAACGCTTTCTTTGGCCAAGACAGTGCGTTTCTCTCTGTTACATGCATTTGAATGGGGAACTCGACCGAAACAAAGTATAGGTTTTCATTATGTGTATAACTTGGAAATCTTAGCTCAAACAGCTGCAAAACCTGTTTTCCCAGCACGGGGACCTTGAGTTCTATAAGATAAATCCATAAACATGTTTGTCTGAGTCTTCTATCAAAAGTTACAGCTATTTATATGAAGTTGTACAAAAACGCTTTCTTTCGCCAAGACAGTGCGTTTCTCACTGTTACATGCATTTGAATGGGGAACTCGACCGAAACAAAGTATAGGTTTTCATTATGTGTATAACTTGGAAATCTTAGCTCAAACAGCTGCAAAACCTGTTTTCCCAGCACGGGGACCTTGAGTTCTATAAGATAAAGCCATAAACATGTTTGTCTGAGTCTTCTATCAAAAGTTACAGCTATTTATATGAAGTTGTACAAAAACGCTTTCTTTCGCCAAGACAGTGCGTTTCTCACTGTTACATGCATTTGAATGGGGAACTCGACCGAAACAAAGTATAGGTTTTCATTATGTGTATAACTTGGAAATCTTAGCTCAAACAGCTGCAAAACCTGTTTTCCCAGCACGGGGACCTTGAGTTCTATAAGATAAAGCCATAAACATGTATATCCGAGTCTTCTATCAAAAGTTACAGCTATTTATATGAAGTTGTACAAAAACGCTTTCTTTCGCCAAGACAGTGCGTTTCTCACTGTTACATGCATTTGAATGGGGAACTCGACCGAAACAAAGTATAAGTTTTCATTATGTGAATAACTTGGAAATCTTAGCTCATACAGCTGCAAAACCTGTTTGCCCAGCACGGGAACCTTGAGTTCTATAAGATAAAGCCATAAACATGTTTGTCTGAGTCTTCTATCAAAAGTTACAGCTATTTATATGAAGTTGTACAAAAACGCTTTCTTTCGCCAAGACAGTGCGTTTCTCACTGTTACATGCATTTGAATGGGGAACTCGACCGAAACAAAGTATAAGTTTTCATTATGTGAATAACTTGGAAATCTTAGCTCAAACAGCTACAAAACCTGTTTTCCCAGCACGGGGACCTTGCTGGTAAGATAAAGCCATAAACATGTGTATCCGACTCTTCTATCAAAAGTTACAGCTATTTATATGAAGTTGTACAAAAACGCTTTCTTTCGCCAAGACAGTGCGTTTCTCACTGTTACATGCATTTGAATGGGGAACTCGCCTGAAAGAAAGTATAGGTTTTCATTATGTGAATAATTTTAAAATTTTAGCTCAAACGGCTGCAAAACCTGTTTGCCCAGCACGGGGATATTGAGTTCTATAAGATAAAGCCATAAACATGTGTTTCTGAGTCCTCTATCAAAAGTTACAGCGATTTATATGAAGTTGTTCAAAAACGCTTTATTTCGCCAAGACAGTGTGTTTCTCACTGTTACATGCATTTGAATGGGGAACTCGCCTGAAACAAAGTATAGGTTTTCATTATGTGAATAATTTTAAAATTTTAGCTCAAACAGCTGCAAATCCTGTTTTCCCAGCACGGGGATATTGAGTTCTATAAGATAAAGCCATAAACATGTTTGTCTGAGTCTTCTATCAAAAGTTACAGCTATTTATATGAAGTTGTACAAAAACGCTTTCTTTCGCCAAGACAGTGCGTTTCTCACTGTTACATGCATTTGAATGGGGAACTCGACCGAAACAAAGTATAAGTTTTCATTATGTGAATAACTTGGAAATCTTAGCTCAAACAGCTACAAAACCTGTTTTCCCAGCACGGGGACCTTGAGTTCTATAAGATAAAGCCATAAACATGTGTATCCGAGTCTTCTATCAAAAGTTACAGCTATTTATATGAAGTTGTACAAAAACGCTTTCTTTCGCCAAGACAGTGCGTTTCTCACTGTTACATGCATTTGAATGGGGAACTCGACCGAAACAAAGTATAGGTTTTCATTATGTGTATAACTTGGAAATCTTAGCTCAAACAGCTGCAAAACCTGTTTTCCCAGCACGGGGACCTTGAGTTCTATAAGATAAAGCCATAAACATGTTTGTCTGAGTCTTCTATCAAAAGTTACAGCTATTTATATGAAGTTGTACAAAAACGCTTTCTTTCGCCAAGACAGTGCGTTTCTCACTGTTACATGCATTTGAATGGGGAACTCGACCGAAACAAAGTATAGGTTTTCATTATGTGTATAACTTGGAAATCTTAGCTCAAACAGCTGCAAAACCTGTTTTCCCAGCACGGGGACCTTGAGTTCTATAAGATAAAGCCATAAACATGTGTATCCGAGTCTTCTATCAAAAGTTACAGCTATTTATATGAAGTTGTACAAAAACGCTTTCTTTCGCCAAGACAGTGCGTTTCTCACTGTTACATGCATTTGAATGGGGAACTCGACCGAAACAAAGTATAGGTTTTCATTATGTGTATAACTTGGAAATCTTAGCTCAAACAGCTGCAAAACCTGTTTTCCCAGCACGGGGACCTTGAGTTCTATAAGATAAATCCATAAACGTGTATCCGACTCTTCTATCAAAAGTTACAGCTATTTATATGAAGTTGTACAAAAACGCTTTATTTCGCCAAGACAGTGCGTTTCTCACTGTTACATGCATTTGAATGGGGAACTCACCGAAACAAAGTATAGGTTTTCATTATGTGTATAACTTGGACATCTTAGCTCAAACAGCTACAAAACCTGTTTTCCCAGCACGGGGACCTTGAGTTCTATAAGATAAAGCCATAAACATGTGTATCCGAGTCTTCTATCAAAAGTTACAGCTATTTATATGAAGTTGTACAAAAACGCTTTCTTTGGCCAAGACAGTGCGTTTCTCTCTGTTACATGCATTTGAATGGGGAACTCGACCGAAACAAAGTATAGGTTTTCATTATGTGTATAACTTGGAAATCTTAGCTCAAACAGCTGCAAAACCTGTTTTCCCAGCACGGGGACCTTGAGTTCTATAAGATAAAGCCATAAACATGTGTATCCGAGTCTTCTATCAAAAGTTACAGCTATTTATATGAAGTTGTACAAAAACGCTTTCTTTCGCCAAGACAGTGCGTTTCTCTCTGTTACATGCATTTGAATGGGGAACTCGACCGAAACAAAGTATAGGTTTTCATTATGTGTATAACTTGGAAATCTTAGCTCAAACAGCTGCAAAACCTGTTTTCCCAGCACGGGGACCTTGAGTTCTATAAGATAAAGCCATAAACATGTTTGTCTGAGTCTTCTATCAAAAGTTACAGCTATTTATATGAAGTTGTACAAAAACGCTTTCTTTCGCCAAGACAGTGCGTTTCTCACTGTTACATGCATTTGAATGGGGAACTCGACCGAAACAAAGTATAGGTTTTCATTATGTGTATAACTTGGAAATCTTAGCTCAAACAGCTGCAAAACCTGTTTTCCCAGCACGGGGACCTTGAGTTCTATAAGATAAATCCATAAACATGTGTATCCGACTCTTCTATCAAAAGTTACAGCTATTTATATGAAGTTGTACAAAAACGCTTTATTTCGCCAAGACAGTGCGTTTCTCACTGTTACATGCATTTGAATGGGGAACTCACCGAAACAAAGTATAAGTTTTCATTATGTGAATAACTTGGAAATCTTAGCTCATACAGCTGCAAAACCTGTTTGCCCAGCACGGGAACCTTGAGTTCTATAAGATAAAGCCATAAACATGTTTGTCTGAGTCTTCTATCAAAAGTTACAGCTATTTATATGAAGTTGTACAAAAACGCTTTCTTTCGCCAAGACAGTGCGTTTCTCACTGTTACATGCATTTGAATGGGGAACTCGACCGAAACAAAGTATAAGTTTTCATTATGTGAATAACTTGGAAATCTTAGCTCAAACAGCTACAAAACCTGTTTTCCCAGCACGGGGACCTTGCTGGTAAGATAAAGCCATAAACATGTGTATCCGACTCTTCTATCAAAAGTTACAGCTATTTATATGAAGTTGTACAAAAACGCTTTCTTTCGCCAAGACAGTGCGTTTCTCACTGTTACATGCATTTGAATGGGGAACTCGCCTGAAAGAAAGTATAGGTTTTCATTATGTGAATAATTTTAAAATTTTAGCTCAAACGGCTGCAAAACCTGTTTGCCCAGCACGGGGATATTGAGTTCTATAAGATAAAGCCATAAACATGTGTTTCTGAGTCCTCTATCAAAAGTTACAGCGATTTATATGAAGTTGTTCAAAAACGCTTTATTTCGCCAAGACAGTGTGTTTCTCACTGTTACATGCATTTGAATGGGGAACTCGCCTGAAACAAAGTATAGGTTTTCATTATGTGAATAATTTTAAAATTTTAGCTCAAACAGCTGCAAATCCTGTTTTCCCAGCACGGGGATATTGAGTTCTATAAGATAAAGCCATAAACATGTTTGTCTGAGTCTTCTATCAAAAGTTACAGCTATTTATATGAAGTTGTACAAAAACGCTTTCTTTCGCCAAGACAGTGCGTTTCTCACTGTTACATGCATTTGAATGGGGAACTCGACCGAAACAAAGTATAAGTTTTCATTATGTGAATAACTTGGAAATCTTAGCTCAAACAGCTACAAAACCTGTTTTCCCAGCACGGGGACCTTGAGTTCTATAAGATAAAGCCATAAACATGTGTATCCGAGTCTTCTATCAAAAGTTACAGCTATTTATATGAAGTTGTACAAAAACGCTTTCTTTCGCCAAGACAGTGCGTTTCTCACTGTTACATGCATTTGAATGGGGAACTCGACCGAAACAAAGTATAGGTTTTCATTATGTGTATAACTTGGAAATCTTAGCTCAAACAGCTGCAAAACCTGTTTTCCCAGCACGGGGACCTTGAGTTCTATAAGATAAAGCCATAAACATGTTTGTCTGAGTCTTCTATCAAAAGTTACAGCTATTTATATGAAGTTGTACAAAAACGCTTTATTTCGCCAAGACAGTGCGTTTCTCATTGTTGCATGCATTTGAATGGGGAACTCGACCGAAACAAAGTATAGGTTTTCATTATGTGTATAACTTGGAAATCTTAGCTCAAACAGCTGCAAAACCTGTTTTCCCAGCACGGGGACCTTGAGTTCTATAAGATAAATCCATAAACATGTTTGTCTGAGTCTTCTATCAAAAGTTACAGCTATTTATATGAAGTTGTACAAAAACGCTTTCTTTCGCCAAGACAGTGCGTTTCTCACTGTTACATGCATTTGAATGGGGAACTCGACCGAAACAAAGTATAGGTTTTCATTATGTGTATAACTTGGAAATCTTAGCTCAAACAGCTGCAAAACCTGTTTTCCCAGCACGGGGACCTTGAGTTCTATAAGATAAATCCATAAACATGTGTATCCGACTCTTCTATCAAAAGTTACAGCTATTTATATGAAGTTGTACAAAAACGCTTTATTTCGCCAAGACAGTGCGTTTCTCACTGTTACATGCATTTGAATGGGGAACTCACCGAAACAAAGTATAGGTTTTCATTATGTGTATAACTTGGACATCTTAGCTCAAACAGCTACAAAACCTGTTTTCCCAGCACGGGGACCTTGAGTTCTATAAGATAAAGCCATAAACATGTGTATCCGAGTCTTCTATCAAAAGTTACAGCTATTTATATGAAGTTGTACAAAAACGCTTTCTTTGGCCAAGACAGTGCGTTTCTCTCTGTTACATGCATTTGAATGGGGAACTCGACCGAAACAAAGTATAGGTTTTCATTATGTGTATAACTTGGAAATCTTAGCTCAAACAGCTGCAAAACCTGTTTTCCCAGCACGGGGACCTTGAGTTCTATAAGATAAAGCCATAAACATGTGTATCCGAGTCTTCTATCAAAAGTTACAGCTATTTATATGAAGTTGTACAAAAACGCTTTCTTTCGCCAAGACAGTGCGTTTCTCACTGTTACATGCATTTGAATGGGGAACTCGACCGAAACAAAGTATAGGTTTTCATTATGTGTATAACTTGGAAATCTTAGCTCAAACAGCTGCAAAACCTGTTTTCCCAGCACGGGGACCTTGAGTTCTATAAGATAAATCCATAAACATGTGTATCCGACTCTTCTATCAAAAGTTACAGCTATTTATATGAAGTTGTACAAAAACGCTTTCTTTGGCCAAGACAGTGCGTTTCTCACTGTTACATGCATTTGAATGGGGAACTCACCGAAACAAAGTATAGGTTTTCATTATGTGTATAACTTGGACATCTTAGCTCAAACAGCTACAAAACCTGTTTTCCCAGCACGGGGACCTTGAGTTCTATAAGATAAAGCCATAAACATGTGTATCCGAGTCTTCTATCAAAAGTTACAGCTATTTATATGAAGTTGTACAAAAACGCTTTCTTTGGCCAAGACAGTGCGTTTCTCTCTGTTACATGCATTTGAATGGGGAACTCGACCGAAACAAAGTATAGGTTTTCATTATGTGTATAACTTGGAAATCTTAGCTCAAACAGCTGCAAAACCTGTTTTCCCAGCACGGGGACCTTGAGTTCTATAAGATAAAGCCATAAACATGTGTATCCGAGTCTTCTATCAAAAGTTACAGCTATTTATATGAAGTTGTACAAAAACGCTTTCTTTCGCCAAGACAGTGCGTTTCTCTCTGTTACATGCATTTGAATGGGGAACTCGACCGAAACAAAGTATAGGTTTTCATTATGTGTATAACTTGGAAATCTTAGCTCAAACAGCTGCAAAACCTGTTTTCCCAGCACGGGGACCTTGAGTTCTATAAGATAAAGCCATAAACATGTTTGTCTGAGTCTTCTATCAAAAGTTACAGCTATTTATATGAAGTTGTACAAAAACGCTTTCTTTCGCCAAGACAGTGCGTTTCTCACTGTTACATGCATTTGAATGGGGAACTCGACCGAAACAAAGTATAGGTTTTCATTATGTGTATAACTTGGAAATCTTAGCTCAAACAGCTGCAAAACCTGTTTTCCCAGCACGGGGACCTTGAGTTCTATAAGATAAAGCCATAAACATGTATATCCGAGTCTTCTATCAAAAGTTACAGCTATTTATATGAAGTTGTACAAAAACGCTTTCTTTCGCCAAGACAGTGCGTTTCTCACTGTTACATGCATTTGAATGGGGAACTCGACCGAAACAAAGTATAAGTTTTCATTATGTGAATAACTTGGAAATCTTAGCTCATACAGCTGCAAAACCTGTTTGCCCAGCACGGGAACCTTGAGTTCTATAAGATAAAGCCATAAACATGTTTGTCTGAGTCTTCTATCAAAAGTTACAGCTATTTATATGAAGTTGTACAAAAACGCTTTCTTTCGCCAAGACAGTGCGTTTCTCACTGTTACATGCATTTGAATGGGGAACTCGACCGAAACAAAGTATAAGTTTTCATTATGTGAATAACTTGGAAATCTTAGCTCAAACAGCTACAAAACCTGTTTTCCCAGCACGGGGACCTTGCTGGTAAGATAAAGCCATAAACATGTGTATCCGACTCTTCTATCAAAAGTTACAGCTATTTATATGAAGTTGTACAAAAACGCTTTCTTTCGCCAAGACAGTGCGTTTCTCACTGTTACATGCATTTGAATGGGGAACTCGCCTGAAAGAAAGTATAGGTTTTCATTATGTGAATAATTTTAAAATTTTAGCTCAAACGGCTGCAAAACCTGTTTGCCCAGCACGGGGATATTGAGTTCTATAAGATAAAGCCATAAACATGTGTTTCTGAGTCCTCTATCAAAAGTTACAGCGATTTATATGAAGTTGTTCAAAAACGCTTTATTTCGCCAAGACAGTGTGTTTCTCACTGTTACATGCATTTGAATGGGGAACTCGCCTGAAACAAAGTATAGGTTTTCATTATGTGAATAATTTTAAAATTTTAGCTCAAACAGCTGCAAATCCTGTTTTCCCAGCACGGGGATATTGAGTTCTATAAGATAAAGCCATAAACATGTTTGTCTGAGTCTTCTATCAAAAGTTACAGCTATTTATATGAAGTTGTACAAAAACGCTTTCTTTCGCCAAGACAGTGCGTTTCTCACTGTTACATGCATTTGAATGGGGAACTCGACCGAAACAAAGTATAAGTTTTCATTATGTGAATAACTTGGAAATCTTAGCTCAAACAGCTACAAAACCTGTTTTCCCAGCACGGGGACCTTGAGTTCTATAAGATAAAGCCATAAACATGTGTATCCGAGTCTTCTATCAAAAGTTACAGCTATTTATATGAAGTTGTACAAAAACGCTTTCTTTCGCCAAGACAGTGCGTTTCTCACTGTTACATGCATTTGAATGGGGAACTCGACCGAAACAAAGTATAGGTTTTCATTATGTGTATAACTTGGAAATCTTAGCTCAAACAGCTGCAAAACCTGTTTTCCCAGCACGGGGACCTTGAGTTCTATAAGATAAAGCCATAAACATGTTTGTCTGAGTCTTCTATCAAAAGTTACAGCTATTTATATGAAGTTGTACAAAAACGCTTTCTTTCGCCAAGACAGTGCGTTTCTCACTGTTACATGCATTTGAATGGGGAACTCGACCGAAACAAAGTATAGGTTTTCATTATGTGTATAACTTGGAAATCTTAGCTCAAACAGCTGCAAAACCTGTTTTCCCAGCACGGGGACCTTGAGTTCTATAAGATAAAGCCATAAACATGTGTATCCGAGTCTTCTATCAAAAGTTACAGCTATTTATATGAAGTTGTACAAAAACGCTTTCTTTCGCCAAGACAGTGCGTTTCTCACTGTTACATGCATTTGAATGGGGAACTCGACCGAAACAAAGTATAGGTTTTCATTATGTGTATAACTTGGAAATCTTAGCTCAAACAGCTGCAAAACCTGTTTTCCCAGCACGGGGACCTTGAGTTCTATAAGATAAATCCATAAACGTGTATCCGACTCTTCTATCAAAAGTTACAGCTATTTATATGAAGTTGTACAAAAACGCTTTATTTCGCCAAGACAGTGCGTTTCTCACTGTTACATGCATTTGAATGGGGAACTCACCGAAACAAAGTATAGGTTTTCATTATGTGTATAACTTGGACATCTTAGCTCAAACAGCTACAAAACCTGTTTTCCCAGCACGGGGACCTTGAGTTCTATAAGATAAAGCCATAAACATGTGTATCCGAGTCTTCTATCAAAAGTTACAGCTATTTATATGAAGTTGTACAAAAACGCTTTCTTTGGCCAAGACAGTGCGTTTCTCTCTGTTACATGCATTTGAATGGGGAACTCGACCGAAACAAAGTATAGGTTTTCATTATGTGTATAACTTGGAAATCTTAGCTCAAACAGCTGCAAAACCTGTTTTCCCAGCACGGGGACCTTGAGTTCTATAAGATAAAGCCATAAACATGTGTATCCGAGTCTTCTATCAAAAGTTACAGCTATTTATATGAAGTTGTACAAAAACGCTTTCTTTCGCCAAGACAGTGCGTTTCTCTCTGTTACATGCATTTGAATGGGGAACTCGACCGAAACAAAGTATAGGTTTTCATTATGTGTATAACTTGGAAATCTTAGCTCAAACAGCTGCAAAACCTGTTTTCCCAGCACGGGGACCTTGAGTTCTATAAGATAAAGCCATAAACATGTTTGTCTGAGTCTTCTATCAAAAGTTACAGCTATTTATATGAAGTTGTACAAAAACGCTTTCTTTCGCCAAGACAGTGCGTTTCTCACTGTTACATGCATTTGAATGGGGAACTCGACCGAAACAAAGTATAGGTTTTCATTATGTGTATAACTTGGAAATCTTAGCTCAAACAGCTGCAAAACCTGTTTTCCCAGCACGGGGACCTTGAGTTCTATAAGATAAATCCATAAACATGTGTATCCGACTCTTCTATCAAAAGTTACAGCTATTTATATGAAGTTGTACAAAAACGCTTTATTTCGCCAAGACAGTGCGTTTCTCACTGTTACATGCATTTGAATGGGGAACTCACCGAAACAAAGTATAAGTTTTCATTATGTGAATAACTTGGAAATCTTAGCTCATACAGCTGCAAAACCTGTTTGCCCAGCACGGGAACCTTGAGTTCTATAAGATAAAGCCATAAACATGTTTGTCTGAGTCTTCTATCAAAAGTTACAGCTATTTATATGAAGTTGTACAAAAACGCTTTCTTTCGCCAAGACAGTGCGTTTCTCACTGTTACATGCATTTGAATGGGGAACTCGACCGAAACAAAGTATAAGTTTTCATTATGTGAATAACTTGGAAATCTTAGCTCAAACAGCTACAAAACCTGTTTTCCCAGCACGGGGACCTTGCTGGTAAGATAAAGCCATAAACATGTGTATCCGACTCTTCTATCAAAAGTTACAGCTATTTATATGAAGTTGTACAAAAACGCTTTCTTTCGCCAAGACAGTGCGTTTCTCACTGTTACATGCATTTGAATGGGGAACTCGCCTGAAAGAAAGTATAGGTTTTCATTATGTGAATAATTTTAAAATTTTAGCTCAAACGGCTGCAAAACCTGTTTGCCCAGCACGGGGATATTGAGTTCTATAAGATAAAGCCATAAACATGTGTTTCTGAGTCCTCTATCAAAAGTTACAGCGATTTATATGAAGTTGTTCAAAAACGCTTTATTTCGCCAAGAAAGTGTGTTTCTCACTGTTACATGCATTTGAATGGGGAACTCGCCTGAAACAAAGTATAGGTTTTCATTATGTGAATAATTTTAAAATTTTAGCTCAAACAGCTGCAAATCCTGTTTTCCCAGCACGGGGATATTGAGTTCTATAAGATAAAGCCATAAACATGTTTGTCTGAGTCTTCTATCAAAAGTTACAGCTATTTATATGAAGTTGTACAAAAACGCTTTCTTTCGCCAAGACAGTGCGTTTCTCACTGTTACATGCATTTGAATGGGGAACTCGACCGAAACAAAGTATAAGTTTTCATTATGTGAATAACTTGGAAATCTTAGCTCAAACAGCTACAAAACCTGTTTTCCCAGCACGGGGACCTTGAGTTCTATAAGATAAAGCCATAAACATGTGTATCCGAGTCTTCTATCAAAAGTTACAGCTATTTATATGAAGTTGTACAAAAACGCTTTCTTTCGCCAAGACAGTGCGTTTCTCACTGTTACATGCATTTGAATGGGGAACTCGACCGAAACAAAGTATAGGTTTTCATTATGTGTATAACTTGGAAATCTTAGCTCAAACAGCTGCAAAACCTGTTTTCCCAGCACGGGGACCTTGAGTTCTATAAGATAAAGCCATAAACATGTTTGTCTGAGTCTTCTATCAAAAGTTACAGCTATTTATATGAAGTTGTACAAAAACGCTTTATTTCGCCAAGACAGTGCGTTTCTCATTGTTGCATGCATTTGAATGGGGAACTCGACCGAAACAAAGTATAGGTTTTCATTATGTGTATAACTTGGAAATCTTAGCTCAAACAGCTGCAAAACCTGTTTTCCCAGCACGGGGACCTTGAGTTCTATAAGATAAATCCATAAACATGTTTGTCTGAGTCTTCTATCAAAAGTTACAGCTATTTATATGAAGTTGTACAAAAACGCTTTCTTTCGCCAAGACAGTGCGTTTCTCACTGTTACATGCATTTGAATGGGGAACTCGACCGAAACAAAGTATAGGTTTTCATTATGTGTATAACTTGGAAATCTTAGCTCAAACAGCTGCAAAACCTGTTTTCCCAGCACGGGGACCTTGAGTTCTATAAGATAAATCCATAAACATGTGTATCCGACTCTTCTATCAAAAGTTACAGCTATTTATATGAAGTTGTACAAAAACGCTTTCTTTCGCCAAGACAGTGCGTTTCTCACTGTTACATGCATTTGAATGGGGAACTCACCGAAACAAAGTATAGGTTTTTATTATGTGTATAACTTGAAAACCTTAGCTCAAACAGCTGCAAAACCTGTTTTCCCAGCACGGGGACCTTGAGTTCTATAAGATAAAGCCATAAACATGTGTATCCGAGTCTTCTATCAAAAGTTACAGCTATTTATATGAAGTTGTACAAAAACGCTTTCTTTCGCCAAGACAGTGCGTTTCTCACTGTTACATGCATTTGAATGGGGAACTCGACCGAAACAAAGTATAGGTTTTCATTATGTGTATAACTTGGAAATCTTAGCTCAAACAGCTGCAAAACCTGTTTTCCCAGCACGGGGACCTTGAGTTCTATAAGATAAATCCATAAACGTGTATCCGACTCTTCTATCAAAAGTTACAGCTATTTATATGAAGTTGTACAAAAACGCTTTCTTTCGCCAAGACAGTGCGTTTCTCACTGTTACATGCATTTGAATGGGGAACTCGCCTGAAAGAAAGTATAGGTTTTCATTATGTGAATAATTTTAAAATTTTAGCTCAAACGGCTGCAAAACCTGTTTGCCCAGCACGGGGATATTGAGTTCTATAAGATAAAGCCATAAACATGTGTTTCTGAGTCCTCTATCAAAAGTTACAGCGATTTATATGAAGTTGTTCAAAAACGCTTTATTTCGCCAAGAAAGTGTGTTTCTCACTGTTACATGCATTTGAATGGGGAACTCGCCTGAAACAAAGTATAGGTTTTCATTGTGTGAATAATTTTAAAATTTTAGCTCAAACAGCTGCAAATCCTGTTTTCCCAGCACGGGGATATTGAGTTCTATAAGATAAAGCCATAAACATGTTTGTCTGAGTCTTCTATCAAAAGTTACAGCTATTTATATGAAGTTGTACAAAAACGCTTTCTTTCGCCAAGACAGTGCGTTTCTCACTGTTACATGCATTTGAATGGGGAACTCGACCGAAACAAAGTATAAGTTTTCATTATGTGAATAACTTGGAAATCTTAGCTCAAACAGCTACAAAACCTGTTTTCCCAGCACGGGGACCTTGAGTTCTATAAGATAAAGCCATAAACATGTGTATCCGAGTCTTCTATCAAAAGTTACAGCTATTTATATGAAGTTGTACAAAAACGCTTTCTTTCGCCAAGACAGTGCGTTTCTCACTGTTACATGCATTTGAATGGGGAACTCGACCGAAACAAAGTATAGGTTTTCATTATGTGTATAACTTGGAAATCTTAGCTCAAACAGCTGCAAAACCTGTTTTCCCAGCACGGGGACCTTGAGTTCTATAAGATAAAGCCATAAACATGTTTGTCTGAGTCTTCTATCAAAAGTTACAGCTATTTATATGAAGTTGTACAAAAACGCTTTATTTCGCCAAGACAGTGCGTTTCTCATTGTTGCATGCATTTGAATGGGGAACTCGACCGAAACAAAGTATAGGTTTTCATTATGTGTATAACTTGGAAATCTTAGCTCAAACAGCTGCAAAACCTGTTTTCCCAGCACGGGGACCTTGAGTTCTATAAGATAAATCCATAAACATGTTTGTCTGAGTCTTCTATCAAAAGTTACAGCTATTTATATGAAGTTGTACAAAAACGCTTTCTTTCGCCAAGACAGTGCGTTTCTCACTGTTACATGCATTTGAATGGGGAACTCGACCGAAACAAAGTATAGGTTTTCATTATGTGTATAACTTGGAAATCTTAGCTCAAACAGCTGCAAAACCTGTTTTCCCAGCACGGGGACCTTGAGTTCTATAAGATAAATCCATAAACATGTGTATCCGACTCTTCTATCAAAAGTTACAGCTATTTATATGAAGTTGTACAAAAACGCTTTCTTTCGCCAAGACAGTGCGTTTCTCACTGTTACATGCATTTGAATGGGGAACTCACCGAAACAAAGTATAGGTTTTTATTATGTGTATAACTTGAAAACCTTAGCTCAAACAGCTGCAAAACCTGTTTTCCCAGCACGGGGACCTTGAGTTCTATAAGATAAAGCCATAAACATGTGTATCCGAGTCTTCTATCAAAAGTTACAGCTATTTATATGAAGTTGTACAAAAACGCTTTCTTTCGCCAAGACAGTGCGTTTCTCACTGTTACATGCATTTGAATGGGGAACTCGACCGAAACAAAGTATAGGTTTTCATTATGTGTATAACTTGGAAATCTTAGCTCAAACAGCTGCAAAACCTGTTTTCCCAGCACGGGGACCTTGAGTTCTATAAGATAAATCCATAAACGTGTATCCGACTCTTCTATCAAAAGTTACAGCTATTTATATGAAGTTGTACAAAAACGCTTTATTTCGCCAAGACAGTGCGTTTCTCACTGTTACATGCATTTGAATGGGGAACTCACCGAAACAAAGTATAGGTTTTCATTATGTGTATAACTTGGACATCTTAGCTCAAACAGCTACAAAACCTGTTTTCCCAGCACGGGGACCTTGAGTTCTATAAGATAAAGCCATAAACATGTGTATCCGAGTCTTCTATCAAAAGTTACAGCTATTTATATGAAGTTGTACAAAAACGCTTTCTTTGGCCAAGACAGTGCGTTTCTCTCTGTTACATGCATTTGAATGGGGAACTCGACCGAAACAAAGTATAGGTTTTCATTATGTGTATAACTTGGAAATCTTAGCTCAAACAGCTGCAAAACCTGTTTTCCCAGCACGGGGACCTTGAGTTCTATAAGATAAAGCCATAAACATGTGTATCCGAGTCTTCTATCAAAAGTTACAGCTATTTATATGAAGTTGTACAAAAACGCTTTCTTTCGCCAAGACAGTGCGTTTCTCTCTGTTACATGCATTTGAATGGGGAACTCGACCGAAACAAAGTATAGGTTTTCATTATGTGTATAACTTGGAAATCTTAGCTCAAACAGCTGCAAAACCTGTTTTCCCAGCACGGGGACCTTGAGTTCTATAAGATAAAGCCATAAACATGTTTGTCTGAGTCTTCTATCAAAAGTTACAGCTATTTATATGAAGTTGTACAAAAACGCTTTCTTTCGCCAAGACAGTGCGTTTCTCACTGTTACATGCATTTGAATGGGGAACTCGACCGAAACAAAGTATAGGTTTTCATTATGTGTATAACTTGGAAATCTTAGCTCAAACAGCTGCAAAACCTGTTTTCCCAGCACGGGGACCTTGAGTTCTATAAGATAAATCCATAAACATGTGTATCCGACTCTTCTATCAAAAGTTACAGCTATTTATATGAAGTTGTACAAAAACGCTTTATTTCGCCAAGACAGTGCGTTTCTCACTGTTACATGCATTTGAATGGGGAACTCACCGAAACAAAGTATAAGTTTTCATTATGTGAATAACTTGGAAATCTTAGCTCATACAGCTGCAAAACCTGTTTGCCCAGCACGGGAACCTTGAGTTCTATAAGATAAAGCCATAAACATGTTTGTCTGAGTCTTCTATCAAAAGTTACAGCTATTTATATGAAGTTGTACAAAAACGCTTTCTTTCGCCAAGACAGTGCGTTTCTCACTGTTACATGCATTTGAATGGGGAACTCGACCGAAACAAAGTATAAGTTTTCATTATGTGAATAACTTGGAAATCTTAGCTCAAACAGCTACAAAACCTGTTTTCCCAGCACGGGGACCTTGCTGGTAAGATAAAGCCATAAACATGTGTATCCGACTCTTCTATCAAAAGTTACAGCTATTTATATGAAGTTGTACAAAAACGCTTTCTTTCGCCAAGACAGTGCGTTTCTCACTGTTACATGCATTTGAATGGGGAACTCGCCTGAAAGAAAGTATAGGTTTTCATTATGTGAATAATTTTAAAATTTTAGCTCAAACGGCTGCAAAACCTGTTTGCCCAGCACGGGGATATTGAGTTCTATAAGATAAAGCCATAAACATGTGTTTCTGAGTCCTCTATCAAAAGTTACAGCGATTTATATGAAGTTGTTCAAAAACGCTTTATTTCGCCAAGACAGTGTGTTTCTCACTGTTACATGCATTTGAATGGGGAACTCGCCTGAAACAAAGTATAGGTTTTCATTATGTGAATAATTTTAAAATTTTAGCTCAAACAGCTGCAAATCCTGTTTTCCCAGCACGGGGATATTGAGTTCTATAAGATAAAGCCATAAACATGTTTGTCTGAGTCTTCTATCAAAAGTTACAGCTATTTATATGAAGTTGTACAAAAACGCTTTCTTTCGCCAAGACAGTGCGTTTCTCACTGTTACATGCATTTGAATGGGGAACTCGACCGAAACAAAGTATAAGTTTTCATTATGTGAATAACTTGGAAATCTTAGCTCAAACAGCTACAAAACCTGTTTTCCCAGCACGGGGACCTTGAGTTCTATAAGATAAAGCCATAAACATGTGTATCCGAGTCTTCTATCAAAAGTTACAGCTATTTATATGAAGTTGTACAAAAACGCTTTCTTTCGCCAAGACAGTGCGTTTCTCACTGTTACATGCATTTGAATGGGGAACTCGACCGAAACAAAGTATAGGTTTTCATTATGTGTATAACTTGGAAATCTTAGCTCAAACAGCTGCAAAACCTGTTTTCCCAGCACGGGGACCTTGAGTTCTATAAGATAAAGCCATAAACATGTTTGTCTGAGTCTTCTATCAAAAGTTACAGCTATTTATATGAAGTTGTACAAAAACGCTTTATTTCGCCAAGACAGTGCGTTTCTCATTGTTGCATGCATTTGAATGGGGAACTCGACCGAAACAAAGTATAGGTTTTCATTATGTGTATAACTTGGAAATCTTAGCTCAAACAGCTGCAAAACCTGTTTTCCCAGCACGGGGACCTTGAGTTCTATAAGATAAATCCATAAACATGTTTGTCTGAGTCTTCTATCAAAAGTTACAGCTATTTATATGAAGTTGTACAAAAACGCTTTCTTTCGCCAAGACAGTGCGTTTCTCACTGTTACATGCATTTGAATGGGGAACTCGACCGAAACAAAGTATAGGTTTTCATTATGTGTATAACTTGGAAATCTTAGCTCAAACAGCTGCAAAACCTGTTTTCCCAGCACGGGGACCTTGAGTTCTATAAGATAAATCCATAAACATGTGTATCCGACTCTTCTATCAAAAGTTACAGCTATTTATATGAAGTTGTACAAAAACGCTTTCTTTCGCCAAGACAGTGCGTTTCTCACTGTTACATGCATTTGAATGGGGAACTCACCGAAACAAAGTATAGGTTTTTATTATGTGTATAACTTGAAAACCTTAGCTCAAACAGCTGCAAAACCTGTTTTCCCAGCACGGGGACCTTGAGTTCTATAAGATAAAGCCATAAACATGTGTATCCGAGTCTTCTATCAAAAGTTACAGCTATTTATATGAAGTTGTACAAAAACGCTTTCTTTCGCCAAGACAGTGCGTTTCTCACTGTTACATGCATTTGAATGGGGAACTCGACCGAAACAAAGTATAGGTTTTCATTATGTGTATAACTTGGAAATCTTAGCTCAAACAGCTGCAAAACCTGTTTTCCCAGCACGGGGACCTTGAGTTCTATAAGATAAATCCATAAACGTGTATCCGACTCTTCTATCAAAAGTTACAGCTATTTATATGAAGTTGTACAAAAACGCTTTATTTCGCCAAGACAGTGCGTTTCTCACTGTTACATGCATTTGAATGGGGAACTCACCGAAACAAAGTATAGGTTTTCATTATGTGTATAACTTGGACATCTTAGCTCAAACAGCTACAAAACCTGTTTTCCCAGCACGGGGACCTTGAGTTCTATAAGATAAAGCCATAAACATGTGTATCCGAGTCTTCTATCAAAAGTTACAGCTATTTATATGAAGTTGTACAAAAACGCTTTCTTTGGCCAAGACAGTGCGTTTCTCTCTGTTACATGCATTTGAATGGGGAACTCGACCGAAACAAAGTATAGGTTTTCATTATGTGTATAACTTGGAAATCTTAGCTCAAACAGCTGCAAAACCTGTTTTCCCAGCACGGGGACCTTGAGTTCTATAAGATAAAGCCATAAACATGTGTATCCGAGTCTTCTATCAAAAGTTACAGCTATTTATATGAAGTTGTACAAAAACGCTTTCTTTCGCCAAGACAGTGCGTTTCTCTCTGTTACATGCATTTGAATGGGGAACTCGACCGAAACAAAGTATAGGTTTTCATTATGTGTATATCTTGGAAATCTTAGCTCAAACAGCTGCAAAACCTGTTTTCCCAGCACGGGGACCTTGAGTTCTATAAGATAAAGCCATAAACATGTTTGTCTGAGTCTTCTATCAAAAGTTACAGCTATTTATATGAAGTTGTACAAAAACGCTTTCTTTCGCCAAGACAGTGCGTTTCTCACTGTTACATGCATTTGAATGGGGAACTCGACCGAAACAAAGTATAGGTTTTCATTATGTGTATAACTTGGAAATCTTAGCTCAAACAGCTGCAAAACCTGTTTTCCCAGCACGGGGACCTTGAGTTCTATAAGATAAATCCATAAACATGTGTATCCGACTCTTCTATCAAAAGTTACAGCTATTTATATGAAGTTGTACAAAAACGCTTTCTTTGGCCAAGACAGTGCGTTTCTCACTGTTACATGCATTTGAATGGGGAACTCACCGAAACAAAGTATAGGTTTTCATTATGTGTATAACTTGAAAATCTTAGCTCAAACAGCTGCAAATCCTGTTTTCCCAGCACGGGGACCTTGAGTTCTATAAGATAAAGCCATAAACATGTTTGTCTGAGTCTTCTATCAAAAGTTACAGCTATTTATATGAAGTTGTACAAAAACGCTTTCTTTCGCCAAGACAGTGCGTTTCTCACTGTTACATGCATTTGAATGGGGAACTCGACCGAAACAAAGTATAGGTTTTCATTATGTGTATAACTTGGAAATCTTAGCTCAAACAGCTGCAAAACCTGTTTTCCCAGCACGGGGACCTTGAGTTCTATAAGATAAAGCCATAAACATGTGTATCCGAGTCTTCTATCAAAAGTTACAGCTATTTATATGAAGTTGTACAAAAACGCTTTCTTTCGCCAAGACAGTGCGTTTCTCACTGTTACATGCATTTGAATGGGGAACTCGACCGAAACAAAGTATAAGTTTTCATTATGTGAATAACTTGGAAATCTTAGCTCATACAGCTGCAAAACCTGTTTGCCCAGCACGGGAACCTTGAGTTCTATAAGATAAAGCCATAAACATGTTTGTCTGAGTCTTCTATCAAAAGTTACAGCTATTTATATGAAGTTGTACAAAAACGCTTTCTTTCGCCAAGACAGTGCGTTTCTCACTGTTACATGCATTTGAATGGGGAACTCGACCGAAACAAAGTATAAGTTTTCATTATGTGAATAACTTGGAAATCTTAGCTCAAACAGCTACAAAACCTGTTTTCCCAGCACGGGGACCTTGCTGGTAAGATAAAGCCATAAACATGTGTATCCGACTCTTCTATCAAAAGTTACAGCTATTTATATGAAGTTGTACAAAAACGCTTTCTTTCGCCAAGACAGTGCGTTTCTCACTGTTACATGCATTTGAATGGGGAACTCGCCTGAAAGAAAGTATAGGTTTTCATTATGTGAATAATTTTAAAATTTTAGCTCAAACGGCTGCAAAACCTGTTTGCCCAGCACGGGGATATTGAGTTCTATAAGATAAAGCCATAAACATGTGTTTCTGAGTCCTCTATCAAAAGTTACAGCGATTTATATGAAGTTGTTCAAAAACGCTTTATTTCGCCAAGACAGTGTGTTTCTCACTGTTACATGCATTTGAATGGGGAACTCGCCTGAAACAAAGTATAGGTTTTCATTATGTGAATAATTTTAAAATTTTAGCTCAAACAGCTGCAAATCCTGTTTTCCCAGCACGGGGATATTGAGTTCTATAAGATAAAGCCATAAACATGTTTGTCTGAGTCTTCTATCAAAAGTTACAGCTATTTATATGAAGTTGTACAAAAACGCTTTCTTTCGCCAAGACAGTGCGTTTCTCACTGTTACATGCATTTGAATGGGGAACTCGACCGAAACAAAGTATAAGTTTTCATTATGTGAATAACTTGGAAATCTTAGCTCAAACAGCTACAAAACCTGTTTTCCCAGCACGGGGACCTTGAGTTCTATAAGATAAAGCCATAAACATGTGTATCCGAGTCTTCTATCAAAAGTTACAGCTATTTATATGAAGTTGTACAAAAACGCTTTCTTTCGCCAAGACAGTGCGTTTCTCACTGTTACATGCATTTGAATGGGGAACTCGACCGAAACAAAGTATAGGTTTTCATTATGTGTATAACTTGGAAATCTTAGCTCAAACAGCTGCAAAACCTGTTTTCCCAGCACGGGGACCTTGAGTTCTATAAGATAAAGCCATAAACATGTTTGTCTGAGTCTTCTATCAAAAGTTACAGCTATTTATATGAAGTTGTACAAAAACGCTTTATTTCGCCAAGACAGTGCGTTTCTCACTGTTGCATGCATTTGAATGGGGAACTCGACCGAAACAAAGTATAGGTTTTCATTATGTGTATAACTTGGAAATCTTAGCTCAAACAGCTGCAAAACCTGTTTTCCCAGCACGGGGACCTTGAGTTCTATAAGATAAATCCATAAACATGTTTGTCTGAGTCTTCTATCAAAAGTTACAGCTATTTATATGAAGTTGTACAAAAACGCTTTCTTTCGCCAAGACAGTGCGTTTCTCACTGTTACATGCATTTGAATGGGGAACTCGACCGAAACAAAGTATAGGTTTTCATTATGTGTATAACTTGGACATCTTAGCTCAAACAGCTACAAAACCTGTTTTCCCAGCACGGGGACCTTGAGTTCTATAAGATAAAGCCATAAACATGTGTATCCGAGTCTTCTATCAAAAGTTACAGCTATTTATATGAAGTTGTACAAAAACGCTTTCTTTGGCCAAGACAGTGCGTTTCTCTCTGTTACATGCATTTGAATGGGGAACTCGACCGAAACAAAGTATAGGTTTTCATTATGTGTATAACTTGGAAATCTTAGCTCAAACAGCTGCAAAACCTGTTTTCCCAGCACGGGGACCTTGAGTTCTATAAGATAAAGCCATAAACATGTTTGTCTGAGTCTTCTATCAAAAGTTACAGCTATTTATATGAAGTTGTACAAAAACGCTTTCTTTCGCCAAGACAGTGCGTTTCTCACTGTTACATGCATTTGAATGGGGAACTCGACCGAAACAAAGTATAGGTTTTCATTATGTGTATAACTTGGAAATCTTAGCTCAAACAGCTGCAAAACCTGTTTTCCCAGCACGGGGACCTTGAGTTCTATAAGATAGAGCCATAAACATGTTTGTCTGAGTCTTCTATCAAAAGTTACAGCTATTTATATGAAGTTGTACAAAAACGCTTTCTTTCGCCAAGACAGTGCGTTTCTCACTGTTACATGCATTTGAATGGGGAACTCGACCGAAACAAAGTATAGGTTTTCATTATGTGTATAACTTGGAAATCTTAGCTCAAACAGCTGCAAAACCTGTTTTCCCAGCACGGGGACCTTGAGTTCTATAAGATAAAGCCATAAACATGTGTATCCGAGTCTTCTATCAAAAGTTACAGCTATTTATATGAAGTTGTACAAAAACGCTTTCTTTCGCCAAGACAGTGCGTTTCTCACTGTTACATGCATTTGAATGGGGAACTCGACCGAAACCAAGTATAGGTTTTCATTATGTGTATAATTTGGAAATCTTAGCTCAAACAGCTGCAAAACCTGTTTGCCCAGCACGGGAACCTTGAGTTCTATAAGATAAAGCCATAAACATGTTTGTCTGAGTCTTCTATCAAAAGTTACAGCTATTTATATGAAGTTGTACAAAAACGCTTTCTTTCGCCAAGACAGTGCGTTTCTCACTGTTACATGCATTTGAATGGGGAACTCGACCGAAACAAAGTATAAGTTTTCATTATGTGAATAACTTGGAAATCTTAGCTCAAACAGCTACAAAACCTGTTTTCCCAGCACGGGGACCTTGCTGGTAAGATAAAGCCATAAACATGTGTATCCGACTCTTCTATCAAAAGTTACAGCTATTTATATGAAGTTGTACAAAAACGCTTTCTTTCGCCAAGACAGTGCGTTTCTCACTGTTACATGCATTTGAATGGGGAACTCGCCTGAAAGAAAGTATAGGTTTTCATTATGTGAATAATTTTAAAATTTTAGCTCAAACGGCTGCAAAACCTGTTTGCCCAGCACGGGGATATTGAGTTCTATAAGATAAAGCCATAAACATGTGTTTCTGAGTCCTCTATCAAAAGTTACAGCGATTTATATGAAGTTGTTCAAAAACGCTTTATTTCGCCAAGACAGTGCGTTTCTCACTGTTACATGCATTTGAATGGGGAACTCGACCGAAACAAAGTATAGGTTTTCATTATGTGTATAACTTGGAAATCTTAGCTCAAACAGCTGCAAAACCTGTTTTCCCAGCACGGGGACCTTGAGTTCTATAAGATAAAGCCATAAACATGTGTATCCGAGTCTTCTATCAAAAGTTACAGCTATTTATATGAAGTTGTTCAAAAACGCTTTATTTCGCCAAGACAGTGTGTTTCTCACTGGTACATGCATTTGAATGGGGAACTCGCCTGAAACAAAGTATAGGTTTTCATTATGTGAATAATTTTAAAATTTTAGCTCAAACAGCTGCAAATCCTGTTTTCCCAGCACGGGGATATTGAGTTCTATAAGATAAAGCCATAAACATGTTTGTCTGAGTCTTCTATCAAAAGTTACAGCTATTTATATGAAGTTGTACAAAAACGCTTTCTTTCGCCAAGACAGTGCGTTTCTCACTGTTACATGCATTTGAATGGGGAACTCGACCGAAACAAAGTATAAGTTTTCATTATGTGAATAACTTGGAAATCTTAGCTCAAACAGCTACAAAACCTGTTTTCCCAGCACGGGGACCTTGAGTTCTATAAGATAAAGCCATAAACATGTGTATCCGAGTCTTCTATCAAAAGTTACAGCTATTTATATGAAGTTGTACAAAAACGCTTTCTTTCGCCAAGACAGTGCGTTTCTCACTGTTACATGCATTTGAATGGGGAACTCGACCGAAACAAAGTATAGGTTTTCATTATGTGTATAACTTGGAAATCTTAGCTCAAACAGCTGCAAAACCTGTTTTCCCAGCACGGGGACCTTGAGTTCTATAAGACAAAGCCATAAACATGTTTGTCTGAGTCTTCTATCAAAAGTTACAGCTATTTATATGAAGTTGTACAAAAACGCTTTATTTCGCCAAGACAGTGCGTTTCTCACTGTTGCATGCATTTGAATGGGGAACTCGACCGAAACAAAGTATAGGTTTTCATTATGTGTATAACTTGGAAATCTTAGCTCAAACAGCTGCAAAACCTGTTTTCCCAGCACGGGGACCTTGAGTTCTATAAGATAAATCCATAAACATGTTTGTCTGAGTCTTCTATCAAAAGTTACAGCTATTTATATGAAGTTGTACAAAAACGCTTTCTTTCGCCAAGACAGTGCGTTTCTCACTGTTACATGCATTTGAATGGGGAACTCGACCGAAACAAAGTATAGGTTTTCATTATGTGTATAACTTGGACATCTTAGCTCAAACAGCTACAAAACCTGTTTTCCCAGCACGGGGACCTTGAGTTCTATAAGATAAAGCCATAAACATGTGTATCCGAGTCTTCTATCAAAAGTTACAGCTATTTATATGAAGTTGTACAAAAACGCTTTCTTTGGCCAAGACAGTGCGTTTCTCTCTGTTACATGCATTTGAATGGGGAACTCGACCGAAACAAAGTATAGGTTTTCATTATGTGTATAACTTGGAAATCTTAGCTCAAACAGCTGCAAAACCTGTTTTCCCAGCACGGGGACCTTGAGTTCTATAAGATAAAGCCATAAACATGTTTGTCTGAGTCTTCTATCAAAAGTTACAGCTATTTATATGAAGTTGTACAAAAACGCTTTCTTTCGCCAAGACAGTGCGTTTCTCACTGTTACATGCATTTGAATGGGGAACTCGACCGAAACAAAGTATAGGTTTTCATTATGTGTATAACTTGGAAATCTTAGCTCAAACAGCTGCAAAACCTGTTTTCCCAGCACGGGGACCTTGAGTTCTATAAGATAGAGCCATAAACATGTTTGTCTGAGTCTTCTATCAAAAGTTACAGCTATTTATATGAAGTTGTACAAAAACGCTTTCTTTCGCCAAGACAGTGCGTTTCTCACTGTTACATGCATTTGAATGGGGAACTCGACCGAAACAAAGTATAGGTTTTCATTATGTGTATAACTTGGAAATCTTAGCTCAAACAGCTGCAAAACCTGTTTTCCCAGCACGGGGACCTTGAGTTCTATAAGATAAAGCCATAAACATGTGTATCCGAGTCTTCTATCAAAAGTTACAGCTATTTATATGAAGTTGTACAAAAACGCTTTCTTTCGCCAAGACAGTGCGTTTCTCACTGTTACATGCATTTGAATGGGGAACTCGACCGAAACCAAGTATAGGTTTTCATTATGTGTATAATTTGGAAATCTTAGCTCAAACAGCTGCAAAACCTGTTTTCCCAGCACGGGGACCTTGAGTTCTATAAGATAAAGCCATAAACATGTGTATCCGAGTCTTCTATCAAAAGTTACAGCTATTTATATGAAGTTGTACAAAAACGCTTTCTTTCGCCAAGACAGTGCGTTTCTCACTGTTACATGCATTTGAATGGGGAACTCGACCGAAACAAAGTATAGGTTTTCATTATGTGTATAACTTGGAAATCTTAGCTCAAACAGCTGCAAATCCTGTTTTCCCAGCACGGGGACCTTGAGTTCTATAAGATAAATGTTTGTCTGAGTCTTCTATCAAAAGTTACAGCTATTTATATGAAGTTGTACAAAAACGCTTTCTTTCGCCAAGACAGTGCGTTTCTCACTGTTGCATGCATTTGAATGGGGAACTCGACCGAAACAAAGTATAGGTTTTCATTATGTGTATAACTTGGAAATCTTTGCTCAAACAGCTGCAAAACCTGTTTTCCCAGCACGGGGACCTTGAATTCTATAAGATAAATCCATAAACATGTTTGTCTGAGTCTTCTATCAAAAGTTACAGCTATTTATATGAAGTTGTACAAAAACGCTTTCTTTCGCCAAGACAGTGCGTTTCTCACTGTTACATGCATTTGAATGGGGAACTCGACCGAAACAAAGTATAGGTTTTCATTATGTGTATAACTTGGAAATCTTAGCTCAAACAGCTGCAAAACCTGTTCTGTTTTCCCAGCACGGGGACCTTGAGTTCTATAAGATAAAGCCATAAACATGTGTATCCGAGTCTTCTATCAAAAGTTACAGCTATTTATATGAAGTTGTACAAAAACGCTTTCTTTCGCCAAGACAGTGCGTTTCTCACTGTTACATGCATTTGAATGGGGAACTCGACTGAAACAAAGTATAGGTTTTCATTATGTGTATAACTTGGAAATCTTAGCTCATACAGCTGCAAAACCTGTTTTCCCAGCACGGGGACCTTGAGTTCTATAAGATAAATCCATAAACATGTGTATCCGACTCTTCTATCAAAAGTTACAGCTATTTATATGAAGTTGTACAAAAACGCTTTCTTTGGCCAAGACAGTGTGTTTCTCACTGTTACATGCATTTGAATGGGGAACTCGCCTGAAACAAAGTATAGGTTTTCATTATGTGAATAATTTTAAAATTTTAGCTCAAACGGCTGCAAAACCTGTTCTGTTTGCCCAGCACGGGGACCTTGAGTTCTATAAGATGAATCCATAAACATGTGTATCCGACTCTTCTATCAAAAGTTACAGCTATTTATATGAAGTTGTACAAAAACGCTTTATTTCGCCAAGACAGTGCGTTTCTCACTGTTACATGCATTTGAATGGGGAACTCACCGAAACAAAGTATAGGTTTTCATTATGTGTATAACTTGAAAATCTTAGCTCAAACAGCTGCAAAACCTGTTTTCCCAGCACAGGGACCTTGAGTTCTATAAGATAAAGCCATAAACATGTGTATCCGAGTCTTCTATCAAAAGTTACAGCTATTTATATGAAGTTGTACAAAAACGCTTTCTTTCGCCAAGACAGTGCGTTTCTCACTGTTACATGCATTTGAATGGGGAACTCGACCGAAACAAAGTATAGGTTTTCATTATGTGTATAACTTGGAAATCTTAGCTCAAACAGCTGCAAAACCTGTTTTCCCAGCACGGGGACCTTGAGTTCTATAAGATAAATGTTTGTCTGAGTCTTCTATCAAAAGTTACAGCTATTTATATGAAGTTGTACAAAAACGCTTTCTTTCGCCAAGACAGTGCGTTTCTCACTGTTGCATGCATTTGAATGCAGTTCTTGCACGAAACAAAGTATAGGTTTTCATTATGTGAATAACTCGAAAATCTTAGCTCAAACCTGTTTGCTCAACACAGGGATACTGAATATTATAAGATAAAGCCATAACTACGTAAATCTGAATCTTCTATCAAAAGTTACAGCTAACTTCATGAAGTTGTACAAAAAGGCTTTATTTTGCAAAGATAGTGCGTTTCTGACTATTACATGCGAGACATGTGTCTCTTTACTGTGTTTAAGACACTTTACAGGTCCCTCCCCTAATGAAGAGTAGTGAGCAGCTGATTGGACCATGGAACAGGTGACCACGTTCAAAAAGCCGCTCTGACAGCTCCAGAGGGGAGAGAGGGAGAGAGTGTGTGCAACGAGCGAGTAGCCTGACAGCCGTCGCGGTCCTGACCATGGTTTTCCTAGCCTGTGCTTATCTTGTGTATTTGTGTGAGGGTGAATTGTAAAAGCCGCTCCTAGTGCATTAGCTGAGAGCTTAGGCACTCGTGGGCTGAAGCGGAAGGGGTGAGCTGCCTTTTCTTTTGGAATAGTTTTCTCCTGTTTTCTTGGTCAGGGAGCGAGGGTTAGCTCTGTCATTTGTTTGTTCTTTTTCTTTCCTAGGGTTTAGTTAGTCTTTTCTGGTGGGTCTTAGTTGGTTTTGTTTATTATTTTGGCCTGGGCTCACCTTGGAGCTATGCTTCTTGTCCTTAAATAAAATCACATTTTTTTACTCACAACTGGTTTGGATGTTTGGCTTGGGAACCAGGGCGGGGATTTGTATCTCTCTCCTCCAACCTTATGTGCGTCCCTACACGCCTAGATTAGGGGCGTAACATAAATGGAGTTCTCACACGAAACAAAGTATAGCTTTTTATTTTGTGAATAACTTAAAAATCTTAGCTCACATAGCTTTAAACTGTTTGCTCAACGGGGATATTGAATTCTATAAGATAAAGCCATAAATACGTATATCTGAGTCTTCTATCAAAAGTTACAGCTGTCTTCATGAAGTTGTAAACCCTTTATTTCGCCGAGACAGTGCGTTTCTGACTTTTACATGCATTTGAATGGAGTTCTCGCACGAAACAAAGTATAGGCTTTCATTTTCATTTTTTTCAATAACTGGAAGCTCTTGGCTCAAACAGCTGCAAAACCTGTTTCCCCAGCACGGAGATGCTGAATTGTATAAGGCAAAGCCATAAACATGTTTGTCTGAGCCTTCTATCAAAAGTTACAGGTAACTTCATGAAGCTGTACAAAAACACTTTATTTCGCCGAGACCGTGCGTTTCTGACTATTACATGCATTTGAATGGAGTTCTCGCACGAAACAAAGTATAGGTTTTCATCTTGTGAATAACTTGAAAATCTTAGCTCACATAGCTTTAAAACTGTTTGCTCAACACGGGGATATTGAATTCGATAAGATAAAGCCATAAATACGCATATCTGAGTCTCCTATCAAAAGTTAGAGCTGTCTTCATGAAGTTGTAAACGCTTTATTTCGCCAAGACAGTGCGTTTCTGACTATTACATGCATTTGAATGGAGTTGTCGCACGAAACAAAGTATAGGTATTCATTTTGTGAATAACTTGAAAATCTTAGATCAAACAGCTGAAAAACCTGTTTGCTCAACACGGGGATATCGAACTTTATAAGATAAAGCCATAAATATGTTTATATGCGTCTTCTATCAAAAGTTACAGCCGTCTTGAATGAAAGCATTATAGCAGCTTACCTCAATCATGTGGTAGAACAGACACATGGGCCACCTACGTGTCCTTCTACGGCAGGAGTAGTTGCCACAAACCTGCAAAACAAAAAGAAATGATCAGGTGACATGAACAGATTTATACAGCCATAAGCAAGAGATTCTTCCTGCCTGTGGGCGTCAAACTGGACCCCCCCCCCCCCCCCCCCCTCCTTACTGTAACTATCAAAACTATCATAGTCTAAAACTATCATCTCATATCAAAACTATTATAATCACATTATCTGACTTTATCAGTTATAACAATGAGAAACGGTAAACAATTTGGCAAATAAATTACTTATAATTGTGCTTACCTGGTCCAAATGATCCACAGTCCCTTTGCATTTGTTATAATCCAGGATGATGTGGGGCTTTCTCTTCCCAGAGTCCTGGACTTGTAGCTCACGGTGCCTGGTGCTCAATAAGACAACCTTTTTTCTTTGCTTGGGGATGTAGGAAACCACAGCCTTGCCCCCCCCTGTAGCGACCTGGACGGGAGAGACGATCATCGAATCTTACTGCCCGATTAATTTGCTCAAATCTTTTTTTTTTTTTGACATGGTAGCATGAAACAGAAGAGCCCTGTCTCCCCATTTCACAGGCTTGTTGTCGTTTCATGTTGAGACCTGTACAGGCCAGCCAGCATCACAAGCCCCATGTAAGCCTGCAACTCCTCATCTATGTCCTTCCAGTCTTTTACTGACCTGTTGCCCCTGCAGGTTGGTGAAATGCAGGATTAGCTGCATAATGTCCTCTGCAAAAAAAAGATGGAAAGTGCTCACAGGGCTGCTGATCCTATACGAATTGCATAATGGGTTGGTCCTGGGGTTAAAATGGGGGGAGGAAAAAATGGCAGGACCTCTTCGTGTGTGGGTTGCCACATGATTTCTCCATTTTTAGATCTCCACTGGCCATCCTCCAGTCTTGTCTCTTCCTCCTGCTCTTCTTCCTCCTTCTCCTTCTCCTCCTCCGCACATGAGCTGCAAAGCTCCTCGGTGCCTGGCAAAAATTCTTCTTCGCTGTCAGAAGTATCTCCACTGCTTGTGGAGAGTGCAAAACTGCAGCAACAGCCTCCTCTAAACTGAGTGCACGCTTCATTGTGTCTGTGCAGAAATGACCACTCAGACCAGGCTGCAAAGTATTCTCATAGACTTCAAAGGTGCACCTGAATAAACATGCTATACCATACATCCAATAAGAGAGAGGAGGCACACTCTTGATCAAGAAAAAACATAAGCGCACGCCTTTGATCTCTCCTCCCCCCCCTCTCTCTCTTTCTCTCTCTCTCTCTCTCTCTCTCTCTCTCTCTCACACACACACATGCACATGCACATACATACATACACAATACCATTTTATGGTGGTTAGCTGTTTTATTGTCATGCATTTTACAAGGTAAGATAACTATGTCCTGCATTCAAAACCACTGAAAATGTCTATGGTGGTGCTGTGCCTAATATTGTGCTGGTGTATGCTGGGTAATCGCACAGCTAGCGACTGGGTGACTTTATTCACCCGCTTTGGCTGTTATCAGTCCATATCCCCTAGATATGGACCATCTCCTGCTAGATTGTTCAGAAGGTTGTTATCATCCATCCAGATGGAGGATCACTAACAGGAGCGTGGGAAGACTCCAGAATCCACTCTGGCTGCAATCCGGTGGATACAGCAGTGTGTACAGGTAAGACCGTTTAAACGGACAGCATTTATAGAATGACTATTAAAAGTCAGACCAGCGAGTGTCAATAATGTTAATGTGGTTATGTTAGTAATACACCGAGTGCTAATATAACAGCTTTAAGATGCATTTGTAGATGTTATTACGTGTTTTACCGTCTTTATGGTGCTAGCTTAAAGTTACGGTGTAAACGTTAGCTTATATTGGAATAAAGCTGTTACTGTTTAAACGATGTTAGCACAGAAATATTAGCTTCTGTCATGACTGACGAAGTTACTAGTTAATAAAGTTTCCAGTAAAGTGTTTAATCGCAGCCACAGACTGACAGCAAATATCTCGATTAGCTTCAGTGCATCTGTAATAAATATGTGCAAGTTTCAGTGCTTCGTTTAAACTGTATGATACTTATACTGACCCAGGGTCAGTGTAAAATACAATCCTAGCTGTGTGAACAAAGCCTGGCTCCTTTAATCCTGCATGAAAAACCTCAGGATGCAGGCTATTATTACTCTTTCCTGCTGGCACACCTGTCACACCTGAGAGTCAGCTAGAAACTTACAGTGACGTGGACATCATGCAAAGACTGCCAGACTCTGACTCAAGTTAACACTAAACTTTAAACGGTACCTCTGTGTCTCTGTGTGCTGAACATTTAGGATTTAGTCAGGCTGCATCTGTGTTAGTCCTCTGACAGACTGGTGACCTGTCCAGGTGTGCTCTACTTATGACTACTGGGACAGGCTCTAGCTCCTGTAATAGAAATTTTATGTTATTCTCATTTAAGTGCTTATGCATATGCTTAGTTGTGACACTGTTATAGACTGTTCAATGAAAGTTTCTAAAACTAGATGAACTTACTTCAGCAGTTTGAGAAAACAACTCCCTTTACAGGTGCTGATAACGTCAAGGGCACAAAACAGCATAACCATTGATCCGTTAGGTTTCATAGCGAGACACGTGAAGTGGCAGAGCTGACATGACTGAACTGTGATGTTTGATGTGTGTTTGCTCTCCTGTGCACAGTAATAAATAGCATGATCACAGCTCTTTCTGTGTTGCAGACTTTATTTAAAAAATTCCATGACATCTACTATAACTGAACCAACCTGGTGCTCTTCATTTATGGAGGCTGTTGAGTCTGAATGTTGGATGTTGTGTATCTCGTGTTCTCTGGGCTTTGTTGTCCTCAGTCTTTTTGCAGGATCAGAAAACAAAACCGGGAGGCGCGTAAATGTTTCTTCTCCATGATTTTTCTTCAAATGTTTCTTCTGGATGATGATATGACCGTGACACGGGATGCCACCTTTGGTCTTGTGACGAAGCAAAGCTCAGGAAGAAGTGTGATTAAATGGTACCCACATGTTGAGAAGGATGTACAGGGCACCTGCAGCCAAATCCAAGCTTCAGCTTAGTTGTAGTTGCAGAATGCTATAGGACTGAGACATCTAAGGCATCAAATGTTTGATTAAACGGATGAAAAAGAGAAGTTTTTTCCCTATAATTATCACTTCTTAAAATCTGTAGCAACTTCAAGTCTGTCAGCATGCTGAGCATGCTCAGAATGTGACAATATATTTTTGTTCAATATTTAATTTCTTTCAGTTGCAATTGTTAAATGAAAAAATATATATTCTTATAATTTAGCAAATGAATTTATCAAAAAAAAAAAAGATACATATATCTGTATTAGTTTTAGTAAATTAATTTGACACCTGTATTGAAAATACCATATTGTATTCATACAGAATCAGTATGGTATCATTGTTTGTCTGTTCACTGATTGTTGAAGCTAAGAGCTACTTTGATCTGTTTAGATCTAAAGTATCCAAAGTTGAGTTCTAATGTTTCTTCACCCCTGTGTGTGTGATATGTGATTTCCTACATGCTGGCAGAGCAGAGCAGCAGTTTGTGCTCACAGATGGTGACGGTGTGGAGAGACGGTGGTATTTCCTCAGAAGAACCAGCAGAGTCACAAAGGACACCAGTCCATCTCACCACCTTGACTTGCTGACTGATGTTCGTCTGCACTGCACAGAGGAAATCAACTGACCGAGGTTTGTCCAGTGACGTGTTATGAAATGTATATTTGTTTTATGCTTACAGATATGTTTTTCTTGACAGAGGCTCTGCAGAGGTTAGACAAAGCAGAGAAAACATGTGCTTTACATTTTACTGTGATTTATTGAGATATTTGTTGCCTGATGTTCAGCAGGAATGGAGAAATAGAATCAAAGGGAGATGTTTTTCCTGTTTTTGTAATGATGTAAGTAAATCTTCAATATTATTTATTTGCTTGGTTATATTAGGAGCGTTTCTGAGTGAGGGGGAGAGGAGTCATCATCCAGGTAAAGTGACGTGGATCAGTGGATACACTTGTCTCCCCTTTAAAGGAGACGATCCAAGTCATCCTTAAATGTTAGCGCTTTCAAATACACAAACATTTTTAAAGGACAAAAATGAACATCCAACTTTGACTGTAATACAAAATAAATCTTTGCATGTGTGTTTTCAAACTCTCAGATGGGCAGTATATCAGTCTTGGACTGTCTAACCTGCCGGAGCAGCACTGAATGACCACCGCACGAGCATGTTCCTGCAACATTCAGCATCTGATCCTTCATCTGTGTGCTTCTGCTTTTGGTAAGTAGAGTTACCCAACTCCAGTAACTCTAAACACATGCCATCCATTTCTAACGGCCTGGTTACTTCCTGTCAGTCACTTTAGAAACCATGTGGTCACCTGACCTAACACTGTTTCTTCTTCTTCCCCTTAATGTTGAAGTGTCAAATGTCAAACAGCTGGAGAGGAAACTACACCAGTGTACTGGGATGTTTCAGCAACACGTGCCAGATGCTGTTCCTTCATGGTGACATCACCAGAGACAGTCCCGCCCACCTCAGGACCCATTGATTATGATGATCTGATCCATCAAACCCCCAGCAGGTGAACTTTATTCATGACATAACACCGCAACAATGTAAAAAATTAAACAGCAACAGTCTAAATGTAAAGTGCATTCTAAAGTCCTCTTCAATAAATTGTATGCAAAGAGTCATTCAGGTCACTACAGAACCCAGAGTCTTCATCATTAAATCTCTGGTTGCTTCATTTTTTCTATCCTATATCAGATATTTTAAAGGTTAGCTTAGGTAAAGTTCCATTCTCATGGTGAGGCAAAGTGCTTTATGTGTGTGTGTGTGCGCGTGTCATGAACGGCTATAAAAGGCCTATAATTAAAGAACAAAGCGGGGTTTGAGTTCGAGTTGCGGCAGACTGTCACTACTTGTAAATGGAACGCAGCCTTCCTACGGCGGACAGCTAATAACAGGAATCGGACGCGGTCCAGCCAAGTCCACAGCAACCACCATAGCAACCGCCTAGCATGACCTTAAAAACATATTCTGTCTTCATAACTATCAAAATCGTGAAATGATTTGCAAAGTGTGAAAGTGTTACAGCTGCAGAGAGCTATGGCGGTATCTATGGAAGCTGTTTACATAGCTAATAATATACGATGTAACCATGGAGACAGTCAGTCACTTGAGCTAGCGGTGCATGTTTACTACAGTGAATAAGGTGATTGAGTGCACAGCGTCCACACTCTGCAGGGGGTAAAGACATTACTTCAATATTGTTTTATATTGATATATATTAGCCTTCTGTTGACCATCACCTCAGGTTCACCATTACAGTTTCAGATTACAGATGCACACTGTCTAAACACATTCAAAAACTCATGTCTCAGAAATAAGCACAGCTGTTCATGTTTGTCATTAGAGTTTTATTTGTAAGAAAATTATGAACTTCATATTGTGCATTAAATAAAAGAACATTTCACAACTCTGAGTCAACAGAAACAGGTAACAGAAATGTCTCTAATGTGTACAGTGTAGTGTAAGCATTAAAAGATCATAAAGGAAAAACTAACATTTATGTGAAACTAATTGTAATAAAAAATGAGCAGGTGCTTTATAGATTTAAAAGAAAGAATCTGAAAACAACACTTTTTTGGTCTAAGTGATCAAAGTAGAAAACAGAACTGATGTTCAAGAACAAACCGTAGCTGCACTAATATTACACATCTCGATCGTTGTACTGAACAGACATTGTTGCTTTTAAAACCACATGCAGTGTGTGACCATGACTGTTCACTGAGACCATGAACGCCACTTCGCTGAAGCATTCTTCTTCTTCTTCTTGCCATTAAATTGGAAGCAGAAGCAGCACGAGCTGATTTGATCTACTGAAAGGAAAAAGCAGAACATCTGAGTTGAAACCAGTCAGCTGAAATCATTAAGACAGGAACAAATTCAATGCAGTGTCTCAAGTGGCTTAGCCTGTTACAACTGTTGATACAAGCTAAATACGGTTAACACACAGTGTCAGGGAGCTCCAGTGTGGGAACTAGTGGCTTTAGGTTTGTAGTCATTTAACTTTCATCCATTCATTCATTTAATTCAGGAGGAAGAAATGCCAGGTTGGTGCAGGCTGGTTACATGCATTTGGTCCCATGCTGTCTTTAATTAAATGACTTGGTTCATTTTATGGCTGGGCTTTATGTGGGGTTATATCATGTTATTTGGGCAGGAGTACCTGTCCCCTGTTAGACTTAGAAAGTTTCTCCATAAGTAGAGTTTCTAACTCTTCTAGCACATCTGTGGCTGACAGCTTTTTGGTGGCTCTTTTTACCCCACACTGGTTGTGAGTGTGTAAATAGCCCCACTAGTTATTTTGGGTTGCAGTTAACTAGGGAGGAAGGGGTGGGTATGCCATGATTAGGTGAATAACAATTATATGTGATACATAAATTTCACAATGCATGCATATATCTCTATCAATTAAACCTGGCCTGAGGGCTGCCATTTTTTACATTCAGTTATTTCTCTTAGAAATGTTGGAACTAAATAATGAATGTGTTACAGTTAAAGTGAAACACTGGTCAGTGTAAATGGCTCATTGGGACACAGAAACCTTTAAATTAAACCTGATATCTAGTGTCAAACAATATCAAAGCTGTAAAAGATGTTTACATTCAGAATTTATAAAACTATGATTGTAAATAAATTCAAACAAGTGAGCTTTTCTCTTTGTGCTGAATATCAACACTGTGGTTTCTTAGACTGTAAGCTTTACTTTAGTGCAACCAGTTGCAGAAGCTGCCACTCCAAATGTCTTTTGATAACAAGAAAAAAATACCTTTTCAGTACACGGCCTGAAGTTCTTCTCCGACATCTTCTGCAATCGGCTTTGTCTGCTGGTTTGAAGACAATAAACCACAAAAAAGATGATTTAGTCACTTTGTCTGCGTCATGCAGCTCGAATGTGTCGTGTAACAATGTTGAATAGCCGTCGTTATCCCTCTGCTTTGAGCCTTTTATCAAAAGTTACAGCTAACTTCATGAAGTTGTACAAAAAGGCTTCATTTCGCCGAGACAGTGCGTTTCTGACTATTACATGCATTTGAATGGAGTTCTTGCACGAAACAAAGTATAAGTTTTCATTATGTGAATAACTTGTATTTTACACTGACCCTGGGTCAGTATCAACTTCATGAAGACAGCTGTAACTTTTGATAGAGGACTCACACACACACATATTTATGGCTTTGCCTTATAGAATTCAGCATCTCCGTGCTGAGGAAATAGGTTTTGCAGCTGTTTGAGCTAAGATTTTCAAGTTATTCACAAATTGAAAACCTATACTTTGTGTCGGTCGAGTTCTCCATTCAAATACATGTAATAGCGAGAAACGCACTAACGTGGTGAAATAAAGCGTTTTTCCATAAACTTCATAAAGACAGCTGTAAATTTTGAGAGAAGACTCACACACACATTGGGGGGATATTGAAGTCTATAAGATAAAGCCATGAATATCTTTGTCTGAGTCTTCTATCAAAAGTTACAGCAAGCTCTATGAAGTTGATGAGAAACGCTTTACTTCGCCAAGACAGTGCGTTTCTCACTGTTACATGCATTTGAATTTAGTTCTTGCCCGACACAAAGTATAGGTTTTAATTTGTGAATAACTTGAAAATCTTAGCTCAAACAGCTGCAAAACCTATTTCCTGAGCACTGAGATGCTGAATTCTATAAGGCAAAGCCATAAATATGTGTGTGTGATTCTTCTATCAACAGTTACAGCTGTCTTCTTGAAGTTGATACTGACCCAGGGTCAGTGTAAAATACAATCCTAGCTGTGTGAACAAAGCTTGGCTCCTTTAATCCTGCATGACAAACCTCAGGATGCAGGTTATTATTACTCTTTCCTGCTGGCACACCTGAGAGTCAGCTAGAAACTTACAGTGACGTGGACATCATGCAAAGACTGCCAGACTCTGTAATACTGTGAATGATCAGTGACTCAAGTTAACACTAAACTTTAAACAGTACCTCTGTGTCTCTGTGTGCTGAACATTTAGGATTGAGTCTGCATTGACTTTATTTATTGAGACTTTAATGTGCTAAAAGCAGGTTGAAGACAGCTCAGAAACATTTGAAGATTAAAATTTAGCATTATGGCTGCTGGTGGTTTGTAAAGCCTATACTCAGCTGTAGTTTTTGTTACTAATTTATGTTTGTTGTTGTTTAACACAGATTTCAGAAGAGCAAATATGCTTAATAGTTTAACTAGATTTCATTTGTCAGTGTGGGACTGCTGAGTCACCTGAAGAACTCATTTCATTCATTCTCCACATGATGTTCATATACAGAAATGTTTCACAGGAACTGGTTCCTCCCAAACTGTGAACTAGTGTGTTTCCATAGATTATCTCTGTATGAATGTACTTTTAAATGAAGGCAAGTGTTTGTCCTTTTTTGTTCCTCAGTTACAGTACGTGATATCTTGATATCAGGCGGTCAACACTGGGGGAAGACAAGAAGCAGACGTACTTCCAAGAGGGAGCTGCAGTGAGGACACAGCCAGGTCACTGAGGTCAGAGGTCAGAATCTGAAACAGCTCAGGTTTATATTTTAGGGGTTATAAAAAATCAAAATGTATTTATGAAGAAACCTTTAAATAATAGTCATAATTATGATTATTATAAGAAATATCAAACATTTAAGTGGATTTTCTGTTACACATATTGTATTAGCCCTGCAATAAACTGGCAGCCTGTCTTTGTCCTGTATCAGCTGGGATAGGCTTCATCCTCCCGCAACCCTGAATTGGATACATTGTATTCCAATTATGTAATCTGATCATTTACAAACTCAAGGTATCTAATCAAAATGTAAGTAATAATTATAAAATGGGAAAGCAGAAATAAGTGTGACATAAATGTAAATGTGTTAGCTGACATAGAGGACAGCTACATGTAGTCTGAAAAACCTTTGTTGTCAAGTTTGCAGGTATATCAGCACGAGACATTCTTACATAGAAGAGTCTGTTAAAGTCTCTAACTCAGCGAAGCATTATTGGTCCCGTCTGTTTGGATAAATATAGTAAGTTGATGTTTGTCCATTTATTGACACATTTTCTTAAGTGCTTATCCAGTTCAGGATCACAGTGGAGCTGCAGCTGGATATGTTCATTAAATAAACCTTACAAAAGTTAACAATAAACCTGCATCCATGTACGTTGTTGTCCACAGGATAAGAAAATCAAACTGGAACACTGTGGAACATGTTAATAAATGTTTGTGTGTTTATGCCTGTGTCTTTCACAGGAGGCACTGGAAGGTTTCCCTAATAGTTCCTGGTGAATCAAAGCAGAACCATAAAGGTTGCTGGATTGCATGATGGCCTTACCCCTGAGCAGTCATCCTGTTAAAGGAGGAACCAGTTAGAAACTGTTTTCAAAGTAGCTGAGCAGATTTCATCTCAAGTAAGCGATTAACTGTTTGTTCATCTGTTCTGCCACTTAAAGAGCATTTAAGGACGTCTTTTGAGTGTCCAGCTGAATTAATTCTACTGGCTCTCATGGTCATTTGTTATTATAGACATATTTTTCATGTTCATCCAGCTATTTAGTAAATTCTATCTATTTAGTAATATCCGTCAGCTATAAAATGTAATATAAATATAAAAAATATCTAAATATCTCCTGCACTTTATATTTTAATGATGTAAGTCTGTTATCGTGTTACATTAGCATTCCTCACATATCAATGAGATGCTGTACAGTACAATCCTACTGACGCAGCAGAGGGATAACGACGGCTATTCAACATTGTTACACAACACATTCGAGCTGCATGACGCAGACAAAGTGACTAAATCATCTTTTTTATGGTTTATTGTCTTCAAACCAGCAGACAAAGCCGATTGCAGAAGATTTCGGAGAAGAACTTCAGGCCATGTACTGAAAAGGTATTTTTTTCTTGTTATCAAAAGACATTTGGAGTGGCAGCTTCTGCAACTGGTTGCACTAAAGTAAAGCTTACAGTCTAAGAAACCACAGTGTTGATATTCAGCACAAAGAGAAAAGCTCACTTGTTTGAATTTATTTACAATCATAGTTTTATAAATTCTGAATGTAAACATCTTTTACAGCTTTGATATTGTTTGACACTAGATATCAGGTTTAATTTAAAGGTTTCTGTGTCCCAATGAGCCATTTACACTGACCAGTGTTTCACTTTAACTGTAACACATTCATTATTTAGTTCCAACATTTCTAAGAGAAATAACTGAATGTAAAAAATGGCAGCCCTCAGGCCAGGTTTAATTGATAGAGATATATGCATGCATTGTGAAATTTATGTATCACATATAATTGTTATTCACCTAATCATGGCATACCCACCCCTTCCTCCCTAGTTAACTGCAACCCAAAATAACTAGTGGGGCTATTTACACACTCACAACCAGTGTGGGGTAAAAAGAGCCACCAAAAAGCTGTCAGCCACAGATGTGCTAGAAGAGTTAGAAACTCTACTTATGGAGAAACTTTCTAAGTCTAACAGGGGACAGGTACTCCTGCCCAAATAACATGATATAACCCCACATACAGCCCAGCCATAAAATGAACCAAGTCATTTAATTAAAGACAGCATGGGACCAAATGCATGTAACCAGCCTGCACCAACCTGGCATTTCTTCCTCCTGAATTAAATGAATGAATGGATGAAAGTTAAATGACTACAAACCTAAAGCCACTAGTTCCCACACTGGAGCTCCCTGACACTGTGTGTTAACCGTATTTAGCTTGTATCAACAGTTGTAACAGGCTAAGCCACTTGAGACACTGCATTGAATTTGTTCCTGTCTTAATGATTTCAGCTGACTGGTTTCAACTCAGATGTTCTGCTTTTTCCTTTCAGTAGATCAAATCAGCTCGTGCTGCTTCTGCTTCCAATTTAATGGCAAGAAGAAGAAGAAGAATGCTTCAGCGAAGTGGCGTTCATGGTCTCAGTGAACAGTCATGGTCACACACTGCATGTGGTTTTAAAAGCAACAATGTCTGTTCAGTACAACGATCGAGATGTGTAATATTAGTGCAGCTACGGTTTGTTCTTGAACATCAGTTCTGTTTTCTACTTTGATCACTTAGACCAAAAAAGTGTTGTTTTCAGATTCTTTCTTTTAAATCTATAAAGCACCTGCTCATTTTTTATTACAATTAGTTTCACATAAATGTTAGTTTTTCCTTTATGATCTTTTAATGCTTACACTACACTGTACACATTAGAGACATTTCTGTTACCTGTTTCTGTTGACTCAGAGTTGTGAAATGTTCTTTTATTTAATGCACAATATGAAGTTCATAATTTTCTTACAAATAAAACTCTAATGACAAACATGAACAGCTGTGCTTATTTCTGAGACATGAGTTTTTGAATGTGTTTAGACAGTGTGCATCTGTAATCTGAAACTGTAATGGTGAACCTGAGGTGATGGTCAACAGAAGGCTAATATATATCAATATAAAACAATATTGAAGTAATGTCTTTACCCCCTGCAGAGTGTGGACGCTGTGCACTCAATCACCTTATTCACTGTAGTAAACATGCACCGCTAGCTCAAGTGACTGACTGTCTCCATGGTTACATCGTATATTATTAGCTATGTAAACAGCTTCCATAGATACCGCCATAGCTCTCTGCAGCTGTAACACTTTCACACTTTGCAAATCATTTCACGATTTTGATAGTTATGAAGACAGAATATGTTTTTAAGGTCATGCTAGGCGGTTGCTATGGTGGTTGCTGTGGACTTGGCTGGACCGCGTCCGATTCCTGTTATTAGCTGTCCGCCGTAGGAAGGCTGCGTTCCATTTACAAGTAGTGACAGTCTGCCGCAACTCGAACTCAAACCCCGCTTTGTTCTTTAATTATAGGCCTTTTATAGCCGTTCATGACACGCGCACACACACACATAAAGCACTTTGCCTCACCATGAGAATGGAACTTTACCTAAGATAACCTTTAAAATATCTGATATAGGATAGAAAAATGAAGCAACCAGAGATTTAATGATGAAGACTCTAAAACCCACTGTCTTGACAAAATAAAGCGTTTTTGTACAACTTCATATAAATAGCTGTAACTTTTGATAGAAGATTCAGATATACGTATTCATGACTTTATCTTATAGAACTCAATGTCCCCGTGCTGGGCAAACAGGTTTTGCAGCCGTTTGAGCTAAGATTTTAAAATTATTCACATAATGAAAACCTATACTTTGTTTCAGGCGAGTTTCCCATTCAAATGCATGTAACAGTGAGAAACGCATTGTCTTGGCAAAATAAAGCGTTTTTGAACAACTTCATATAAATCGCTGTAACTTTTGATAGAAGACTCAGACAAACATGTTTATGGCTTTATCTTATAGAACTCAATATCCCCGTGCTGGGCAAACAGAACAGGTTTTGCAGCCGTTTGAGCTAAGATTTTAAAATTATTCACATAATGAAAACCTATACTTTGTTTCAGGCGAGTTTCCCATTCAAATGCATGTAACAGTGAGAAACGCATTGTCTTGGCAAAATAAAGCGTTTTTGAACAACTTCATATAAATCGTTGTAACTTTTGATAGAAGACTCAGACAAACATGTTTATGGCTTTATCTTATAGAACTCAAGATCCCCGTGCTGGGCAAACAGGTTTTGCAGCCGTTTGAGCTAAGATTTTAAAATTATTCACATAATGAAAACCTATACTTTGTTTCAGGCGAGTTTCCCATTCAAATGCATGTAACAGTGAGAAACGCATTGTCTTGGCAAAATAAAGCGTTTTTGAACAACTTCATATAAATCGCTGTAACTTTTGATAGAAGACTCAGACAAACATGTTTATGGCTTTATCTTATAACTTATAGAACTCAAGATCCCCGTGCTGGGCAAACAGGTTTTGCAGCCGTTTGAGCTAAGATTTTAAAATTATTCACATAATGAAAACCTATACTTTGTTTCAGGCTAGTTTCCCATTCAAATGCATGTAACAGTGAGAAACGCATTGTCTTGGCAAAATAAAGCGTTTTTGAACAACTTCATATAAATCGCTGTAACTTTTGATAGAAGACTCAGACAAACATGTTTATGGCTTTATCTTATAACTTATAGAACTCAAGATCCCCGTGCTGGGCAAACAGGTTTTGCAGCCGTTTGAGCTAAGATTTTAAAATTATTCACATAATGAAAACCTATACTTTGTTTCAGGCGAGTTTCCCATTCAAATGCATGTAACAGTGAGAAACGCATTGTCTTGGCAAAATAAAGCGTTTTTGAACAACTTCATATAAATCGCTGTAACTTTTGATAGAAGACTCAGACAAACATGTTTATGGCTTTATCTTATAGAACTCAAGATCCCCGTGCTGGGCAAACAGAACAGGTTTTGCAGCCGTTTGAGCTAAGATTTTAAAATTATTCACATAATGAAAACCTATACTTTGTTTCAGGCGAGTTTCCCATTCAAATGCATGTAACAGTGAGAAACGCATTGTCTTGGCAAAATAAAGCGTTTTTGAACAACTTCATATAAATCGCTGTAACTTTTGATAGAAGACTCAGACAAACATGTTTATGGCTTTATCTTATAGAACTCAAGATCCCTGTGCTGGGCAAACAGGTTTTGCAGCCGTTTGAGCTAAGATTTTAAAATTATTCACATAATGAAAACCTATACTTTGTTTCAGGCGAGTTTCCCATTCAAATGCATGTAACAGTGAGAAACGCATTGTCTTGGCAAAATAAAGCGTTTTTGAACAACTTCATATAAATCGCTGTAACTTTTGATAGAAGACTCAGACAAACATGTTTATGGCTTTATCTTATAGAACTCAAGATCTCTGTGCTGGGCAAACAGGTTTTGCAGCCGTTTGAGCTAAGATTTTAAAATTATTCACATAATGAAAACCTATACTTTGTTTCAGGCTAGTTTCCCATTCAAATGCATGTAACAGTGAGAAACGCATTGTCTTGGCGAAATAAAGCGTTTTAGAACAACTTCATATAAATCGCTGTAACTTTTGATAGAAGACTCAGACAAACATGTTTATGGCTTTATCTTATAGAACTCAATATCCCCGTGCTGGGCAAACAGGTTTTGCAGCCGTTTGAGCTAAGATTTTAAAATTATTCACATAATGAAAACCTATACTTTGTTTCAGGCGAGTTTCCCATTCAAATGCATGTAACAGTGAGAAACACACTGTCTTGGCGAAATAAAGCGTTTTTGAACAACTTCATATAAATCGCTGTAACTTTTGATAGAAGACTCAGACAAACATGTTTATGGCTTTATCTTATAGAACTCAATATCCCCGTGCTGGGCAAACAGAACAGGTTTTGCAGCCGTTTGAGCTAAGATTTTAAAATTATTCACATAATGAAAACCTATACTTTGTTTCAGGCGAGTTTCCCATTCAAATGCATGTAACAGTGAGAAACGCATTGTCTTGGCGAAATAAAGCGTTTTTGAACAACTTCATATAAATCGCTGTAACTTTTGATAGAAGACTCAGACAAACATGTTTATGGCTTTATCTTATAGAACTCAATATCCCCGTGCTGGGCAAACAGGTTTTGCAGCCGTTTGAGCTAAGATTTTAAAATTATTCACATAATGAAAACCTATACTTTGTTTCAGGCGAGTTTCCCATTCAAATGCATGTAACAGTGAGAAACGCATTGTCTTGGCAAAATAAAGCGTTTTTGAACAACTTCATATAAATCGCTGTAACTTTTGATAGAAGACTCAGACAAACATGTTTATGGCTTTATCTTATAGAACTCAAGATCCCTGTGCTGGGCAAACAGGTTTTGCAGCCGTTTGAGCTAAGATTTTAAAATTATTCACATAATGAAAACCTATACTTTGTTTCAGGCGAGTTTCCCATTCAAATGCATGTAACAGTGAGAAACGCATTGTCTTGGCAAAATAAAGCGTTTTTGAACAACTTCATATAAATCGCTGTAACTTTTGATAGAAGACTCAGACAAACATGTTTATGGCTTTATCTTATAGAACTCAAGATCCCCGTGCTGGGCAAACAGGTTTTGCAGCCGTTTGAGCTAAGATTTTAAAATTATTCACATAATGAAAACCTATACTTTGTTTCAGGCGAGTTTCCCATTCAAATGCATGTAACAGTGAGAAACGCATTGTCTTGGCGAAATAAAGCGTTTTTGAACAACTTCATATAAATCGCTGTAACTTTTGATAGAAGACTCAGACAAACATGTTTATGGCTTTATCTTATAGAACTCAATATCCCCGTGCTGGGCAAACAGGTTTTGCAGCCGTTTGAGCTAAGATTTTAAAATTATTCACATAATGAAAACCTATACTTTGTTTCAGGCTAGTTTCCCATTCAAATGCATGTAACAGTGAGAAACGCATTGTCTTGGCAAAATAAAGCGTTTTTGAACAACTTCATATAAATCGCTGTAACTTTTGATAGAAGACTCAGACAAACATGTTTATGGCTTTATCTTATAGAACTCAAGATCCCTGTGCTGGGCAAACAGGTTTTGCAGCCGTTTGAGCTAAGATTTTAAAATTATTCACATAATGAAAACCTATACTTTGTTTCAGGCGAGTTTCCCATTCAAATGCATGTAACAGTGAGAAACGCATTGTCTTGGCAAAATAAAGCGTTTTTGAACAACTTCATATAAATCGCTGTAACTTTTGATAGAAGACTCAGACAAACATGTTTATGGCTTTATCTTATAGAACTCAAGATCCCCGTGCTGGGCAAACAGGTTTTGCAGCCGTTTGAGCTAAGATTTTAAAATTATTCACATAATGAAAACCTATACTTTGTTTCAGGCGAGTTTCCCATTCAAATGCATGTAACAGTGAGAAACGCATTGTCTTGGCAAAATAAAGCGTTTTTGAACAACTTCATATAAATCGCTGTAACTTTTGATAGAAGACTCAGACAAACATGTTTATGGCTTTATCTTATAGAACTCAAGATCCCCGTGCTGGGCAAACAGGTTTTGCAGCCGTTTGAGCTAAGATTTTAAAATTATTCACATAATGAAAACCTATACTTTGTTTCAGGCGAGTTTCCCATTCAAATGCACGTAACAGTGAGAAACGCATTGTCTTGGCGAAATAAAGCGTTTTTGAACAACTTCATATAAATCGCTGTAACTTTTGATAGAAGACTCAGACAAACATGTTTATGGCTTTATCTTATAGAACTCAAGATCCCCGTGCTGGGCAAACAGGTTTTGCAGCCGTTTGAACTAAGATTTTAAAATTATTCACATAATGAAAACCTATACTTTGTTTCAGGCGAGTTTCCCATTCAAATGCATGTAACAGTGAGAAACGCATTGTCTTGGCGAAATAAAGCGTTTTTGAACAACTTCATATAAATCGCTGAAACTTTTGATAGAAGACTCAGACAAACATGTTTATGGCTTTATCTTATAGAACTCAAGATCCCTGTGCTGGGCAAACAGGTTTTGCAGCCGTTTGAGCTAAGATTTTAAAATTATTCACATAATGAAAACCTATACTTTGTTTCAGGCGAGTTTCCCATTCAAATGCATGTAACAGTGAGAAACGCATTGTCTTGGCGAAATAAAGCGTTTTTGAACAACTTCATATAAATCGCTGTAACTTTTGATAGAAGACTCAGACAAACATGTTTATGGCTTTATCTTATAGAACTCAAGATCCCCGTGCTGGGCAAACAGGTTTTGCAGCCGTTTGAGCTAAGATTTTAAAATTATTCACATAATGAAAACCTATACTTTGTTTCAGGCGAGTTTCCCATTCAAATGCATGTAACAGTGAGAAACGCATTGTCTTGGCAAAATAAAGCGTTTTTGAACAACTTCATATAAATCGCTGTAACTTTTGATAGAAGACTCAGACAAACATGTTTATGGCTTTATCTTATAGAACTCAAGATCCCCGTGCTGGGCAAACAGGTTTTGGAGCCGTTTGAGCTAAGATTTTAAAATTATTCACATAATGAAAACCTATACTTTGTTTCAGGCGAGTTTCCCATTCAAATGCATGTAACAGTGAGAAACGCATTGTCTTGGCAAAATAAAGCGTTTTTGAACAACTTCATATAAATCGCTGTAACTTTTGATAGAAGACTCAGACAAACATGTTTATGGCTTTATCTTATAGAACTCAAGATCCCCGTGCTGGGCAAACAGGTTTTGCAGCCGTTTGAGCTAAGATTTTAAAATTATTCACATAATGAAAACCTATACTTTGTTTCAGGCGAGTTTCCCATTCAAATGCATGTAACAGTGAGAAACGCATTGTCTTGGCAAAATAAAGCGTTTTTGAACAACTTCATATAAATCGCTGTAACTTTTGATAGAAGACTTAGACAAACATGTTTATGGCTTTATCTTATAGAACTCAAGATCCCCGTGCTGGGCAAACAGAACAGGTTTTGCAGCCGTTTGAGCTAAGATTTTAAAATTATTCACATAATGAAAACCTATACTTTGTTTCAGGCGAGTTTCCCATTCAAATGCATGTAACAGTGAGAAACGCATTGTCTTGGCAAAATAAAGCGTTTTTGAACAACTTCATATAAATCGCTGTAACTTTTGATAGAAGACTCAGACAAACATGTTTATGGCTTTATCTTATAGAACTCAAGATCCCCGTGCTGGGCAAACAGGTTTTGGAGCCGTTTGAGCTAAGATTTTAAAATTATTCACATAATGAAAACCTATACTTTGTTTCAGGCGAGTTTCCCATTCAAATGCATGTAACAGTGAGAAACGCATTGTCTTGGCAAAATAAAGCGTTTTTGAACAACTTCATATAAATCGCTGTAACTTTTGATAGAAGACTCAGACAAACATGTTTATGGCTTTATCTTATAGAACTCAAGATCCCCGTGCTGGGCAAACAGGTTTTGCAGCCGTTTGAGCTAAGATTTTAAAATTATTCACATAATGAAAACCTATACTTTGTTTCAGGCGAGTTTCCCATTCAAATGCATGTAACAGTGAGAAACGCATTGTCTTGGCAAAATAAAGCGTTTTTGAACAACTTCATATAAATCGCTGTAACTTTTGATAGAAGACTCAGACAAACATGTTTATGGCTTTATCTTATAGAACTCAAGATCCCCGTGCTGGGCAAACAGGTTTTGCAGCCGTTTGAACTAAGATTTTAAAATTATTCACATAATGAAAACCTATACTTTGTTTCAGGCGAGTTTCCCATTCAAATGCATGTAACAGTGAGAAACGCATTGTCTTGGCGAAATAAAGCGTTTTTGAACAACTTCATATAAATCGCTGTAACTTTTGATAGAAGACTCAGACAAACATGTTTATGGCTTTATCTTATAGAACTCAATATCCCCGTGCTGGGCAAACAGGTTTTGCAGCCGTTTGAACTAAGATTTTAAAATTATTCACATAATGAAAACCTATACTTTGTTTCAGGCGAGTTTCCCATTCAAATGCATGTAACAGTGAGAAACGCATTGTCTTGGCAAAATAAAGCGTTTTTGAACAACTTCATATAAATCGCTGTAACTTTTGATAGAAGACTCAGACAAACATGTTTATGGCTTTATCTTATAGAACTCAAGATCCCCGTGCTGGGCAAACAGGTTTTGCAGCCGTTTGAACTAAGATTTTAAAATTCTTCACATAATGAAAACCTATACTTTGTTTCAGGCGAGTTTCCCATTCAAATGCATGTAACAGTGAGAAACGCATTGTCTTGGCGAAATAAAGCGTTTTTGAACAACTTCATATAAATCGCTGTAACTTTTGATAGAAGACTCAGACAAACATGTTTATGGCTTTATCTTATAGAACTCAAGATCCCCGTGCTGGGCAAACAGGTTTTGCAGCCGTTTGAACTAAGATTTTAAAATTATTCACATAATGAAAACCTATACTTTGTTTCAGGCGAGTTTCCCATTCAAATGCATGTAACAGTGAGAAACGCATTGTCTTGGCAAAATAAAGCGTTTTTGAACAACTTCATATAAATCGCTGTAACTTTTGATAGAAGACTCAGACAAACATGTTTATGGCTTTATCTTATAGAACTCAAGATCCCCGTGCTGGGCAAACAGGTTTTGCAGCCGTTTGAGCTAAGATTTTAAAATTATTCACATAATGAAAACCTATATTTTCTTTCAGGCGAGTTTCCCATTCAAATGCATGTAACAGTGAGAAACGCATTGTCTTGGCGAAATAAAGCGTTTTTGAACAACTTCATATAAATCGCTGTAACTTTTGATAGAAGACTCAGACAAACATGTTTATGGCTTTATCTTATAGAACTCAAGATCCCCGTGCTGGGCAAACAGGTTTTGCAGCCGTTTGAACTAAGATTTTAAAATTATTCACATAATGAAAACCTATACTTTGTTTCAGGCGAGTTTCCCATTCAAATGCATGTAACAGTGAGAAACGCATTGTCTTGGCAAAATAAAGCGTTTTTGAACAACTTCATATAAATCGCTGTAACTTTTGATAGAAGACTCAGACAAACATGTTTATGGCTTTATCTTATAGAACTCAAGATCCCCGTGCTGGGCAAACAGGTTTTGCAGCCGTTTGAGCTAAGATTTTAAAATTATTCACATAATGAAAACCTATACTTTGTTTCAGGCGAGTTTCCCATTCAAATGCATGTAACAGTGAGAAACGCATTGTCTTGGCAAAATAAAGCGTTTTTGAACAACTTCATATAAATCGCTGTAACTTTTGATAGAAGACTCAGACAAACATGTTTATGGCTTTATCTTATAGAACTCAAGATCCCCGTGCTGGGCAAACAGGTTTTGCAGCCGTTTGAGCTAAGATTTTAAAATTATTCACATAATGAAAACCTATATTTTCTTTCAGGCGAGTTTCCCATTCAAATGCATGTAACAGTGAGAAACGCATTGTCTTGGCGAAATAAAGCGTTTTTGAACAACTTCATATAAATCGCTGTAACTTTTGATAGAAGACTCAGACAAACATGTTTATGGCTTTATCTTATAGAACTCAATATCCCCGTGCTGGGCAAACAGGTTTTGCAGCCGTTTGAACTAAGATTTTAAAATTATTCACATAATGAAAACCTATACTTTGTTTCAGGCGAGTTTCCCATTCAAATGCATGTAACAGTGAGAAACGCATTGTCTTGGCGAAATAAAGCGTTTTTGAACAACTTCATATAAATCGCTGTAACTTTTGATAGAAGACTCAGACAAACATGTTTATGGCTTTATCTTATAGAACTCAAGATCCCTGTGCTGGGCAAACAGGTTTTGCAGCCGTTTGAGCTAAGATTTTAAAATTATTCACATAATGAAAACCTATACTTTGTTTCAGGCGAGTTTCCCATTCAAATGCATGTAACAGTGAGAAACGCATTGTCGTGGCGAAATAAAGCGTTTTTGAACAACTTCATATAAATCGCTGTAACTTTTGATAGAAGACTCAGACAAACATGTTTATGGCTTTATCTTATATCTTATAGAACTCAAGATCCCCGTGCTGGGCAAACAGGTTTTGCAGCCGTTTGAACTAAGATTTTAAAATTCTTCACATAATGAAAACCTATACTTTGTTTCAGGCGAGTTTCCCATTCAAATGCATGTAACAGTGAGAAACGCATTGTCTTGGCAAAATAAAGCGTTTTTGAACAACTTCATATAAATCGCTGTAACTTTTGATAGAAGACTCAGACAAACATGTTTATGGCTTTATCTTATAGAACTCAAGATCCCCGTGCTGGGCAAACAGGTTTTGCAGCCGTTTGAACTAAGATTTTAAAATTATTCACATAATGAAAACCTATACTTTGTTTCAGGCGAGTTTCCCATTCAAATGCATGTAACAGTGAGAAACGCATTGTCTTGGCGAAATAAAGCGTTTTTGAACAACTTCATATAAATCGCTGTAACTTTTGATAGAAGACTCAGACAAACATGTTTATGGCTTTATCTTATAGAACTCAAGATCCCCGTGCTGGGCAAACAGGTTTTGCAGCCGTTTGAGCTAAGATTTTAAAATTATTCACATAATGAAAACCTATACTTTGTTTCAGGCGAGTTTCCCATTCAAATGCATGTAACAGTGAGAAACGCATTGTCTTGGCAAAATAAAGCGTTTTTGAACAACTTCATATAAATCGCTGTAACTTTTGATAGAAGACTCAGACAAACATGTTTATGGCTTTATCTTATAGAACTCAAGATCCCCGTGCTGGGCAAACAGGTTTTGCAGCCGTTTGAACTAAGATTTTAAAATTATTCACATAATGAAAACCTATACTTTGTTTCAGGCGAGTTTCCCATTCAAATGCATGTAACAGTGAGAAACGCATTGTCTTGGCGAAATAAAGCGTTTTTGAACAACTTCATATAAATCGCTGTAACTTTTGATAGAAGACTCAGACAAACATGTTTATGGCTTTATCTTATAGAACTCAAGATCCCCGTGCTGGGCAAACAGGTTTTGCAGCCGTTTGAGCTAAGATTTTAAAATTATTCACATAATGAAAACCTATACTTTGTTTCAGGCGAGTTTCCCATTCAAATGCATGTAACAGTGAGAAACGCATTGTCTTGGCAAAATAAAGCGTTTTTGAACAACTTCATATAAATCGCTGTAACTTTTGATAGAAGACTCAGACAAACATGTTTATGGCTTTATCTTATAGAACTCAAGATCCCCGTGCTGGGCAAACAGGTTTTGCAGCCGTTTGAACTAAGATTTTAAAATTATTCACATAATGAAAACCTATACTTTGTTTCAGGCGAGTTTCCCATTCAAATGCATGTAACAGTGAGAAACGCATTGTCTTGGCGAAATAAAGCGTTTTTGAAATACTTCATATAAATCGCTGTAACTTTTGATAGAAGACTCAGACAAACATGTTTATGGCTTTATCTTATAGAACTCAAGATCCCCGTGCTGGGCAAACAGGTTTTGCAGCCGTTTGAGCTAAGATTTTAAAATTATTCACATAATGAAAACCTATACTTTGTTTCAGGCGAGTTTCCCATTCAAATGCATGTAACAGTGAGAAACGCATTGTCTTGGCAAAATAAAGCGTTTTTGAACAACTTCATATAAATCGCTGTAACTTTTGATAGAAGACTCAGACAAACATGTTTATGGCTTTATCTTATAGAACTCAAGATCCCCGTGCTGGGCAAACAGGTTTTGCAGCCGTTTGAACTAAGATTTTAAAATTATTCACATAATGAAAACCTATACTTTGTTTCAGGCGAGTTTCCCATTCAAATGCATGTAACAGTGAGAAACGCATTGTCTTGGCGAAATAAAGCGTTTTTGAAATACTTCATATAAATCGCTGTAACTTTTGATAGAAGACTCAGACAAACATGTTTATGGCTTTATCTTATAGAACTCAAGATCCCCGTGCTGGGCAAACAGGTTTTGCAGCCGTTTGAGCTAAGATTTTAAAATTATTCACATAATGAAAACCTATACTTTGTTTCAGGCGAGTTTCCCATTCAAATGCATGTAACAGTGAGAAACGCATTGTCTTGGCAAAATAAAGCGTTTTTGAACAACTTCATATAAATCGCTGTAACTTTTGATAGAAGACTCAGACAAACATGTTTATGGCTTTATCTTATAGAACTCAAGATCCCCGTGCTGGGCAAACAGAACAGGTTTTGCAGCCGTTTGAGCTAAGATTTTAAAATTATTCACATAATGAAAACCTATACTTTGTTTCAGGCGAGTTTCCCATTCAAATGCATGTAACAGTGAGAAACGCATTGTCGTGGCGAAATAAAGCGTTTTTGAACAACTTCATATAAATCGCTGTAACTTTTGATAGAAGACTCAGACAAACATGTTTATGGCTTTATCTTATATCTTATAGAACTCAAGATCCCCGTGCTGGGCAAACAGGTTTTGCAGCCGTTTGAACTAAGATTTTAAAATTATTCACATAATGAAAACCTATACTTTGTTTCAGGCGAGTTTCCCATTCAAATGCATGTAACAGTGAGAAACACACTGTCTTGGCGAAATAAAGCGTTTTTGAACAACTTCATATAAATCGCTGTAACTTTTGATAGAAGACTCAGACAAACATGTTTATGGCTTTATCTTATAGAACTCAAGATCCCCGTGCTGGGCAAACAGGTTTTGCAGCCGTTTGAGCTAAGATTTTAAAATTATTCACATAATGAAAACCTATACTTTGTTTCAGGCGAGTTTCCCATTCAAATGCATGTAACAGTGAGAAACGCATTGTCTTGGCAAAATAAAGCGTTTTTGAACAACTTCATATAAATCGCTGTAACTTTTGATAGAAGACTCAGACAAACATGTTTATGGCTTTATCTTATAGAACTCAAGATCCCCGTGCTGGGCAAACAGGTTTTGCAGCCGTTTGAACTAAGATTTTAAAATTATTCACATAATGAAAACCTATACTTTGTTTCAGGCGAGTTTCCCATTCAAATGCATGTAACAGTGAGAAACGCATTGTCTTGGCGAAATAAAGCGTTTTTGAAATACTTCATATAAATCGCTGTAACTTTTGATAGAAGACTCAGACAAACATGTTTATGGCTTTATCTTATAGAACTCAAGATCCCCGTGCTGGGCAAACAGGTTTTGCAGCCGTTTGAGCTAAGATTTTAAAATTATTCACATAATGAAAACCTATACTTTGTTTCAGGCGAGTTTCCCATTCAAATGCATGTAACAGTGAGAAACGCATTGTCTTGGCGAAATAAAGCGTTTTTGAACAACTTCATATAAATCGCTGTAACTTTTGATAGAAGACTCAGACAAACATGTTTATGGCTTTATCTTATAGAACTCAAGATCCCCGTGCTGGGCAAACAGGTTTTGCAGCCGTTTGAGCTAAGATTTTAAAATTATTCACATAATGAAAACCTATATTTTCTTTCAGGCGAGTTTCCCATTCAAATGCATGTAACAGTGAGAAACGCATTGTCTTGGCGAAATAAAGCGTTTTTGAACAACTTCATATAAATCGCTGTAACTTTTGATAGAAGACTCAGACAAACATGTTTATGGCTTTATCTTATAGAACTCAAGATCCCTGTGCTGGGCAAACAGGTTTTGCAGCCGTTTGAGCTAAGATTTTAAAATTATTCACATAATGAAAACCTATACTTTGTTTCAGGCGAGTTTCCCATTCAAATGCATGTAACAGTGAGAAACGCATTGTCGTGGCGAAATAAAGCGTTTTTGAACAACTTCATATAAATCGCTGTAACTTTTGATAGAAGACTCAGACAAACATGTTTATGGCTTTATCTTATAGAACTCAATATCCCCGTGCTGGGCAAACAGAACAGGTTTTGCAGCCGTTTGAGCTAAGATTTTAAAATTATTCACATAATGAAAACCTATACTTTGTTTCAGGCGAGTTTCCCATTCAAATGCATGTAACAGTGAGAAACGCATTGTCGTGGCGAAATAAAGCGTTTTTGAACAACTTCATATAAATCGCTGTAACTTTTGATAGAAGACTCAGACAAACATGTTTATGGCTTTATCTTATATCTTATAGAACTCAAGATCCCCGTGCTGGGCAAACAGGTTTTGCAGCCGTTTGAACTAAGATTTTAAAATTATTCACATAATGAAAACCTATACTTTGTTTCAGGCGAGTTTCCCATTCAAATGCATGTAACAGTGAGAAACGCATTGTCTTGGCAAAATAAAGCGTTTTTGAACAACTTCATATAAATCGCTGTAACTTTTGATAGAAGACTCAGACAAACATGTTTATGGCTTTATCTTATAGAACTCAATATCCCCGTGCTGGGCAAACAGAACAGGTTTTGCAGCCGTTTGAACTAAGATTTTAAAATTATTCACATAATGAAAACCTATACTTTGTTTCAGGCGAGTTTCCCATTCAAATGCATGTAACAGTGAGAAACGCATTGTCTTGGCGAAATAAAGCGTTTTTGAACAACTTCATATAAATCGCTGTAACTTTTGATAGAAGACTCAGACAAACATGTTTATGGCTTTATCTTATAGAACTCAATATCCCCGTGCTGGGCAAACAGAACAGGTTTTGCAGCCGTTTGAGCTAAGATTTTAAAATTATTCACATAATGAAAACCTATACTTTGTTTCAGGCGAGTTTCCCATTCAAATGCATGTAACAGTGAGAAACGCATTGTCTTGGCGAAATAAAGCGTTTTTGAACAACTTCATATAAATCGCTGTAACTTTTGATAGAAGACTCAGACAAACATGTTTATGGCTTTATCTTATAGAACTCAAGATCCCCGTGCTGGGCAAACAGGTTTTGCAGCCGTTTGAACTAAGATTTTAAAATTATTCACATAATGAAAACCTATACTTTGTTTCAGGCGAGTTTCCCATTCAAATGCATGTAACAGTGAGAAACGCATTGTCTTGGCGAAATAAAGCGTTTTTGAACAACTTCATATAAATCGCTGTAACTTTTGATAGAAGACTCAGACAAACATGTTTATGGCTTTATCTTATAGAACTCAAGATCCCCGTGCTGGGCAAACAGGTTTTGCAGCCGTTTGAGCTAAGATTTTAAAATTATTCACATAATGAAAACCTATACTTTGTTTCAGGCGAGTTTCCCATTCAAATGCATGTAACAGTGAGAAACGCATTGTCTTGGCAAAATAAAGCGTTTTTGAACAACTTCATATAAATCGCTGTAACTTTTGATAGAAGACTCAGACAAACATGTTTATGGCTTTATCTTATAGAACTCAAGATCCCCGTGCTGGGCAAACAGGTTTTGCAGCCGTTTGAGCTAAGATTTTAAAATTATTCACATAATGAAAACCTATATTTTCTTTCAGGCGAGTTTCCCATTCAAATGCATGTAACAGTGAGAAACGCATTGTCTTGGCGAAATAAAGCGTTTTTGAACAACTTCATATAAATCGCTGTAACTTTTGATAGAAGACTCAGACAAACATGTTTATGGCTTTATCTTATAGAACTCAAGATCCCCGTGCTGGGCAAACAGGTTTTGCAGCCGTTTGAGCTAAGATTTTAAAATTATTCACATAATGAAAACCTATACTTTGTTTCAGGCGAGTTTCCCATTCAAATGCATGTAACAGTGAGAAACGCATTGTCTTGGCAAAATAAAGCGTTTTTGAACAACTTCATATAAATCGCTGTAACTTTTGATAGAAGACTCAGACAAACATGTTTATGGCTTTATCTTATAGAACTCAAGATCCCCGTGCTGGGCAAACAGGTTTTGCAGCCGTTTGAGCTAAGATTTTAAAATTATTCACATAATGAAAACCTATATTTTCTTTCAGGCGAGTTTCCCATTCAAATGCATGTAACAGTGAGAAACGCATTGTCGTGGCGAAATAAAGCGTTTTTGAACAACTTCATATAAATCGCTGTAACTTTTGATAGAAGACTCAGACAAACATGTTTATGGCTTTATCTTATAGAACTCAATATCCCCGTGCTGGGCAAACAGAACAGGTTTTGCAGCCGTTTGAGCTAAGATTTTAAAATTATTCACATAATGAAAACCTATACTTTGTTTCAGGCGAGTTTCCCATTCAAATGCATGTAACAGTGAGAAACGCATTGTCGTGGCGAAATAAAGCGTTTTTGAACAACTTCATATAAATCGCTGTAACTTTTGATAGAAGACTCAGACAAACATGTTTATGGCTTTATCTTATATCTTATAGAACTCAAGATCCCCGTGCTGGGCAAACAGGTTTTGCAGCCGTTTGAACTAAGATTTTAAAATTATTCACATAATGAAAACCTATACTTTGTTTCAGGCGAGTTTCCCATTCAAATGCATGTAACAGTGAGAAACGCATTGTCTTGGCAAAATAAAGCGTTTTTGAACAACTTCATATAAATCGCTGTAACTTTTGATAGAAGACTCAGACAAACATGTTTATGGCTTTATCTTATAGAACTCAAGATCCCCGTGCTGGGCAAACAGGTTTTGCAGCCGTTTGAACTAAGATTTTAAAATTCTTCACATAATGAAAACCTATACTTTGTTTCAGGCGAGTTTCCCATTCAAATGCATGTAACAGTGAGAAACGCATTGTCTTGGCAAAATAAAGCGTTTTTGAACAACTTCATATAAATCGCTGTAACTTTTGATAGAAGACTCAGACAAACATGTTTATGGCTTTATCTTATAGAACTCAATATCCCCGTGCTGGGCAAACAGAACAGGTTTTGCAGCCGTTTGAACTAAGATTTTAAAATTATTCACATAATGAAAACCTATACTTTGTTTCAGGCGAGTTTCCCAATCAAATGCATGTAAACAGTGAGAAACGCATTGTCTTGGCGAAATAAAGCGTTTTTGAACAACTTCATATAAATCGCTGTAACTTTTGATAGAAGACTCAGACAAACATGTTTATGGCTTTATCTTATAGAACTCAAGATCCCCGTGCTGGGCAAACAGGTTTTGCAGCCGTTTGAGCTAAGATTTTAAAATTATTCACATAATGAAAACCTATATTTTCTTTCAGGCGAGTTTCCCATTCAAATGCATGTAACAGTGAGAAACGCATTGTCTTGGCGAAATAAAGCGTTTTTGAACAACTTCATATAAATCGCTGTAACTTTTGATAGAAGACTCAGACAAACATGTTTATGGCTTTATCTTATAGAACTCAAGATCCCTGTGCTGGGCAAACAGGTTTTGCAGCCGTTTGAGCTAAGATTTTAAAATTATTCACATAATGAAAACCTATACTTTGTTTCAGGCGAGTTTCCCATTCAAATGCATGTAACAGTGAGAAACGCATTGTCGTGGCGAAATAAAGCGTTTTTGAACAACTTCATATAAATCGCTGTAACTTTTGATAGAAGACTCAGACAAACATGTTTATGGCTTTATCTTATAGAACTCAATATCCCCGTGCTGGGCAAACAGAACAGGTTTTGCAGCCGTTTGAGCTAAGATTTTAAAATTATTCACATAATGAAAACCTATACTTTGTTTCAGGCGAGTTTCCCATTCAAATGCATGTAACAGTGAGAAACGCATTGTCTTGGCAAAATAAAGCGTTTTTGAACAACTTCATATAAATCGCTGTAACTTTTGATAGAAGACTCAGACAAACATGTTTATGGCTTTATCTTATAGAACTCAAGATCCCCGTGCTGGGCAAACAGGTTTTGCAGCCGTTTGAGCTAAGATTTTAAAATTATTCACATAATGAAAACCTATACTTTGTTTCAGGCGAGTTTCCCATTCAAATGCATGTAACAGTGAGAAACGCATTGTCTTGGCAAAATAAAGCGTTTTTGAACAACTTCATATAAATCGCTGTAACTTTTGATAGAAGACTCAGACAAACATGTTTATGGCTTTATCTTATAGAACTCAATATCCCCGTGCTGGGCAAACAGGTTTTGCAGCCGTTTGAACTAAGATTTTAAAATTATTCACATAATGAAAACCTATACTTTGTTTCAGGCGAGTTTCCCATTCAAATGCATGTAACAGTGAGAAACGCATTGTCTTGGCGAAATAAAGCGTTTTTGAACAACTTCATATAAATCGCTGTAACTTTTGATAGAAGACTCAGACAAACATGTTTATGGCTTTATCTTATAGAACTCAAGATCCCCGTGCTGGGCAAACAGGTTTTGCAGCCGTTTGAGCTAAGATTTTAAAATTATTCACATAATGAAAACCTATACTTTGTTTCAGGCGAGTTTCCCATTCAAATGCATGTAACAGTGAGAAACGCATTGTCTTGGCAAAATAAAGCGTTTTTGAACAACTTCATATAAATCGCTGTAACTTTTGATAGAAGACTCAGACAAACATGTTTATGGCTTTATCTTATAGAACTCAATATCCCCGTGCTGGGCAAACAGGTTTTGCAGCCGTTTGAGCTAAGATTTTAAAATTATTCACATAATGAAAACCTATACTTTGTTTCAGGCGAGTTTCCCATTCAAATGCATCCGTTTGAACTAAGATTTTAAAATTATTCACATAATGAAAACCTATACTTTGTTTCAGGCGAGTTTCCCATTCAAATGCATGTAACAGTGAGAAACGCATTGTCTTGGCGAAATAAAGCGTTTTAGAACAACTTCATATAAATCGCTGTAACTTTTGATAGAAGACTCAGACAAACATGTTTATGGCTTTATCTTATAGAACTCAATATCCCCGTGCTGGGCAAACAGGTTTTGCAGCCGTTTGAGCTAAGATTTTAAAATTATTCACATAATGAAAACCTATACTTTGTTTCAGGCGAGTTTCCCATTCAAATGCATGTAACAGTGAGAAACGCATTGTCTTGGCAAAATAAAGCGTTTTTGAACAACTTCATATAAATCGCTGTAACTTTTGATAGAAGACTCAGACAAACATGTTTATGGCTTTATCTTATAGAACTCAAGATCCCCGTGCTGGGCAAACAGGTTTTGCAGCCGTTTGAGCTAAGATTTTAAAATTATTCACATAATGAAAACCTATACTTTGTTTCAGGCGAGTTTCCCATTCAAATGCATGTAACAGTGAGAAACGCATTGTCTTGGCAAAATAAAGCGTTTTTGAACAACTTCATATAAATCGCTGTAACTTTTGATAGAAGACTCAGACAAACATGTTTATGGCTTTATCTTATAGAACTCAATATCCCCGTGCTGGGCAAACAGGTTTTGCAGCCGTTTGAACTAAGATTTTAAAATTATTCACATAATGAAAACCTATACTTTGTTTCAGGCGAGTTTCCCATTCAAATGCATGTAACAGTGAGAAACGCATTGTCTTGGCAAAATAAAGCGTTTTTGAACAACTTCATATAAATCGCTGTAACTTTTGATAGAAGACTCAGACAAACATGTTTATGGCTTTATCTTATAGAACTCAATATCCCCGTGCTGGGCAAACAGGTTTTGCAGCCGTTTGAACTAAGATTTTAAAATTATTCACATAATGAAAACCTATACTTTGTTTCAGGCGAGTTTCCCATTCAAATGCATGTAACAGTGAGAAACGCATTGTCTTGGCGAAATAAAGCGTTTTTGAACAACTTCATATAAATCGCTGTAACTTTTGATAGAAGACTCAGACAAACATGTTTATGGCTTTATCTTATAGAACTCAAGATCCCCGTGCTGGGCAAACAGGTTTTGCAGCCGTTTGAGCTAAGATTTTAAAATTATTCACATAATGAAAACCTATACTTTGTTTCAGGCGAGTTTCCCATTCAAATGCATGTAACAGTGAGAAACGCATTGTCTTGGCAAAATAAAGCGTTTTTGAACAACTTCATATAAATCGCTGTAACTTTTGATAGAAGACTCAGACAAACATGTTTATGGCTTTATCTTATAGAACTCAATATCCCCGTGCTGGGCAAACAGGTTTTGCAGCCGTTTGAGCTAAGATTTTAAAATTATTCACATAATGAAAACCTATACTTTGTTTCAGGCGAGTTTCCCATTCAAATGCATCCGTTTGAACTAAGATTTTAAAATTATTCACATAATGAAAACCTATACTTTGTTTCAGGCGAGTTTCCCATTCAAATGCATGTAACAGTGAGAAACGCATTGTCTTGGCGAAATAAAGCGTTTTAGAACAACTTCATATAAATCGCTGTAACTTTTGATAGAAGACTCAGACAAACATGTTTATGGCTTTATCTTATAGAACTCAAGATCCCCGTGCTGGGCAAACAGGTTTTGCAGCCGTTTGAACTAAGATTTTAAAATTATTCACATAATGAAAACCTATACTTTGTTTCAGGCGAGTTTCCCATTCAAATGCATGTAACAGTGAGAAACGCATTGTCTTGGCGAAATAAAGCGTTTTTGAACAACTTCATATAAATCGCTGTAACTTTTGATAGAAGACTCAGACAAACATGTTTATGGCTTTATCTTATAGAACTCAAGATCCCCGTGCTGGGCAAACAGGTTTTGCAGCCGTTTGAGCTAAGATTTTAAAATTATTCACATAATGAAAACCTATACTTTGTTTCAGGCGAGTTTCCCATTCAAATGCATGTAACAGTGAGAAACGCATTGTCTTGGCAAAATAAAGCGTTTTTGAACAACTTCATATAAATCGCTGTAACTTTTGATAGAAGACTCAGACAAACATGTTTATGGCTTTATCTTATAGAACTCAATATCCCCGTGCTGGGCAAACAGGTTTTGCAGCCGTTTGAGCTAAGATTTTAAAATTATTCACATAATGAAAACCTATACTTTGTTTCAGGCGAGTTTCCCATTCAAATGCATCCGTTTGAACTAAGATTTTAAAATTATTCACATAATGAAAACCTATACTTTGTTTCAGGCGAGTTTCCCATTCAAATGCATGTAACAGTGAGAAACGCATTGTCTTGGCGAAATAAAGCGTTTTAGAACAACTTCATATAAATCGCTGTAACTTTTGATAGAAGACTCAGACAAACATGTTTATGGCTTTATCTTATAGAACTCAAGATCCCCGTGCTGGGCAAACAGGTTTTGCAGCCGTTTGAGCTAAGATTTTAAAATTATTCACATAATGAAAACCTATACTTTGTTTCAGGCGAGTTTCCCATTCAAATGCATGTAACAGTGAGAAACGCATTGTCTTGGCGAAATAAAGCGTTTTTGAACAACTTCATATAAATCGCTGTAACTTTTGATAGAAGACTCAGACAAACATGTTTATGGCTTTATCTTATAGAACTCAAGATCCCCGTGCTGGGCAAACAGGTTTTGCAGCCGTTTGAGCTAAGATTTTAAAATTATTCACATAATGAAAACCTATACTTTGTTTCAGGCGAGTTTCCCATTCAAATGCATGTAACAGTGAGAAACGCATTGTCTTGGCGAAATAAAGCGTTTTTGAACAACTTCATATAAATCGCTGTAACTTTTGATAGAAGACTCAGACAAACATGTTTATGGCTTTATCTTATAGAACTCAAGATCCCCGTGCTGGGCAAACAGGTTTTGCAGCCGTTTGAGCTAAGATTTTAAAATTATTCACATAATGAAAACCTATACTTTGTTTCAGGCGAGTTTCCCATTCAAATGCATGTAACAGTGAGAAACGCATTGTCTTGGCAAAATAAAGCGTTTTTGAACAACTTCATATAAATCGCTGTAACTTTTGATAGAAGACTCAGACAAACATGTTTATGGCTTTATCTTATAGAACTCAATATCCCCGTGCTGGGCAAACAGGTTTTGCAGCCGTTTGAACTAAGATTTTAAAATTATTCACATAATGAAAACCTATACTTTGTTTCAGGCGAGTTTCCCATTCAAATGCATGTAACAGTGAGAAACGCATTGTCTTGGCAAAATAAAGCGTTTTTGAACAACTTCATATAAATCGCTGTAACTTTTGATAGAAGACTCAGACAAACATGTTTATGGCTTTATCTTATAGAACTCAAGATCCCCGTGCTGGGCAAACAGGTTTTGCAGCCGTTTGAGCTAAGATTTTAAAATTATTCACATAATGAAAACCTATACTTTGTTTCAGGCGAGTTTCCCATTCAAATGCATGTAACAGTGAGAAACGCATTGTCTTGGCAAAATAAAGCGTTTTTGAACAACTTCATATAAATCGCTGTAACTTTTGATAGAAGACTCAGACAAACATGTTTATGGCTTTATCTTATAGAACTCAATATCCCCGTGCTGGGCAAACAGGTTTTGCAGCCGTTTGAACTAAGATTTTAAAATTATTCACATAATGAAAACCTATACTTTGTTTCAGGCGAGTTTCCCATTCAAATGCATGTAACAGTGAGAAACGCATTGTCTTGGCGAAATAAAGCGTTTTTGAACAACTTCATATAAATCGCTGTAACTTTTGATAGAAGACTCAGACAAACATGTTTATGGCTTTATCTTATAGAACTCAAGATCCCCGTGCTGGGCAAACAGGTTTTGCAGCCGTTTGAGCTAAGATTTTAAAATTATTCACATAATGAAAACCTATACTTTGTTTCAGGCGAGTTTCCCATTCAAATGCATGTAACAGTGAGAAACGCATTGTCTTGGCAAAATAAAGCGTTTTTGAACAACTTCATATAAATCGCTGTAACTTTTGATAGAAGACTCAGACAAACATGTTTATGGCTTTATCTTATAGAACTCAAGATCCCCGTGCTGGGCAAACAGGTTTTGCAGCCGTTTGAGCTAAGATTTTAAAATTATTCACATAATGAAAACCTATATTTTCTTTCAGGCGAGTTTCCCATTCAAATGCATGTAACAGTGAGAAACGCATTGTCTTGGCGAAATAAAGCGTTTTTGAACAACTTCATATAAATCGCTGTAACTTTTGATAGAAGACTCAGACAAACATGTTTATGGCTTTATCTTATAGAACTCAATATCCCCGTGCTGGGCAAACAGGTTTTGCAGCCGTTTGAACTAAGATTTTAAAATTATTCACATAATGAAAACCTATACTTTGTTTCAGGCGAGTTTCCCATTCAAATGCATGTAACAGTGAGAAACGCATTGTCTTGGCGAAATAAAGCGTTTTTGAACAACTTCATATAAATCGCTGTAACTTTTGATAGAAGACTCAGACAAACATGTTTATGGCTTTATCTTATAGAACTCAAGATCCCTGTGCTGGGCAAACAGGTTTTGCAGCCGTTTGAGCTAAGATTTTAAAATTATTCACATAATGAAAACCTATACTTTGTTTCAGGCGAGTTTCCCATTCAAATGCATGTAACAGTGAGAAACGCATTGTCGTGGCGAAATAAAGCGTTTTTGAACAACTTCATATAAATCGCTGTAACTTTTGATAGAAGACTCAGACAAACATGTTTATGGCTTTATCTTATATCTTATAGAACTCAAGATCCCCGTGCTGGGCAAACAGGTTTTGCAGCCGTTTGAACTAAGATTTTAAAATTCTTCACATAATGAAAACCTATACTTTGTTTCAGGCGAGTTTCCCATTCAAATGCATGTAACAGTGAGAAACGCATTGTCTTGGCAAAATAAAGCGTTTTTGAACAACTTCATATAAATCGCTGTAACTTTTGATAGAAGACTCAGACAAACATGTTTATGGCTTTATCTTATAGAACTCAAGATCCCCGTGCTGGGCAAACAGGTTTTGCAGCCGTTTGAACTAAGATTTTAAAATTATTCACATAATGAAAACCTATACTTTGTTTCAGGCGAGTTTCCCATTCAAATGCATGTAACAGTGAGAAACGCATTGTCTTGGCGAAATAAAGCGTTTTTGAACAACTTCATATAAATCGCTGTAACTTTTGATAGAAGACTCAGACAAACATGTTTATGGCTTTATCTTATAGAACTCAATATCCCCGTGCTGGGCAAACAGAACAGGTTTTGCAGCCGTTTGAACTAAGATTTTAAAATTCTTCACATAATGAAAACCTATACTTTGTTTCAGGCGAGTTTCCCATTCAAATGCATGTAACAGTGAGAAACGCATTGTCTTGGCGAAATAAAGCGTTTTTGAACAACTTCATATAAATCGCTGTAACTTTTGATAGAAGACTCAGACAAACATGTTTATGGCTTTATCTTATAGAACTCAATATCCCCGTGCTGGGCAAACAGAACAGGTTTTGCAGCCGTTTGAGCTAAGATTTTAAAATTATTCACATAATGAAAACCTATACTTTGTTTCAGGCGAGTTTCCCATTCAAATGCATGTAACAGTGAGAAACGCATTGTCTTGGCGAAATAAAGCGTTTTTGAACAACTTCATATAAATCGCTGTAACTTTTGATAGAAGACTCAGACAAACATGTTTATGGCTTTATCTTATAGAACTCAAGATCCCCGTGCTGGGCAAACAGGTTTTGCAGCCGTTTGAACTAAGATTTTAAAATTATTCACATAATGAAAACCTATACTTTGTTTCAGGCGAGTTTCCCATTCAAATGCATGTAACAGTGAGAAACGCATTGTCGTGGCGAAATAAAGCGTTTTTGAACAACTTCATATAAATCGCTGTAACTTTTGATAGAAGACTCAGACAAACATGTTTATGGCTTTATCTTATAGAACTCAAGATCCCCGTGCTGGGCAAACAGGTTTTGCAGCCGTTTGAGCTAAGATTTTAAAATTATTCACATAATGAAAACCTATATTTTCTTTCAGGCGAGTTTCCCATTCAAATGCATGTAACAGTGAGAAACGCATTGTCTTGGCGAAATAAAGCGTTTTTGAACAACTTCATATAAATCGCTGTAACTTTTGATAGAAGACTCAGACAAACATGTTTATGGCTTTATCTTATAGAACTCAATATCCCCGTGCTGGGCAAACAGGTTTCGCAGCCGTTTGAACTAAGATTTTAAAATTATTCACATAATGAAAACCTATACTTTGTTTCAGGCGAGTTTCCCATTCAAATGCATGTAACAGTGAGAAACGCATTGTCTTGGCGAAATAAAGCGTTTTTGAACAACTTCATATAAATCGCTGTAACTTTTGATAGAAGACTCAGACAAACATGTTTATGGCTTTATCTTATAGAACTCAAGATCCCTGTGCTGGGCAAACAGGTTTTGCAGCCGTTTGAGCTAAGATTTTAAAATTATTCACATAATGAAAACCTATACTTTGTTTCAGGCGAGTTTCCCATTCAAATGCATGTAACAGTGAGAAACGCATTGTCGTGGCGAAATAAAGCGTTTTTGAACAACTTCATATAAATCGCTGTAACTTTTGATAGAAGACTCAGACAAACATGTTTATGGCTTTATCTTATATCTTATAGAACTCAAGATCCCCGTGCTGGGCAAACAGGTTTTGCAGCCGTTTGAACTAAGATTTTAAAATTCTTCACATAATGAAAACCTATACTTTGTTTCAGGCGAGTTTCCCATTCAAATGCATGTAACAGTGAGAAACGCATTGTCTTGGCAAAATAAAGCGTTTTTGAACAACTTCATATAAATCGCTGTAACTTTTGATAGAAGACTCAGACAAACATGTTTATGGCTTTATCTTATAGAACTCAAGATCCCCATGCTGGGCAAACAGGTTTTGCAGCCGTTTGAACTAAGATTTTAAAATTATTCACATAATGAAAACCTATACTTTGTTTCAGGCGAGTTTCCCATTCAAATGCATGTAACAGTGAGAAACGCATTGTCTTGGCGAAATAAAGCGTTTTTGAACAACTTCATATAAATCGCTGTAACTTTTGATAGAAGACTCAGACAAACATGTTTATGGCTTTATCTTATAGAACTCAATATCCCCGTGCTGGGCAAACAGAACAGGTTTTGCAGCCGTTTGAACTAAGATTTTAAAATTCTTCACATAATGAAAACCTATACTTTGTTTCAGGCGAGTTTCCCATTCAAATGCATGTAACAGTGAGAAACGCATTGTCTTGGCGAAATAAAGCGTTTTTGAACAACTTCATATAAATCGCTGTAACTTTTGATAGAAGACTCAGACAAACATGTTTATGGCTTTATCTTATAGAACTCAATATCCCCGTGCTGGGCAAACAGAACAGGTTTTGCAGCCGTTTGAGCTAAGATTTTAAAATTATTCACATAATGAAAACCTATACTTTGTTTCAGGCGAGTTTCCCATTCAAATGCATGTAACAGTGAGAAACGCATTGTCTTGGCGAAATAAAGCGTTTTTGAACAACTTCATATAAATCGCTGTAACTTTTGATAGAAGACTCAGACAAACATGTTTATGGCTTTATCTTATAGAACTCAAGATCCCCGTGCTGGGCAAACAGGTTTTGCAGCCGTTTGAGCTAAGATTTTAAAATTATTCACATAATGAAAACCTATACTTTGTTTCAGGCGAGTTTCCCATTCAAATGCATGTAACAGTGAGAAACGCATTGTCTTGGCAAAATAAAGCGTTTTTGAACAACTTCATATAAATCGCTGTAACTTTTGATAGAAGACTCAGACAAACATGTTTATGGCTTTATCTTATAGAACTCAAGATCCCCGTGCTGGGCAAACAGGTTTTGCAGCCGTTTGAACTAAGATTTTAAAATTATTCACATAATGAAAACCTATACTTTGTTTCAGGCGAGTTTCCCATTCAAATGCATGTAACAGTGAGAAACGCATTGTCTTGGCGAAATAAAGCGTTTTTGAACAACTTCATATAAATCGCTGTAACTTTTGATAGAAGACTCAGACAAACATGTTTATGGCTTTATCTTATAGAACTCAAGATCCCCGTGCTGGGCAAACAGGTTTTGCAGCCGTTTGAGCTAAGATTTTAAAATTATTCACATAATGAAAACCTATACTTTGTTTCAGGCGAGTTTCCCATTCAAATGCATGTAACAGTGAGAAACGCATTGTCTTGGCAAAATAAAGCGTTTTTGAACAACTTCATATAAATCGCTGTAACTTTTGATAGAAGACTCAGACAAACATGTTTATGGCTTTATCTTATAGAACTCAAGATCCCCGTGCTGGGCAAACAGGTTTTGCAGCCGTTTGAACTAAGATTTTAAAATTATTCACATAATGAAAACCTATACTTTGTTTCAGGCGAGTTTCCCATTCAAATGCATGTAACAGTGAGAAACGCATTGTCTTGGCGAAATAAAGCGTTTTTGAACAACTTCATATAAATCGCTGTAACTTTTGATAGAAGACTCAGACAAACATGTTTATGGCTTTATCTTATAGAACTCAAGATCCCCGTGCTGGGCAAACAGGTTTTGCAGCCGTTTGAGCTAAGATTTTAAAATTATTCACATAATGAAAACCTATATTTTCTTTCAGGCGAGTTTCCCATTCAAATGCATGTAACAGTGAGAAACGCATTGTCGTGGCGAAATAAAGCGTTTTTGAACAACTTCATATAAATCGCTGTAACTTTTGATAGAAGACTCAGACAAACATGTTTATGGCTTTATCTTATATCTTATAGAACTCAAGATCCCCGTGCTGGGCAAACAGGTTTTGCAGCCGTTTGAACTAAGATTTTAAAATTATTCACATAATGAAAACCTATACTTTGTTTCAGGCGAGTTTCCCATTCAAATGCATGTAACAGTGAGAAACGCATTGTCTTGGCAAAATAAAGCGTTTTTGAACAACTTCATATAAATCGCTGTAACTTTTGATAGAAGACTCAGACAAACATGTTTATGGCTTTATCTTATAGAACTCAAGATCCCCGTGCTGGGCAAACAGGTTTTGCAGCCGTTTGAACTAAGATTTTAAAATTCTTCACATAATGAAAACCTATACTTTGTTTCAGGCGAGTTTCCCATTCAAATGCATGTAACAGTGAGAAACGCATTGTCTTGGCAAAATAAAGCGTTTTTGAACAACTTCATATAAATCGCTGTAACTTTTGATAGAAGACTCAGACAAACATGTTTATGGCTTTATCTTATAGAACTCAATATCCCCGTGCTGGGCAAACAGAACAGGTTTTGCAGCCGTTTGAACTAAGATTTTAAAATTATTCACATAATGAAAACCTATACTTTGTTTCAGGCGAGTTTCCCATTCAAATGCATGTAACAGTGAGAAACGCATTGTCTTGGCGAAATAAAGCGTTTTTGAACAACTTCATATAAATCGCTGTAACTTTTGATAGAAGACTCAGACAAACATGTTTATGGCTTTATCTTATAGAACTCAAGATCCCCGTGCTGGGCAAACAGGTTTTGCAGCCGTTTGAGCTAAGATTTTAAAATTATTCACATAATGAAAACCTATACTTTGTTTCAGGCGAGTTTCCCATTCAAATGCATGTAACAGTGAGAAACGCATTGTCTTGGCAAAATAAAGCGTTTTTGAACAACTTCATATAAATCGCTGTAACTTTTGATAGAAGACTCAGACAAACATGTTTATGGCTTTATCTTATAGAACTCAAGATCCCCGTGCTGGGCAAACAGGTTTTGCAGCCGTTTGAGCTAAGATTTTAAAATTATTCACATAATGAAAACCTATACTTTGTTTCAGGCGAGTTTCCCATTCAAATGCATGTAACAGTGAGAAACGCATTGTCTTGGCAAAATAAAGCGTTTTTGAACAACTTCATATAAATCGCTGTAACTTTTGATAGAAGACTCAGACAAACATGTTTATGGCTTTATCTTATAGAACTCAAGATCCCCGTGCTGGGCAAACAGGTTTTGCAGCCGTTTGAACTAAGATTTTAAAATTATTCACATAATGAAAACCTATACTTTGTTTCAGGCGAGTTTCCCATTCAAATGCATGTAACAGTGAGAAACGCATTGTCTTGGCGAAATAAAGCGTTTTTGAACAACTTCATATAAATCGCTGTAACTTTTGATAGAAGACTCAGACAAACATGTTTATGGCTTTATCTTATAGAACTCAAGATCCCCGTGCTGGGCAAACAGGTTTTGCAGCCGTTTGAGCTAAGATTTTAAAATTATTCACATAATGAAAACCTATACTTTGTTTCAGGCGAGTTTCCCATTCAAATGCATGTAACAGTGAGAAACGCATTGTCTTGGCAAAATAAAGCGTTTTTGAACAACTTCATATAAATCGCTGTAACTTTTGATAGAAGACTCAGACAAACATGTTTATGGCTTTATCTTATAGAACTCAAGATCCCCGTGCTGGGCAAACAGGTTTTGCAGCCGTTTGAACTAAGATTTTAAAATTATTCACATAATGAAAACCTATACTTTGTTTCAGGCGAGTTTCCCATTCAAATGCATGTAACAGTGAGAAACGCATTGTCTTGGCGAAATAAAGCGTTTTTGAACAACTTCATATAAATCGCTGTAACTTTTGATAGAAGACTCAGACAAACATGTTTATGGCTTTATCTTATAGAACTCAAGATCCCCGTGCTGGGCAAACAGGTTTTGCAGCCGTTTGAGCTAAGATTTTAAAATTATTCACATAATGAAAACCTATATTTTCTTTCAGGCGAGTTTCCCATTCAAATGCATGTAACAGTGAGAAACGCATTGTCGTGGCGAAATAAAGCGTTTTTGAACAACTTCATATAAATCGCTGTAACTTTTGATAGAAGACTCAGACAAACATGTTTATGGCTTTATCTTATAGAACTCAATATCCCCGTGCTGGGCAAACAGAACAGGTTTTGCAGCCGTTTGAGCTAAGATTTTAAAATTATTCACATAATGAAAACCTATACTTTGTTTCAGGCGAGTTTCCCATTCAAATGCATGTAACAGTGAGAAACGCATTGTCGTGGCGAAATAAAGCGTTTTTGAACAACTTCATATAAATCGCTGTAACTTTTGATAGAAGACTCAGACAAACATGTTTATGGCTTTATCTTATATCTTATAGAACTCAAGATCCCCGTGCTGGGCAAACAGGTTTTGCAGCCGTTTGAACTAAGATTTTAAAATTATTCACATAATGAAAACCTATACTTTGTTTCAGGCGAGTTTCCCATTCAAATGCATGTAACAGTGAGAAACGCATTGTCTTGGCAAAATAAAGCGTTTTTGAACAACTTCATATAAATCGCTGTAACTTTTGATAGAAGACTCAGACAAACATGTTTATGGCTTTATCTTATAGAACTCAAGATCCCCGTGCTGGGCAAACAGGTTTTGCAGCCGTTTGAACTAAGATTTTAAAATTCTTCACATAATGAAAACCTATACTTTGTTTCAGGCGAGTTTCCCATTCAAATGCATGTAACAGTGAGAAACGCATTGTCTTGGCAAAATAAAGCGTTTTTGAACAACTTCATATAAATCGCTGTAACTTTTGATAGAAGACTCAGACAAACATGTTTATGGCTTTATCTTATAGAACTCAATATCCCCGTGCTGGGCAAACAGAACAGGTTTTGCAGCCGTTTGAACTAAGATTTTAAAATTATTCACATAATGAAAACCTATACTTTGTTTCAGGCGAGTTTCCCATTCAAATGCATGTAACAGTGAGAAACGCATTGTCTTGGCGAAATAAAGCGTTTTTGAACAACTTCATATAAATCGCTGTAACTTTTGATAGAAGACTCAGACAAACATGTTTATGGCTTTATCTTATAGAACTCAAGATCCCCGTGCTGGGCAAACAGGTTTTGCAGCCGTTTGAGCTAAGATTTTAAAATTATTCACATAATGAAAACCTATACTTTGTTTCAGGCGAGTTTCCCATTCAAATGCATGTAACAGTGAGAAACGCATTGTCTTGGCAAAATAAAGCGTTTTTGAACAACTTCATATAAATCGCTGTAACTTTTGATAGAAGACTCAGACAAACATGTTTATGGCTTTATCTTATAGAACTCAAGATCCCCGTGCTGGGCAAACAGGTTTTGCAGCCGTTTGAGCTAAGATTTTAAAATTATTCACATAATGAAAACCTATACTTTGTTTCAGGCGAGTTTCCCATTCAAATGCATGTAACAGTGAGAAACGCATTGTCTTGGCAAAATAAAGCGTTTTTGAACAACTTCATATAAATCGCTGTAACTTTTGATAGAAGACTCAGACAAACATGTTTATGGCTTTATCTTATAGAACTCAAGATCCCCGTGCTGGGCAAACAGGTTTTGCAGCCGTTTGAACTAAGATTTTAAAATTATTCACATAATGAAAACCTATACTTTGTTTCAGGCGAGTTTCCCATTCAAATGCATGTAACAGTGAGAAACGCATTGTCTTGGCGAAATAAAGCGTTTTTGAAATACTTCATATAAATCGCTGTAACTTTTGATAGAAGACTCAGACAAACATGTTTATGGCTTTATCTTATAGAACTCAAGATCCCCGTGCTGGGCAAACAGGTTTTGCAGCCGTTTGAGCTAAGATTTTAAAATTATTCACATAATGAAAACCTATACTTTGTTTCAGGCGAGTTTCCCATTCAAATGCATGTAACAGTGAGAAACGCATTGTCTTGGCAAAATAAAGCGTTTTTGAACAACTTCATATAAATCGCTGTAACTTTTGATAGAAGACTCAGACAAACATGTTTATGGCTTTATCTTATAGAACTCAAGATCCCCGTGCTGGGCAAACAGGTTTTGCAGCCGTTTGAGCTAAGATTTTAAAATTATTCACATAATGAAAACCTATATTTTCTTTCAGGCGAGTTTCCCATTCAAATGCATGTAACAGTGAGAAACGCATTGTCGTGGCGAAATAAAGCGTTTTTGAACAACTTCATATAAATCGCTGTAACTTTTGATAGAAGACTCAGACAAACATGTTTATGGCTTTATCTTATAGAACTCAATATCCCCGTGCTGGGCAAACAGAACAGGTTTTGCAGCCGTTTGAGCTAAGATTTTAAAATTATTCACATAATGAAAACCTATACTTTGTTTCAGGCGAGTTTCCCATTCAAATGCATGTAACAGTGAGAAACGCATTGTCGTGGCGAAATAAAGCGTTTTTGAACAACTTCATATAAATCGCTGTAACTTTTGATAGAAGACTCAGACAAACATGTTTATGGCTTTATCTTATATCTTATAGAACTCAAGATCCCCGTGCTGGGCAAACAGGTTTTGCAGCCGTTTGAACTAAGATTTTAAAATTATTCACATAATGAAAACCTATACTTTGTTTCAGGCGAGTTTCCCATTCAAATGCATGTAACAGTGAGAAACGCATTGTCTTGGCAAAATAAAGCGTTTTTGAACAACTTCATATAAATCGCTGTAACTTTTGATAGAAGACTCAGACAAACATGTTTATGGCTTTATCTTATAGAACTCAAGATCCCCGTGCTGGGCAAACAGGTTTTGCAGCCGTTTGAACTAAGATTTTAAAATTCTTCACATAATGAAAACCTATACTTTGTTTCAGGCGAGTTTCCCATTCAAATGCATGTAACAGTGAGAAACGCATTGTCTTGGCAAAATAAAGCGTTTTTGAACAACTTCATATAAATCGCTGTAACTTTTGATAGAAGACTCAGACAAACATGTTTATGGCTTTATCTTATAGAACTCAATATCCCCGTGCTGGGCAAACAGAACAGGTTTTGCAGCCGTTTGAACTAAGATTTTAAAATTATTCACATAATGAAAACCTATACTTTGTTTCAGGCGAGTTTCCCATTCAAATGCATGTAACAGTGAGAAACGCATTGTCTTGGCGAAATAAAGCGTTTTTGAACAACTTCATATAAATCGCTGTAACTTTTGATAGAAGACTCAGACAAACATGTTTATGGCTTTATCTTATAGAACTCAAGATCCCCGTGCTGGGCAAACAGGTTTTGCAGCCGTTTGAGCTAAGATTTTAAAATTATTCACATAATGAAAACCTATACTTTGTTTCAGGCGAGTTTCCCATTCAAATGCATGTAACAGTGAGAAACGCATTGTCTTGGCAAAATAAAGCGTTTTTGAACAACTTCATATAAATCGCTGTAACTTTTGATAGAAGACTCAGACAAACATGTTTATGGCTTTATCTTATAGAACTCAAGATCCCCGTGCTGGGCAAACAGGTTTTGCAGCCGTTTGAGCTAAGATTTTAAAATTATTCACATAATGAAAACCTATACTTTGTTTCAGGCGAGTTTCCCATTCAAATGCATGTAACAGTGAGAAACGCATTGTCTTGGCGAAATAAAGCGTTTTTGAACAACTTCATATAAATCGCTGTAACTTTTGATAGAAGACTCAGACAAACATGTTTATGGCTTTATCTTATAGAACTCAATATCCCCGTGCTGGGCAAACAGAACAGGTTTTGCAGCCGTTTGAACTAAGATTTTAAAATTCTTCACATAATGAAAACCTATACTTTGTTTCAGGCGAGTTTCCCATTCAAATGCATGTAACAGTGAGAAACGCATTGTCTTGGCGAAATAAAGCGTTTTTGAACAACTTCATATAAATCGCTGTAACTTTTGATAGAAGACTCAGACAAACATGTTTATGGCTTTATCTTATAGAACTCAATATCCCCGTGCTGGGCAAACAGAACAGGTTTTGCAGCCGTTTGAGCTAAGATTTTAAAATTATTCACATAATGAAAACCTATACTTTGTTTCAGGCGAGTTTCCCATTCAAATGCATGTAACAGTGAGAAACGCATTGTCTTGGCAAAATAAAGCGTTTTTGAACAACTTCATATAAATCGCTGTAACTTTTGATAGAAGACTCAGACAAACATGTTTATGGCTTTATCTTATAGAACTCAAGATCCCCGTGCTGGGCAAACAGGTTTTGCAGCCGTTTGAGCTAAGATTTTAAAATTATTCACATAATGAAAACCTATACTTTGTTTCAGGCGAGTTTCCCATTCAAATGCATGTAACAGTGAGAAACGCATTGTCTTGGCAAAATAAAGCGTTTTTGAACAACTTCATATAAATCGCTGTAACTTTTGATAGAAGACTCAGACAAACATGTTTATGGCTTTATCTTATAGAACTCAAGATCCCCGTGCTGGGCAAACAGGTTTTGCAGCCGTTTGAACTAAGATTTTAAAATTATTCACATAATGAAAACCTATACTTTGTTTCAGGCGAGTTTCCCATTCAAATGCATGTAACAGTGAGAAACGCATTGTCTTGGCGAAATAAAGCGTTTTTGAAATACTTCATATAAATCGCTGTAACTTTTGATAGAAGACTCAGACAAACATGTTTATGGCTTTATCTTATAGAACTCAAGATCCCCGTGCTGGGCAAACAGGTTTTGCAGCCGTTTGAGCTAAGATTTTAAAATTATTCACATAATGAAAACCTATACTTTGTTTCAGGCGAGTTTCCCATTCAAATGCATGTAACAGTGAGAAACGCATTGTCTTGGCGAAATAAAGCGTTTTTGAACAACTTCATATAAATCGCTGTAACTTTTGATAGAAGACTCAGACAAACATGTTTATGGCTTTATCTTATAGAACTCAAGATCCCCGTGCTGGGCAAACAGGTTTTGCAGCCGTTTGAGCTAAGATTTTAAAATTATTCACATAATGAAAACCTATACTTTGTTTCAGGCGAGTTTCCCATTCAAATGCATGTAACAGTGAGAAACGCATTGTCTTGGCAAAATAAAGCGTTTTTGAACAACTTCATATAAATCGCTGTAACTTTTGATAGAAGACTCAGACAAACATGTTTATGGCTTTATCTTATAGAACTCAAGATCCCCGTGCTGGGCAAACAGGTTTTGCAGCCGTTTGAGCTAAGATTTTAAAATTATTCACATAATGAAAACCTATACTTTGTTTCAGGCGAGTTTCCCATTCAAATGCATGTAACAGTGAGAAACGCATTGTCTTGGCAAAATAAAGCGTTTTTGAACAACTTCATATAAATCGCTGTAACTTTTGATAGAAGACTCAGACAAACATGTTTATGGCTTTATCTTATAGAACTCAAGATCCCCGTGCTGGGCAAACAGGTTTTGCAGCCGTTTGAACTAAGATTTTAAAATTATTCACATAATGAAAACCTATACTTTGTTTCAGGCGAGTTTCCCATTCAAATGCATGTAACAGTGAGAAACGCATTGTCTTGGCGAAATAAAGCGTTTTTGAACAACTTCATATAAATCGCTGTAACTTTTGATAGAAGACTCAGACAAACATGTTTATGGCTTTATCTTATAGAACTCAAGATCCCCGTGCTGGGCAAACAGGTTTTGCAGCCGTTTGAGCTAAGATTTTAAAATTATTCACATAATGAAAACCTATACTTTGTTTCAGGCGAGTTTCCCATTCAAATGCATGTAACAGTGAGAAACGCATTGTCTTGGCAAAATAAAGCGTTTTTGAACAACTTCATATAAATCGCTGTAACTTTTGATAGAAGACTCAGACAAACATGTTTATGGCTTTATCTTATAGAACTCAAGATCCCCGTGCTGGGCAAACAGGTTTTGCAGCCGTTTGAACTAAGATTTTAAAATTATTCACATAATGAAAACCTATACTTTGTTTCAGGCGAGTTTCCCATTCAAATGCATGTAACAGTGAGAAACGCATTGTCTTGGCGAAATAAAGCGTTTTTGAACAACTTCATATAAATCGCTGTAACTTTTGATAGAAGACTCAGACAAACATGTTTATGGCTTTATCTTATAGAACTCAAGATCCCCGTGCTGGGCAAACAGGTTTTGCAGCCGTTTGAGCTAAGATTTTAAAATTATTCACATAATGAAAACCTATACTTTGTTTCAGGCGAGTTTCCCATTCAAATGCATGTAACAGTGAGAAACGCATTGTCTTGGCAAAATAAAGCGTTTTTGAACAACTTCATATAAATCGCTGTAACTTTTGATAGAAGACTCAGACAAACATGTTTATGGCTTTATCTTATAGAACTCAAGATCCCCGTGCTGGGCAAACAGGTTTTGCAGCCGTTTGAACTAAGATTTTAAAATTATTCACATAATGAAAACCTATACTTTGTTTCAGGCGAGTTTCCCATTCAAATGCATGTAACAGTGAGAAACGCATTGTCTTGGCGAAATAAAGCGTTTTTGAACAACTTCATATAAATCGCTGTAACTTTTGATAGAAGACTCAGACAAACATGTTTATGGCTTTATCTTATAGAACTCAAGATCCCCGTGCTGGGCAAACAGGTTTTGCAGCCGTTTGAGCTAAGATTTTAAAATTATTCACATAATGAAAACCTATACTTTGTTTCAGGCGAGTTTCCCATTCAAATGCATGTAACAGTGAGAAACGCATTGTCTTGGCAAAATAAAGCGTTTTTGAACAACTTCATATAAATCGCTGTAACTTTTGATAGAAGACTCAGACAAACATGTTTATGGCTTTATCTTATAGAACTCAAGATCCCCGTGCTGGGCAAACAGGTTTTGCAGCCGTTTGAGCTAAGATTTTAAAATTATTCACATAATGAAAACCTATACTTTGTTTCAGGCGAGTTTCCCATTCAAATGCATGTAACAGTGAGAAACGCATTGTCTTGGCAAAATAAAGCGTTTTTGAACAACTTCATATAAATCGCTGTAACTTTTGATAGAAGACTCAGACAAACATGTTTATGGCTTTATCTTATAGAACTCAAGATCCCCGTGCTGGGCAAACAGGTTTTGCAGCCGTTTGAACTAAGATTTTAAAATTATTCACATAATGAAAACCTATACTTTGTTTCAGGCGAGTTTCCCATTCAAATGCATGTAACAGTGAGAAACGCATTGTCTTGGCGAAATAAAGCGTTTTTGAACAACTTCATATAAATCGCTGTAACTTTTGATAGAAGACTCAGACAAACATGTTTATGGCTTTATCTTATAGAACTCAAGATCCCCGTGCTGGGCAAACAGGTTTTGCAGCCGTTTGAGCTAAGATTTTAAAATTATTCACATAATGAAAACCTATACTTTGTTTCAGGCGAGTTTCCCATTCAAATGCATGTAACAGTGAGAAACGCATTGTCTTGGCAAAATAAAGCGTTTTTGAACAACTTCATATAAATCGCTGTAACTTTTGATAGAAGACTCAGACAAACATGTTTATGGCTTTATCTTATAGAACTCAAGATCCCCGTGCTGGGCAAACAGGTTTTGCAGCCGTTTGAACTAAGATTTTAAAATTATTCACATAATGAAAACCTATACTTTGTTTCAGGCGAGTTTCCCATTCAAATGCATGTAACAGTGAGAAACGCATTGTCTTGGCGAAATAAAGCGTTTTTGAACAACTTCATATAAATCGCTGTAACTTTTGATAGAAGACTCAGACAAACATGTTTATGGCTTTATCTTATAGAACTCAAGATCCCCGTGCTGGGCAAACAGGTTTTGCAGCCGTTTGAACTAAGATTTTAAAATTATTCACATAATGAAAACCTATACTTTGTTTCAGGCGAGTTTCCCATTCAAATGCATGTAACAGTGAGAAACGCATTGTCTTGGCGAAATAAAGCGTTTTTGAACAACTTCATATAAATCGCTGTAACTTTTGATAGAAGACTCAGACAAACATGTTTATGGCTTTATCTTATAGAACTCAATATCCCCGTGCTGGGCAAACAGAACAGGTTTTGCAGCCGTTTGAGCTAAGATTTTAAAATTATTCACATAATGAAAACCTATACTTTGTTTCAGGCGAGTTTCCCATTCAAATGCATGTAACAGTGAGAAACGCATTGTCGTGGCGAAATAAAGCGTTTTTGAACAACTTCATATAAATCGCTGTAACTTTTGATAGAAGACTCAGACAAACATGTTTATGGCTTTATCTTATATCTTATAGAACTCAAGATCCCCGTGCTGGGCAAACAGGTTTTGCAGCCGTTTGAACTAAGATTTTAAAATTATTCACATAATGAAAACCTATACTTTGTTTCAGGCGAGTTTCCCATTCAAATGCATGTAACAGTGAGAAACGCATTGTCTTGGCAAAATAAAGCGTTTTTGAACAACTTCATATAAATCGCTGTAACTTTTGATAGAAGACTCAGACAAACATGTTTATGGCTTTATCTTATAGAACTCAAGATCCCCGTGCTGGGCAAACAGGTTTTGCAGCCGTTTGAACTAAGATTTTAAAATTCTTCACATAATGAAAACCTATACTTTGTTTCAGGCGAGTTTCCCATTCAAATGCATGTAACAGTGAGAAACGCATTGTCTTGGCAAAATAAAGCGTTTTTGAACAACTTCATATAAATCGCTGTAACTTTTGATAGAAGACTCAGACAAACATGTTTATGGCTTTATCTTATAGAACTCAATATCCCCGTGCTGGGCAAACAGAACAGGTTTTGCAGCCGTTTGAACTAAGATTTTAAAATTATTCACATAATGAAAACCTATACTTTGTTTCAGGCGAGTTTCCCATTCAAATGCATGTAACAGTGAGAAACGCATTGTCTTGGCGAAATAAAGCGTTTTTGAACAACTTCATATAAATCGCTGTAACTTTTGATAGAAGACTCAGACAAACATGTTTATGGCTTTATCTTATAGAACTCAAGATCCCCGTGCTGGGCAAACAGGTTTTGCAGCCGTTTGAGCTAAGATTTTAAAATTATTCACATAATGAAAACCTATACTTTGTTTCAGGCGAGTTTCCCATTCAAATGCATGTAACAGTGAGAAACGCATTGTCTTGGCAAAATAAAGCGTTTTTGAACAACTTCATATAAATCGCTGTAACTTTTGATAGAAGACTCAGACAAACATGTTTATGGCTTTATCTTATAGAACTCAAGATCCCCGTGCTGGGCAAACAGGTTTTGCAGCCGTTTGAACTAAGATTTTAAAATTATTCACATAATGAAAACCTATACTTTGTTTCAGGCGAGTTTCCCATTCAAATGCATGTAACAGTGAGAAACGCATTGTCTTGGCAAAATAAAGCGTTTTTGAACAACTTCATATAAATCGCTGTAACTTTTGATAGAAGACTCAGACAAACATGTTTATGGCTTTATCTTATAGAACTCAAGATCCCCGTGCTGGGCAAACAGGTTTTGCAGCCGTTTGAGCTAAGATTTTAAAATTATTCACATAATGAAAACCTATACTTTGTTTCAGGCGAGTTTCCCATTCAAATGCATGTAACAGTGAGAAACGCATTGTCTTGGCAAAATAAAGCGTTTTTGAACAACTTCATATAAATCGCTGTAACTTTTGATAGAAGACTCAGACAAACATGTTTATGGCTTTATCTTATAGAACTCAAGATCCCCGTGCTGGGCAAACAGGTTTTGCAGCCGTTTGAACTAAGATTTTAAAATTATTCACATAATGAAAACCTATACTTTGTTTCAGGCGAGTTTCCCATTCAAATGCATGTAACAGTGAGAAACGCATTGTCTTGGCGAAATAAAGCGTTTTTGAAATACTTCATATAAATCGCTGTAACTTTTGATAGAAGACTCAGACAAACATGTTTATGGCTTTATCTTATAGAACTCAAGATCCCCGTGCTGGGCAAACAGGTTTTGCAGCCGTTTGAGCTAAGATTTTAAAATTATTCACATAATGAAAACCTATACTTTGTTTCAGGCGAGTTTCCCATTCAAATGCATGTAACAGTGAGAAACGCATTGTCTTGGCAAAATAAAGCGTTTTTGAACAACTTCATATAAATCGCTGTAACTTTTGATAGAAGACTCAGACAAACATGTTTATGGCTTTATCTTATAGAACTCAAGATCCCCGTGCTGGGCAAACAGGTTTTGCAGCCGTTTGAGCTAAGATTTTAAAATTATTCACATAATGAAAACCTATATTTTCTTTCAGGCGAGTTTCCCATTCAAATGCATGTAACAGTGAGAAACGCATTGTCGTGGCGAAATAAAGCGTTTTTGAACAACTTCATATAAATCGCTGTAACTTTTGATAGAAGACTCAGACAAACATGTTTATGGCTTTATCTTATAGAACTCAATATCCCCGTGCTGGGCAAACAGAACAGGTTTTGCAGCCGTTTGAGCTAAGATTTTAAAATTATTCACATAATGAAAACCTATACTTTGTTTCAGGCGAGTTTCCCATTCAAATGCATGTAACAGTGAGAAACGCATTGTCGTGGCGAAATAAAGCGTTTTTGAACAACTTCATATAAATCGCTGTAACTTTTGATAGAAGACTCAGACAAACATGTTTATGGCTTTATCTTATATCTTATAGAACTCAAGATCCCCGTGCTGGGCAAACAGGTTTTGCAGCCGTTTGAACTAAGATTTTAAAATTATTCACATAATGAAAACCTATACTTTGTTTCAGGCGAGTTTCCCATTCAAATGCATGTAACAGTGAGAAACGCATTGTCTTGGCAAAATAAAGCGTTTTTGAACAACTTCATATAAATCGCTGTAACTTTTGATAGAAGACTCAGACAAACATGTTTATGGCTTTATCTTATAGAACTCAAGATCCCCGTGCTGGGCAAACAGGTTTTGCAGCCGTTTGAACTAAGATTTTAAAATTCTTCACATAATGAAAACCTATACTTTGTTTCAGGCGAGTTTCCCATTCAAATGCATGTAACAGTGAGAAACGCATTGTCTTGGCAAAATAAAGCGTTTTTGAACAACTTCATATAAATCGCTGTAACTTTTGATAGAAGACTCAGACAAACATGTTTATGGCTTTATCTTATAGAACTCAATATCCCCGTGCTGGGCAAACAGAACAGGTTTTGCAGCCGTTTGAACTAAGATTTTAAAATTATTCACATAATGAAAACCTATACTTTGTTTCAGGCGAGTTTCCCAATCAAATGCATGTAAACAGTGAGAAACGCATTGTCTTGGCGAAATAAAGCGTTTTTGAACAACTTCATATAAATCGCTGTAACTTTTGATAGAAGACTCAGACAAACATGTTTATGGCTTTATCTTATAGAACTCAAGATCCCCGTGCTGGGCAAACAGGTTTTGCAGCCGTTTGAGCTAAGATTTTAAAATTATTCACATAATGAAAACCTATATTTTCTTTCAGGCGAGTTTCCCATTCAAATGCATGTAACAGTGAGAAACGCATTGTCTTGGCGAAATAAAGCGTTTTTGAACAACTTCATATAAATCGCTGTAACTTTTGATAGAAGACTCAGACAAACATGTTTATGGCTTTATCTTATAGAACTCAAGATCCCTGTGCTGGGCAAACAGGTTTTGCAGCCGTTTGAGCTAAGATTTTAAAATTATTCACATAATGAAAACCTATACTTTGTTTCAGGCGAGTTTCCCATTCAAATGCATGTAACAGTGAGAAACGCATTGTCGTGGCGAAATAAAGCGTTTTTGAACAACTTCATATAAATCGCTGTAACTTTTGATAGAAGACTCAGACAAACATGTTTATGGCTTTATCTTATAGAACTCAATATCCCCGTGCTGGGCAAACAGAACAGGTTTTGCAGCCGTTTGAGCTAAGATTTTAAAATTATTCACATAATGAAAACCTATATTTTCTTTCAGGCGAGTTTCCCATTCAAATGCATGTAACAGTGAGAAACGCATTGTCGTGGCGAAATAAAGCGTTTTTGAACAACTTCATATAAATCGCTGTAACTTTTGATAGAAGACTCAGACAAACATGTTTATGGCTTTATCTTATAGAACTCAATATCCCCGTGCTGGGCAAACAGAACAGGTTTTGCAGCCGTTTGAGCTAAGATTTTAAAATTATTCACATAATGAAAACCTATACTTTGTTTCAGGCGAGTTTCCCATTCAAATGCATGTAACAGTGAGAAACGCATTGTCGTGGCGAAATAAAGCGTTTTTGAACAACTTCATATAAATCGCTGTAACTTTTGATAGAAGACTCAGACAAACATGTTTATGGCTTTATCTTATATCTTATAGAACTCAAGATCCCCGTGCTGGGCAAACAGGTTTTGCAGCCGTTTGAACTAAGATTTTAAAATTATTCACATAATGAAAACCTATACTTTGTTTCAGGCGAGTTTCCCATTCAAATGCATGTAACAGTGAGAAACGCATTGTCTTGGCAAAATAAAGCGTTTTTGAACAACTTCATATAAATCGCTGTAACTTTTGATAGAAGACTCAGACAAACATGTTTATGGCTTTATCTTATAGAACTCAAGATCCCCGTGCTGGGCAAACAGGTTTTGCAGCCGTTTGAACTAAGATTTTAAAATTCTTCACATAATGAAAACCTATACTTTGTTTCAGGCGAGTTTCCCATTCAAATGCATGTAACAGTGAGAAACGCATTGTCTTGGCAAAATAAAGCGTTTTTGAACAACTTCATATAAATCGCTGTAACTTTTGATAGAAGACTCAGACAAACATGTTTATGGCTTTATCTTATAGAACTCAATATCCCCGTGCTGGGCAAACAGAACAGGTTTTGCAGCCGTTTGAACTAAGATTTTAAAATTATTCACATAATGAAAACCTATACTTTGTTTCAGGCGAGTTTCCCATTCAAATGCATGTAACAGTGAGAAACGCATTGTCTTGGCGAAATAAAGCGTTTTTGAACAACTTCATATAAATCGCTGTAACTTTTGATAGAAGACTCAGACAAACATGTTTATGGCTTTATCTTATAGAACTCAAGATCCCCGTGCTGGGCAAACAGGTTTTGCAGCCGTTTGAGCTAAGATTTTAAAATTATTCACATAATGAAAACCTATACTTTGTTTCAGGCGAGTTTCCCATTCAAATGCATGTAACAGTGAGAAACGCATTGTCTTGGCAAAATAAAGCGTTTTTGAACAACTTCATATAAATCGCTGTAACTTTTGATAGAAGACTCAGACAAACATGTTTATGGCTTTATCTTATAGAACTCAAGATCCCCGTGCTGGGCAAACAGGTTTTGCAGCCGTTTGAGCTAAGATTTTAAAATTATTCACATAATGAAAACCTATACTTTGTTTCAGGCGAGTTTCCCATTCAAATGCATGTAACAGTGAGAAACGCATTGTCTTGGCAAAATAAAGCGTTTTTGAACAACTTCATATAAATCGCTGTAACTTTTGATAGAAGACTCAGACAAACATGTTTATGGCTTTATCTTATAGAACTCAAGATCCCCGTGCTGGGCAAACAGGTTTTGCAGCCGTTTGAGCTAAGATTTTAAAATTATTCACATAATGAAAACCTATACTTTGTTTCAGGCGAGTTTCCCATTCAAATGCATGTAACAGTGAGAAACGCATTGTCTTGGCAAAATAAAGCGTTTTTGAACAACTTCATATAAATCGCTGTAACTTTTGATAGAAGACTCAGACAAACATGTTTATGGCTTTATCTTATAGAACTCAAGATCCCCGTGCTGGGCAAACAGGTTTTGCAGCCGTTTGAGCTAAGATTTTAAAATTATTCACATAATGAAAACCTATACTTTGTTTCAGGCGAGTTTCCCATTCAAATGCATGTAACAGTGAGAAACGCATTGTCTTGGCAAAATAAAGCGTTTTTGAACAACTTCATATAAATCGCTGTAACTTTTGATAGAAGACTCAGACAAACATGTTTATGGCTTTATCTTATAGAACTCAAGATCCCCGTGCTGGGCAAACAGGTTTTGCAGCCGTTTGAACTAAGATTTTAAAATTATTCACATAATGAAAACCTATACTTTGTTTCAGGCGAGTTTCCCATTCAAATGCATGTAACAGTGAGAAACGCATTGTCTTGGCGAAATAAAGCGTTTTTGAAATACTTCATATAAATCGCTGTAACTTTTGATAGAAGACTCAGACAAACATGTTTATGGCTTTATCTTATAGAACTCAAGATCCCCGTGCTGGGCAAACAGGTTTTGCAGCCGTTTGAGCTAAGATTTTAAAATTATTCACATAATGAAAACCTATACTTTGTTTCAGGCGAGTTTCCCATTCAAATGCATGTAACAGTGAGAAACGCATTGTCTTGGCAAAATAAAGCGTTTTTGAACAACTTCATATAAATCGCTGTAACTTTTGATAGAAGACTCAGACAAACATGTTTATGGCTTTATCTTATAGAACTCAAGATCCCCGTGCTGGGCAAACAGGTTTTGCAGCCGTTTGAGCTAAGATTTTAAAATTATTCACATAATGAAAACCTATATTTTCTTTCAGGCGAGTTTCCCATTCAAATGCATGTAACAGTGAGAAACGCATTGTCTTGGCAAAATAAAGCGTTTTTGAACAACTTCATATAAATCGCTGTAACTTTTGATAGAAGACTCAGACAAACATGTTTATGGCTTTATCTTATAGAACTCAATATCCCCGTGCTGGGCAAACAGAACAGGTTTTGCAGCCGTTTGAGCTAAGATTTTAAAATTATTCACATAATGAAAACCTATACTTTGTTTCAGGCGAGTTTCCCATTCAAATGCATGTAACAGTGAGAAACGCATTGTCGTGGCGAAATAAAGCGTTTTTGAACAACTTCATATAAATCGCTGTAACTTTTGATAGAAGACTCAGACAAACATGTTTATGGCTTTATCTTATATCTTATAGAACTCAAGATCCCCGTGCTGGGCAAACAGGTTTTGCAGCCGTTTGAACTAAGATTTTAAAATTATTCACATAATGAAAACCTATACTTTGTTTCAGGCGAGTTTCCCATTCAAATGCATGTAACAGTGAGAAACGCATTGTCTTGGCAAAATAAAGCGTTTTTGAACAACTTCATATAAATCGCTGTAACTTTTGATAGAAGACTCAGACAAACATGTTTATGGCTTTATCTTATAGAACTCAAGATCCCCGTGCTGGGCAAACAGGTTTTGCAGCCGTTTGAACTAAGATTTTAAAATTCTTCACATAATGAAAACCTATACTTTGTTTCAGGCGAGTTTCCCATTCAAATGCATGTAACAGTGAGAAACGCATTGTCTTGGCAAAATAAAGCGTTTTTGAACAACTTCATATAAATCGCTGTAACTTTTGATAGAAGACTCAGACAAACATGTTTATGGCTTTATCTTATAGAACTCAATATCCCCGTGCTGGGCAAACAGAACAGGTTTTGCAGCCGTTTGAACTAAGATTTTAAAATTATTCACATAATGAAAACCTATACTTTGTTTCAGGCGAGTTTCCCAATCAAATGCATGTAAACAGTGAGAAACGCATTGTCTTGGCGAAATAAAGCGTTTTTGAACAACTTCATATAAATCGCTGTAACTTTTGATAGAAGACTCAGACAAACATGTTTATGGCTTTATCTTATAGAACTCAAGATCCCCGTGCTGGGCAAACAGGTTTTGCAGCCGTTTGAGCTAAGATTTTAAAATTATTCACATAATGAAAACCTATATTTTCTTTCAGGCGAGTTTCCCATTCAAATGCATGTAACAGTGAGAAACGCATTGTCTTGGCGAAATAAAGCGTTTTTGAACAACTTCATATAAATCGCTGTAACTTTTGATAGAAGACTCAGACAAACATGTTTATGGCTTTATCTTATAGAACTCAAGATCCCTGTGCTGGGCAAACAGGTTTTGCAGCCGTTTGAACTAAGATTTTAAAATTATTCACATAATGAAAACCTATACTTTGTTTCAGGCGAGTTTCCCATTCAAATGCATGCAACAGTGAGAAACGCATTGTCTTGGCGAAATAAAGCGTTTTTGAACAACTTCATATAAATCGCTGTAACTTTTGATAGAAGACTCAGACAAACATGTTTATGGCTTTATCTTATAGAACTCAATATCCCCGTGCTGGGCAAACAGAACAGGTTTTGCAGCCGTTTGAGCTAAGATTTTAAAATTATTCACATAATGAAAACCTATACTTTGTTTCAGGCGAGTTTCCCATTCAAATGCATGTAACAGTGAGAAACGCATTGTCGTGGCGAAATAAAGCGTTTTTGAACAACTTCATATAAATCGCTGTAACTTTTGATAGAAGACTCAGACAAACATGTTTATGGCTTTATCTTATAGAACTCAAGATCCCCGTGCTGGGCAAACAGGTTTTGCAGCCGTTTGAACTAAGATTTTAAAATTCTTCACATAATGAAAACCTATACTTTGTTTCAGGCGAGTTTCCCATTCAAATGCATGTAACAGTGAGAAACGCATTGTCTTGGCGAAATAAAGCGTTTTTGAACAACTTCATATAAATCGCTGTAACTTTTGATAGAAGACTCAGACAAACATGTTTATGGCTTTATCTTATAGAACTCAATATCCCCGTGCTGGGCAAACAGGTTTTGCAGCCGTTTGAACTAAGATTTTAAAATTCTTCACATAATGAAAACCTATACTTTGTTTCAGGCGAGTTTCCCATTCAAATGCATGTAACAGTGAGAAACGCATTGTCTTGGCAAAATAAAGCGTTTTTGAACAACTTCATATAAATCGCTGTAACTTTTGATAGAAGACTCAGACAAACATGTTTATGGCTTTATCTTATAGAACTCAAGATCCCCGTGCTGGGCAAACAGGTTTTGCAGCCGTTTGAACTAAGATTTTAAAATTCTTCACATAATGAAAACCTATACTTTGTTTCAGGCGAGTTTCCCATTCAAATGCATGTAACAGTGAGAAACGCATTGTCTTGGCGAAATAAAGCGTTTTTGAACAACTTCATATAAATCGCTGTAACTTTTGATAGAAGACTCAGACAAACATGTTTATGGCTTTATCTTATAGAACTCAATATCCCCGTGCTGGGCAAACAGAACAGGTTTTGCAGCCGTTTGAGCTAAGATTTTAAAATTATTCACATAATGAAAACCTATACTTTGTTTCAGGCGAGTTTCCCATTCAAATGCATGTAACAGTGAGAAACGCATTGTCTTGGCGAAATAAAGCGTTTTTGAACAACTTCATATAAATCGCTGTAACTTTTGATAGAAGACTCAGACAAACATGTTTATGGCTTTATCTTATAGAACTCAATATCCCTGTGCTGGGCAAACAGGTTTTGCAGCCGTTTGAACTAAGATTTTAAAATTATTCACATAATGAAAACCTATACTTTGTTTCAGGCGAGTTTCCCATTCAAATGCATGTAACAGTGAGAAACGCATTGTCTTGGCAAAATAAAGCGTTTTTGAACAACTTCATATAAATCGCTGTAACTTTTGATAGAAGACTCAGACAAACATGTTTATGGCTTTATCTTATAGAACTCAAGATCCCCGTGCTGGGCAAACAGGTTTTGCAGCCGTTTGAACTAAGATTTTAAAATTCTTCACATAATGAAAACCTATACTTTGTTTCAGGCGAGTTTCCCATTCAAATGCATGTAACAGTGAGAAACGCATTGTCTTGGCGAAATAAAGCGTTTTTGAACAACTTCATATAAATCGCTGTAACTTTTGATAGAAGACTCAGACAAACATGTTTATGGCTTTATCTTATAGAACTCAATATCCCCGTGCTGGGCAAACAGAACAGGTTTTGCAGCCGTTTGAGCTAAGATTTTAAAATTATTCACATAATGAAAACCTATACTTTGTTTCAGGCGAGTTTCCCATTCAAATGCATGTAACAGTGAGAAACGCATTGTCTTGGCAAAATAAAGCGTTTTTGAACAACTTCATATAAATCGCTGTAACTTTTGATAGAAGACTCAGACAAACATGTTTATGGCTTTATCTTATAGAACTCAATATCCCCGTGCTGGGCAAACAGAACAGGTTTTGCAGCCGTTTGAGCTAAGATTTTAAAATTATTCACATAATGAAAACCTATACTTTGTTTCAGGCGAGTTTCCCATTCAAATGCATGTAACAGTGAGAAACGCATTGTCTTGGCAAAATAAAGCGTTTTTGAACAACTTCATATAAATCGCTGTAACTTTTGATAGAAGACTCAGACAAACATGTTTATGGCTTTATCTTATAGAACTCAAGATCCCCGTGCTGGGCAAACAGGTTTTGCAGCCGTTTGAACTAAGATTTTAAAATTCTTCACATAATGAAAACCTATACTTTGTTTCAGGCGAGTTTCCCATTCAAATGCATGTAACAGTGAGAAACGCATTGTCTTGGCGAAATAAAGCGTTTTTGAACAACTTCATATAAATCGCTGTAACTTTTGATAGAAGACTCAGACAAACATGTTTATGGCTTTATCTTATAGAACTCAATATCCCCGTGCTGGGCAAACAGGTTTTGCAGCCGTTTGAACTAAGATTTTAAAATTCTTCACATAATGAAAACCTATACTTTGTTTCAGGCGAGTTTCCCATTCAAATGCATGTAACAGTGAGAAACGCATTGTCTTGGCAAAATAAAGCGTTTTTGAACAACTTCATATAAATCGCTGTAACTTTTGATAGAAGACTCAGACAAACATGTTTATGGCTTTATCTTATAGAACTCAAGATCCCCGTGCTGGGCAAACAGGTTTTGCAGCCGTTTGAACTAAGATTTTAAAATTCTTCACATAATGAAAACCTATACTTTGTTTCAGGCGAGTTTCCCATTCAAATGCATGTAACAGTGAGAAACGCATTGTCTTGGCGAAATAAAGCGTTTTTGAACAACTTCATATAAATCGCTGTAACTTTTGATAGAAGACTCAGACAAACATGTTTATGGCTTTATCTTATAGAACTCAATATCCCCGTGCTGGGCAAACAGAACAGGTTTTGCAGCCGTTTGAGCTAAGATTTTAAAATTATTCACATAATGAAAACCTATACTTTGTTTCAGGCGAGTTTCCCATTCAAATGCATGTAACAGTGAGAAACGCATTGTCTTGGCGAAATAAAGCGTTTTTGAACAACTTCATATAAATCGCTGTAACTTTTGATAGAAGACTCAGACAAACATGTTTATGGCTTTATCTTATAGAACTCAATATCCCTGTGCTGGGCAAACAGGTTTTGCAGCCGTTTGAACTAAGATTTTAAAATTATTCACATAATGAAAACCTATACTTTGTTTCAGGCGAGTTTCCCATTCAAATGCATGTAACAGTGAGAAACGCATTGTCTTGGCAAAATAAAGCGTTTTTGAACAACTTCATATAAATCGCTGTAACTTTTGATAGAAGACTCAGACAAACATGTTTATGGCTTTATCTTATAGAACTCAAGATCCCCGTGCTGGGCAAACAGGTTTTGCAGCCGTTTGAACTAAGATTTTAAAATTCTTCACATAATGAAAACCTATACTTTGTTTCAGGCGAGTTTCCCATTCAAATGCATGTAACAGTGAGAAACGCATTGTCTTGGCGAAATAAAGCGTTTTTGAACAACTTCATATAAATCGCTGTAACTTTTGATAGAAGACTCAGACAAACATGTTTATGGCTTTATCTTATAGAACTCAATATCCCCGTGCTGGGCAAACAGAACAGGTTTTGCAGCCGTTTGAGCTAAGATTTTAAAATTATTCACATAATGAAAACCTATACTTTGTTTCAGGCGAGTTTCCCATTCAAATGCATGTAACAGTGAGAAACGCATTGTCTTGGCAAAATAAAGCGTTTTTGAACAACTTCATATAAATCGCTGTAACTTTTGATAGAAGACTCAGACAAACATGTTTATGGCTTTATCTTATAGAACTCAATATCCCCGTGCTGGGCAAACAGAACAGGTTTTGCAGCCGTTTGAGCTAAGATTTTAAAATTATTCACATAATGAAAACCTATACTTTGTTTCAGGCGAGTTTCCCATTCAAATGCATGTAACAGTGAGAAACGCATTGTCTTGGCAAAATAAAGCGTTTTTGAACAACTTCATATAAATCGCTGTAACTTTTGATAGAAGACTCAGACAAACATGTTTATGGCTTTATCTTATAGAACTCAAGATCCCCGTGCTGGGCAAACAGGTTTTGCAGCCGTTTGAACTAAGATTTTAAAATTATTCACATAATGAAAACCTATACTTTGTTTCAGGCGAGTTTCCCATTCAAATGCATGTAACAGTGAGAAACGCATTGTCTTGGCGAAATAAAGCGTTTTTGAACAACTTCATATAAATCGCTGTAACTTTTGATAGAAGACTCAGACAAACATGTTTATGGCTTTATCTTATAGAACTCAATATCCCCGTGCTGGGCAAACAGAACAGGTTTTGCAGCCGTTTGAGCTAAGATTTTAAAATTATTCACATAATGAAAACCTATACTTTGTTTCAGGCGAGTTTCCCATTCAAATGCATGTAACAGTGAGAAACGCATTGTCTTGGCAAAATAAAGCGTTTTTGAACAACTTCATATAAATCGCTGTAACTTTTGATAGAAGACTCAGACAAACATGTTTATGGCTTTATCTTATAGAACTCAATATCCCCGTGCTGGGCAAACAGAACAGGTTTTGCAGCCGTTTGAGCTAAGATTTTAAAATTATTCACATAATGAAAACCTATACTTTGTTTCAGGCGAGTTTCCCATTCAAATGCATGTAACAGTGAGAAACGCATTGTCGTGGCGAAATAAAGCGTTTTTGAACAACTTCATATAAATCGCTGTAACTTTTGATAGAAGACTCAGACAAACATGTTTATGGCTTTATCTTATATCTTATAGAACTCAAGATCCCCGTGCTGGGCAAACAGGTTTTGCAGCCGTTTGAGCTAAGATTTTAAAATTATTCACATAATGAAAACCTATACTTTGTTTCAGGCGAGTTTCCCATTCAAATGCATGTAACAGTGAGAAACGCATTGTCTTGGCAAAATAAAGCGTTTTTGAACAACTTCATATAAATCGCTGTAACTTTTGATAGAAGACTCAGACAAACATGTTTATGGCTTTATCTTATAGAACTCAATATCCCCGTGCTGGGCAAACAGGTTTTGCAGCCGTTTGAACTAAGATTTTAAAATTATTCACATAATGAAAACCTATACTTTGTTTCAGGCGAGTTTCCCATTCAAATGCATGTAACAGTGAGAAACGCATTGTCTTGGCGAAATAAAGCGTTTTTGAACAACTTCATATAAATCGCTGTAACTTTTGATAGAAGACTCAGACAAACATGTTTATGGCTTTATCTTATAGAACTCAATATCCCCGTGCTGGGCAAACAGAACAGGTTTTGCAGCCGTTTGAGCTAAGATTTTAAAATTATTCACATAATGAAAACCTATACTTTGTTTCAGGCGAGTTTCCCATTCAAATGCATGTAACAGTGAGAAACGCATTGTCTTGGCAAAATAAAGCGTTTTTGAACAACTTCATATAAATCGCTGTAACTTTTGATAGAAGACTCAGACAAACATGTTTATGGCTTTATCTTATAGAACTCAATATCCCCGTGCTGGGCAAACAGAACAGGTTTTGCAGCCGTTTGAGCTAAGATTTTAAAATTATTCACATAATGAAAACCTATACTTTGTTTCAGGCGAGTTTCCCATTCAAATGCATGTAACAGTGAGAAACGCATTGTCGTGGCGAAATAAAGCGTTTTTGAACAACTTCATATAAATCGCTGTAACTTTTGATAGAAGACTCAGACAAACATGTTTATGGCTTTATCTTATATCTTATAGAACTCAAGATCCCCGTGCTGGGCAAACAGGTTTTGCAGCCGTTTGAACTAAGATTTTAAAATTATTCACATAATGAAAACCTATACTTTGTTTCAGGCGAGTTTCCCATTCAAATGCATGTAACAGTGAGAAACGCATTGTCTTGGCAAAATAAAGCGTTTTTGAACAACTTCATATAAATCGCTGTAACTTTTGATAGAAGACTCAGACAAACATGTTTATGGCTTTATCTTATAGAACTCAAGATCCCCGTGCTGGGCAAACAGGTTTTGCAGCCGTTTGAACTAAGATTTTAAAATTCTTCACATAATGAAAACCTATACTTTGTTTCAGGCGAGTTTCCCATTCAAATGCATGTAACAGTGAGAAACGCATTGTCTTGGCGAAATAAAGCGTTTTTGAACAACTTCATATAAATCGCTGTAACTTTTGATAGAAGACTCAGACAAACATGTTTATGGCTTTATCTTATAGAACTCAATATCCCCGTGCTGGGCAAACAGGTTTTGCAGCCGTTTGAACTAAGATTTTAAAATTCTTCACATAATGAAAACCTATACTTTGTTTCAGGCGAGTTTCCCATTCAAATGCATGTAACAGTGAGAAACGCATTGTCTTGGCAAAATAAAGCGTTTTTGAACAACTTCATATAAATCGCTGTAACTTTTGATAGAAGACTCAGACAAACATGTTTATGGCTTTATCTTATAGAACTCAATATCCCCGTGCTGGGCAAACAGAACAGGTTTTGCAGCCGTTTGAGCTAAGATTTTAAAATTATTCACATAATGAAAACCTATACTTTGTTTCAGGCGAGTTTCCCATTCAAATGCATGTAACAGTGAGAAACGCATTGTCTTGGCGAAATAAAGCGTTTTTGAACAACTTCATATAAATCGCTGTAACTTTTGATAGAAGACTCAGACAAACATGTTTATGGCTTTATCTTATAGAACTCAAGATCCCCGTGCTGGGCAAACAGGTTTTGCAGCCGTTTGAGCTAAGATTTTAAAATTATTCACATAATGAAAACCTATACTTTGTTTCAGGCGAGTTTCCCATTCAAATGCATGTAACAGTGAGAAACGCATTGTCTTGGCAAAATAAAGCGTTTTTGAACAACTTCATATAAATCGCTGTAACTTTTGATAGAAGACTCAGACAAACATGTTTATGGCTTTATCTTATAGAACTCAATATCCCCGTGCTGGGCAAACAGGTTTTGCAGCCGTTTGAACTAAGATTTTAAAATTATTCACATAATGAAAACCTATACTTTGTTTCAGGCGAGTTTCCCATTCAAATGCATGTAACAGTGAGAAACGCATTGTCTTGGCGAAATAAAGCGTTTTTGAACAACTTCATATAAATCGCTGTAACTTTTGATAGAAGACTCAGACAAACATGTTTATGGCTTTATCTTATAGAACTCAATATCCCCGTGCTGGGCAAACAGAACAGGTTTTGCAGCCGTTTGAGCTAAGATTTTAAAATTATTCACATAATGAAAACCTATACTTTGTTTCAGGCGAGTTTCCCATTCAAATGCATGTAACAGTGAGAAACGCATTGTCTTGGCAAAATAAAGCGTTTTTGAACAACTTCATATAAATCGCTGTAACTTTTGATAGAAGACTCAGACAAACATGTTTATGGCTTTATCTTATAGAACTCAATATCCCCGTGCTGGGCAAACAGAACAGGTTTTGCAGCCGTTTGAGCTAAGATTTTAAAATTATTCACATAATGAAAACCTATACTTTGTTTCAGGCGAGTTTCCCATTCAAATGCATGTAACAGTGAGAAACGCATTGTCTTGGCGAAATAAAGCGTTTTTGAACAACTTCATATAAATCGCTGTAACTTTTGATAGAAGACTCAGACAAACATGTTTATGGCTTTATCTTATAGAACTCAAGATCCCCGTGCTGGGCAAACAGGTTTTGCAGCCGTTTGAGCTAAGATTTTAAAATTATTCACATAATGAAAACCTATACTTTGTTTCAGGCGAGTTTCCCATTCAAATGCATGTAACAGTGAGAAACGCATTGTCTTGGCAAAATAAAGCGTTTTTGAACAACTTCATATAAATCGCTGTAACTTTTGATAGAAGACTCAGACAAACATGTTTATGGCTTTATCTTATAGAACTCAATATCCCCGTGCTGGGCAAACAGGTTTTGCAGCCGTTTGAACTAAGATTTTAAAATTATTCACATAATGAAAACCTATACTTTGTTTCAGGCGAGTTTCCCATTCAAATGCATGTAACAGTGAGAAACGCATTGTCTTGGCGAAATAAAGCGTTTTTGAACAACTTCATATAAATCGCTGTAACTTTTGATAGAAGACTCAGACAAACATGTTTATGGCTTTATCTTATAGAACTCAATATCCCCGTGCTGGGCAAACAGAACAGGTTTTGCAGCCGTTTGAGCTAAGATTTTAAAATTATTCACATAATGAAAACCTATACTTTGTTTCAGGCGAGTTTCCCATTCAAATGCATGTAACAGTGAGAAACGCATTGTCTTGGCAAAATAAAGCGTTTTTGAACAACTTCATATAAATCGCTGTAACTTTTGATAGAAGACTCAGACAAACATGTTTATGGCTTTATCTTATAGAACTCAATATCCCCGTGCTGGGCAAACAGAACAGGTTTTGCAGCCGTTTGAGCTAAGATTTTAAAATTATTCACATAATGAAAACCTATACTTTGTTTCAGGCGAGTTTCCCATTCAAATGCATGTAACAGTGAGAAACGCATTGTCGTGGCGAAATAAAGCGTTTTTGAACAACTTCATATAAATCGCTGTAACTTTTGATAGAAGACTCAGACAAACATGTTTATGGCTTTATCTTATATCTTATAGAACTCAAGATCCCCGTGCTGGGCAAACAGGTTTTGCAGCCGTTTGAACTAAGATTTTAAAATTATTCACATAATGAAAACCTATACTTTGTTTCAGGCGAGTTTCCCATTCAAATGCATGTAACAGTGAGAAACGCATTGTCTTGGCAAAATAAAGCGTTTTTGAACAACTTCATATAAATCGCTGTAACTTTTGATAGAAGACTCAGACAAACATGTTTATGGCTTTATCTTATAGAACTCAAGATCCCCGTGCTGGGCAAACAGGTTTTGCAGCCGTTTGAACTAAGATTTTAAAATTCTTCACATAATGAAAACCTATACTTTGTTTCAGGCGAGTTTCCCATTCAAATGCATGTAACAGTGAGAAACGCATTGTCTTGGCGAAATAAAGCGTTTTTGAACAACTTCATATAAATCGCTGTAACTTTTGATAGAAGACTCAGACAAACATGTTTATGGCTTTATCTTATAGAACTCAATATCCCCGTGCTGGGCAAACAGGTTTTGCAGCCGTTTGAACTAAGATTTTAAAATTCTTCACATAATGAAAACCTATACTTTGTTTCAGGCGAGTTTCCCATTCAAATGCATGTAACAGTGAGAAACGCATTGTCTTGGCAAAATAAAGCGTTTTTGAACAACTTCATATAAATCGCTGTAACTTTTGATAGAAGACTCAGACAAACATGTTTATGGCTTTATCTTATAGAACTCAAGATCCCCGTGCTGGGCAAACAGGTTTTGCAGCCGTTTGAACTAAGATTTTAAAATTCTTCACATAATGAAAACCTATACTTTGTTTCAGGCGAGTTTCCCATTCAAATGCATGTAACAGTGAGAAACGCATTGTCTTGGCGAAATAAAGCGTTTTTGAACAACTTCATATAAATCGCTGTAACTTTTGATAGAAGACTCAGACAAACATGTTTATGGCTTTATCTTATAGAACTCAATATCCCCGTGCTGGGCAAACAGAACAGGTTTTGCAGCCGTTTGAGCTAAGATTTTAAAATTATTCACATAATGAAAACCTATACTTTGTTTCAGGCGAGTTTCCCATTCAAATGCATGTAACAGTGAGAAACGCATTGTCTTGGCAAAATAAAGCGTTTTTGAACAACTTCATATAAATCGCTGTAACTTTTGATAGAAGACTCAGACAAACATGTTTATGGCTTTATCTTATAGAACTCAATATCCCCGTGCTGGGCAAACAGAACAGGTTTTGCAGCCGTTTGAGCTAAGATTTTAAAATTATTCACATAATGAAAACCTATACTTTGTTTCAGGCGAGTTTCCCATTCAAATGCATGTAACAGTGAGAAACGCATTGTCGTGGCGAAATAAAGCGTTTTTGAACAACTTCATATAAATCGCTGTAACTTTTGATAGAAGACTCAGACAAACATGTTTATGGCTTTATCTTATATCTTATAGAACTCAAGATCCCCGTGCTGGGCAAACAGGTTTTGCAGCCGTTTGAACTAAGATTTTAAAATTATTCACATAATGAAAACCTATACTTTGTTTCAGGCGAGTTTCCCATTCAAATGCATGTAACAGTGAGAAACGCATTGTCTTGGCAAAATAAAGCGTTTTTGAACAACTTCATATAAATCGCTGTAACTTTTGATAGAAGACTCAGACAAACATGTTTATGGCTTTATCTTATAGAACTCAAGATCCCCGTGCTGGGCAAACAGGTTTTGCAGCCGTTTGAACTAAGATTTTAAAATTCTTCACATAATGAAAACCTATACTTTGTTTCAGGCGAGTTTCCCATTCAAATGCATGTAACAGTGAGAAACGCATTGTCTTGGCAAAATAAAGCGTTTTTGAACAACTTCATATAAATCGCTGTAACTTTTGATAGAAGACTCAGACAAACATGTTTATGGCTTTATCTTATAGAACTCAAGATCCCCGTGCTGGGCAAACAGGTTTTGCAGCCGTTTGAGCTAAGATTTTAAAATTATTCACATAATGAAAACCTATATTTTCTTTCAGGCGAGTTTCCCATTCAAATGCATGTAACAGTGAGAAACGCATTGTCTTGGCGAAATAAAGCGTTTTTGAACAACTTCATATAAATCGCTGTAACTTTTGATAGAAGACTCAGACAAACATGTTTATGGCTTTATCTTATAGAACTCAAGATCCCCGTGCTGGGCAAACAGGTTTTGCAGCCGTTTGAGCTAAGATTTTAAAATTATTCACATAATGAAAACCTATACTTTGTTTCAGGCGAGTTTCCCATTCAAATGCATGTAACAGTGAGAAACGCATTGTCTTGGCAAAATAAAGCGTTTTTGAACAACTTCATATAAATCGCTGTAACTTTTGATAGAAGACTCAGACAAACATGTTTATGGCTTTATCTTATAGAACTCAATATCCCCGTGCTGGGCAAACAGGTTTTGCAGCCGTTTGAACTAAGATTTTAAAATTCTTCACATAATGAAAACCTATACTTTGTTTCAGGCGAGTTTCCCATTCAAATGCATGTAACAGTGAGAAACGCATTGTCTTGGCGAAATAAAGCGTTTTTGAACAACTTCATATAAATCGCTGTAACTTTTGATAGAAGACTCAGACAAACATGTTTATGGCTTTATCTTATAGAACTCAATATCCCCGTGCTGGGCAAACAGAACAGGTTTTGCAGCCGTTTGAGCTAAGATTTTAAAATTATTCACATAATGAAAACCTATACTTTGTTTCAGGCGAGTTTCCCATTCAAATGCATGTAACAGTGAGAAACGCATTGTCGTGGCGAAATAAAGCGTTTTTGAACAACTTCATATAAATCGCTGTAACTTTTGATAGAAGACTCAGACAAACATGTTTATGGCTTTATCTTATATCTTATAGAACTCAAGATCCCCGTGCTGGGCAAACAGGTTTTGCAGCCGTTTGAACTAAGATTTTAAAATTATTCACATAATGAAAACCTATACTTTGTTTCAGGCGAGTTTCCCATTCAAATGCATGTAACAGTGAGAAACGCATTGTCTTGGCAAAATAAAGCGTTTTTGAACAACTTCATATAAATCGCTGTAACTTTTGATAGAAGACTCAGACAAACATGTTTATGGCTTTATCTTATAGAACTCAAGATCCCCGTGCTGGGCAAACAGGTTTTGCAGCCGTTTGAACTAAGATTTTTAAAATTCTTCACATAATGAAAACCTATACTTTGTTTCAGGCGAGTTTCCCATTCAAATGCATGTAACAGTGAGAAACGCATTGTCTTGGCGAAATAAAGCGTTTTTGAACAACTTCATATAAATCGCTGTAACTTTTGATAGAAGACTCAGACAAACATGTTTATGGCTTTATCTTATAGAACTCAATATCCCCGTGCTGGGCAAACAGGTTTTGCAGCCGTTTGAACTAAGATTTTAAAATTCTTCACATAATGAAAACCTATACTTTGTTTCAGGCGAGTTTCCCATTCAAATGCATGTAACAGTGAGAAACGCATTGTCTTGGCAAAATAAAGCGTTTTTGAACAACTTCATATAAATCGCTGTAACTTTTGATAGAAGACTCAGACAAACATGTTTATGGCTTTATCTTATAGAACTCAAGATCCCCGTGCTGGGCAAACAGGTTTTGCAGCCGTTTGAACTAAGATTTTAAAATTATTCACATAATGAAAACCTATACTTTGTTTCAGGCGAGTTTCCCATTCAAATGCATGTAACAGTGAGAAACGCATTGTCTTGGCGAAATAAAGCGTTTTTGAACAACTTCATATAAATCGCTGTAACTTTTGATAGAAGACTCAGACAAACATGTTTATGGCTTTATCTTATAGAACTCAATATCCCCGTGCTGGGCAAACAGAACAGGTTTTGCAGCCGTTTGAGCTAAGATTTTAAAATTATTCACATAATGAAAACCTATACTTTGTTTCAGGCGAGTTTCCCATTCAAATGCATGTAACAGTGAGAAACGCATTGTCTTGGCAAAATAAAGCGTTTTTGAACAACTTCATATAAATCGCTGTAACTTTTGATAGAAGACTCAGACAAACATGTTTATGGCTTTATCTTATAGAACTCAATATCCCCGTGCTGGGCAAACAGAACAGGTTTTGCAGCCGTTTGAGCTAAGATTTTAAAATTATTCACATAATGAAAACCTATACTTTGTTTCAGGCGAGTTTCCCATTCAAATGCATGTAACAGTGAGAAACGCATTGTCGTGGCGAAATAAAGCGTTTTTGAACAACTTCATATAAATCGCTGTAACTTTTGATAGAAGACTCAGACAAACATGTTTATGGCTTTATCTTATATCTTATAGAACTCAAGATCCCCGTGCTGGGCAAACAGGTTTTGCAGCCGTTTGAACTAAGATTTTAAAATTATTCACATAATGAAAACCTATACTTTGTTTCAGGCGAGTTTCCCATTCAAATGCATGTAACAGTGAGAAACGCATTGTCTTGGCGAAATAAAGCGTTTTTGAACAACTTCATATAAATCGCTGTAACTTTTGATAGAAGACTCAGACAAACATGTTTATGGCTTTATCTTATAGAACTCAATATCCCCGTGCTGGGCAAACAGGTTTTGCAGCCGTTTGAACTAAGATTTTAAAATTCTTCACATAATGAAAACCTATACTTTGTTTCAGGCGAGTTTCCCATTCAAATGCATGTAACAGTGAGAAACGCATTGTCTTGGCAAAATAAAGCGTTTTTGAACAACTTCATATAAATCGCTGTAACTTTTGATAGAAGACTCAGACAAACATGTTTATGGCTTTATCTTATAGAACTCAAGATCCCCGTGCTGGGCAAACAGGTTTTGCAGCCGTTTGAACTAAGATTTTAAAATTCTTCACATAATGAAAACCTATACTTTGTTTCAGGCGAGTTTCCCATTCAAATGCATGTAACAGTGAGAAACGCATTGTCTTGGCGAAATAAAGCGTTTTTGAACAACTTCATATAAATCGCTGTAACTTTTGATAGAAGACTCAGACAAACATGTTTATGGCTTTATCTTATAGAACTCAATATCCCCGTGCTGGGCAAACAGAACAGGTTTTGCAGCCGTTTGAGCTAAGATTTTAAAATTATTCACATAATGAAAACCTATACTTTGTTTCAGGCGAGTTTCCCATTCAAATGCATGTAACAGTGAGAAACGCATTGTCGTGGCGAAATAAAGCGTTTTTGAACAACTTCATATAAATCGCTGTAACTTTTGATAGAAGACTCAGACAAACATGTTTATGGCTTTATCTTATATCTTATAGAACTCAAGATCCCCGTGCTGGGCAAACAGGTTTTGCAGCCGTTTGAACTAAGATTTTAAAATTATTCACATAATGAAAACCTATACTTTGTTTCAGGCGAGTTTCCCATTCAAATGCATGTAACAGTGAGAAACGCATTGTCTTGGCAAAATAAAGCGTTTTTGAACAACTTCATATAAATCGCTGTAACTTTTGATAGAAGACTCAGACAAACATGTTTATGGCTTTATCTTATAGAACTCAAGATCCCCGTGCTGGGCAAACAGGTTTTGCAGCCGTTTGAACTAAGATTTTAAAATTCTTCACATAATGAAAACCTATACTTTGTTTCAGGCGAGTTTCCCATTCAAATGCATGTAACAGTGAGAAACGCATTGTCTTGGCGAAATAAAGCGTTTTTGAACAACTTCATATAAATCGCTGTAACTTTTGATAGAAGACTCAGACAAACATGTTTATGGCTTTATCTTATAGAACTCAATATCCCCGTGCTGGGCAAACAGGTTTTGCAGCCGTTTGAACTAAGATTTTAAAATTCTTCACATAATGAAAACCTATACTTTGTTTCAGGCGAGTTTCCCATTCAAATGCATGTAACAGTGAGAAACGCATTGTCTTGGCAAAATAAAGCGTTTTTGAACAACTTCATATAAATCGCTGTAACTTTTGATAGAAGACTCAGACAAACATGTTTATGGCTTTATCTTATAGAACTCAAGATCCCCGTGCTGGGCAAACAGGTTTTGCAGCCGTTTGAACTAAGATTTTAAAATTCTTCACATAATGAAAACCTATACTTTGTTTCAGGCGAGTTTCCCATTCAAATGCATGTAACAGTGAGAAACGCATTGTCTTGGCGAAATAAAGCGTTTTTGAACAACTTCATATAAATCGCTGTAACTTTTGATAGAAGACTCAGACAAACATGTTTATGGCTTTATCTTATAGAACTCAAGATCCCCGTGCTGGGCAAACAGGTTTTGCAGCCGTTTGAGCTAAGATTTTAAAATTATTCACATAATGAAAACCTATATTTTCTTTCAGGCGAGTTTCCCATTCAAATGCATGTAACAGTGAGAAACGCATTGTCTTGGCGAAATAAAGCGTTTTTGAACAACTTCATATAAATCGCTGTAACTTTTGATAGAAGACTCAGACAAACATGTTTATGGCTTTATCTTATAGAACTCAAGATCCCCGTGCTGGGCAAACAGGTTTTGCAGCCGTTTGAGCTAAGATTTTAAAATTCTTCACATAATGAAAACCTATACTTTGTTTCAGGCGAGTTTCCCATTCAAATGCATGTAACAGTGAGAAACGCATTGTCTTGGCAAAATAAAGCGTTTTTGAACAACTTCATATAAATCGCTGTAACTTTTGATAGAAGACTCAGACAAACATGTTTATGGCTTTATCTTATAGAACTCAATATCCCCGTGCTGGGCAAACAGGTTTTGCAGCCGTTTGAACTAAGATTTTAAAATTATTCACATAATGAAAACCTATACTTTGTTTCAGGCGAGTTTCCCATTCAAATGCATGTAACAGTGAGAAACGCATTGTCTTGGCGAAATAAAGCGTTTTTGAACAACTTCATATAAATCGCTGTAACTTTTGATAGAAGACTCAGACAAACATGTTTATGGCTTTATCTTATAGAACTCAATATCCCCGTGCTGGGCAAACAGAACAGGTTTTGCAGCCGTTTGAGCTAAGATTTTAAAATTATTCACATAATGAAAACCTATACTTTGTTTCAGGCGAGTTTCCCATTCAAATGCATGTAACAGTGAGAAACGCATTGTCTTGGCGAAATAAAGCGTTTTTGAACAACTTCATATAAATCGCTGTAACTTTTGATAGAAGACTCAGACAAACATGTTTATGGCTTTATCTTATAGAACTCAAGATCCCCGTGCTGGGCAAACAGGTTTTGCAGCCGTTTGAGCTAAGATTTTAAAATTCTTCACATAATGAAAACCTATACTTTGTTTCAGGCGAGTTTCCCATTCAAATGCATGTAACAGTGAGAAACGCATTGTCTTGGCAAAATAAAGCGTTTTTGAACAACTTCATATAAATCGCTGTAACTTTTGATAGAAGACTCAGACAAACATGTTTATGGCTTTATCTTATAGAACTCAATATCCCCGTGCTGGGCAAACAGGTTTTGCAGCCGTTTGAACTAAGATTTTAAAATTATTCACATAATGAAAACCTATACTTTGTTTCAGGCGAGTTTCCCATTCAAATGCATGTAACAGTGAGAAACGCATTGTCTTGGCGAAATAAAGCGTTTTTGAACAACTTCATATAAATCGCTGTAACTTTTGATAGAAGACTCAGACAAACATGTTTATGGCTTTATCTTATAGAACTCAATATCCCCGTGCTGGGCAAACAGAACAGGTTTTGCAGCCGTTTGAGCTAAGATTTTAAAATTATTCACATAATGAAAACCTATACTTTGTTTCAGGCGAGTTTCCCATTCAAATGCATGTAACAGTGAGAAACGCATTGTCGTGGCGAAATAAAGCGTTTTTGAACAACTTCATATAAATCGCTGTAACTTTTGATAGAAGACTCAGACAAACATGTTTATGGCTTTATCTTATATCTTATAGAACTCAAGATCCCCGTGCTGGGCAAACAGGTTTTGCAGCCGTTTGAACTAAGATTTTAAAATTATTCACATAATGAAAACCTATACTTTGTTTCAGGCGAGTTTCCCATTCAAATGCATGTAACAGTGAGAAACGCATTGTCTTGGCGAAATAAAGCGTTTTTGAACAACTTCATATAAATCGCTGTAACTTTTGATAGAAGACTCAGACAAACATGTTTATGGCTTTATCTTATAGAACTCAATATCCCCGTGCTGGGCAAACAGGTTTTGCAGCCGTTTGAACTAAGATTTTAAAATTCTTCACATAATGAAAACCTATACTTTGTTTCAGGCGAGTTTCCCATTCAAATGCATGTAACAGTGAGAAACGCATTGTCTTGGCAAAATAAAGCGTTTTTGAACAACTTCATATAAATCGCTGTAACTTTTGATAGAAGACTCAGACAAACATGTTTATGGCTTTATCTTATAGAACTCAAGATCCCCGTGCTGGGCAAACAGGTTTTGCAGCCGTTTGAACTAAGATTTTAAAATTCTTCACATAATGAAAACCTATACTTTGTTTCAGGCGAGTTTCCCATTCAAATGCATGTAACAGTGAGAAACGCATTGTCTTGGCGAAATAAAGCGTTTTTGAACAACTTCATATAAATCGCTGTAACTTTTGATAGAAGACTCAGACAAACATGTTTATGGCTTTATCTTATAGAACTCAATATCCCCGTGCTGGGCAAACAGAACAGGTTTTGCAGCCGTTTGAGCTAAGATTTTAAAATTATTCACATAATGAAAACCTATACTTTGTTTCAGGCGAGTTTCCCATTCAAATGCATGTAACAGTGAGAAACGCATTGTCTTGGCAAAATAAAGCGTTTTTGAACAACTTCATATAAATCGCTGTAACTTTTGATAGAAGACTCAGACAAACATGTTTATGGCTTTATCTTATAGAACTCAATATCCCCGTGCTGGGCAAACAGAACAGGTTTTGCAGCCGTTTGAGCTAAGATTTTAAAATTATTCACATAATGAAAACCTATACTTTGTTTCAGGCGAGTTTCCCATTCAAATGCATGTAACAGTGAGAAACGCATTGTCGTGGCGAAATAAAGCGTTTTTGAACAACTTCATATAAATCGCTGTAACTTTTGATAGAAGACTCAGACAAACATGTTTATGGCTTTATCTTATATCTTATAGAACTCAAGATCCCCGTGCTGGGCAAACAGGTTTTGCAGCCGTTTGAACTAAGATTTTAAAATTCTTCACATAATGAAAACCTATACTTTGTTTCAGGCGAGTTTCCCATTCAAATGCATGTAACAGTGAGAAACGCATTGTCTTGGCAAAATAAAGCGTTTTTGAACAACTTCATATAAATCGCTGTAACTTTTGATAGAAGACTCAGACAAACATGTTTATGGCTTTATCTTATAGAACTCAAGATCCCCGTGCTGGGCAAACAGGTTTTGCAGCCGTTTGAACTAAGATTTTAAAATTCTTCACATAATGAAAACCTATACTTTGTTTCAGGCGAGTTTCCCATTCAAATGCATGTAACAGTGAGAAACGCATTGTCTTGGCGAAATAAAGCGTTTTTGAACAACTTCATATAAATCGCTGTAACTTTTGATAGAAGACTCAGACAAACATGTTTATGGCTTTATCTTATAGAACTCAATATCCCCGTGCTGGGCAAACAGAACAGGTTTTGCAGCCGTTTGAGCTAAGATTTTAAAATTATTCACATAATGAAAACCTATACTTTGTTTCAGGCGAGTTTCCCATTCAAATGCATGTAACAGTGAGAAACGCATTGTCTTGGCAAAATAAAGCGTTTTTGAACAACTTCATATAAATCGCTGTAACTTTTGATAGAAGACTCAGACAAACATGTTTATGGCTTTATCTTATAGAACTCAAGATCCCCGTGCTGGGCAAACAGGTTTTGCAGCCGTTTGAGCTAAGATTTTAAAATTATTCACATAATGAAAACCTATACTTTGTTTCAGGCGAGTTTCCCATTCAAATGCATGTAACAGTGAGAAACGCATTGTCTTGGCGAAATAAAGCGTTTTTGAACAACTTCATATAAATCGCTGTAACTTTTGATAGAAGACTCAGACAAACATGTTTATGGCTTTATCTTATATAACTCAATATCCCCGTTGCAGCCGTTTGAGCTAAGATTTTAAAATTATTCACATAATGAAAACCTATACTTTGTCTCGGGCGAGTTTCCCATTCAAATGCATGTAACAGTGAGAAACGCATTGTCTTGGCGAAAGAAAGCGTTTTTGAACAACTTCATATAAATCGCTGTAACTTTTGATAGAAGACTCAGACAAACATGTTTATGGCTTTATCTTATAGAACTCAAGATCCCTGTGCTGGGCAAACAGGTTTTGCAGCCGTTTGAGCTAAGATTTTAAAATTATTCACATAATGAAAACCTATACTTTGTTTCAGGCGAGTTTCCCATTCAAATGCATGTAACAGTGAGAAACGCATTGTCTTGGCGAAATAAAGCGTTTTTGAACAACTTCATATAAATCGCTGTAACTTTTGATAGAAGACTCAGACAAACATGTTTATGGCTTTATCTTATAGAACTCAAGATCCCCGTGCTGGGCAAACAGGTTTTGCAGCCGTTTGAGCTAAGATTTTAAAATTATTCACATAATGAAAACCTATACTTTGTCTCGGGCGAGTTTCCCATTCAAATGCATGTAACAGTGAGAAACGCATTGTCTTGGCGAAAGAAAGCGTTTTTGAACAACTTCATATAAATCGCTGTAACTTTTGATAGAAGACTCAGACAAACATGTTTATGGCTTTATCTTATAGAACTCAAGATCCCCGTGCTGGGCAAACAGGTTTTGCAGCCGTTTGAGCTAAGATTTTAAAATTATTCACATAATGAAAACCTATACTTTGTTTCAGGCGAGTTTCCCATTCAAATGCATGTAACAGTGAGAAACGCATTGTCTTGGCAAAATAAAGCGTTTTTGAACAACTTCATATAAATCGCTGTAACTTTTGATAGAAGACTCAGACAAACATGTTTATGGCTTTATCTTATAGAACTCAAGATCCCCGTGCTGGGCAAACAGGTTTTGCAGCCGTTTGAGCTAAGATTTTAAAATTATTCACATAATGAAAACCTATACTTTGTTTCAGGCGAGTTTCCCATTCAAATGCATGTAACAGTGAGAAACGCATTGTCTTGGCAAAATAAAGCGTTTTTGAACAACTTCATATAAATCGCTGTAACTTTTGATAGAAGACTCAGACAAACATGTTTATGGCTTTATCTTATAGAACTCAAGATCCCCGTGCTGGGCAAACAGGTTTTGCAGCCGTTTGAACTAAGATTTTAAAATTCTTCACATAATGAAAACCTATACTTTGTTTCAGGCGAGTTTCCCATTCAAATGCATGTAACAGTGAGAAACGCATTGTCTTGGCGAAATAAAGCGTTTTTGAACAACTTCATATAAATCGCTGTAACTTTTGATAGAAGACTCAGACAAACATGTTTATGGCTTTATCTTATAGAACTCAAGATCCCCGTGCTGGGCAAACAGGTTTTGCAGCCGTTTGAGCTAAGATTTTAAAATTATTCACATAATGAAAACCTATACTTTGTTTCAGGCGAGTTTCCCATTCAAATGCATGTAACAGTGAGAAACGCATTGTCTTGGCAAAATAAAGCGTTTTTGAACAACTTCATATAAATCGCTGTAACTTTTGATAGAAGACTCAGACAAACATGTTTATGGCTTTATCTTATAGAACTCAAGATCCCCGTGCTGGGCAAACAGGTTTTGCAGCCGTTTGAACTAAGATTTTAAAATTATTCACATAATGAAAACCTATACTTTGTTTCAGGCGAGTTTCCCATTCAAATGCATGTAACAGTGAGAAACGCATTGTCTTGGCGAAATAAAGCGTTTTTGAAATACTTCATATAAATCGCTGTAACTTTTGATAGAAGACTCAGACAAACATGTTTATGGCTTTATCTTATAGAACTCAAGATCCCCGTGCTGGGCAAACAGAACAGGTTTTGCAGCCGTTTGAGCTAAGATTTTAAAATTATTCACATAATGAAAACCTATACTTTGTTTCAGGCGAGTTTCCCATTCAAATGCATGTAACAGTGAGAAACGCATTGTCGTGGCGAAATAAAGCGTTTTTGAACAACTTCATATAAATCGCTGTAACTTTTGATAGAAGACTCAGACAAACATGTTTATGGCTTTATCTTATATCTTATAGAACTCAAGATCCCCGTGCTGGGCAAACAGGTTTTGCAGCCGTTTGAACTAAGATTTTAAAATTATTCACATAATGAAAACCTATACTTTGTTTCAGGCGAGTTTCCCATTCAAATGCATGTAACAGTGAGAAACGCATTGTCTTGGCAAAATAAAGCGTTTTTGAACAACTTCATATAAATCGCTGTAACTTTTGATAGAAGACTCAGACAAACATGTTTATGGCTTTATCTTATAGAACTCAAGATCCCCGTGCTGGGCAAACAGGTTTTGCAGCCGTTTGAGCTAAGATTTTAAAATTATTCACATAATGAAAACCTATACTTTGTTTCAGGCTAGTTTCCCATTCAAATGCATGTAACAGTGAGAAACGCATTGTCTTGGCGAAATAAAGCATTTTAGAACAACTTCATATAAATCGCTGTAACTTTTGATAGAAGACTCAGACAAACATGTTTATGGCTTTATCTTATAGAACTCAAGATCCCCGTGCTGGGCAAACAGGTTTTGCAGCCGTTTGAGCTAAGATTTTAAAATTATTCACATAATGAAAACCTATACTTTGTTTCAGGCTAGTTTCCCATTCAAATGCATGTAACAGTGAGAAACGCATTGTCTTGGCGAAATAAAGCGTTTTAGAACAACTTCATATAAATCGCTGTAACTTTTGATAGAAGACTCAGACAAACATGTTTATGGCTTTATCTTATAGAACTCAATATCCCCGTGCTGGGCAAACAGGTTTTGCAGCCGTTTGAGCTAAGATTTTAAAATTATTCACATAATGAAAACCTATACTTTGTTTCAGGCGAGTTTCCCATTCAAATGCATGTAACAGTGAGAAACGCATTGTCTTGGCAAAATAAAGCGTTTTTGAACAACTTCATATAAATCGCTGTAACTTTTGATAGAAGACTCAGACAAACATGTTTATGGCTTTATCTTATAGAACTCAAGATCCCCGTGCTGGGCAAACAGGTTTTGCAGCCGTTTGAGCTAAGATTTTAAAATTATTCACATAATGAAAACCTATACTTTGTTTCAGGCGAGTTTCCCATTCAAATGCATGTAACAGTGAGAAACGCATTGTCTTGGCAAAATAAAGCGTTTTTGAACAACTTCATATAAATCGCTGTAACTTTTGGTAGAAGACTCAGACAAACATGTTTATGGCTTTATCTTATAGAACTCAAGATCCCCGTGCTGGGCAAACAGGTTTTGCAGCCGTTTGAACTAAGATTTTAAAATTATTCACATAATGAAAACCTATACTTTGTTTCAGGCGAGTTTCCCATTCAAATGCATGTAACAGTGAGAAACGCATTGTCTTGGCGAAATAAAGCGTTTTTGAACAACTTCATATAAATCGCTGTAACTTTTGATAGAAGACTCAGACAAACATGTTTATGGCTTTATCTTATAGAACTCAAGATCCCCGTGCTGGGCAAACAGGTTTTGCAGCCGTTTGAGCTAAGATTTTAAAATTATTCACATAATGAAAACCTATACTTTGTTTCAGGCGAGTTTCCCATTCAAATGCATGTAACAGTGAGAAACGCATTGTCTTGGCGAAATAAAGCGTTTTTGAACAACTTCATATAAATCGCTGTAACTTTTGATAGAAGACTCAGACAAACATGTTTATGGCTTTATCTTATAGAACTCAAGATCCCTGTGCTGGGCAAACAGGTTTTGCAGCCGTTTGAGCTAAGATTTTAAAATTATTCACATAATGAAAACCTATACTTTGTTTCAGGCGAGTTTCCCATTCAAATGCATGTAACAGTGAGAAACGCATTGTCTTGGCGAAATAAAGCGTTTTTGAACAACTTCATATAAATCGCTGTAACTTTTGATAGAAGACTCAGACAAACATGTTTATGGCTTTATCTTATAGAACTCAAGATCCCCGTGCTGGGCAAACAGGTTTTGCAGCCGTTTGAGCTAAGATTTTAAAATTATTCACATAATGAAAACCTATACTTTGTTTCAGGCGAGTTTCCCATTCAAATGCATGTAACAGTGAGAAACGCATTGTCTTGGCGAAATAAAGCGTTTTTGAACAACTTCATATAAATCGCTGTAACTTTTGATAGAAGACTCAGACAAACATGTTTATGGCTTTATCTTATAGAACTCAAGATCCCCGTGCTGGGCAAACAGGTTTTGCAGCCGTTTGAGCTAAGATTTTAAAATTATTCACATAATGAAAACCTATACTTTGTTTCAGGCGAGTTTCCCATTCAAATGCATGTAACAGTGAGAAACGCATTGTCTTGGCAAAATAAAGCGTTTTTGAACAACTTCATATAAATCGCTGTAACTTTTGATAGAAGACTCAGACAAACATGTTTATGGCTTTATCTTATAGAACTCAAGATCCCCGTGCTGGGCAAACAGGTTTTGCAGCCGTTTGAACTAAGATTTTAAAATTATTCACATAATGAAAACCTATACTTTGTTTCAGGCGAGTTTCCCATTCAAATGCATGTAACAGTGAGAAACGCATTGTCTTGGCGAAATAAAGCGTTTTTGAACAACTTCATATAAATCGCTGTAACTTTTGATAGAAGACTCAGACAAACATGTTTATGGCTTTATCTTATAGAACTCAAGATCCCTGTGCTGGGCAAACAGGTTTTGCAGCCGTTTGAGCTAAGATTTTAAAATTATTCACATAATGAAAACCTATACTTTGTTTCAGGCGAGTTTCCCATTCAAATGCATGTAACAGTGAGAAACGCATTGTCTTGGCAAAATAAAGCGTTTTTGAACAACTTCATATAAATCGCTGTAACTTTTGATAGAAGACTCAGACAAACATGTTTATGGCTTTATCTTATAGAACTCAAGATCCCCGTGCTGGGCAAACAGGTTTTGCAGCCGTTTGAGCTAAGATTTTAAAATTATTCACATAATGAAAACCTATACTTTGTTTCAGGCGAGTTTCCCATTCAAATGCATGTAACAGTGAGAAACGCATTGTCTTGGCGAAATAAAGCGTTTTTGAACAACTTCATATAAATCGCTGTAACTTTTGATAGAAGACTCAGACAAACATGTTTATGGCTTTATCTTATAGAACTCAATATCCCCGTGCTGGGCAAACAGAACAGGTTTTGCAGCCGTTTGAACTAAGATTTTAAAATTATTCACATAATGAAAACCTATACTTTGTTTCAGGCGAGTTTCCCATTCAAATGCATGTAACAGTGAGAAACGCATTGTCTTGGCGAAATAAAGCGTTTTTGAACAACTTCATATAAATCGCTGTAACTTTTGATAGAAGACTCAGACAAACATGTTTATGGCTTTATCTTATAGAACTCAATATCCCCGTGCTGGGCAAACAGAACAGGTTTTGCAGCCGTTTGAGCTAAGATTTTAAAATTATTCACATAATGAAAACCTATACTTTGTTTCAGGCGAGTTTCCCATTCAAATGCATGTAACAGTGAGAAACGCATTGTCTTGGCAAAATAAAGCGTTTTTGAACAACTTCATATAAATCGCTGTAACTTTTGATAGAAGACTCAGACAAACATGTTTATGGCTTTATCTTATAGAACTCAAGATCCCCGTGCTGGGCAAACAGGTTTTGCAGCCGTTTGAACTAAGATTTTAAAATTATTCACATAATGAAAACCTATACTTTGTTTCAGGCGAGTTTCCCATTCAAATGCATGTAACAGTGAGAAACGCATTGTCTTGGCGAAATAAAGCGTTTTTGAACAACTTCATATAAATCGCTGTAACTTTTGATAGAAGACTCAGACAAACATGTTTATGGCTTTATCTTATAGAACTCAAGATCCCTGTGCTGGGCAAACAGGTTTTGCAGCCGTTTGAGCTAAGATTTTAAAATTATTCACATAATGAAAACCTATACTTTGTTTCAGGCGAGTTTCCCATTCAAATGCATGTAACAGTGAGAAACGCATTGTCTTGGCGAAATAAAGCGTTTTTGAACAACTTCATATAAATCGCTGTAACTTTTGATAGAAGACTCAGACAAACATGTTTATGGCTTTATCTTATAGAACTCAAGATCCCCGTGCTGGGCAAACAGGTTTTGCAGCCGTTTGAGCTAAGATTTTAAAATTATTCACATAATGAAAACCTATACTTTGTTTCAGGCGAGTTTCCCATTCAAATGCATGTAACAGTGAGAAACGCATTGTCTTGGCGAAATAAAGCGTTTTTGAACAACTTCATATAAATCGCTGTAACTTTTGATAGAAGACTCAGACAAACATGTTTATGGCTTTATCTTATAGAACTCAAGATCCCCGTGCTGGGCAAACAGGTTTTGCAGCCGTTTGAGCTAAGATTTTAAAATTATTCACATAATGAAAACCTATACTTTGTTTCAGGCGAGTTTCCCATTCAAATGCATGTAACAGTGAGAAACGCATTGTCTTGGCAAAATAAAGCGTTTTTGAACAACTTCATATAAATCGCTGTAACTTTTGATAGAAGACTCAGACAAACATGTTTATGGCTTTATCTTATAGAACTCAAGATCCCCGTGCTGGGCAAACAGGTTTTGCAGCCGTTTGAACTAAGATTTTAAAATTATTCACATAATGAAAACCTATACTTTGTTTCAGGCGAGTTTCCCATTCAAATGCATGTAACAGTGAGAAACGCATTGTCTTGGCGAAATAAAGCGTTTTTGAACAACTTCATATAAATCGCTGTAACTTTTGATAGAAGACTCAGACAAACATGTTTATGGCTTTATCTTATAGAACTCAATATCCCCGTGCTGGGCAAACAGAACAGGTTTTGCAGCCGTTTGAACTAAGATTTTAAAATTATTCACATAATGAAAACCTATACTTTGTTTCAGGCGAGTTTCCCATTCAAATGCATGTAACAGTGAGAAACGCATTGTCTTGGCGAAATAAAGCGTTTTTGAACAACTTCATATAAATCGCTGTAACTTTTGATAGAAGACTCAGACAAACATGTTTATGGCTTTATCTTATAGAACTCAATATCCCCGTGCTGGGCAAACAGAACAGGTTTTGCAGCCGTTTGAGCTAAGATTTTAAAATTATTCACATAATGAAAACCTATACTTTGTTTCAGGCGAGTTTCCCATTCAAATGCATGTAACAGTGAGAAACGCATTGTCTTGGCAAAATAAAGCGTTTTTGAACAACTTCATATAAATCGCTGTAACTTTTGATAGAAGACTCAGACAAACATGTTTATGGCTTTATCTTATAGAACTCAAGATCCCCGTGCTGGGCAAACAGGTTTTGCAGCCGTTTGAACTAAGATTTTAAAATTATTCACATAATGAAAACCTATACTTTGTTTCAGGCGAGTTTCCCATTCAAATGCATGTAACAGTGAGAAACGCATTGTCTTGGCGAAATAAAGCGTTTTTGAACAACTTCATATAAATCGCTGTAACTTTTGATAGAAGACTCAGACAAACATGTTTATGGCTTTATCTTATAGAACTCAAGATCCCTGTGCTGGGCAAACAGGTTTTGCAGCCGTTTGAGCTAAGATTTTAAAATTATTCACATAATGAAAACCTATACTTTGTTTCAGGCGAGTTTCCCATTCAAATGCATGTAACAGTGAGAAACGCATTGTCTTGGCGAAATAAAGCGTTTTTGAACAACTTCATATAAATCGCTGTAACTTTTGATAGAAGACTCAGACAAACATGTTTATGGCTTTATCTTATAGAACTCAATATCCCCGTGCTGGGCAAACAGAACAGGTTTTGCAGCCGTTTGAACTAAGATTTTAAAATTATTCACATAATGAAAACCTATACTTTGTTTCAGGCGAGTTTCCCATTCAAATGCATGTAACAGTGAGAAACGCATTGTCTTGGCGAAATAAAGCGTTTTTGAACAACTTCATATAAATCGCTGTAACTTTTGATAGAAGACTCAGACAAACATGTTTATGGCTTTATCTTATAGAACTCAATATCCCCGTGCTGGGCAAACAGAACAGGTTTTGCAGCCGTTTGAGCTAAGATTTTAAAATTATTCACATAATGAAAACCTATACTTTGTTTCAGGCGAGTTTCCCATTCAAATGCATGTAACAGTGAGAAACGCATTGTCTTGGCAAAATAAAGCGTTTTTGAACAACTTCATATAAATCGCTGTAACTTTTGATAGAAGACTCAGACAAACATGTTTATGGCTTTATCTTATAGAACTCAAGATCCCCGTGCTGGGCAAACAGGTTTTGCAGCCGTTTGAACTAAGATTTTAAAATTATTCACATAATGAAAACCTATACTTTGTTTCAGGCGAGTTTCCCATTCAAATGCATGTAACAGTGAGAAACGCATTGTCTTGGCGAAATAAAGCGTTTTTGAACAACTTCATATAAATCGCTGTAACTTTTGATAGAAGACTCAGACAAACATGTTTATGGCTTTATCTTATAGAACTCAAGATCCCTGTGCTGGGCAAACAGGTTTTGCAGCCGTTTGAGCTAAGATTTTAAAATTATTCACATAATGAAAACCTATACTTTGTTTCAGGCGAGTTTCCCATTCAAATGCATGTAACAGTGAGAAACGCATTGTCTTGGCGAAATAAAGCGTTTTTGAACAACTTCATATAAATCGCTGTAACTTTTGATAGAAGACTCAGACAAACATGTTTATGGCTTTATCTTATAGAACTCAAGATCCCCGTGCTGGGCAAACAGGTTTTGCAGCCGTTTGAGCTAAGATTTTAAAATTATTCACATAATGAAAACCTATACTTTGTTTCAGGCGAGTTTCCCATTCAAATGCATGTAACAGTGAGAAACGCATTGTCTTGGCGAAATAAAGCGTTTTTGAACAACTTCATATAAATCGCTGTAACTTTTGATAGAAGACTCAGACAAACATGTTTATGGCTTTATCTTATAGAACTCAAGATCCCCGTGCTGGGCAAACAGGTTTTGCAGCCGTTTGAGCTAAGATTTTAAAATTATTCACATAATGAAAACCTATACTTTGTTTCAGGCGAGTTTCCCATTCAAATGCATGTAACAGTGAGAAACGCATTGTCTTGGCAAAATAAAGCGTTTTTGAACAACTTCATATAAATCGCTGTAACTTTTGATAGAAGACTCAGACAAACATGTTTATGGCTTTATCTTATAGAACTCAAGATCCCCGTGCTGGGCAAACAGGTTTTGCAGCCGTTTGAACTAAGATTTTAAAATTATTCACATAATGAAAACCTATACTTTGTTTCAGGCGAGTTTCCCATTCAAATGCATGTAACAGTGAGAAACGCATTGTCTTGGCGAAATAAAGCGTTTTTGAACAACTTCATATAAATCGCTGTAACTTTTGATAGAAGACTCAGACAAACATGTTTATGGCTTTATCTTATAGAACTCAAGATCCCTGTGCTGGGCAAACAGGTTTTGCAGCCGTTTGAGCTAAGATTTTAAAATTATTCACATAATGAAAACCTATACTTTGTTTCAGGCGAGTTTCCCATTCAAATGCATGTAACAGTGAGAAACGCATTGTCTTGGCGAAATAAAGCGTTTTTGAACAACTTCATATAAATCGCTGTAACTTTTGATAGAAGACTCAGACAAACATGTTTATGGCTTTATCTTATAGAACTCAATATCCCCGTGCTGGGCAAACAGAACAGGTTTTGCAGCCGTTTGAACTAAGATTTTAAAATTATTCACATAATGAAAACCTATACTTTGTTTCAGGCGAGTTTCCCATTCAAATGCATGTAACAGTGAGAAACGCATTGTCTTGGCGAAATAAAGCGTTTTTGAACAACTTCATATAAATCGCTGTAACTTTTGATAGAAGACTCAGACAAACATGTTTATGGCTTTATCTTATAACTTATAGAACTCAAGATCCCCGTGCTGGGCAAACAGGTTTTGCAGCCGTTTGAGCTAAGATTTTAAAATTATTCACATAATGAAAACCTATACTTTGTTTCAGGCGAGTTTCCCATTCAAATGCATGTAACAGTGAGAAACGCATTGTCTTGGCAAAATAAAGCGTTTTTGAACAACTTCATATAAATCGCTGTAACTTTTGATAGAAGACTCAGACAAACATGTTTATGGCTTTATCTTATAGAACTCAAGATCCCCGTGCTGGGCAAACAGGTTTTGCAGCCGTTTGAGCTAAGATTTTAAAATTATTCACATAATGAAAACCTATACTTTGTTTCAGGCGAGTTTCCCATTCAAATGCATGTAACAGTGAGAAACGCATTGTCTTGGCGAAATAAAGCGTTTTTGAACAACTTCATATAAATCGCTGTAACTTTTGATAGAAGACTCAGACAAACATGTTTATGGCTTTATCTTATAGAACTCAAGATCCCCGTGCTGGGCAAACAGGTTTTGCAGCCGTTTGAGCTAAGATTTTAAAATTATTCACATAATGAAAACCTATACTTTGTTTCAGGCGAGTTTCCCATTCAAATGCATGTAACAGTGAGAAACGCATTGTCTTGGCGAAATAAAGCGTTTTTGAACAACTTCATATAAATCGCTGTAACTTTTGATAGAAGACTCAGACAAACATGTTTATGGCTTTATCTTATAGAACTCAAGATCCCCGTGCTGGGCAAACAGGTTTTGCAGCCGTTTGAACTAAGATTTTAAAATTATTCACATAATGAAAACCTATACTTTGTTTCAGGCGAGTTTCCCATTCAAATGCATGTAACAGTGAGAAACGCATTGTCTTGGCAAAATAAAGCGTTTTTGAACAACTTCATATAAATCGCTGTAACTTTTGATAGAAGACTCAGACAAACATGTTTATGGCTTTATCTTATAGAACTCAATATCCCCGTGCTGGGCAAACAGAACAGGTTTTGCAGCCGTTTGAGCTAAGATTTTAAAATTATTCACATAATGAAAACCTATACTTTGTTTCAGGCGAGTTTCCCATTCAAATGCATGTAACAGTGAGAAACGCATTGTCTTGGCGAAATAAAGCGTTTTTGAACAACTTCATATAAATCGCTGTAACTTTTGATAGAAGACTCAGACAAACATGTTTATGGCTTTATCTTATAGAACTCAATATCCCCGTGCTGGGCAAACAGAACAGGTTTTGCAGCCGTTTGAGCTAAGATTTTAAAATTATTCACATAATGAAAACCTATACTTTGTTTCAGGCGAGTTTCCCATTCAAATGCATGTAACAGTGAGAAACGCATTGTCTTGGCGAAATAAAGCGTTTTTGAACAACTTCATATAAATCGCTGTAACTTTTGATAGAAGACTCAGACAAACATGTTTATGGCTTTATCTTATAGAACTCAAGATCCCCGTGCTGGGCAAACAGGTTTTGCAGCCGTTTGAGCTAAGATTTTAAAATTATTCACATAATGAAAACCTATACTTTGTTTCAGGCGAGTTTCCCATTCAAATGCATGTAACAGTGAGAAACGCATTGTCTTGGCAAAATAAAGCGTTTTTGAACAACTTCATATAAATCGCTGTAACTTTTGATAGAAGACTCAGACAAACATGTTTATGGCTTTATCTTATAGAACTCAAGATCCCCGTGCTGGGCAAACAGGTTTTGCAGCCGTTTGAACTAAGATTTTAAAATTATTCACATAATGAAAACCTATACTTTGTTTCAGGCGAGTTTCCCATTCAAATGCATGTAACAGTGAGAAACGCATTGTCTTGGCGAAATAAAGCGTTTTTGAACAACTTCATATAAATCGCTGTAACTTTTGATAGAAGACTCAGACAAACATGTTTATGGCTTTATCTTATAACTTATAGAACTCAAGATCCCCGTGCTGGGCAAACAGGTTTTGCAGCCGTTTGAGCTAAGATTTTAAAATTATTCACATAATGAAAACCTATACTTTGTTTCAGGCGAGTTTCCCATTCAAATGCATGTAACAGTGAGAAACGCATTGTCTTGGCAAAATAAAGCGTTTTTGAACAACTTCATATAAATCGCTGTAACTTTTGATAGAAGACTCAGACAAACATGTTTATGGCTTTATCTTATAGAACTCAAGATCCCCGTGCTGGGCAAACAGGTTTTGCAGCCGTTTGAGCTAAGATTTTAAAATTATTCACATAATGAAAACCTATACTTTGTTTCAGGCGAGTTTCCCATTCAAATGCATGTAACAGTGAGAAACGCATTGTCTTGGCGAAATAAAGCGTTTTTGAACAACTTCATATAAATCGCTGTAACTTTTGATAGAAGACTCAGACAAACATGTTTATGGCTTTATCTTATAGAACTCAAGATCCCCGTGCTGGGCAAACAGGTTTTGCAGCCGTTTGAACTAAGATTTTAAAATTATTCACATAATGAAAACCTATACTTTGTTTCAGGCGAGTTTCCCATTCAAATGCATGTAACAGTGAGAAACGCATTGTCTTGGCAAAATAAAGCGTTTTTGAACAACTTCATATAAATCGCTGTAACTTTTGATAGAAGACTCAGACAAACATGTTTATGGCTTTATCTTATAGAACTCAATATCCCCGTGCTGGGCAAACAGAACAGGTTTTGCAGCCGTTTGAGCTAAGATTTTAAAATTATTCACATAATGAAAACCTATACTTTGTTTCAGGCGAGTTTCCCATTCAAATGCATGTAACAGTGAGAAACGCATTGTCTTGGCAAAATAAAGCGTTTTTGAACAACTTCATATAAATCGCTGTAACTTTTGATAGAAGACTCAGACAAACATGTTTATGGCTTTATCTTATAGAACTCAAGATCCCCGTGCTGGGCAAACAGGTTTTGCAGCCGTTTGAACTAAGATTTTAAAATTATTCACATAATGAAAACCTATACTTTGTTTCAGGCGAGTTTCCCATTCAAATGCATGTAACAGTGAGAAACGCATTGTCTTGGCGAAATAAAGCGTTTTTGAACAACTTCATATAAATCGCTGTAACTTTTGATAGAAGACTCAGACAAACATGTTTATGGCTTTATCTTATAGAACTCAAGATCCCCGTGCTGGGCAAACAGGTTTTGCAGCCGTTTGAGCTAAGATTTTAAAATTATTCACATAATGAAAACCTATACTTTGTTTCAGGCGAGTTTCCCATTCAAATGCATGTAACAGTGAGAAACGCATTGTCTTGGCGAAATAAAGCGTTTTTGAACAACTTCATATAAATCGCTGTAACTTTTGATAGAAGACTCAGACAAACATGTTTATGGCTTTATCTTATAGAACTCAAGATCCCCGTGCTGGGCAAACAGGTTTTGCAGCCGTTTGAGCTAAGATTTTAAAATTATTCACATAATGAAAACCTATACTTTGTTTCAGGCGAGTTTCCCATTCAAATGCATGTAACAGTGAGAAACGCATTGTCTTGGCAAAATAAAGCGTTTTTGAACAACTTCATATAAATCGCTGTAACTTTTGATAGAAGACTCAGACAAACATGTTTATGGCTTTATCTTATATCTTATAGAACTCAAGATCCCCGTGCTGGGCAAACAGGTTTTGCAGCCGTTTGAACTAAGATTTTAAAATTATTCACATAATGAAAACCTATACTTTGTTTCAGGCGAGTTTCCCATTCAAATGCATGTAACAGTGAGAAACGCATTGTCTTGGCAAAATAAAGCGTTTTTGAACAACTTCATATAAATCGCTGTAACTTTTGATAGAAGACTCAGACAAACATGTTTATGGCTTTATCTTATAGAACTCAAGATCCCCGTGCTGGGCAAACAGGTTTTGCAGCCGTTTGAACTAAGATTTTAAAATTCTTCACATAATGAAAACCTATACTTTGTTTCAGGCGAGTTTCCCATTCAAATGCATGTAACAGTGAGAAACGCATTGTCTTGGCGAAATAAAGCGTTTTTGAACAACTTCATATAAATCGCTGTAACTTTTGATAGAAGACTCAGACAAACATGTTTATGGCTTTATCTTATAGAACTCAATATCCCCGTGCTGGGCAAACAGAACAGGTTTTGCAGCCGTTTGAACTAAGATTTTAAAATTATTCACATAATGAAAACCTATACTTTGTTTCAGGCGAGTTTCCCATTCAAATGCATGTAACAGTGAGAAACGCATTGTCTTGGCGAAATAAAGCGTTTTTGAACAACTTCATATAAATCGCTGTAACTTTTGATAGAAGACTCAGACAAACATGTTTATGGCTTTATCTTATATCTTATAGAACTCAAGATCCCCGTGCTGGGCAAACAGGTTTTGCAGCCGTTTGAACTAAGATTTTAAAATTATTCACATAATGAAAACCTATACTTTGTTTCAGGCGAGTTTCCCATTCAAATGCATGTAACAGTGAGAAACGCATTGTCTTGGCGAAATAAAGCGTTTTTGAACAACTTCATATAAATCGCTGTAACTTTTGATAGAAGACTCAGACAAACATGTTTATGGCTTTATCTTATAACTTATAGAACTCAAGATCCCCGTGCTGGGCAAACAGGTTTTGCAGCCGTTTGAGCTAAGATTTTAAAATTATTCACATAATGAAAACCTATACTTTGTTTCAGGCGAGTTTCCCATTCAAATGCATGTAACAGTGAGAAACGCATTGTCTTGGCAAAATAAAGCGTTTTTGAAGAACTTCATATAAATCGCTGTAACTTTTGATAGAAGACTCAGACAAACATGTTTATGGCTTTATCTTATAGAACTCAATATCCCCGTGCTGGGCAAACAGGTTTTGCAGCCGTTTGAGCTAAGATTTTAAAATTATTCACATAATGAAAACCTATACTTTGTTTCAGGCGAGTTTCCCATTCAAATGCATGTAACAGTGAGAAACGCATTGTCTTGGCGAAATAAAGCGTTTTTGAACAACTTCATATAAATCGCTGTAACTTTTGATAGAAGACTCAGACAAACATGTTTATGGCTTTATCTTATAGAACTCAAGATCCCCGTGCTGGGCAAACAGGTTTTGCAGCCGTTTGAGCTAAGATTTTAAAATTATTCACATAATGAAAACCTATACTTTGTTTCAGGCGAGTTTCCCATTCAAATGCATGTAACAGTGAGAAACGCATTGTCTTGGCGAAATAAAGCGTTTTTGAACAACTTCATATAAATCGCTGTAACTTTTGATAGAAGACTCAGACAAACATGTTTATGGCTTTATCTTATAGAACTCAAGATCCCCGTGCTGGGCAAACAGGTTTTGCAGCCGTTTGAACTAAGATTTTAAAATTATTCACATAATGAAAACCTATACTTTGTTTCAGGCGAGTTTCCCATTCAAATGCATGTAACAGTGAGAAACGCATTGTCTTGGCAAAATAAAGCGTTTTTGAACAACTTCATATAAATCGCTGTAACTTTTGATAGAAGACTCAGACAAACATGTTTATGGCTTTATCTTATAGAACTCAATATCCCCGTGCTGGGCAAACAGAACAGGTTTTGCAGCCGTTTGAGCTAAGATTTTAAAATTATTCACATAATGAAAACCTATACTTTGTTTCAGGCGAGTTTCCCATTCAAATGCATGTAACAGTGAGAAACGCATTGTCGTGGCGAAATAAAGCGTTTTTGAACAACTTCATATAAATCGCTGTAACTTTTGATAGAAGACTCAGACAAACATGTTTATGGCTTTATCTTATATCTTATAGAACTCAAGATGCCCGTGCTGGGCAAACAGAACAGGTTTTGCAGCCGTTTGAGCTAAGATTTTAAAATTATTCACATAATGAAAACCTATACTTTGTTTCAGGCGAGTTTCCCATTCAAATGCATGTAACAGTGAGAAACGCATTGTCTTGGCAAAATAAAGCGTTTTTGAACAACTTCATATAAATCGCTGTAACTTTTGATAGAAGACTCAGACAAACATGTTTATGGCTTTATCTTATAGAACTCAAGATCCCCGTGCTGGGCAAACAGGTTTTGCAGCCGTTTGAGCTAAGATTTTAAAATTATTCACATAATGAAAACCTATACTTTGTTTCAGGCGAGTTTCCCATTCAAATGCATGTAACAGTGAGAAACGCATTGTCTTGGCGAAATAAAGCGTTTTTGAACAACTTCATATAAATCGCTGTAACTTTTGATAGAAGACTCAGACAAACATGTTTATGGCTTTATCTTATAGAACTCAAGATCCCCGTGCTGGGCAAACAGGTTTTGCAGCCGTTTGAACTAAGATTTTAAAATTATTCACATAATGAAAACCTATACTTTGTTTCAGGCGAGTTTCCCATTCAAATGCATGTAACAGTGAGAAACGCATTGTCTTGGCAAAATAAAGCGTTTTTGAACAACTTCATATAAATCGCTGTAACTTTTGATAGAAGACTCAGACAAACATGTTTATGGCTTTATCTTATAGAACTCAAGATCCCCGTGCTGGGCAAACAGGTTTTGCAGCCGTTTGAACTAAGATTTTAAAATTATTCACATAATGAAAACCTATACTTTGTTTCAGGCGAGTTTCCCATTCAAATGCATGTAACAGTGAGAAACGCATTGTCTTGGCAAAATAAAGCGTTTTTGAACAACTTCATATAAATCGCTGTAACTTTTGATAGAAGACTCAGACAAACATGTTTATGGCTTTATCTTATAGAACTCAATATCCCCGTGCTGGGCAAACAGAACAGGTTTTGCAGCCGTTTGAGCTAAGATTTTAAAATTATTCACATAATGAAAACCTATACTTTGTTTCAGGCGAGTTTCCCATTCAAATGCATGTAACAGTGAGAAACGCATTGTCGTGGCGAAATAAAGCGTTTTTGAACAACTTCATATAAATCGCTGTAACTTTTGATAGAAGACTCAGACAAACATGTTTATGGCTTTATCTTATATCTTATAGAACTCAAGATCCCCGTGCTGGGCAAACAGAACAGGTTTTGCAGCCGTTTGAGCTAAGATTTTAAAATTATTCACATAATGAAAACCTATACTTTGTTTCAGGCGAGTTTCCCATTCAAATGCATGTAACAGTGAGAAACGCATTGTCTTGGCGAAATAAAGCGTTTTTGAACAACTTCATATAAATCGCTGTAACTTTTGATAGAAGACTCAGACAAACATGTTTATGGCTTTATCTTATAGAACTCAAGATCCCCGTGCTGGGCAAACAGGTTTTGCAGCCGTTTGAACTAAGATTTTAAAATTATTCACATAATGAAAACCTATACTTTGTTTCAGGCGAGTTTCCCATTCAAATGCATGTAACAGTGAGAAACGCATTGTCTTGGCAAAATAAAGCGTTTTTGAACAACTTCATATAAATCGCTGTAACTTTTGATAGAAGACTCAGACAAACATGTTTATGGCTTTATCTTATAGAACTCAAGATCCCCGTGCTGGGCAAACAGGTTTTGCAGCCGTTTGAACTAAGATTTTAAAATTCTTCACATAATGAAAACCTATACTTTGTTTCAGGCGAGTTTCCCATTCAAATGCATGTAACAGTGAGAAACGCATTGTCTTGGCGAAATAAAGCGTTTTTGAACAACTTCATATAAATCGCTGTAACTTTTGATAGAAGACTCAGACAAACATGTTTATGGCTTTATCTTATAGAACTCAATATCCCCGTGCTGGGCAAACAGAACAGGTTTTGCAGCCGTTTGAACTAAGATTTTAAAATTATTCACATAATGAAAACCTATACTTTGTTTCAGGCGAGTTTCCCATTCAAATGCATGTAACAGTGAGAAACGCATTGTCTTGGCGAAATAAAGCGTTTTTGAACAACTTCATATAAATCGCTGTAACTTTTGATAGAAGACTCAGACAAACATGTTTATGGCTTTATCTTATAGAACTCAAGATCCCCGTGCTGGGCAAACAGAACAGGTTTTGCAGCCGTTTGAGCTAAGATTTTAAAATTATTCACATAATGAAAACCTATACTTTGTTTCAGGCGAGTTTCCCATTCAAATGCATGTAACAGTGAGAAACGCATTGTCGTGGCGAAATAAAGCGTTTTTGAACAACTTCATATAAATCGCTGTAACTTTTGATAGAAGACTCAGACAAACATGTTTATGGCTTTATCTTATATCTTATAGAACTCAAGATCCCCGTGCTGGGCAAACAGGTTTTGCAGCCGTTTGAACTAAGATTTTAAAATTATTCACATAATGAAAACCTATACTTTGTTTCAGGCGAGTTTCCCATTCAAATGCATGTAACAGTGAGAAACGCATTGTCTTGGCGAAATAAAGCGTTTTTGAACAACTTCATATAAATCGCTGTAACTTTTGATAGAAGACTCAGACAAACATGTTTATGGCTTTATCTTATAACTTATAGAACTCAAGATCCCCGTGCTGGGCAAACAGGTTTTGCAGCCGTTTGAGCTAAGATTTTAAAATTATTCACATAATGAAAACCTATACTTTGTTTCAGGCGAGTTTCCCATTCAAATGCATGTAACAGTGAGAAACGCATTGTCTTGGCAAAATAAAGCGTTTTTGAAGAACTTCATATAAATCGCTGTAACTTTTGATAGAAGACTCAGACAAACATGTTTATGGCTTTATCTTATAGAACTCAATATCCCCGTGCTGGGCAAACAGGTTTTGCAGCCGTTTGAGCTAAGATTTTAAAATTATTCACATAATGAAAACCTATACTTTGTTTCAGGCGAGTTTCCCATTCAAATGCATGTAACAGTGAGAAACGCATTGTCTTGGCGAAATAAAGCGTTTTTGAACAACTTCATATAAATCGCTGTAACTTTTGATAGAAGACTCAGACAAACATGTTTATGGCTTTATCTTATAGAACTCAAGATCCCCGTGCTGGGCAAACAGGTTTTGCAGCCGTTTGAGCTAAGATTTTAAAATTATTCACATAATGAAAACCTATACTTTGTTTCAGGCGAGTTTCCCATTCAAATGCATGTAACAGTGAGAAACGCATTGTCTTGGCAAAATAAAGCGTTTTTGAACAACTTCATATAAATCGCTGTAACTTTTGATAGAAGACTCAGACAAACATGTTTATGGCTTTATCTTATAGAACTCAAGATCCCCGTGCTGGGCAAACAGGTTTTGCAGCCGTTTGAGCTAAGATTTTAAAATTATTCACATAATGAAAACCTATACTTTGTTTCAGGCGAGTTTCCCATTCAAATGCATGTAACAGTGAGAAACGCATTGTCTTGGCGAAATAAAGCGTTTTTGAACAACTTCATATAAATCGCTGTAACTTTTGATAGAAGACTCAGACAAACATGTTTATGGCTTTATCTTATAGAACTCAAGATCCCCGTGCTGGGCAAACAGGTTTTGCAGCCGTTTGAACTAAGATTTTAAAATTATTCACATAATGAAAACCTATACTTTGTTTCAGGCGAGTTTCCCATTCAAATGCATGTAACAGTGAGAAACGCATTGTCTTGGCAAAATAAAGCGTTTTTGAACAACTTCATATAAATCGCTGTAACTTTTGATAGAAGACTCAGACAAACATGTTTATGGCTTTATCTTATAGAACTCAATATCCCCGTGCTGGGCAAACAGAACAGGTTTTGCAGCCGTTTGAGCTAAGATTTTAAAATTATTCACATAATGAAAACCTATACTTTGTTTCAGGCGAGTTTCCCATTCAAATGCATGTAACAGTGAGAAACGCATTGTCGTGGCGAAATAAAGCGTTTTTGAACAACTTCATATAAATCGCTGTAACTTTTGATAGAAGACTCAGACAAACATGTTTATGGCTTTATCTTATATCTTATAGAACTCAAGATCCCCGTGCTGGGCAAACAGAACAGGTTTTGCAGCCGTTTGAGCTAAGATTTTAAAATTATTCACATAATGAAAACCTATACTTTGTTTCAGGCGAGTTTCCCATTCAAATGCATGTAACAGTGAGAAACGCATTGTCTTGGCAAAATAAAGCGTTTTTGAACAACTTCATATAAATCGCTGTAACTTTTGATAGAAGACTCAGACAAACATGTTTATGGCTTTATCTTATAGAACTCAAGATCCCCGTGCTGGGCAAACAGGTTTTGCAGCCGTTTGAGCTAAGATTTTAAAATTATTCACATAATGAAAACCTATACTTTGTTTCAGGCGAGTTTCCCATTCAAATGCATGTAACAGTGAGAAACGCATTGTCTTGGCGAAATAAAGCGTTTTTGAACAACTTCATATAAATCGCTGTAACTTTTGATAGAAGACTCAGACAAACATGTTTATGGCTTTATCTTATAGAACTCAAGATCCCCGTGCTGGGCAAACAGGTTTTGCAGCCGTTTGAACTAAGATTTTAAAATTATTCACATAATGAAAACCTATACTTTGTTTCAGGCGAGTTTCCCATTCAAATGCATGTAACAGTGAGAAACGCATTGTCTTGGCAAAATAAAGCGTTTTTGAACAACTTCATATAAATCGCTGTAACTTTTGATAGAAGACTCAGACAAACATGTTTATGGCTTTATCTTATAGAACTCAATATCCCCGTGCTGGGCAAACCGAACAGGTTTTGCAGCCGTTTGAGCTAAGATTTTAAAATTATTCACATAATGAAAACCTATACTTTGTTTCAGGCGAGTTTCCCATTCAAATGCATGTAACAGTGAGAAACGCATTGTCGTGGCGAAATAAAGCGTTTTTGAACAACTTCATATAAATCGCTGTAACTTTTGATAGAAGACTCAGACAAACATGTTTATGGCTTTATCTTATATCTTATAGAACTCAAGATCCCCGTGCTGGGCAAACAGGTTTTGCAGCCGTTTGAACTAAGATTTTAAAATTATTCACATAATGAAAACCTATACTTTGTTTCAGGCGAGTTTCCCATTCAAATGCATGTAACAGTGAGAAACGCATTGTCTTGGCAAAATAAAGCGTTTTTGAACAACTTCATATAAATCGCTGTAACTTTTGATAGAAGACTCAGACAAACATGTTTATTGCTTTATCTTATAGAACTCAAGATCCCCGTGCTGGGCAAACAGGTTTTGCAGCCGTTTGAACTAAGATTTTAAAATTCTTCACATAATGAAAACCTATACTTTGTTTCAGGCGAGTTTCCCATTCAAATGCATGTAACAGTGAGAAACGCATTGTCTTGGCGAAATAAAGCGTTTTTGAACAACTTCATATAAATCGCTGTAACTTTTGATAGAAGACTCAGACAAACATGTTTATGGCTTTATCTTATAGAACTCAAGATCCCCGTGCTGGGCAAACAGGTTTTGCAGCCGTTTGAACTAAGATTTTAAAATTATTCACATAATGAAAACCTATACTTTGTTTCAGGCGAGTTTCCCATTCAAATGCATGTAACAGTGAGAAACGCATTGTCTTGGCGAAATAAAGCGTTTTTGAACAACTTCATATAAATCGCTGTAACTTTTGATAGAAGACTCAGACAAACATGTTTATGGCTTTATCTTATAACTTATAGAACTCAAGATCCCCGTGCTGGGCAAACAGGTTTTGCAGCCGTTTGAGCTAAGATTTTAAAATTATTCACATAATGAAAACCTATACTTTGTTTCAGGCGAGTTTCCCATTCAAATGCATGTAACAGTGAGAAACGCATTGTCTTGGCAAAATAAAGCGTTTTTGAACAACTTCATATAAATCGCTGTAACTTTTGATAGAAGACTCAGACAAACATGTTTATGGCTTTATCTTATAGAACTCAATATCCCCGTGCTGGGCAAACAGGTTTTGCAGCCGTTTGAGCTAAGATTTTAAAATTATTCACATAATGAAAACCTATACTTTGTTTCAGGCGAGTTTCCCATTCAAATGCATGTAACAGTGAGAAACGCATTGTCTTGGCGAAATAAAGCGTTTTTGAACAACTTCATATAAATCGCTGTAACTTTTGATAGAAGACTCAGACAAACATGTTTATGGCTTTATCTTATAGAACTCAAGATCCCCGTGCTGGGCAAACAGGTTTTGCAGCCGTTTGAACTAAGATTTTAAAATTCTTCACATAATGAAAACCTATACTTTGTTTCAGGCGAGTTTCCCATTCAAATGCATGTAACAGTGAGAAACGCATTGTCTTGGCAAAATAAAGCGTTTTTGAACAACTTCATATAAATCGCTGTAACTTTTGATAGAAGACTCAGACAAACATGTTTATTGCTTTATCTTATAGAACTCAAGATCCCCGTGCTGGGCAAACAGGTTTTGCAGCCGTTTGAACTAAGATTTTAAAATTCTTCACATAATGAAAACCTATACTTTGTTTCAGGCGAGTTTCCCATTCAAATGCATGTAACAGTGAGAAACGCATTGTCTTGGCGAAATAAAGCGTTTTTGAACAACTTCATATAAATCGCTGTAACTTTTGATAGAAGACTCAGACAAACATGTTTATGGCTTTATCTTATAGAACTCAAGATCCCCGTGCTGGGCAAACAGGTTTTGCAGCCGTTTGAACTAAGATTTTAAAATTCTTCACATAATGAAAACCTATACTTTGTTTCAGGCGAGTTTCCCATTCAAATGCATGTAACAGTGAGAAACGCATTGTCTTGGCAAAATAAAGCGTTTTTGAACAACTTCATATAAATCGCTGTAACTTTTGATAGAAGACTCAGACAAACATGTTTATTGCTTTATCTTATAGAACTCAAGATCCCCGTGCTGGGCAAACAGGTTTTGCAGCCGTTTGAACTAAGATTTTAAAATTCTTCACATAATGAAAACCTATACTTTGTTTCAGGCGAGTTTCCCATTCAAATGCATGTAACAGTGAGAAACGCATTGTCGTGGCGAAATAAAGCGTTTTTGAACAACTTCATATAAATCGCTGTAACTTTTGATAGAAGACTCAGACAAACATGTTTATGGCTTTATCTTATATCTTATAGAACTCAAGATCCCCGTGCTGGGCAAACAGGTTTTGCAGCAGTTTGAACTAAGATTTTAAAATTATTCACATAATGAAAACCTATACTTTGTTTCAGGCGAGTTTCCCATTCAAATGCATGTAACAGTGAGAAACGCATTGTCTTGGCGAAATAAAGCGTTTTTGAACAACTTCATATAAATCGCTGTAACTTTTGATAGAAGACTCAGACAAACATGTTTATGGCTTTATCTTATAGAACTCAAGATCCCCGTGCTGGGCAAACAGGTTTTGCAGCCGTTTGAACTAAGATTTTAAAATTCTTCACATAATGAAAACCTATACTTTGTTTCAGGCGAGTTTCCCATTCAAATGCATGTAACAGTGAGAAACGCATTGTCTTGGCGAAATAAAGCGTTTTTGAACAACTTCATATAAATCGCTGTAACTTTTGATAGAAGACTCAGACAAACATGTTTATGGCTTTATCTTATAGAACTCAAGATCCCCGTGCTGGGCAAACAGGTTTTGCAGCCGTTTGAACTAAGATTTTAAAATTATTCACATAATGAAAACCTATACTTTGTTTCAGGCGAGTTTCCCATTCAAATGCATGTAACAGTGAGAAACGCATTGTCTTGGCAAAATAAAGCGTTTTTGAACAACTTCATATAAATCGCTGTAACTTTTGATAGAAGACTCAGACAAACATGTTTATTGCTTTATCTTATAGAACTCAAGATCCCCGTGCTGGGCAAACAGGTTTTGCAGCCGTTTGAACTAAGATTTTAAAATTCTTCACATAATGAAAACCTATACTTTGTTTCAGGCGAGTTTCCCATTCAAATGCATGTAACAGTGAGAAACGCATTGTCTTGGCGAAATAAAGCGTTTTTGAACAACTTCATATAAATCGCTGTAACTTTTGATAGAAGACTCAGACAAACATGTTTATGGCTTTATCTTATAGAACTCAAGATCCCCGTGCTGGGCAAACAGAACAGGTTTTGCAGCCGTTTGAGCTAAGATTTTAAAATTATTCACATAATGAAAACCTATACTTTGTTTCAGGCGAGTTTCCCATTCAAATGCATGTAACAGTGAGAAACGCATTGTCTTGGCAAAATAAAGCGTTTTTGAACAACTTCATATAAATCGCTGTAACTTTTGATAGAAGACTCAGACAAACATGTTTATTGCTTTATCTTATAGAACTCAAGATCCCCGTGCTGGGCAAACAGGTTTTGCAGCCGTTTGAACTAAGATTTTAAAATTCTTCACATAATGAAAACCTATACTTTGTTTCAGGCGAGTTTCCCATTCAAATGCATGTAACAGTGAGAAACGCATTGTCTTGGCGAAATAAAGCGTTTTTGAACAACTTCATATAAATCGCTGTAACTTTTGATAGAAGACTCAGACAAACATGTTTATGGCTTTATCTTATAGAACTCAAGATCCCCGTGCTGGGCAAACAGGTTTTGCAGCCGTTTGAACTAAGATTTTAAAATTATTCACATAATGAAAACCTATACTTTGTTTCAGGCGAGTTTCCCATTCAAATGCATGTAACAGTGAGAAACGCATTGTCTTGGCGAAATAAAGCGTTTTTGAACAACTTCATATAAATCGCTGTAACTTTTGATAGAAGACTCAGACAAACATGTTTATGGCTTTATCTTATAACTTATAGAACTCAAGATCCCCGTGCTGGGCAAACAGGTTTTGCAGCCGTTTGAGCTAAGATTTTAAAATTATTCACATAATGAAAACCTATACTTTGTTTCAGGCGAGTTTCCCATTCAAATGCATGTAACAGTGAGAAACGCATTGTCTTGGCAAAATAAAGCGTTTTTGAACAACTTCATATAAATCGCTGTAACTTTTGATAGAAGACTCAGACAAACATGTTTATGGCTTTATCTTATAGAACTCAATATCCCCGTGCTGGGCAAACAGGTTTTGCAGCCGTTTGAGCTAAGATTTTAAAATTATTCACATAATGAAAACCTATACTTTGTTTCAGGCGAGTTTCCCATTCAAATGCATGTAACAGTGAGAAACGCATTGTCTTGGCGAAATAAAGCGTTTTTGAACAACTTCATATAAATCGCTGTAACTTTTGATAGAAGACTCAGACAAACATGTTTATGGCTTTATCTTATAGAACTCAAGATCCCCGTGCTGGGCAAACAGGTTTTGCAGCCGTTTGAACTAAGATTTTAAAATTATTCACATAATGAAAACCTATACTTTGTTTCAGGCGAGTTTCCCATTCAAATGCATGTAACAGTGAGAAACGCATTGTCTTGGCAAAATAAAGCGTTTTTGAACAACTTCATATAAATCGCTGTAACTTTTGATAGAAGACTCAGACAAACATGTTTATTGCTTTATCTTATAGAACTCAAGATCCCCGTGCTGGGCAAACAGGTTTTGCAGCCGTTTGAACTAAGATTTTAAAATTCTTCACATAATGAAAACCTATACTTTGTTTCAGGCGAGTTTCCCATTCAAATGCATGTAACAGTGAGAAACGCATTGTCTTGGCGAAATAAAGCGTTTTTGAACAACTTCATATAAATCGCTGTAACTTTTGATAGAAGACTCAGACAAACATGTTTATGGCTTTATCTTATAGAACTCAAGATCCCCGTGCTGGGCAAACAGGTTTTGCAGCCGTTTGAACTAAGATTTTAAAATTATTCACATAATGAAAACCTATACTTTGTTTCAGGCGAGTTTCCCATTCAAATGCATGTAACAGTGAGAAACGCATTGTCTTGGCAAAATAAAGCGTTTTTGAACAACTTCATATAAATCGCTGTAACTTTTGATAGAAGACTCAGACAAACATGTTTATTGCTTTATCTTATAGAACTCAAGATCCCCGTGCTGGGCAAACAGGTTTTGCAGCCGTTTGAACTAAGATTTTAAAATTCTTCACATAATGAAAACCTATACTTTGTTTCAGGCGAGTTTCCCATTCAAATGCATGTAACAGTGAGAAACGCATTGTCTTGGCGAAATAAAGCGTTTTTGAACAACTTCATATAAATCGCTGTAACTTTTGATAGAAGACTCAGACAAACATGTTTATGGCTTTATCTTATAGAACTCAAGATCCCCGTGCTGGGCAAACAGGTTTTGCAGCCGTTTGAACTAAGATTTTAAAATTATTCACATAATGAAAACCTATACTTTGTTTCAGGCGAGTTTCCCATTCAAATGCATGTAACAGTGAGAAACGCATTGTCTTGGCGAAATAAAGCGTTTTTGAACAACTTCATATAAATCGCTGTAACTTTTGATAGAAGACTCAGACAAACATGTTTATGGCTTTATCTTATAACTTGTAGAACTCAAGATCCCCGTGCTGGGCAAACAGGTTTTGCAGCCGTTTGAGCTAAGATTTTAAAATTATTCACATAATGAAAACCTATACTTTGTTTCAGGCGAGTTTCCCATTCAAATGCATGTAACAGTGAGAAACGCATTGTCTTGGCAAAATAAAGCGTTTTTGAAGAACTTCATATAAATCGCTGTAACTTTTGATAGAAGACTCAGACAAACATGTTTATGGCTTTATCTTATAGAACTCAATATCCCCGTGCTGGGCAAACAGGTTTTGCAGCCGTTTGAGCTAAGATTTTAAAATTATTCACATAATGAAAACCTATACTTTGTTTCAGGCGAGTTTCCCATTCAAATGCATGTAACAGTGAGAAACGCATTGTCTTGGCGAAATAAAGCGTTTTTGAACAACTTCATATAAATCGCTGTAACTTTTGATAGAAGACTCAGACAAACATGTTTATGGCTTTATCTTATAACTTGTAGAACTCAAGATCCCCGTGCTGGGCAAACAGGTTTTGCAGCCGTTTGAGCTAAGATTTTAAAATTATTCACATAATGAAAACCTATACTTTGTTTCAGGCGAGTTTCCCATTCAAATGCATGTAACAGTGAGAAACGCATTGTCTTGGCAAAATAAAGCGTTTTTGAAGAACTTCATATAAATCGCTGTAACTTTTGATAGAAGACTCAGACAAACATGTTTATGGCTTTATCTTATAGAACTCAATATCCCCGTGCTGGGCAAACAGGTTTTGCAGCCGTTTGAGCTAAGATTTTAAAATTATTCACATAATGAAAACCTATACTTTGTTTCAGGCGAGTTTCCCATTCAAATGCATGTAACAGTGAGAAACGCATTGTCTTGGCGAAATAAAGCGTTTTTGAACAACTTCATATAAATCGCTGTAACTTTTGATAGAAGACTCAGACAAACATGTTTATGGCTTTATCTTATAGAACTCAAGATCCCCGTGCTGGGCAAACAGGTTTTGCAGCCGTTTGAACTAAGATTTTAAAATTATTCACATAATGAAAACCTATACTTTGTTTCAGGCGAGTTTCCCATTCAAATGCATGTAACAGTGAGAAACGCATTGTCTTGGCAAAATAAAGCGTTTTTGAACAACTTCATATAAATCGCTGTAACTTTTGATAGAAGACTCAGACAAACATGTTTATTGCTTTATCTTATAGAACTCAAGATCCCCGTGCTGGGCAAACAGGTTTTGCAGCCGTTTGAACTAAGATTTTAAAATTCTTCACATAATGAAAACCTATACTTTGTTTCAGGCGAGTTTCCCATTCAAATGCATGTAACAGTGAGAAACGCATTGTCTTGGCGAAATAAAGCGTTTTTGAACAACTTCATATAAATCGCTGTAACTTTTGATAGAAGACTCAGACAAACATGTTTATGGCTTTATCTTATAGAACTCAAGATCCCCGTGCTGGGCAAACAGGTTTTGCAGCCGTTTGAACTAAGATTTTAAAATTATTCACATAATGAAAACCTATACTTTGTTTCAGGCGAGTTTCCCATTCAAATGCATGTAACAGTGAGAAACGCATTGTCTTGGCGAAATAAAGCGTTTTTGAACAACTTCATATAAATCGCTGTAACTTTTGATAGAAGACTCAGACAAACATGTTTATGGCTTTATCTTATAACTTGTAGAACTCAAGATCCCCGTGCTGGGCAAACAGGTTTTGCAGCCGTTTGAGCTAAGATTTTAAAATTATTCACATAATGAAAACCTATACTTTGTTTCAGGCGAGTTTCCCATTCAAATGCATGTAACAGTGAGAAACGCATTGTCTTGGCAAAATAAAGCGTTTTTGAAGAACTTCATATAAATCGCTGTAACTTTTGATAGAAGACTCAGACAAACATGTTTATGGCTTTATCTTATAGAACTCAATATCCCCGTGCTGGGCAAACAGGTTTTGCAGCCGTTTGAGCTAAGATTTTAAAATTATTCACATAATGAAAACCTATACTTTGTTTCAGGCGAGTTTCCCATTCAAATGCATGTAACAGTGAGAAACGCATTGTCTTGGCGAAATAAAGCGTTTTTGAACAACTTCATATAAATCGCTGTAACTTTTGATAGAAGACTCAGACAAACATGTTTATGGCTTTATCTTATAGAACTCAAGATCCCCGTGCTGGGCAAACAGGTTTTGCAGCCGTTTGAGCTAAGATTTTAAAATTATTCACATAATGAAAACCTATACTTTGTTTCAGGCGAGTTTCCCATTCAAATGCATGTAACAGTGAGAAACGCATTGTCTTGGCGAAATAAAGCGTTTTTGAACAACTTCATATAAATCGCTGTAACTTTTGATAGAAGACTCAGACAAACATGTTTATGGCTTTATCTTATAGAACTCAAGATCCCCGTGCTGGGCAAACAGGTTTTGCAGCCGTTTGAGCTAAGATTTTAAAATTATTCACATAATGAAAACCTATACTTTGTTTCAGGCGAGTTTCCCATTCAAATGCATGTAACAGTGAGAAACGCATTGTCTTGGCAAAATAAAGCGTTTTTGAACAACTTCATATAAATCGCTGTAACTTTTGATAGAAGACTCAGACAAACATGTTTATGGCTTTATCTTATAGAACTCAAGATCCCCGTGCTGGGCAAACAGGTTTTGCAGCCGTTTGAGCTAAGATTTTAAAATTATTCACATAATGAAAACCTATACTTTGTTTCAGGCGAGTTTCCCATTCAAATGCATGTAACAGTGAGAAACGCATTGTCTTGGCGAAATAAAGCGTTTTTGAACAACTTCATATAAATCGCTGTAACTTTTGATAGAAGACTCAGAAAAACATGTTTATGGCTTTATCTTATAGAACTCAAGATCCCCGTGCTGGGCAAACAGGTTTTGCAGCCGTTTGAACTAAGATTTTAAAATTATTCACATAATGAAAACCTATACTTTGTTTCAGGCGAGTTTCCCATTCAAATGCATGTAACAGTGAGAAACGCATTGTCTTGGCAAAATAAAGCGTTTTTGAACAACTTCATATAAATCGCTGTAACTTTTGATAGAAGACTCAGACAAACATGTTTATGGCTTTATCTTATAGAACTCAATATCCCCGTGCTGGGCAAACAGAACAGGTTTTGCAGCCGTTTGAGCTAAGATTTTAAAATTATTCACATAATGAAAACCTATACTTTGTTTCAGGCGAGTTTCCCATTCAAATGCATGTAACAGTGAGAAACGCATTGTCGTGGCGAAATAAAGCGTTTTTGAACAACTTCATATAAATCGCTGTAACTTTTGATAGAAGACTCAGACAAACATGTTTATGGCTTTATCTTATATCTTATAGAACTCAAGATCCCCGTGCTGGGCAAACAGGTTTTGCAGCCGTTTGAACTAAGATTTTAAAATTATTCACATAATGAAAACCTATACTTTGTTTCAGGCGAGTTTCCCATTCAAATGCATGTAACAGTGAGAAACGCATTGTCTTGGCAAAATAAAGCGTTTTTGAATAACTTCATATAAATCGCTGTAACTTTTGATAGAAGACTCAGACAAACATGTTTATTGCTTTATCTTATAGAACTCAAGATCCCCGTGCTGGGCAAACAGGTTTTGCAGCCGTTTGAACTAAGATTTTAAAATTCTTCACATAATGAAAACCTATACTTTGTTTCAGGCGAGTTTCCCATTCAAATGCATGTAACAGTGAGAAACGCATTGTCTTGGCGAAATAAAGCGTTTTTGAACAACTTCATATAAATCGCTGTAACTTTTGATAGAAGACTCAGACAAACATGTTTATGGCTTTATCTTATAGAACTCAATATCCCCGTGCTGGGCAAACAGAACAGGTTTTGCAGCCGTTTGAGCTAAGATTTTAAAATTATTCACATAATGAAAACCTATACTTTGTTTCAGGCGAGTTTCCCATTCAAATGCATGTAACAGTGAGAAACGCATTGTCGTGGCGAAATAAAGCGTTTTTGAACAACTTCATATAAATCGCTGTAACTTTTGATAGAAGACTCAGACAAACATGTTTATGGCTTTATCTTATATCTTATAGAACTCAAGATCCCCGTGCTGGGCAAACAGGTTTTGCAGCCGTTTGAACTAAGATTTTAAAATTATTCACATAATGAAAACCTATACTTTGTTTCAGGCGAGTTTCCCATTCAAATGCATGTAACAGTGAGAAACGCATTGTCTTGGCAAAATAAAGCGTTTTTGAACAACTTCATATAAATCGCTGTAACTTTTGATAGAAGACTCAGACAAACATGTTTATTGCTTTATCTTATAGAACTCAAGATCCCCGTGCTGGGCAAACAGGTTTTGCAGCCGTTTGAACTAAGATTTTAAAATTCTTCACATAATGAAAACCTATACTTTGTTTCAGGCGAGTTTCCCATTCAAATGCATGTAACAGTGAGAAACGCATTGTCTTGGCGAAATAAAGCGTTTTTGAACAACTTCATATAAATCGCTGTAACTTTTGATAGAAGACTCAGACAAACATGTTTATGGCTTTATCTTATAGAACTCAAGATCCCCGTGCTGGGCAAACAGGTTTTGCAGCCGTTTGAACTAAGATTTTAAAATTATTCACATAATGAAAACCTATACTTTGTTTCAGGCGAGTTTCCCATTCAAATGCATGTAACAGTGAGAAACGCATTGTCTTGGCGAAATAAAGCGTTTTTGAACAACTTCATATAAATCGCTGTAACTTTTGATAGAAGACTCAGACAAACATGTTTATGGCTTTATCTTATAGAACTCAATATCCCCGTGCTGGGCAAACAGAACAGGTTTTGCAGCCGTTTGAGCTAAGATTTTAAAATTATTCACATAATGAAAACCTATACTTTGTTTCAGGCGAGTTTCCCATTCAAATGCATGTAACAGTGAGAAACGCATTGTCTTGGCGAAATAAAGCGTTTTTGAACAACTTCATATAAATCGCTGTAACTTTTGATAGAAGACTCAGACAAACATGTTTATGGCTTTATCTTATAGAACTCAAGATCCCCGTGCTGGGCAAACAGGTTTTGCAGCCGTTTGAACTAAGATTTTAAAATTATTCACATAATGAAAACCTATACTTTGTTTCAGGCGAGTTTCCCATTCAAATGCATGTAACAGTGAGAAACGCATTGTCTTGGCAAAATAAAGCGTTTTTGAACAACTTCATATAAATCGCTGTAACTTTTGATAGAAGACTCAGACAAACATGTTTATTGCTTTATCTTATAGAACTCAAGATCCCCGTGCTGGGCAAACAGGTTTTGCAGCCGTTTGAACTAAGATTTTAAAATTCTTCACATAATGAAAACCTATACTTTGTTTCAGGCGAGTTTCCCATTCAAATGCATGTAACAGTGAGAAACGCATTGTCTTGGCGAAATAAAGCGTTTTTGAACAACTTCATATAAATCGCTGTAACTTTTGATAGAAGACTCAGACAAACATGTTTATGGCTTTATCTTATAGAACTCAAGATCCCCGTGCTGGGCAAACAGGTTTTGCAGCCGTTTGAACTAAGATTTTAAAATTCTTCACATAATGAAAACCTATACTTTGTTTCAGGCGAGTTTCCCATTCAAATGCATGTAACAGTGAGAAACGCATTGTCTTGGCGAAATAAAGCGTTTTTGAACAACTTCATATAAATCGCTGTAACTTTTGATAGAAGACTCAGACAAACATGTTTATGGCTTTATCTTATAGAACTCAAGATCCCCGTGCTGGGCAAACAGGTTTTGCAGCCGTTTGAACTAAGATTTTAAAATTATTCACATAATGAAAACCTATACTTTGTTTCAGGCGAGTTTCCCATTCAAATGCATGTAACAGTGAGAAACGCATTGTCTTGGCGAAATAAAGCGTTTTTGAACAACTTCATATAAATCGCTGTAACTTTTGATAGAAGACTCAGACAAACATGTTTATGGCTTTATCTTATAACTTATAGAACTCAAGATCCCCGTGCTGGGCAAACAGGTTTTGCAGCCGTTTGAGCTAAGATTTTAAAATTATTCACATAATGAAAACCTATACTTTGTTTCAGGCGAGTTTCCCATTCAAATGCATGTAACAGTGAGAAACGCATTGTCTTGGCAAAATAAAGCGTTTTTGAAGAACTTCATATAAATCGCTGTAACTTTTGATAGAAGACTCAGACAAACATGTTTATGGCTTTATCTTATAGAACTCAATATCCCCGTGCTGGGCAAACAGGTTTTGCAGCCGTTTGAGCTAAGATTTTAAAATTATTCACATAATGAAAACCTATACTTTGTTTCAGGCGAGTTTCCCATTCAAATGCATGTAACAGTGAGAAACGCATTGTCTTGGCGAAATAAAGCGTTTTTGAACAACTTCATATAAATCGCTGTAACTTTTGATAGAAGACTCAGACAAACATGTTTATGGCTTTATCTTATAGAACTCAAGATCCCCGTGCTGGGCAAACAGGTTTTGCAGCCGTTTGAGCTAAGATTTTAAAATTATTCACATAATGAAAACCTATACTTTGTTTCAGGCGAGTTTCCCATTCAAATGCATGTAACAGTGAGAAACGCATTGTCTTGGCAAAATAAAGCGTTTTTGAACAACTTCATATAAATCGCTGTAACTTTTGATAGAAGACTCAGACAAACATGTTTATGGCTTTATCTTATAGAACTCAAGATCCCCGTGCTGGGCAAACAGGTTTTGCAGCCGTTTGAGCTAAGATTTTAAAATTATTCACATAATGAAAACCTATACTTTGTTTCAGGCGAGTTTCCCATTCAAATGCATGTAACAGTGAGAAACGCATTGTCTTGGCGAAATAAAGCGTTTTTGAACAACTTCATATAAATCGCTGTAACTTTTGATAGAAGACTCAGACAAACATGTTTATGGCTTTATCTTATAGAACTCAATATCCCCGTGCTGGGCAAACAGAACAGGTTTTGCAGCCGTTTGAACTAAGATTTTAAAATTATTCACATAATGAAAACCTATACTTTGTTTCAGGCGAGTTTCCCATTCAAATGCATGTAACAGTGAGAAACGCATTGTCTTGGCAAAATAAAGCGTTTTTGAACAACTTCATATAAATCGCTGTAACTTTTGATAGAAGACTCAGACAAACATGTTTATTGCTTTATCTTATAGAACTCAAGATCCCCGTGCTGGGCAAACAGGTTTTGCAGCCGTTTGAACTAAGATTTTAAAATTATTCACATAATGAAAACCTATACTTTGTTTCAGGCGAGTTTCCCATTCAAATGCATGTAACAGTGAGAAACGCATTGTCTTGGCGAAATAAAGCGTTTTTGAACAACTTCATATAAATCGCTGTAACTTTTGATAGAAGACTCAGACAAACATGTTTATGGCTTTATCTTATAGAACTCAAGATCCCCGTGCTGGGCAAACAGGTTTTGCAGCCGTTTGAGCTAAGATTTTAAAATTATTCACATAATGAAAACCTATACTTTGTTTCAGGCGAGTTTCCCATTCAAATGCATGTAACAGTGAGAAACGCATTGTCTTGGCGAAATAAAGCGTTTTTGAACAACTTCATATAAATCGCTGTAACTTTTGATAGAAGACTCAGACAAACATGTTTATGGCTTTATCTTATAGAACTCAAGATCCCCGTGCTGGGCAAACAGGTTTTGCAGCCGTTTGAGCTAAGATTTTAAAATTATTCACATAATGAAAACCTATACTTTGTTTCAGGCGAGTTTCCCATTCAAATGCATGTAACAGTGAGAAACGCATTGTCTTGGCGAAATAAAGCGTTTTTGAACAACTTCATATAAATCGCTGTAACTTTTGATAGAAGACTCAGACAAACATGTTTATGGCTTTATCTTATAGAACTCAAGATCCCCGTGCTGGGCAAACAGGTTTTGCAGCCGTTTGAGCTAAGATTTTAAAATTATTCACATAATGAAAACCTATACTTTGTTTCAGGCGAGTTTCCCATTCAAATGCATGTAACAGTGAGAAACGCATTGTCTTGGCAAAATAAAGCGTTTTTGAACAACTTCATATAAATCGCTGTAACTTTTGATAGAAGACTCAGACAAACATGTTTATGGCTTTATCTTATAGAACTCAAGATCCCCGTGCTGGGCAAACAGGTTTTGCAGCCGTTTGAGCTAAGATTTTAAAATTATTCACATAATGAAAACCTATACTTTGTTTCAGGCGAGTTTCCCATTCAAATGCATGTAACAGTGAGAAACGCATTGTCTTGGCGAAATAAAGCGTTTTTGAACAACTTCATATAAATCGCTGTAACTTTTGATAGAAGACTCAGACAAACATGTTTATGGCTTTATCTTATAGAACTCAAGATCCCCGTGCTGGGCAAACAGGTTTTGCAGCCGTTTGAACTAAGATTTTAAAATTATTCACATAATGAAAACCTATACTTTGTTTCAGGCGAGTTTCCCATTCAAATGCATGTAACAGTGAGAAACGCATTGTCGTGGCGAAATAAAGCGTTTTTGAACAACTTCATATAAATCGCTGTAACTTTTGATAGAAGACTCAGACAAACATGTTTATGGCTTTATCTTATATCTTATAGAACTCAAGATCCCCGTGCTGGGCAAACAGGTTTTGCAGCCGTTTGAGCTAAGATTTTAAAATTATTCACATAATGAAAACCTATACTTTGTTTCAGGCGAGTTTCCCATTCAAATGCATGTAACAGTGAGAAACGCATTGTCTTGGCAAAATAAAGCGTTTTTGAACAACTTCATATAAATCGCTGTAACTTTTGATAGAAGACTCAGACAAACATGTTTATGGCTTTATCTTATAGAACTCAAGATCCCCGTGCTGGGCAAACAGGTTTTGCAGCCGTTTGAGCTAAGATTTTAAAATTATTCACATAATGAAAACCTATACTTTGTTTCAGGCGAGTTTCCCATTCAAATGCATGTAACAGTGAGAAACGCATTGTCTTGGCGAAATAAAGCGTTTTTGAACAACTTCATATAAATCGCTGTAACTTTTGATAGAAGACTCAGACAAACATGTTTATGGCTTTATCTTATAGAACTCAAGATCCCCGTGCTGGGCAAACAGGTTTTGCAGCCGTTTGAACTAAGATTTTAAAATTATTCACATAATGAAAACCTATACTTTGTTTCAGGCGAGTTTCCCATTCAAATGCATGCAACAGTGAGAAACGCATTGTCTTGGCAAAATAAAGCGTTTTTGAACAACTTCATATAAATCGCTGTAACTTTTGATAGAAGACTCAGACAAACATGTTTATGGCTTTATCTTATAGAACTCAATATCCCCGTGCTGGGCAAACAGAACAGGTTTTGCAGCCGTTTGAGCTAAGATTTTAAAATTATTCACATAATGAAAACCTATACTTTGTTTCAGGCGAGTTTCCCATTCAAATGCATGTAACAGTGAGAAACGCATTGTCGTGGCGAAATAAAGCGTTTTTGAACAACTTCATATAAATCGCTGTAACTTTTGATAGAAGACTCAGACAAACATGTTTATGGCTTTATCTTATATCTTATAGAACTCAAGATCCCCGTGCTGGGCAAACAGGTTTTGCAGCCGTTTGAACTAAGATTTTAAAATTATTCACATAATGAAAACCTATACTTTGTTTCAGGCGAGTTTCCCATTCAAATGCATGTAACAGTGAGAAACGCATTGTCTTGGCAAAATAAAGCGTTTTTGAACAACTTCATATAAATCGCTGTAACTTTTGATAGAAGACTCAGACAAACATGTTTATTGCTTTATCTTATAGAACTCAAGATCCCCGTGCTGGGCAAACAGGTTTTGCAGCCGTTTGAACTAAGATTTTAAAATTCTTCACATAATGAAAACCTATACTTTGTTTCAGGCGAGTTTCCCATTCAAATGCATGTAACAGTGAGAAACGCATTGTCTTGGCGAAATAAAGCGTTTTTGAACAACTTCATATAAATCGCTGTAACTTTTGATAGAAGACTCAGACAAACATGTTTATGGCTTTATCTTATAGAACTCAAGATCCCCGTGCTGGGCAAACAGGTTTTGCAGCCGTTTGAACTAAGATTTTAAAATTATTCACATAATGAAAACCTATACTTTGTTTCAGGCGAGTTTCCCATTCAAATGCATGTAACAGTGAGAAACGCATTGTCTTGGCGAAATAAAGCGTTTTTGAACAACTTCATATAAATCGCTGTAACTTTTGATAGAAGACTCAGACAAACATGTTTATGGCTTTATCTTATAACTTATAGAACTCAAGATCCCCGTGCTGGGCAAACAGGTTTTGCAGCCGTTTGAGCTAAGATTTTAAAATTATTCACATAATGAAAACCTATACTTTGTTTCAGGCGAGTTTCCCATTCAAATGCATGTAACAGTGAGAAACGCATTGTCTTGGCAAAATAAAGCGTTTTTGAAGAACTTCATATAAATCGCTGTAACTTTTGATAGAAGACTCAGACAAACATGTTTATGGCTTTATCTTATAGAACTCAATATCCCCGTGCTGGGCAAACAGGTTTTGCAGCCGTTTGAGCTAAGATTTTAAAATTATTCACATAATGAAAACCTATACTTTGTTTCAGGCGAGTTTCCCATTCAAATGCATGTAACAGTGAGAAACGCATTGTCTTGGCGAAATAAAGCGTTTTTGAACAACTTCATATAAATCGCTGTAACTTTTGATAGAAGACTCAGACAAACATGTTTATGGCTTTATCTTATAGAACTCAAGATCCCCGTGCTGGGCAAACAGGTTTTGCAGCCGTTTGAGCTAAGATTTTAAAATTATTCACATAATGAAAACCTATACTTTGTTTCAGGCGAGTTTCCCATTCAAATGCATGTAACAGTGAGAAACGCATTGTCTTGGCAAAATAAAGCGTTTTTGAACAACTTCATATAAATCGCTGTAACTTTTGATAGAAGACTCAGACAAACATGTTTATGGCTTTATCTTATAGAACTCAAGATCCCCGTGCTGGGCAAACAGGTTTTGCAGCCGTTTGAGCTAAGATTTTAAAATTATTCACATAATGAAAACCTATATTTTCTTTCAGGCGAGTTTCCCATTCAAATGCATGTAACAGTGAGAAACGCATTGTCTTGGCGAAATAAAGCGTTTTTGAACAACTTCATATAAATCGCTGTAACTTTTAATAGAAGACTCAGACAAACATGTTTATGGCTTTATCTTATAGAACTCAAGATCCCCGTGCTGGGCAAACAGGTTTTGCAGCCGTTTGAACTAAGATTTTAAAATTCTTCACATAATGAAAACCTATACTTTGTTTCAGGCGAGTTTCCCAATCAAATGCATGTAACAGTGAGAAACGCATTGTCTTGGCGAAATAAAGCGTTTTTGAACAACTTCATATAAATCGCTGTAACTTTTGATAGAAGACTCAGACAAACATGTTTATGGCTTTATCTTATAGAACTCAATATCCCCGTGCTGGGCAAACAGAACAGGTTTTGCAGCCGTTTGAGCTAAGATTTTAAAATTATTCACATAATGAAAACCTATACTTTGTTTCAGGCGAGTTTCCCATTCAAATGCATGTAACAGTGAGAAACGCATTGTCGTGGCGAAATAAAGCGTTTTTGAACAACTTCATATAAATCGCTGTAACTTTTGATAGAAGACTCAGACAAACATGTTTATGGCTTTATCTTATATCTTATAGAACTCAAGATCCCCGTGCTGGGCAAACAGGTTTTGCAGCCGTTTGAACTAAGATTTTAAAATTATTCACATAATGAAAACCTATACTTTGTTTCAGGCGAGTTTCCCATTCAAATGCATGTAACAGTGAGAAACGCATTGTCTTGGCGAAATAAAGCGTTTTTGAACAACTTCATATAAATCGCTGTAACTTTTGATAGAAGACTCAGACAAACATGTTTATGGCTTTATCTTATAGAACTCAATATCCCCGTGCTGGGCAAACAGAACAGGTTTTGCAGCCGTTTGAGCTAAGATTTTAAAATTATTCACATAATGAAAACCTATACTTTGTTTCAGGCGAGTTTCCCATTCAAATGCATGTAACAGTGAGAAACGCATTGTCTTGGCGAAATAAAGCGTTTTTGAACAACTTCATATAAATCGCTGTAACTTTTGATAGAAGACTCAGACAAACATGTTTATGGCTTTATCTTATAGAACTCAAGATCCCCGTGCTGGGCAAACAGGTTTTGCAGCCGTTTGAACTAAGATTTTAAAATTCTTCACATAATGAAAACCTATACTTTGTTTCAGGCGAGTTTCCCATTCAAATGCATGTAACAGTGAGAAACGCATTGTCTTGGCGAAATAAAGCGTTTTTGAACAACTTCATATAAATCGCTGTAACTTTTGATAGAAGACTCAGACAAACATGTTTATGGCTTTATCTTATAGAACTCAATATCCCCGTGCTGGGCAAACAGAACAGGTTTTGCAGCCGTTTGAGCTAAGATTTTAAAATTATTCACATAATGAAAACCTATACTTTGTTTCAGGCGAGTTTCCCATTCAAATGCATGTAACAGTGAGAAACGCATTGTCGTGGCGAAATAAAGCGTTTTTGAACAACTTCATATAAATCGCTGTAACTTTTGATAGAAGACTCAGACAAACATGTTTATGGCTTTATCTTATAGAACTCAATATCCCCGTGCTGGGCAAACAGAACAGGTTTTGCAGCCGTTTGAACTAAGATTTTAAAATTATTCACATAATGAAAACCTATACTTTGTTTCAGGCGAGTTTCCCATTCAAATGCATGTAACAGTGAGAAACGCATTGTCTTGGCGAAATAAAGCGTTTTTGAACAACTTCATATAAATCGCTGTAACTTTTGATAGAAGACTCAGACAAACATGTTTATGGCTTTATCTTATAACTTATAGAACTCAAGATCCCCGTGCTGGGCAAACAGGTTTTGCAGCCGTTTGAGCTAAGATTTTAAAATTATTCACATAATGAAAACCTATACTTTGTTTCAGGCGAGTTTCCCATTCAAATGCATGTAACAGTGAGAAACGCATTGTCTTGGCAAAATAAAGCGTTTTTGAAGAACTTCATATAAATCGCTGTAACTTTTGATAGAAGACTCAGACAAACATGTTTATGGCTTTATCTTATAGAACTCAATATCCCCGTGCTGGGCAAACAGGTTTTGCAGCCGTTTGAGCTAAGATTTTAAAATTATTCACATAATGAAAACCTATACTTTGTTTCAGGCGAGTTTCCCATTCAAATGCATGTAACAGTGAGAAACGCATTGTCTTGGCGAAATAAAGCGTTTTTGAACAACTTCATATAAATCGCTGTAACTTTTGATAGAAGACTCAGACAAACATGTTTATGGCTTTATCTTATAGAACTCAAGATCCCCGTGCTGGGCAAACAGGTTTTGCAGCCGTTTGAGCTAAGATTTTAAAATTATTCACATAATGAAAACCTATACTTTGTTTCAGGCGAGTTTCCCATTCAAATGCATGTAACAGTGAGAAACGCATTGTCTTGGCAAAATAAAGCGTTTTTGAACAACTTCATATAAATCGCTGTAACTTTTGATAGAAGACTCAGACAAACATGTTTATGGCTTTATCTTATAGAACTCAAGATCCCCGTGCTGGGCAAACAGGTTTTGCAGCCGTTTGAGCTAAGATTTTAAAATTATTCACATAATGAAAACCTATATTTTCTTTCAGGCGAGTTTCCCATTCAAATGCATGTAACAGTGAGAAACGCATTGTCTTGGCGAAATAAAGCGTTTTTGAACAACTTCATATAAATCGCTGTAACTTTTAATAGAAGACTCAGACAAACATGTTTATGGCTTTATCTTATAGAACTCAAGATCCCCGTGCTGGGCAAACAGGTTTTGCAGCTGTTTGAGCTAAGATTTTAAAATTATTCACATAATGAAAACCTATACTTTGTTTCAGGCGAGTTTCCCATTCAAATGCATGTAACAGTGAGAAACGCATTGTCTTGGCAAAATAAAGCGTTTTTGAACAACTTCATATAAATCGCTGTAACTTTTGATAGAAGACTCAGACAAACATGTTTATGGCTTTATCTTATAGAACTCAATATCCCCGTGCTGGGCAAACAGGTTTTGCAGCCGTTTGAACTAAGATTTTAAAATTATTCACATAATGAAAACCTATACTTTGTTTCAGGCGAGTTTCCCAATCAAATGCATGTAACAGTGAGAAACGCATTGTCTTGGCGAAATAAAGCGTTTTTGAACAACTTCATATAAATCGCTGTAACTTTTGATAGAATACTCAGACAAACATGTTTATGGCTTTATCTTATAGAACTCAATATCCCCGTGCTGGGCAAACAGAACAGGTTTTGCAGCCGTTTGAGCTAAGATTTTAAAATTATTCACATAATGAAAACCTATACTTTGTTTCAGGCGAGTTTCCCATTCAAATGCATGTAACAGTGAGAAACGCATTGTCGTGGCGAAATAAAGCGTTTTTGAACAACTTCATATAAATCGCTGTAACTTTTGATAGAAGACTCAGACAAACATGTTTATGGCTTTATCTTATATCTTATAGAACTCAAGATCCCCGTGCTGGGCAAACAGGTTTTGCAGCCGTTTGAACTAAGATTTTAAAATTATTCACATAATGAAAACCTATACTTTGTTTCAGGCGAGTTTCCCATTCAAATGCATGTAACAGTGAGAAACGCATTGTCTTGGCAAAATAAAGCGTTTTTGAACAACTTCATATAAATCGCTGTAACTTTTGATAGAAGACTCAGACAAACATGTTTATGGCTTTATCTTATAGAACTCAAGATCCCCGTGCTGGGCAAACAGGTTTTGCAGCCGTTTGAACTAAGATTTTAAAATTCTTCACATAATGAAAACCTATACTTTGTTTCAGGCGAGTTTCCCATTCAAATGCATGTAACAGTGAGAAACGCATTGTCTTGGCGAAATAAAGCGTTTTTGAACAACTTCATATAAATCGCTGTAACTTTTGATAGAAGACTCAGACAAACATGTTTATGGCTTTATCTTATAGAACTCAATATCCCCGTGCTGGGCAAACAGAACAGGTTTTGCAGCCGTTTGAACTAAGATTTTAAAATTATTCACATAATGAAAACCTATACTTTGTTTCAGGCGAGTTTCCCATTCAAATGCATGTAACAGTGAGAAACGCATTGTCTTGGCGAAATAAAGCGTTTTTGAACAACTTCATATAAATCGCTGTAACTTTTGATAGAAGACTCAGACAAACATGTTTATGGCTTTATCTTATAGAACTCAATATCCCCGTGCTGGGCAAACAGAACAGGTTTTGCAGCCGTTTGAACTAAGATTTTAAAATTATTCACATAATGAAAACCTATACTTTGTTTCAGGCGAGTTTCCCAATCAAATGCATGTAACAGTGAGAAACGCATTGTCTTGGCGAAATAAAGCGTTTTTGAACAACTTCATATAAATCGCTGTAACTTTTGATAGAATACTCAGACAAACATGTTTATGGCTTTATCTTATAGAACTCAATATCCCCGTGCTGGGCAAACAGAACAGGCTTTGCAGCCGTTTGAGCTAAGATTTTAAAATTATTCACATAATGAAAACCTATACTTTGTTTCAGGCGAGTTTCCCATTCAAATGCATGTAACAGTGAGAAACGCATTGTCGTGGCGAAATAAAGCGTTTTTGAACAACTTCATATAAATCGCTGTAACTTTTGATAGAAGACTCAGACAAACATGTTTATGGCTTTATCTTATATCTTATAGAACTCAAGATCCCCGTGCTGGGCAAACAGGTTTTGCAGCCGTTTGAACTAAGATTTTAAAATTATTCACATAATGAAAACCTATACTTTGTTTCAGGCGAGTTTCCCATTCAAATGCATGTAACAGTGAGAAACGCATTGTCTTGGCGAAATAAAGCGTTTTTGAACAACTTCATATAAATCGCTGTAACTTTTGATAGAAGACTCAGACAAACATGTTTATGGCTTTATCTTATAGAACTCAATATCCCCGTGCTGGGCAAACAGAACAGGTTTTGCAGCCGTTTGAACTAAGATTTTAAAATTATTCACATAATGAAAACCTATACTTTGTTTCAGGCGAGTTTCCCATTCAAATGCATGTAACAGTGAGAAACGCATTGTCTTGGCGAAATAAAGCGTTTTTGAACAACTTCATATAAATCGCTGTAACTTTTGATAGAAGACTCAGACAAACATGTTTATGGCTTTATCTTATAGAACTCAATATCCCCGTGCTGGGCAAACAGAACAGGTTTTGCAGCCGTTTGAGCTAAGATTTTAAAATTATTCACATAATGAAAACCTATACTTTGTTTCAGGCGAGTTTCCCATTCAAATGCATGTAACAGTGAGAAACGCATTGTCTTGGCGAAATAAAGCGTTTTTGAACAACTTCATATAAATCGCTGTAACTTTTGATAGAAGACTCAGACAAACATGTTTATGGCTTTATCTTATAGAACTCAAGATCCCCGTGCTGGGCAAACAGGTTTTGCAGCCGTTTGAACTAAGATTTTAAAATTCTTCACATAATGAAAACCTATACTTTGTTTCAGGCGAGTTTCCCATTCAAATGCATGTAACAGTGAGAAACGCATTGTCTTGGCGAAATAAAGCGTTTTTGAACAACTTCATATAAATCGCTGTAACTTTTGATAGAAGACTCAGACAAACATGTTTATGGCTTTATCTTATAGAACTCAATATCCCCGTGCTGGGCAAACAGAACAGGTTTTGCAGCCGTTTGAACTAAGATTTTAAAATTATTCACATAATGAAAACCTATACTTTGTTTCAGGCGAGTTTCCCAATCAAATGCATGTAACAGTGAGAAACGCATTGTCTTGGCGAAATAAAGCGTTTTTGAACAACTTCATATAAATCGCTGTAACTTTTGATAGAATACTCAGACAAACATGTTTATGGCTTTATCTTATAGAACTCAATATCCCCGTGCTGGGCAAACAGAACAGGCTTTGCAGCCGTTTGAGCTAAGATTTTAAAATTATTCACATAATGAAAACCTATACTTTGTTTCAGGCGAGTTTCCCATTCAAATGCATGTAACAGTGAGAAACGCATTGTCGTGGCGAAATAAAGCGTTTTTGAACAACTTCATATAAATCGCTGTAACTTTTGATAGAAGACTCAGACAAACATGTTTATGGCTTTATCTTATATCTTATAGAACTCAAGATCCCCGTGCTGGGCAAACAGGTTTTGCAGCCGTTTGAACTAAGATTTTAAAATTATTCACATAATGAAAACCTATACTTTGTTTCAGGCGAGTTTCCCATTCAAATGCATGTAACAGTGAGAAACGCATTGTCTTGGCAAAATAAAGCGTTTTTGAACAACTTCATATAAATCGCTGTAACTTTTGATAGAAGACTCAGACAAACATGTTTATGGCTTTATCTTATAGAACTCAAGATCCCCGTGCTGGGCAAACAGGTTTTGCAGCCGTTTGAACTAAGATTTTAAAATTCTTCACATAATGAAAACCTATACTTTGTTTCAGGCGAGTTTCCCATTCAAATGCATGTAACAGTGAGAAACGCATTGTCTTGGCGAAATAAAGCGTTTTTGAACAACTTCATATAAATCGCTGTAACTTTTGATAGAAGACTCAGACAAACATGTTTATGGCTTTATCTTATAGAACTCAATATCCCCGTGCTGGGCAAACAGAACAGGTTTTGCAGCCGTTTGAACTAAGATTTTAAAATTATTCACATAATGAAAACCTATACTTTGTTTCAGGCGAGTTTCCCATTCAAATGCATGTAACAGTGAGAAACGCATTGTCTTGGCGAAATAAAGCGTTTTTGAACAACTTCATATAAATCGCTGTAACTTTTGATAGAAGACTCAGACAAACATGTTTATGGCTTTATCTTATAGAACTCAATATCCCCGTGCTGGGCAAACAGAACAGGTTTTGCAGCCGTTTGAGCTAAGATTTTAAAATTATTCACATAATGAAAACCTATACTTTGTTTCAGGCGAGTTTCCCATTCAAATGCATGTAACAGTGAGAAACGCATTGTCTTGGCGAAATAAAGCGTTTTTGAACAACTTCATATAAATCGCTGTAACTTTTGATAGAAGACTCAGACAAACATGTTTATGGCTTTATCTTATATCTTATAGAACTCAAGATCCCCGTGCTGGGCAAACAGGTTTTGCAGCCGTTTGAACTAAGATTTTAAAATTATTCACATAATGAAAACCTATACTTTGTTTCAGGCGAGTTTCCCATTCAAATGCATGTAACAGTGAGAAACGCATTGTCTTGGCAAAATAAAGCGTTTTTGAACAACTTCATATAAATCGCTGTAACTTTTGATAGAAGACTCAGACAAACATGTTTATTGCTTTATCTTATAGAACTCAAGATCCCCGTGCTGGGCAAACAGGTTTTGCAGCCGTTTGAACTAAGATTTTAAAATTCTTCACATAATGAAAACCTATACTTTGTTTCAGGCGAGTTTCCCATTCAAATGCATGTAACAGTGAGAAACGCATTGTCTTGGCGAAATAAAGCGTTTTTGAACAACTTCATATAAATCGCTGTAACTTTTGATAGAAGACTCAGACAAACATGTTTATGGCTTTATCTTATAGAACTCAAGATCCCCGTGCTGGGCAAACAGGTTTTGCAGCCGTTTGAACTAAGATTTTAAAATTATTCACATAATGAAAACCTATACTTTGTTTCAGGCGAGTTTCCCATTCAAATGCATGTAACAGTGAGAAACGCATTGTCTTGGCGAAATAAAGCGTTTTTGAACAACTTCATATAAATCGCTGTAACTTTTGATAGAAGACTCAGACAAACATGTTTATGGCTTTATCTTATAGAACTCAATATCCCCGTGCTGGGCAAACAGAACAGGTTTTGCAGCCGTTTGAGCTAAGATTTTAAAATTATTCACATAATGAAAACCTATACTTTGTTTCAGGCGAGTTTCCCATTCAAATGCATGTAACAGTGAGAAACGCATTGTCGTGGCGAAATAAAGCGTTTTTGAACAACTTCATATAAATCGCTGTAACTTTTGATAGAAGACTCAGACAAACATGTTTATGGCTTTATCTTATATCTTATAGAACTCAAGATCCCCGTGCTGGGCAAACAGGTTTTGCAGCCGTTTGAACTAAGATTTTAAAATTATTCACATAATGAAAACCTATACTTTGTTTCAGGCGAGTTTCCCATTCAAATGCATGTAACAGTGAGAAACGCATTGTCTTGGCGAAATAAAGCGTTTTTGAACAACTTCATATAAATCGCTGTAACTTTTGATAGAAGACTCAGACAAACATGTTTATGGCTTTATCTTATAACTTATAGAACTCAAGATCCCCGTGCTGGGCAAACAGGTTTTGCAGCCGTTTGAGCTAAGATTTTAAAATTATTCACATAATGAAAACCTATACTTTGTTTCAGGCGAGTTTCCCATTCAAATGCATGTAACAGTGAGAAACGCATTGTCTTGGCAAAATAAAGCGTTTTTGAACAACTTCATATAAATCGCTGTAACTTTTGATAGAAGACTCAGACAAACATGTTTATGGCTTTATCTTATAGAACTCAAGATCCCCGTGCTGGGCAAACAGGTTTTGCAGCCGTTTGAACTAAGATTTTAAAATTATTCACATAATGAAAACCTATACTTTGTTTCAGGCGAGTTTCCCATTCAAATGCATGTAACAGTGAGAAACGCATTGTCGTGGCGAAATAAAGCGTTTTTGAACAACTTCATATAAATCGCTGTAACTTTTGATAGAAGACTCAGACAAACATGTTTATGGCTTTATCTTATATCTTATAGAACTCAAGATCCCCGTGCTGGGCAAACAGGTTTTGCAGCCGTTTGAACTAAGATTTTAAAATTATTCACATAATGAAAACCTATACTTTGTTTCAGGCGAGTTTCCCATTCAAATGCATGTAACAGTGAGAAACGCATTGTCTTGGCAAAATAAAGCGTTTTTGAACAACTTCATATAAATCGCTGTAACTTTTGATAGAAGACTCAGACAAACATGTTTATGGCTTTATCTTATAGAACTCAAGATCCCCGTGCTGGGCAAACAGGTTTTGCAGCCGTTTGAACTAAGATTTTAAAATTATTCACATAATGAAAACCTATACTTTGTTTCAGGCGAGTTTCCCATTCAAATGCATGTAACAGTGAGAAACGCATTGTCTTGGCGAAATAAAGCGGTTTTGAACAACTTCATATAAATCGCTGTAACTTTTGATAGAAGACTCAGACAAACATGTTTATGGCTTTATCTTATAGAACTCAAGATCCCCGTGCTGGGCAAACAGGTTTTGCAGCCGTTTGAGCTAAGATTTTAAAATTATTCACATAATGAAAACCTATACTTTGTTTCAGGCGAGTTTCCCATTCAAATGCATGTAACAGTGAGAAACGCATTGTCTTGGCAAAATAAAGCGTTTTTGAACAACTTCATATAAATCGCTGTAACTTTTGATAGAAGACTCAGACAAACATGTTTATGGCTTTATCTTATAGAACTCAAGATCCCCGTGCTGGGCAAACAGGTTTTGCAGCCGTTTGAGCTACGATTTTAAAATTATTCACATAATGAAAACCTATACTTTGTTTCAGGCGAGTTTCCCATTCAAATGCATGTAACAGTGAGAAACGCATTGTCTTGGCGAAATAAAGCGTTTTTGAACAACTTCATATAAATCGCTGTAACTTTTGATAGAAGACTCAGACAAACATGTTTATGGCTTTATCTTATAGAACTCAATATCCCCGTGCTGGGCAAACAGAACAGGTTTTGCAGCCGTTTGAGCTAAGATTTTAAAATTATTCACATAATGAAAACCTATACTTTGTTTCAGGCGAGTTTCCCATTCAAATGCATGTAACAGTGAGAAACGCATTGTCTTGGCGAAATAAAGCGTTTTTGAACAACTTCATATAAATCGCTGTAACTTTTGATAGAAGACTCAGACAAACATGTTTATGGCTTTATCTTATAACTTATAGAACTCAAGATCCCCGTGCTGGGCAAACAGGTTTTGCAGCCGTTTGAGCTAAGATTTTAAAATTATTCACATAATGAAAACCTATACTTTGTTTCAGGCGAGTTTCCCATTCAAATGCATGTAACAGTGAGAAACGCATTGTCTTGGCGAAATAAAGCGTTTTTGAACAACTTCATATAAATCGCTGTAACTTTTGATAGAAGACTCAGACAAACATGTTTATGGCTTTATCTTATAGAACTCAATATCCCCGTGCTGGGCAAACAGAACAGGTTTTGCAGCCGTTTGAGCTAAGATTTTAAAATTATTCACATAATGAAAACCTATACTTTGTTTCAGGCGAGTTTCCCATTCAAATGCATGTAACAGTGAGAAACGCATTGTCTTGGCGAAATAAAGCGTTTTTGAACAACTTCATATAAATCGCTGTAACTTTTGATAGAAGACTCAGACAAACATGTTTATGGCTTTATCTTATAACTTATAGAACTCAAGATCCCCGTGCTGGGCAAACAGGTTTTGCAGCCGTTTGAGCTAAGATTTTAAAATTATTCACATAATGAAAACCTATACTTTGTTTCAGGCGAGTTTCCCATTCAAATGCATGTAACAGTGAGAAACGCATTGTCTTGGCAAAATAAAGCGTTTTTGAACAACTTCATATAAATCGCTGTAACTTTTGATAGAAGACTCAGACAAACATGTTTATGGCTTTATCTTATAGAACTCAAGATCCCCGTGCTGGGCAAACAGGTTTTGCAGCCGTTTGAACTAAGATTTTAAAATTATTCACATAATGAAAACCTATACTTTGTTTCAGGCGAGTTTCCCATTCAAATGCATGTAACAGTGAGAAACGCATTGTCGTGGCGAAATAAAGCGTTTTTGAACAACTTCATATAAATCGCTGTAACTTTTGATAGAAGACTCAGACAAACATGTTTATGGCTTTATCTTATAGAACTCAATATCCCCGTGCTGGGCAAACAGAACAGGTTTTGCAGCCGTTTGAGCTAAGATTTTAAAATTATTCACATAATGAAAACCTATACTTTGTTTCAGGCGAGTTTCCCATTCAAATGCATGTAACAGTGAGAAACGCATTGTCTTGGCGAAATAAAGCGTTTTTGAACAACTTCATATAAATCGCTGTAACTTTTGATAGAAGACTCAGACAAACATGTTTATGGCTTTATCTTATAACTTATAGAACTCAAGATCCCCGTGCTGGGCAAACAGGTTTTGCAGCCGTTTGAGCTAAGATTTTAAAATTATTCACATAATGAAAACCTATACTTTGTTTCAGGCGAGTTTCCCATTCAAATGCATGTAACAGTGAGAAACGCATTGTCTTGGCGAAATAAAGCGTTTTTGAACAACTTCATATAAATCGCTGTAACTTTTGATAGAAGACTCAGACAAACATGTTTATGGCTTTATCTTATAGAACTCAAGATCCCCGTGCTGGGCAAACAGGTTTTGCAGCCGTTTGAGCTAAGATTTTAAAATTATTCACATAATGAAAACCTATACTTTGTTTCAGGCGAGTTTCCCATTCAAATGCATGTAACAGTGAGAAACGCATTGTCTTGGCGAAATAAAGCGTTTTTGAACAACTTCATATAAATCGCTGTAACTTTTGATAGAAGACTCAGACAAACATGTTTATGGCTTTATCTTATAGAACTCAATATCCCCGTGCTGGGCAAACAGAACAGGTTTTGCAGCCGTTTGAGCTAAGATTTTAAAATTATTCACATAATGAAAACCTATACTTTGTTTCAGGCGAGTTTCCCATTCAAATGCATGTAACAGTGAGAAACGCATTGTCTTGGCGAAATAAAGCGTTTTTGAACAACTTCATATAAATCGCTGTAACTTTTGATAGAAGACTCAGACAAACATGTTTATGGCTTTATCTTATAACTTATAGAACTCAAGATCCCCGTGCTGGGCAAACAGGTTTTGCAGCCGTTTGAGCTAAGATTTTAAAATTATTCACATAATGAAAACCTATACTTTGTTTCAGGCGAGTTTCCCATTCAAATGCATGTAACAGTGAGAAACGCATTGTCTTGGCGAAATAAAGCGTTTTTGAACAACTTCATATAAATCGCTGTAACTTTTGATAGAAGACTCAGACAAACATGTTTATGGCTTTATCTTATAGAACTCAAGATCCCCGTGCTGGGCAAACAGGTTTTGCAGCCGTTTGAGCTAAGATTTTAAAATTATTCACATAATGAAAACCTATACTTTGTTTCAGGCGAGTTTCCCATTCAAATGCATGTAACAGTGAGAAACGCATTGTCTTGGCAAAATAAAGCGTTTTTGAACAACTTCATATAAATCGCTGTAACTTTTGATAGAAGACTCAGACAAACATGTTTATGGCTTTATCTTATAGAACTCAAGATCCCCGTGCTGGGCAAACAGGTTTTGCAGCCGTTTGAGCTAAGATTTTAAAATTATTCACATAATGAAAACCTATACTTTGTTTCAGGCGAGTTTCCCATTCAAATGCATGTAACAGTGAGAAACGCATTGTCTTGGCAAAATAAAGCGTTTTTGAACAACTTCATATAAATCGCTGTAACTTTTGATAGAAGACTCAGACAAACATGTTTATGGCTTTATCTTATAGAACTCAATATCCCCGTGCTGGGCAAACAGAACAGGTTTTGCAGCCGTTTGAGCTAAGATTTTAAAATTATTCACATAATGAAAACCTATACTTTGTTTCAGGCGAGTTTCCCATTCAAATGCATGTAACAGTGAGAAACGCATTGTCTTGGCGAAATAAAGCGTTTTTGAACAACTTCATATAAATCGCTGTAACTTTTGATAGAAGACTCAGACAAACATGTTTATGGCTTTATCTTATAGAACTCAAGATCCCCGTGCTGGGCAAACAGGTTTTGCAGCCGTTTGAGCTAAGATTTTAAAATTATTCACATAATGAAAACCTATACTTTGTTTCAGGCGAGTTTCCCATTCAAATGCATGTAACAGTGAGAAACGCATTGTCTTGGCAAAATAAAGCGTTTTTGAACAACTTCATATAAATCGCTGTAACTTTTGATAGAAGACTCAGACAAACATGTTTATGGCTTTATCTTATAGAACTCAAGATCCCCGTGCTGGGCAAACAGGTTTTGCAGCCGTTTGAGCTAAGATTTTAAAATTATTCACATAATGAAAACCTATACTTTGTTTCAGGCGAGTTTCCCATTCAAATGCATGTAACAGTGAGAAACGCATCGTCTTGGCGAAATAAAGCGTTTTTGAACAACTTCATATAAATCGCTGTAACTTTTGATAGAAGACTCAGACAAACATGTTTATGGCTTTATCTTATAGAACTCAAGATCCCCGTGCTGGGCAAACAGGTTTTGCAGCCGTTTGAGCTAAGATTTTAAAATTATTCACATAATGAAAACCTATACTTTGTTTCAGGCGAGTTTCCCATTCAAATGCATGTAACAGTGAGAAACGCATTGTCTTGGCGAAATAAAGCGTTTTTGAACAACTTCATATAAATCGCTGTAACTTTTGATAGAAGACTCAGACAAACATGTTTATGGCTTTATCTTATAGAACTCAAGATCCCCGTGCTGGGCAAACAGGTTTTGCAGCCGTTTGAGCTAAGATTTTAAAATTATTCACATAATGAAAACCTATACTTTGTTTCAGGCGAGTTTCCCATTCAAATGCATGTAACAGTGAGAAACGCATTGTCTTGGCAAAATAAAGCGTTTTTGAACAACTTCATATAAATCGCTGTAACTTTTGATAGAAGACTCAGACAAACATGTTTATGGCTTTATCTTATAGAACTCAATATCCCCGTGCTGGGCAAACAGAACAGGTTTTGCAGCCGTTTGAGCTAAGATTTTAAAATTATTCACATAATGAAAACCTATACTTTGTTTCAGGCGAGTTTCCCATTCAAATGCATGTAACAGTGAGAAACGCATTGTCTTGGCGAAATAAAGCGTTTTTGAACAACTTCATATAAATCGCTGTAACTTTTGATAGAAGACTCAGACAAACATGTTTATGGCTTTATCTTATAGAACTCAATATCCCCGTGCTGGGCAAACAGAACAGGTTTTGCAGCCGTTTGAGCTAAGATTTTAAAATTATTCACATAATGAAAACCTATACTTTGTTTCAGGCGAGTTTCCCATTCAAATGCATGTAACAGTGAGAAACGCATTGTCTTGGCGAAATAAAGCGTTTTTGAACAACTTCATATAAATCGCTGTAACTTTTGATAGAAGACTCAGACAAACATGTTTATGGCTTTATCTTATAGAACTCAAGATCCCCGTGCTGGGCAAACAGGTTTTGCAGCCGTTTGAACTAAGATTTTAAAATTATTCACATAATGAAAACCTATACTTTGTTTCAGGCGAGTTTCCCATTCAAATGCATGTAACAGTGAGAAACGCATTGTCGTGGCGAAATAAAGCGTTTTTGAACAACTTCATATAAATCGCTGTAACTTTTGATAGAAGACTCAGACAAACATGTTTATGGCTTTATCTTATATCTTATAGAACTCAAGATCCCCGTGCTGGGCAAACAGGTTTTGCAGCCGTTTGAACTAAGATTTTAAAATTATTCACATAATGAAAACCTATACTTTGTTTCAGGCGAGTTTCCCATTCAAATGCATGTAACAGTGAGAAACGCATTGTCTTGGCAAAATAAAGCGTTTTTGAACAACTTCATATAAATCGCTGTAACTTTTGATAGAAGACTCAGACAAACATGTTTATGGCTTTATCTTATAGAACTCAAGATCCCCGTGCTGGGCAAACAGGTTTTGCAGCCGTTTGAGCTAAGATTTTAAAATTATTCACATAATGAAAACCTATACTTTGTTTCAGGCGAGTTTCCCATTCAAATGCATGTAACAGTGAGAAACGCATTGTCTTGGCGAAATAAAGCGTTTTTGAACAACTTCATATAAATCGCTGTAACTTTTGATAGAAGACTCAGACAAACATGTTTATGGCTTTATCTTATAGAACTCAAGATCCCCGTGCTGGGCAAACAGGTTTTGCAGCCGTTTGAGCTAAGATTTTAAAATTATTCACATAATGAAAACCTATACTTTGTTTCAGGCGAGTTTCCCATTCAAATGCATGTAACAGTGAGAAACGCATTGTCTTGGCAAAATAAAGCGTTTTTGAACAACTTCATATAAATCGCTGTAACTTTTGATAGAAGACTCAGACAAACATGTTTATGGCTTTATCTTATAGAACTCAATATCCCCGTGCTGGGCAAACAGAACAGGTTTTGCAGCCGTTTGAGCTAAGATTTTAAAATTATTCACATAATGAAAACCTATACTTTGTTTCAGGCGAGTTTCCCATTCAAATGCATGTAACAGTGAGAAACGCATTGTCTTGGCGAAATAAAGCGTTTTTGAACAACTTCATATAAATCGCTGTAACTTTTGATAGAAGACTCAGACAAACATGTTTATGGCTTTATCTTATAGAACTCAATATCCCCGTGCTGGGCAAACAGAACAGGTTTTGCAGCCGTTTGAGCTAAGATTTTAAAATTATTCACATAATGAAAACCTATACTTTGTTTCAGGCGAGTTTCCCATTCAAATGCATGTAACAGTGAGAAACGCATTGTCTTGGCGAAATAAAGCGTTTTTGAACAACTTCATATAAATCGCTGTAACTTTTGATAGAAGACTCAGACAAACATGTTTATGGCTTTATCTTATAGAACTCAAGATCCCCGTGCTGGGCAAACAGGTTTTGCAGCCGTTTGAACTAAGATTTTAAAATTATTCACATAATGAAAACCTATACTTTGTTTCAGGCGAGTTTCCCATTCAAATGCATGTAACAGTGAGAAACGCATTGTCGTGGCGAAATAAAGCGTTTTTGAACAACTTCATATAAATCGCTGTAACTTTTGATAGAAGACTCAGACAAACATGTTTATGGCTTTATCTTATATCTTATAGAACTCAAGATCCCCGTGCTGGGCAAACAGGTTTTGCAGCCGTTTGAACTAAGATTTTAAAATTATTCACATAATGAAAACCTATACTTTGTTTCAGGCGAGTTTCCCATTCAAATGCATGTAACAGTGAGAAACGCATTGTCTTGGCAAAATAAAGCGTTTTTGAACAACTTCATATAAATCGCTGTAACTTTTGATAGAAGACTCAGACAAACATGTTTATGGCTTTATCTTATAGAACTCAAGATCCCCGTGCTGGGCAAACAGGTTTTGCAGCCGTTTGAACTAAGATTTTAAAATTATTCACATAATGAAAACCTATACTTTGTTTCAGGCGAGTTTCCCATTCAAATGCATGTAACAGTGAGAAACGCATTGTCTTGGCGAAATAAAGCGGTTTTGAACAACTTCATATAAATCGCTGTAACTTTTGATAGAAGACTCAGACAAACATGTTTATGGCTTTATCTTATAGAACTCAAGATCCCCGTGCTGGGCAAACAGGTTTTGCAGCCGTTTGAGCTAAGATTTTAAAATTATTCACATAATGAAAACCTATACTTTGTTTCAGGCGAGTTTCCCATTCAAATGCATGTAACAGTGAGAAACGCATTGTCTTGGCGAAATAAAGCGTTTTTGAACAACTTCATATAAATCGCTGTAACTTTTGATAGAAGACTCAGACAAACATGTTTATGGCTTTATCTTATAGAACTCAATATCCCCGTGCTGGGCAAACAGAACAGGTTTTGCAGCCGTTTGAGCTAAGATTTTAAAATTATTCACATAATGAAAACCTATACTTTGTTTCAGGCGAGTTTCCCATTCAAATGCATGTAACAGTGAGAAACGCATTGTCTTGGCGAAATAAAGCGTTTTTGAACAACTTCATATAAATCGCTGTAACTTTTGATAGAAGACTCAGACAAACATGTTTATGGCTTTATCTTATAACTTATAGAACTCAAGATCCCCGTGCTGGGCAAACAGGTTTTGCAGCCGTTTGAGCTAAGATTTTAAAATTATTCACATAATGAAAACCTATACTTTGTTTCAGGCGAGTTTCCCATTCAAATGCATGTAACAGTGAGAAACGCATTGTCTTGGCGAAATAAAGCGTTTTTGAACAACTTCATATAAATCGCTGTAACTTTTGATAGAAGACTCAGACAAACATGTTTATGGCTTTATCTTATAGAACTCAAGATCCCCGTGCTGGGCAAACAGGTTTTGCAGCCGTTTGAGCTAAGATTTTAAAATTATTCACATAATGAAAACCTATACTTTGTTTCAGGCGAGTTTCCCATTCAAATGCATGTAACAGTGAGAAACGCATTGTCTTGGCAAAATAAAGCGTTTTTGAACAACTTCATATAAATCGCTGTAACTTTTGATAGAAGACTCAGACAAACATGTTTATGGCTTTATCTTATAGAACTCAAGATCCCCGTGCTGGGCAAACAGGTTTTGCAGCCGTTTGAGCTAAGATTTTAAAATTATTCACATAATGAAAACCTATACTTTGTTTCAGGCGAGTTTCCCATTCAAATGCATGTAACAGTGAGAAACGCATTGTCTTGGCGAAATAAAGCGGTTTTGAACAACTTCATATAAATCGCTGTAACTTTTGATAGAAGACTCAGACAAACATGTTTATGGCTTTATCTTATAGAACTCAAGATCCCCGTGCTGGGCAAACAGGTTTTGCAGCCGTTTGAGCTAAGATTTTAAAATTATTCACATAATGAAAACCTATACTTTGTTTCAGGCGAGTTTCCCATTCAAATGCATGTAACAGTGAGAAACGCATTGTCTTGGCGAAATAAAGCGTTTTTGAACAACTTCATATAAATCGCTGTAACTTTTGATAGAAGACTCAGACAAACATGTTTATGGCTTTATCTTATAGAACTCAATATCCCCGTGCTGGGCAAACAGAACAGGTTTTGCAGCCGTTTGAGCTAAGATTTTAAAATTATTCACATAATGAAAACCTATACTTTGTTTCAGGCGAGTTTCCCATTCAAATGCATGTAACAGTGAGAAACGCATTGTCTTGGCGAAATAAAGCGTTTTTGAACAACTTCATATAAATCGCTGTAACTTTTGATAGAAGACTCAGACAAACATGTTTATGGCTTTATCTTATAACTTATAGAACTCAAGATCCCCGTGCTGGGCAAACAGGTTTTGCAGCCGTTTGAGCTAAGATTTTAAAATTATTCACATAATGAAAACCTATACTTTGTTTCAGGCGAGTTTCCCATTCAAATGCATGTAACAGTGAGAAACGCATTGTCTTGGCGAAATAAAGCGTTTTTGAACAACTTCATATAAATCGCTGTAACTTTTGATAGAAGACTCAGACAAACATGTTTATGGCTTTATCTTATAGAACTCAAGATCCCCGTGCTGGGCAAACAGGTTTTGCAGCCGTTTGAGCTAAGATTTTAAAATTATTCACATAATGAAAACCTATACTTTGTTTCAGGCGAGTTTCCCATTCAAATGCATGTAACAGTGAGAAACGCATTGTCTTGGCAAAATAAAGCGTTTTTGAACAACTTCATATAAATCGCTGTAACTTTTGATAGAAGACTCAGACAAACATGTTTATGGCTTTATCTTATAGAACTCAAGATCCCCGTGCTGGGCAAACAGGTTTTGCAGCCGTTTGAGCTAAGATTTTAAAATTATTCACATAATGAAAACCTATACTTTGTTTCAGGCGAGTTTCCCATTCAAATGCATGTAACAGTGAGAAACGCATTGTCTTGGCGAAATAAAGCGTTTTTGAACAACTTCATATAAATCGCTGTAACTTTTGATAGAAGACTCAGACAAACATGTTTATGGCTTTATCTTATAGAACTCAATATCCCCGTGCTGGGCAAACAGAACAGGTTTTGCAGCCGTTTGAGCTAAGATTTTAAAATTATTCACATAATGAAAACCTATACTTTGTTTCAGGCGAGTTTCCCATTCAAATGCATGTAACAGTGAGAAACGCATTGTCTTGGCGAAATAAAGCGTTTTTGAACAACTTCATATAAATCGCTGTAACTTTTGATAGAAGACTCAGACAAACATGTTTATGGCTTTATCTTATAACTTATAGAACTCAAGATCCCCGTGCTGGGCAAACAGGTTTTGCAGCCGTTTGAGCTAAGATTTTAAAATTATTCACATAATGAAAACCTATACTTTGTTTCAGGCGAGTTTCCCATTCAAATGCATGTAACAGTGAGAAACGCATTGTCGTGGCGAAATAAAGCGTTTTTGAACAACTTCATATAAATCGCTGTAACTTTTGATAGAAGACTCAGACAAACATGTTTATGGCTTTATCTTATATCTTATAGAACTCAAGATCCCCGTGCTGGGCAAACAGGTTTTGCAGCCGTTTGAACTAAGATTTTAAAATTATTCACATAATGAAAACCTATACTTTGTTTCAGGCGAGTTTCCCATTCAAATGCATGTAACAGTGAGAAACGCATTGTCTTGGCAAAATAAAGCGTTTTTGAACAACTTCATATAAATCGCTGTAACTTTTGATAGAAGACTCAGACAAACATGTTTATGGCTTTATCTTATAGAACTCAAGATCCCCGTGCTGGGCAAACAGGTTTTGCAGCCGTTTGAACTAAGATTTTAAAATTATTCACATAATGAAAACCTATACTTTGTTTCAGGCGAGTTTCCCATTCAAATGCATGTAACAGTGAGAAACGCATTGTCTTGGCGAAATAAAGCGGTTTTGAACAACTTCATATAAATCGCTGTAACTTTTGATAGAAGACTCAGACAAACATGTTTATGGCTTTATCTTATAGAACTCAAGATCCCCGTGCTGGGCAAACAGGTTTTGCAGCCGTTTGAGCTAAGATTTTAAAATTATTCACATAATGAAAACCTATACTTTGTTTCAGGCGAGTTTCCCATTCAAATGCATGTAACAGTGAGAAACGCATTGTCTTGGCGAAATAAAGCGGTTTTGAACAACTTCATATAAATCGCTGTAACTTTTGATAGAAGACTCAGACAAACATGTTTATGGCTTTATCTTATAGAACTCAAGATCCCCGTGCTGGGCAAACAGGTTTTGCAGCCGTTTGAGCTAAGATTTTAAAATTATTCACATAATGAAAACCTATACTTTGTTTCAGGCGAGTTTCCCATTCAAATGCATGTAACAGTGAGAAACGCATTGTCTTGGCGAAATAAAGCGTTTTTGAACAACTTCATATAAATCGCTGTAACTTTTGATAGAAGACTCAGACAAACATGTTTATGGCTTTATCTTATAGAACTCAATATCCCCGTGCTGGGCAAACAGAACAGGTTTTGCAGCCGTTTGAGCTAAGATTTTAAAATTATTCACATAATGAAAACCTATACTTTGTTTCAGGCGAGTTTCCCATTCAAATGCATGTAACAGTGAGAAACGCATTGTCTTGGCGAAATAAAGCGTTTTTGAACAACTTCATATAAATCGCTGTAACTTTTGATAGAAGACTCAGACAAACATGTTTATGGCTTTATCTTATAACTTATAGAACTCAAGATCCCCGTGCTGGGCAAACAGGTTTTGCAGCCGTTTGAGCTAAGATTTTAAAATTATTCACATAATGAAAACCTATACTTTGTTTCAGGCGAGTTTCCCATTCAAATGCATGTAACAGTGAGAAACGCATTGTCTTGGCAAAATAAAGCGTTTTTGAACAACTTCATATAAATCGCTGTAACTTTTGATAGAAGACTCAGACAAACATGTTTATGGCTTTATCTTATAGAACTCAAGATCCCCGTGCTGGGCAAACAGGTTTTGCAGCCGTTTGAACTAAGATTTTAAAATTATTCACATAATGAAAACCTATACTTTGTTTCAGGCGAGTTTCCCATTCAAATGCATGTAACAGTGAGAAACGCATCGTCTTGGCGAAATAAAGCGTTTTTGAACAACTTCATATAAATCGCTGTAACTTTTGATAGAAGACTCAGACAAACATGTTTATGGCTTTATCTTATAACTTATAGAACTCAAGATCCCCGTGCTGGGCAAACAGGTTTTGCAGCCGTTTGAGCTAAGATTTTAAAATTATTCACATAATGAAAACCTATACTTTGTTTCAGGCGAGTTTCCCATTCAAATGCATGTAACAGTGAGAAACGCATTGTCTTGGCAAAATAAAGCGTTTTTGAACAACTTCATATAAATCGCTGTAACTTTTGATAGAAGACTCAGACAAACATGTTTATGGCTTTATCTTATAGAACTCAAGATCCCCGTGCTGGGCAAACAGGTTTTGCAGCCGTTTGAGCTAAGATTTTAAAATTATTCACATAATGAAAACCTATACTTTGTTTCAGGCGAGTTTCCCATTCAAATGCATGTAACAGTGAGAAACGCATCGTCTTGGCGAAATAAAGCGTTTTTGAACAACTTCATATAAATCGCTGTAACTTTTGATAGAAGACTCAGACAAACATGTTTATGGCTTTATCTTATAGAACTCAAGATCCCCGTGCTGGGCAAACAGGTTTTGCAGCCGTTTGAGCTAAGATTTTAAAATTATTCACATAATGAAAACCTATACTTTGTTTCAGGCGAGTTTCCCATTCAAATGCATGTAACAGTGAGAAACGCATTGTCTTGGCGAAATAAAGCGTTTTTGAACAACTTCATATAAATCGCTGTAACTTTTGATAGAAGACTCAGACAAACATGTTTATGGCTTTATCTTATAGAACTCAAGATCCCCGTGCTGGGCAAACAGGTTTTGCAGCCGTTTGAGCTAAGATTTTAAAATTATTCACATAATGAAAACCTATACTTTGTTTCAGGCGAGTTTCCCATTCAAATGCATGTAACAGTGAGAAACGCATTGTCTTGGCAAAATAAAGCGTTTTTGAACAACTTCATATAAATCGCTGTAACTTTTGATAGAAGACTCAGACAAACATGTTTATGGCTTTATCTTATAGAACTCAAGATCCCCGTGCTGGGCAAACAGAACAGGTTTTGCAGCCGTTTGAGCTAAGATTTTAAAATTATTCACATAATGAAAACCTATACTTTGTCTCGGGCGAGTTTCCCATTCAAATGCATGTAACAGTGAGAAACGCATTGTCTTGGCGAAAGAAAGCGTTTTTGAACAACTTCATATAAATCGCTGTAACTTTTGATAGAAGACTCAGACAAACATGTTCATGGCTTTATCTTATAGAACTCAAAATCCCCGTGCTGGGCAAACAGGGTTTGCAGCCGTTTGAGCTAAGATTTTAAAATTATTCACATAATGAAAACCTATACTTTGTTTCAGGCAAATTTCCCATTCAAATGCATGTAACAGTGAGAAACGCATTGTCTTGGCGAAATAAAGCGTTTTTGAACAACTTCATATAAATCGCTGTAACTTTTGATAGAAGACTCAGACAAACATGTTTATGGCTTTATCTTATATAACTCAATGTCCCCGTGCTAGGCAAACAGGTTTTGCAGCCGATTGAGCTAAGATTTTAAAATTATTCACATAATGAAAACCTATACTTTGTTTCAGGCGAGTTTCCCATTCAAATGCATGTAACAGTGAGAAGCACACTGTCTTGGCGAAATAAAGCGTTTTTGAACAACTTCATATAAATCGCTGTAACTTTTGATGGAAGACTCAGACAAACATGTTTATGGCTTTATCTTATATAACTCAATATCCCCGTGCTGGGCAAACAGGTTTTGCAGCCGTTTGAGCTAAGATTTTAAAATTATTCACATAATGAAAACCTATACTTTGTTTCAGGCAAATTTCCCATTCAAATGCATGTAACAGTGAGAAACACACTGTCTTGGCGAAATAAAGCGTTTTTGAACAACTTCATATAAATCGCTGTAACTTTTGATAGAGTACTCAGACAAACATGTTTATGGCTTTATCTTATAGAACTCAATATCCCCGTGCTGGTCAAACAGGTTTTGCAGCCGTTTGAGCTAAGATTTTAAAATTATTCACATAATGAAAACCTATACTTTGTTTATGGCTAGTTTCCCATTCAAATGCATGTAACAGTGAGAAACGCATTGTCTTGGCAAAATAAAGCGTTTTTGAACAACTTCATATAAATCGCAGTAACCTTTGATAGAAGACTCAGACAAACATGTTTATGGCTTTATCTTATATAACTCAATATCCCCGTGCTAGGCAAACAGGTTTTGCAGCCGATTGAGCTAAGATTTTAAAATTATTCACATAATGAAAACCTATACTTTGTCTCGGGCGAGTTTCCCATTCAAATGCATGTAACAGTGAGAAACGCACTGTCTTGGCGAAATAAAGCATTTTCGTACAACTTCATATAAATCGCTGTAACTTTTGATAGAAGACTCAGAAACACATGTTCATGGCTTTATCTTATAGAACTCAAAATCCCCCTGCTGGGCAAACAGGGTTTGCAGCCGATTGAGCTAAGATTTTAAAATTATTCACATAATGAAAACCTATACTTTGTTTCAGGCGAGTTTCCCATTCAAATGCATGTAACAGTGAGAAACACACTGTCTTGGCGAAAGAAAGCGTTTTTGAACAACTTCATATAAATCGCTGTAACTTTTGATAGAGTACTCAGACAAACATGTTTATGGCTTTATCTTATATAACTCAATATCCCCGTTGCAGCCGATTGAGCTAAGATTTTAAAATTATTCACATAATGAAAACCTATACTTTGTCTCAGGCGAGTTTCCCATTCAAATGCATGTAACAGTGAGAAACGCACTGTCTTGGCGAAATAAAGCATTTTCGTACAACTTCATATAAATCGCTGTAACTTTTGATAGAAGACTCAGAAACACATGTTCATGGCTTTATCTTATAGAACTCAAAATCCCCGTGCTGGGCAAACAGGTTTTGCAGCCGTTTGAGCTAAGATTTTAAAATTATTCACATAATGAAAACCTATACTTTGTTTCAGGCGAGTTTCCCATTCAAATGCATGTAACAGTGAGAAACACACTGTCTTGGCGAAATAAAGCGTTTTTGAACAACTTCATATAAATCGCTGTAACTTTTGATAGAAGACTCAGACAAACATGTTTATGGCTTTATCTTATATAACTCAATATCCCCGTTGCAGCCGTTTGAGCTAAGATTTTAAAATTATTCACATAATGAAAACCTATACTTTGTTTCAGGCGAGTTTCCCATTCAAATGCATGTAACAGTGAGAAACGCATTGTCTTGGCGAAATAAAGCGTTTTTGAACAACTTCATATAAATCGCTGTAACTTTTGATAGAAGACTCAGACAAACATGTTTATGGCTTTATCTTATAGAACTCAAGATCCCCGTGCTGGGCAAACAGGTTTTGCAGCCGTTTGAGCTAAGATTTTAAAATTATTCACATAATGAAAACCTATACTTTGTTTCAGGCGAGTTTCCCATTCAAATGCATGTAACAGTGAGAAACGCATTGTCTTGGCAAAATAAAGCGTTTTTGAACAACTTCATATAAATCGCTGTAACTTTTGATAGAAGACTCAGACAAACATGTTTATGGCTTTATCTTATAGAACTCAAGATCCCCGTGCTGGGCAAACAGGTTTTGCAGCCGTTTGAGCTAAGATTTTAAAATTATTCACATAATGAAAACCTATACTTTGTTTCAGGCGAGTTTCCCATTCAAATGCATGTAACAGTGAGAAACGCATTGTCTTGGCGAAATAAAGCGTTTTTGAACAACTTCATATAAATCGCTGTAACTTTTGATAGAAGACTCAGACAAACATGTTTATGGCTTTATCTTATAGAACTCAATATCCCCGTGCTGGGCAAACAGAACAGGTTTTGCAGCCGTTTGAGCTAAGATTTTAAAATTATTCACATAATGAAAACCTATACTTTGTTTCAGGCGAGTTTCCCATTCAAATGCATGTAACAGTGAGAAACGCATTGTCTTGGCGAAATAAAGCGTTTTTGAACAACTTCATATAAATCGCTGTAACTTTTGATAGAAGACTCAGACAAACATGTTTATGGCTTTATCTTATAGAACTCAAGATCCCCGTGCTGGGCAAACAGGTTTTGCAGCCGTTTGAACTAAGATTTTAAAATTATTCACATAATGAAAACCTATACTTTGTTTCAGGCGAGTTTCCCATTCAAATGCATGTAACAGTGAGAAACGCATTGTCGTGGCGAAATAAAGCGTTTTTGAACAACTTCATATAAATCGCTGTAACTTTTGATAGAAGACTCAGACAAACATGTTTATGGCTTTATCTTATATCTTATAGAACTCAAGATCCCCGTGCTGGGCAAACAGGTTTTGCAGCCGTTTGAACTAAGATTTTAAAATTATTCACATAATGAAAACCTATACTTTGTTTCAGGCGAGTTTCCCATTCAAATGCATGTAACAGTGAGAAACGCATTGTCTTGGCAAAATAAAGCGTTTTTGAACAACTTCATATAAATCGCTGTAACTTTTGATAGAAGACTCAGACAAACATGTTTATGGCTTTATCTTATAGAACTCAAGATCCCCGTGCTGGGCAAACAGGTTTTGCAGCCGTTTGAACTAAGATTTTAAAATTATTCACATAATGAAAACCTATACTTTGTTTCAGGCGAGTTTCCCATTCAAATGCATGTAACAGTGAGAAACGCATTGTCTTGGCGAAATAAAGCGGTTTTGAACAACTTCATATAAATCGCTGTAACTTTTGATAGAAGACTCAGACAAACATGTTTATGGCTTTATCTTATAGAACTCAAGATCCCCGTGCTGGGCAAACAGGTTTTGCAGCCGTTTGAGCTAAGATTTTAAAATTATTCACATAATGAAAACCTATACTTTGTTTCAGGCGAGTTTCCCATTCAAATGCATGTAACAGTGAGAAACGCATTGTCTTGGCGAAATAAAGCGTTTTTGAACAACTTCATATAAATCGCTGTAACTTTTGATAGAAGACTCAGACAAACATGTTTATGGCTTTATCTTATAGAACTCAATATCCCCGTGCTGGGCAAACAGAACAGGTTTTGCAGCCGTTTGAGCTAAGATTTTAAAATTATTCACATAATGAAAACCTATACTTTGTTTCAGGCGAGTTTCCCATTCAAATGCATGTAACAGTGAGAAACGCATTGTCTTGGCGAAATAAAGCGTTTTTGAACAACTTCATATAAATCGCTGTAACTTTTGATAGAAGACTCAGACAAACATGTTTATGGCTTTATCTTATAACTTATAGAACTCAAGATCCCCGTGCTGGGCAAACAGGTTTTGCAGCCGTTTGAGCTAAGATTTTAAAATTATTCACATAATGAAAACCTATACTTTGTTTCAGGCGAGTTTCCCATTCAAATGCATGTAACAGTGAGAAACGCATTGTCTTGGCGAAATAAAGCGTTTTTGAACAACTTCATATAAATCGCTGTAACTTTTGATAGAAGACTCAGACAAACATGTTTATGGCTTTATCTTATAGAACTCAAGATCCCCGTGCTGGGCAAACAGGTTTTGCAGCCGTTTGAACTAAGATTTTAAAATTATTCACATAATGAAAACCTATACTTTGTTTCAGGCGAGTTTCCCATTCAAATGCATGTAACAGTGAGAAACGCATTGTCTTGGCGAAATAAAGCGGTTTTGAACAACTTCATATAAATCGCTGTAACTTTTGATAGAAGACTCAGACAAACATGTTTATGGCTTTATCTTATAGAACTCAAGATCCCCGTGCTGGGCAAACAGGTTTTGCAGCCGTTTGAGCTAAGATTTTAAAATTATTCACATAATGAAAACCTATACTTTGTTTCAGGCGAGTTTCCCATTCAAATGCATGTAACAGTGAGAAACGCATTGTCTTGGCGAAATAAAGCGGTTTTGAACAACTTCATATAAATCGCTGTAACTTTTGATAGAAGACTCAGACAAACATGTTTATGGCTTTATCTTATAGAACTCAAGATCCCCGTGCTGGGCAAACAGGTTTTGCAGCCGTTTGAGCTAAGATTTTAAAATTATTCACATAATGAAAACCTATACTTTGTTTCAGGCGAGTTTCCCATTCAAATGCATGTAACAGTGAGAAACGCATTGTCTTGGCGAAATAAAGCGTTTTTGAACAACTTCATATAAATCGCTGTAACTTTTGATAGAAGACTCAGACAAACATGTTTATGGCTTTATCTTATAGAACTCAATATCCCCGTGCTGGGCAAACAGAACAGGTTTTGCAGCCGTTTGAGCTAAGATTTTAAAATTATTCACATAATGAAAACCTATACTTTGTTTCAGGCGAGTTTCCCATTCAAATGCATGTAACAGTGAGAAACGCATTGTCTTGGCGAAATAAAGCGTTTTTGAACAACTTCATATAAATCGCTGTAACTTTTGATAGAAGACTCAGACAAACATGTTTATGGCTTTATCTTATAACTTATAGAACTCAAGATCCCCGTGCTGGGCAAACAGGTTTTGCAGCCGTTTGAGCTAAGATTTTAAAATTATTCACATAATGAAAACCTATACTTTGTTTCAGGCGAGTTTCCCATTCAAATGCATGTAACAGTGAGAAACGCATTGTCTTGGCAAAATAAAGCGTTTTTGAACAACTTCATATAAATCGCTGTAACTTTTGATAGAAGACTCAGACAAACATGTTTATGGCTTTATCTTATAGAACTCAAGATCCCCGTGCTGGGCAAACAGGTTTTGCAGCCGTTTGAACTAAGATTTTAAAATTATTCACATAATGAAAACCTATACTTTGTTTCAGGCGAGTTTCCCATTCAAATGCATGTAACAGTGAGAAACGCATCGTCTTGGCGAAATAAAGCGTTTTTGAACAACTTCATATAAATCGCTGTAACTTTTGATAGAAGACTCAGACAAACATGTTTATGGCTTTATCTTATAACTTATAGAACTCAAGATCCCCGTGCTGGGCAAACAGGTTTTGCAGCCGTTTGAGCTAAGATTTTAAAATTATTCACATAATGAAAACCTATACTTTGTTTCAGGCGAGTTTCCCATTCAAATGCATGTAACAGTGAGAAACGCATTGTCTTGGCAAAATAAAGCGTTTTTGAACAACTTCATATAAATCGCTGTAACTTTTGATAGAAGACTCAGACAAACATGTTTATGGCTTTATCTTATAGAACTCAAGATCCCCGTGCTGGGCAAACAGGTTTTGCAGCCGTTTGAGCTAAGATTTTAAAATTATTCACATAATGAAAACCTATACTTTGTTTCAGGCGAGTTTCCCATTCAAATGCATGTAACAGTGAGAAACGCATCGTCTTGGCGAAATAAAGCGTTTTTGAACAACTTCATATAAATCGCTGTAACTTTTGATAGAAGACTCAGACAAACATGTTTATGGCTTTATCTTATAGAACTCAAGATCCCCGTGCTGGGCAAACAGGTTTTGCAGCCGTTTGAGCTAAGATTTTAAAATTATTCACATAATGAAAACCTATACTTTGTTTCAGGCGAGTTTCCCATTCAAATGCATGTAACAGTGAGAAACGCATTGTCTTGGCGAAATAAAGCGTTTTTGAACAACTTCATATAAATCGCTGTAACTTTTGATAGAAGACTCAGACAAACATGTTTATGGCTTTATCTTATAGAACTCAAGATCCCCGTGCTGGGCAAACAGGTTTTGCAGCCGTTTGAGCTAAGATTTTAAAATTATTCACATAATGAAAACCTATACTTTGTTTCAGGCGAGTTTCCCATTCAAATGCATGTAACAGTGAGAAACGCATTGTCTTGGCAAAATAAAGCGTTTTTGAACAACTTCATATAAATCGCTGTAACTTTTGATAGAAGACTCAGACAAACATGTTTATGGCTTTATCTTATAGAACTCAAGATCCCCGTGCTGGGCAAACAGAACAGGTTTTGCAGCCGTTTGAGCTAAGATTTTAAAATTATTCACATAATGAAAACCTATACTTTGTCTCGGGCGAGTTTCCCATTCAAATGCATGTAACAGTGAGAAACGCATTGTCTTGGCGAAAGAAAGCGTTTTTGAACAACTTCATATAAATCGCTGTAACTTTTGATAGAAGACTCAGACAAACATGTTCATGGCTTTATCTTATAGAACTCAAAATCCCCGTGCTGGGCAAACAGGGTTTGCAGCCGTTTGAGCTAAGATTTTAAAATTATTCACATAATGAAAACCTATACTTTGTTTCAGGCAAATTTCCCATTCAAATGCATGTAACAGTGAGAAACGCATTGTCTTGGCGAAATAAAGCGTTTTTGAACAACTTCATATAAATCGCTGTAACTTTTGATAGAAGACTCAGACAAACATGTTTATGGCTTTATCTTATATAACTCAATGTCCCCGTGCTAGGCAAACAGGTTTTGCAGCCGATTGAGCTAAGATTTTAAAATTATTCACATAATGAAAACCTATACTTTGTTTCAGGCGAGTTTCCCATTCAAATGCATGTAACAGTGAGAAGCACACTGTCTTGGCGAAATAAAGCGTTTTTGAACAACTTCATATAAATCGCTGTAACTTTTGATGGAAGACTCAGACAAACATGTTTATGGCTTTATCTTATATAACTCAATATCCCCGTGCTGGGCAAACAGGTTTTGCAGCCGTTTGAGCTAAGATTTTAAAATTATTCACATAATGAAAACCTATACTTTGTTTCAGGCAAATTTCCCATTCAAATGCATGTAACAGTGAGAAACACACTGTCTTGGCGAAATAAAGCGTTTTTGAACAACTTCATATAAATCGCTGTAACTTTTGATAGAGTACTCAGACAAACATGTTTATGGCTTTATCTTATAGAACTCAATATCCCCGTGCTGGTCAAACAGGTTTTGCAGCCGTTTGAGCTAAGATTTTAAAATTATTCACATAATGAAAACCTATACTTTGTTTATGGCTAGTTTCCCATTCAAATGCATGTAACAGTGAGAAACGCATTGTCTTGGCAAAATAAAGCGTTTTTGAACAACTTCATATAAATCGCAGTAACCTTTGATAGAAGACTCAGACAAACATGTTTATGGCTTTATCTTATATAACTCAATATCCCCGTGCTAGGCAAACAGGTTTTGCAGCCGATTGAGCTAAGATTTTAAAATTATTCACATAATGAAAACCTATACTTTGTCTCGGGCGAGTTTCCCATTCAAATGCATGTAACAGTGAGAAACGCACTGTCTTGGCGAAATAAAGCATTTTCGTACAACTTCATATAAATCGCTGTAACTTTTGATAGAAGACTCAGAAACACATGTTCATGGCTTTATCTTATAGAACTCAAAATCCCCCTGCTGGGCAAACAGGGTTTGCAGCCGATTGAGCTAAGATTTTAAAATTATTCACATAATGAAAACCTATACTTTGTTTCAGGCGAGTTTCCCATTCAAATGCATGTAACAGTGAGAAACACACTGTCTTGGCGAAAGAAAGCGTTTTTGAACAACTTCATATAAATCGCTGTAACTTTTGATAGAGTACTCAGACAAACATGTTTATGGCTTTATCTTATATAACTCAATATCCCCGTTGCAGCCGATTGAGCTAAGATTTTAAAATTATTCACATAATGAAAACCTATACTTTGTCTCAGGCGAGTTTCCCATTCAAATGCATGTAACAGTGAGAAACGCACTGTCTTGGCGAAATAAAGCATTTTCGTACAACTTCATATAAATCGCTGTAACTTTTGATAGAAGACTCAGAAACACATGTTCATGGCTTTATCTTATAGAACTCAAAATCCCCGTGCTGGGCAAACAGGTTTTGCAGCCGTTTGAGCTAAGATTTTAAAATTATTCACATAATGAAAACCTATACTTTGTTTCAGGCGAGTTTCCCATTCAAATGCATGTAACAGTGAGAAACACACTGTCTTGGCGAAATAAAGCGTTTTTGAACAACTTCATATAAATCGCTGTAACTTTTGATAGAAGACTCAGACAAACATGTTTATGGCTTTATCTTATATAACTCAATATCCCCGTTGCAGCCGTTTGAGCTAAGATTTTAAAATTATTCACATAATGAAAACCTATACTTTGTTTCAGGCGAGTTTCCCATTCAAATGCATGTAACAGTGAGAAACGCATTGTCTTGGCGAAATAAAGCGTTTTTGAACAACTTCATATAAATCGCTGTAACTTTTGATAGAAGACTCAGACAAACATGTTTATGGCTTTATCTTATAGAACTCAAGATCCCCGTGCTGGGCAAACAGGTTTTGCAGCCGTTTGAGCTAAGATTTTAAAATTATTCACATAATGAAAACCTATACTTTGTTTCAGGCGAGTTTCCCATTCAAATGCATGTAACAGTGAGAAACGCATTGTCTTGGCAAAATAAAGCGTTTTTGAACAACTTCATATAAATCGCTGTAACTTTTGATAGAAGACTCAGACAAACATGTTTATGGCTTTATCTTATAGAACTCAAGATCCCCGTGCTGGGCAAACAGGTTTTGCAGCCGTTTGAGCTAAGATTTTAAAATTATTCACATAATGAAAACCTATACTTTGTTTCAGGCGAGTTTCCCATTCAAATGCATGTAACAGTGAGAAACGCATTGTCTTGGCGAAATAAAGCGTTTTTGAACAACTTCATATAAATCGCTGTAACTTTTGATAGAAGACTCAGACAAACATGTTTATGGCTTTATCTTATAGAACTCAATATCCCCGTGCTGGGCAAACAGAACAGGTTTTGCAGCCGTTTGAGCTAAGATTTTAAAATTATTCACATAATGAAAACCTATACTTTGTTTCAGGCGAGTTTCCCATTCAAATGCATGTAACAGTGAGAAACGCATTGTCTTGGCGAAATAAAGCGTTTTTGAACAACTTCATATAAATCGCTGTAACTTTTGATAGAAGACTCAGACAAACATGTTTATGGCTTTATCTTATAGAACTCAAGATCCCCGTGCTGGGCAAACAGGTTTTGCAGCCGTTTGAACTAAGATTTTAAAATTATTCACATAATGAAAACCTATACTTTGTTTCAGGCGAGTTTCCCATTCAAATGCATGTAACAGTGAGAAACGCATTGTCGTGGCGAAATAAAGCGTTTTTGAACAACTTCATATAAATCGCTGTAACTTTTGATAGAAGACTCAGACAAACATGTTTATGGCTTTATCTTATATCTTATAGAACTCAAGATCCCCGTGCTGGGCAAACAGGTTTTGCAGCCGTTTGAACTAAGATTTTAAAATTATTCACATAATGAAAACCTATACTTTGTTTCAGGCGAGTTTCCCATTCAAATGCATGTAACAGTGAGAAACGCATTGTCTTGGCAAAATAAAGCGTTTTTGAACAACTTCATATAAATCGCTGTAACTTTTGATAGAAGACTCAGACAAACATGTTTATGGCTTTATCTTATAGAACTCAAGATCCCCGTGCTGGGCAAACAGGTTTTGCAGCCGTTTGAACTAAGATTTTAAAATTATTCACATAATGAAAACCTATACTTTGTTTCAGGCGAGTTTCCCATTCAAATGCATGTAACAGTGAGAAACGCATTGTCTTGGCGAAATAAAGCGGTTTTGAACAACTTCATATAAATCGCTGTAACTTTTGATAGAAGACTCAGACAAACATGTTTATGGCTTTATCTTATAGAACTCAAGATCCCCGTGCTGGGCAAACAGGTTTTGCAGCCGTTTGAGCTAAGATTTTAAAATTATTCACATAATGAAAACCTATACTTTGTTTCAGGCGAGTTTCCCATTCAAATGCATGTAACAGTGAGAAACGCATTGTCTTGGCGAAATAAAGCGTTTTTGAACAACTTCATATAAATCGCTGTAACTTTTGATAGAAGACTCAGACAAACATGTTTATGGCTTTATCTTATAGAACTCAATATCCCCGTGCTGGGCAAACAGAACAGGTTTTGCAGCCGTTTGAGCTAAGATTTTAAAATTATTCACATAATGAAAACCTATACTTTGTTTCAGGCGAGTTTCCCATTCAAATGCATGTAACAGTGAGAAACGCATTGTCTTGGCGAAATAAAGCGTTTTTGAACAACTTCATATAAATCGCTGTAACTTTTGATAGAAGACTCAGACAAACATGTTTATGGCTTTATCTTATAACTTATAGAACTCAAGATCCCCGTGCTGGGCAAACAGGTTTTGCAGCCGTTTGAGCTAAGATTTTAAAATTATTCACATAATGAAAACCTATACTTTGTTTCAGGCGAGTTTCCCATTCAAATGCATGTAACAGTGAGAAACGCATTGTCTTGGCGAAATAAAGCGTTTTTGAACAACTTCATATAAATCGCTGTAACTTTTGATAGAAGACTCAGACAAACATGTTTATGGCTTTATCTTATAGAACTCAAGATCCCCGTGCTGGGCAAACAGGTTTTGCAGCCGTTTGAGCTAAGATTTTAAAATTATTCACATAATGAAAACCTATACTTTGTTTCAGGCGAGTTTCCCATTCAAATGCATGTAACAGTGAGAAACGCATTGTCTTGGCAAAATAAAGCGTTTTTGAACAACTTCATATAAATCGCTGTAACTTTTGATAGAAGACTCAGACAAACATGTTTATGGCTTTATCTTATAGAACTCAAGATCCCCGTGCTGGGCAAACAGGTTTTGCAGCCGTTTGAGCTAAGATTTTAAAATTATTCACATAATGAAAACCTATACTTTGTTTCAGGCGAGTTTCCCATTCAAATGCATGTAACAGTGAGAAACGCATTGTCTTGGCGAAATAAAGCGGTTTTGAACAACTTCATATAAATCGCTGTAACTTTTGATAGAAGACTCAGACAAACATGTTTATGGCTTTATCTTATAGAACTCAAGATCCCCGTGCTGGGCAAACAGGTTTTGCAGCCGTTTGAGCTAAGATTTTAAAATTATTCACATAATGAAAACCTATACTTTGTTTCAGGCGAGTTTCCCATTCAAATGCATGTAACAGTGAGAAACGCATTGTCTTGGCGAAATAAAGCGTTTTTGAACAACTTCATATAAATCGCTGTAACTTTTGATAGAAGACTCAGACAAACATGTTTATGGCTTTATCTTATAGAACTCAATATCCCCGTGCTGGGCAAACAGAACAGGTTTTGCAGCCGTTTGAGCTAAGATTTTAAAATTATTCACATAATGAAAACCTATACTTTGTTTCAGGCGAGTTTCCCATTCAAATGCATGTAACAGTGAGAAACGCATTGTCTTGGCGAAATAAAGCGTTTTTGAACAACTTCATATAAATCGCTGTAACTTTTGATAGAAGACTCAGACAAACATGTTTATGGCTTTATCTTATAACTTATAGAACTCAAGATCCCCGTGCTGGGCAAACAGGTTTTGCAGCCGTTTGAGCTAAGATTTTAAAATTATTCACATAATGAAAACCTATACTTTGTTTCAGGCGAGTTTCCCATTCAAATGCATGTAACAGTGAGAAACGCATTGTCTTGGCGAAATAAAGCGTTTTTGAACAACTTCATATAAATCGCTGTAACTTTTGATAGAAGACTCAGACAAACATGTTTATGGCTTTATCTTATAGAACTCAATATCCCCGTGCTGGGCAAACAGAACAGGTTTTGCAGCCGTTTGAGCTAAGATTTTAAAATTATTCACATAATGAAAACCTATACTTTGTTTCAGGCGAGTTTCCCATTCAAATGCATGTAACAGTGAGAAACGCATTGTCTTGGCGAAATAAAGCGTTTTTGAACAACTTCATATAAATCGCTGTAACTTTTGATAGAAGACTCAGACAAACATGTTTATGGCTTTATCTTATAACTTATAGAACTCAAGATCCCCGTGCTGGGCAAACAGGTTTTGCAGCCGTTTGAGCTAAGATTTTAAAATTATTCACATAATGAAAACCTATACTTTGTTTCAGGCGAGTTTCCCATTCAAATGCATGTAACAGTGAGAAACGCATTGTCTTGGCAAAATAAAGCGTTTTTGAACAACTTCATATAAATCGCTGTAACTTTTGATAGAAGACTCAGACAAACATGTTTATGGCTTTATCTTATAGAACTCAAGATCCCCGTGCTGGGCAAACAGGTTTTGCAGCCGTTTGAACTAAGATTTTAAAATTATTCACATAATGAAAACCTATACTTTGTTTCAGGCGAGTTTCCCATTCAAATGCATGTAACAGTGAGAAACGCATCGTCTTGGCGAAATAAAGCGTTTTTGAACAACTTCATATAAATCGCTGTAACTTTTGATAGAAGACTCAGACAAACATGTTTATGGCTTTATCTTATAACTTATAGAACTCAAGATCCCCGTGCTGGGCAAACAGGTTTTGCAGCCGTTTGAGCTAAGATTTTAAAATTATTCACATAATGAAAACCTATACTTTGTTTCAGGCGAGTTTCCCATTCAAATGCATGTAACAGTGAGAAACGCATTGTCTTGGCAAAATAAAGCGTTTTTGAACAACTTCATATAAATCGCTGTAACTTTTGATAGAAGACTCAGACAAACATGTTTATGGCTTTATCTTATAGAACTCAAGATCCCCGTGCTGGGCAAACAGGTTTTGCAGCCGTTTGAGCTAAGATTTTAAAATTATTCACATAATGAAAACCTATACTTTGTTTCAGGCGAGTTTCCCATTCAAATGCATGTAACAGTGAGAAACGCATCGTCTTGGCGAAATAAAGCGTTTTTGAACAACTTCATATAAATCGCTGTAACTTTTGATAGAAGACTCAGACAAACATGTTTATGGCTTTATCTTATAGAACTCAAGATCCCCGTGCTGGGCAAACAGGTTTTGCAGCCGTTTGAGCTAAGATTTTAAAATTATTCACATAATGAAAACCTATACTTTGTTTCAGGCGAGTTTCCCATTCAAATGCATGTAACAGTGAGAAACGCATTGTCTTGGCGAAATAAAGCGTTTTTGAACAACTTCATATAAATCGCTGTAACTTTTGATAGAAGACTCAGACAAACATGTTTATGGCTTTATCTTATAGAACTCAAGATCCCCGTGCTGGGCAAACAGGTTTTGCAGCCGTTTGAGCTAAGATTTTAAAATTATTCACATAATGAAAACCTATACTTTGTTTCAGGCGAGTTTCCCATTCAAATGCATGTAACAGTGAGAAACGCATTGTCTTGGCAAAATAAAGCGTTTTTGAACAACTTCATATAAATCGCTGTAACTTTTGATAGAAGACTCAGACAAACATGTTTATGGCTTTATCTTATAGAACTCAAGATCCCCGTGCTGGGCAAACAGGTTTTGCAGCCGTTTGAGCTAAGATTTTAAAATTATTCACATAATGAAAACCTATACTTTGTTTCAGGCGAGTTTCCCATTCAAATGCATGTAACAGTGAGAAACGCATTGTCTTGGCAAAATAAAGCGTTTTTGAACAACTTCATATAAATCGCTGTAACTTTTGATAGAAGACTCAGACAAACATGTTCATGGCTTTATCTTATAGAACTCAAAATCCCCGTGCTGGGCAAACAGGGTTTGCAGCCGTTTGAGCTAAGATTTTAAAATTATTCACATAATGAAAACCTATACTTTGTTTCAGGCAAATTTCCCATTCAAATGCATGTAACAGTGAGAAACGCATTGTCTTGGCGAAATAAAGCGTTTTTGAACAACTTCATATAAATCGCTGTAACTTTTGATAGAAGACTCAGACAAACATGTTTATGGCTTTATCTTATATAACTCAATGTCCCCGTGCTAGGCAAACAGGTTTTGCAGCCGATTGAGCTAAGATTTTAAAATTATTCACATAATGAAAACCTATACTTTGTTTCAGGCGAGTTTCCCATTCAAATGCATGTAACAGTGAGAAGCACACTGTCTTGGCGAAATAAAGCGTTTTTGAACAACTTCATATAAATCGCTGTAACTTTTGATGGAAGACTCAGACAAACATGTTTATGGCTTTATCTTATATAACTCAATATCCCCGTGCTGGGCAAACAGGTTTTGCAGCCGTTTGAGCTAAGATTTTAAAATTATTCACATAATGAAAACCTATACTTTGTTTCAGGCAAATTTCCCATTCAAATGCATGTAACAGTGAGAAACACACTGTCTTGGCGAAATAAAGCGTTTTTGAACAACTTCATATAAATCGCTGTAACTTTTGATAGAGTACTCAGACAAACATGTTTATGGCTTTATCTTATAGAACTCAATATCCCCGTGCTGGTCAAACAGGTTTTGCAGCCGTTTGAGCTAAGATTTTAAAATTATTCACATAATGAAAACCTATACTTTGTTTATGGCTAGTTTCCCATTCAAATGCATGTAACAGTGAGAAACGCATTGTCTTGGCAAAATAAAGCGTTTTTGAACAACTTCATATAAATCGCAGTAACCTTTGATAGAAGACTCAGACAAACATGTTTATGGCTTTATCTTATATAACTCAATATCCCCGTGCTAGGCAAACAGGTTTTGCAGCCGATTGAGCTAAGATTTTAAAATTATTCACATAATGAAAACCTATACTTTGTCTCGGGCGAGTTTCCCATTCAAATGCATGTAACAGTGAGAAACGCACTGTCTTGGCGAAATAAAGCATTTTCGTACAACTTCATATAAATCGCTGTAACTTTTGATAGAAGACTCAGAAACACATGTTCATGGCTTTATCTTATAGAACTCAAAATCCCCGTGCTGGGCAAACAGGTTTTGCAGCCGTTTGAGCTAAGATTTTAAAATTATTCACATAATGAAAACCTATACTTTGTTTCAGGCGAGTTTCCCATTCAAATGCATGTAACAGTGAGAAACACACTGTCTTGGCGAAAGAAAGCGTTTTTGAACAACTTCATATAAATCGCTGTAACTTTTGATAGAGTACTCAGACAAACATGTTTATGGCTTTATCTTATATAACTCAATATCCCCGTTGCAGCCGTTTGAGCTAAGATTTTAAAATTATTCACATAATGAAAACCTATACTTTGTTTCAGGCGAGTTTCCCATTCAAATGCATGTAACAGTGAGAAACGCATTGTCTTGGCGAAATAAAGCGTTTTTGAACAACTTCATATAAATCGCTGTAACTTTTGATAGAAGACTCAGACAAACATGTTTATGGCTTTATCTTATAGAACTCAAGATCCCCGTGCTGGGCAAACAGGTTTTGCAGCCGTTTGAGCTAAGATTTTAAAATTATTCACATAATGAAAACCTATACTTTGTTTCAGGCGAGTTTCCCATTCAAATGCATGTAACAGTGAGAAACGCATTGTCTTGGCAAAATAAAGCGTTTTTGAACAACTTCATATAAATCGCTGTAACTTTTGATAGAAGACTCAGACAAACATGTTTATGGCTTTATCTTATAGAACTCAAGATCCCCGTGCTGGGCAAACAGGTTTTGCAGCCGTTTGAGCTAAGATTTTAAAATTATTCACATAATGAAAACCTATACTTTGTTTCAGGCGAGTTTCCCATTCAAATGCATGTAACAGTGAGAAACGCATTGTCTTGGCGAAATAAAGCGTTTTTGAACAACTTCATATAAATCGCTGTAACTTTTGATAGAAGACTCAGACAAACATGTTTATGGCTTTATCTTATAGAACTCAATATCCCCGTGCTGGGCAAACAGAACAGGTTTTGCAGCCGTTTGAGCTAAGATTTTAAAATTATTCACATAATGAAAACCTATACTTTGTTTCAGGCGAGTTTCCCATTCAAATGCATGTAACAGTGAGAAACGCATTGTCTTGGCGAAATAAAGCGTTTTTGAACAACTTCATATAAATCGCTGTAACTTTTGATAGAAGACTCAGACAAACATGTTTATGGCTTTATCTTATAGAACTCAAGATCCCCGTGCTGGGCAAACAGGTTTTGCAGCCGTTTGAACTAAGATTTTAAAATTATTCACATAATGAAAACCTATACTTTGTTTCAGGCGAGTTTCCCATTCAAATGCATGTAACAGTGAGAAACGCATTGTCGTGGCGAAATAAAGCGTTTTTGAACAACTTCATATAAATCGCTGTAACTTTTGATAGAAGACTCAGACAAACATGTTTATGGCTTTATCTTATATCTTATAGAACTCAAGATCCCCGTGCTGGGCAAACAGGTTTTGCAGCCGTTTGAACTAAGATTTTAAAATTATTCACATAATGAAAACCTATACTTTGTTTCAGGCGAGTTTCCCATTCAAATGCATGTAACAGTGAGAAACGCATTGTCTTGGCAAAATAAAGCGTTTTTGAACAACTTCATATAAATCGCTGTAACTTTTGATAGAAGACTCAGACAAACATGTTTATGGCTTTATCTTATAGAACTCAAGATCCCCGTGCTGGGCAAACAGGTTTTGCAGCCGTTTGAACTAAGATTTTAAAATTATTCACATAATGAAAACCTATACTTTGTTTCAGGCGAGTTTCCCATTCAAATGCATGTAACAGTGAGAAACGCATTGTCTTGGCGAAATAAAGCGGTTTTGAACAACTTCATATAAATCGCTGTAACTTTTGATAGAAGACTCAGACAAACATGTTTATGGCTTTATCTTATAGAACTCAAGATCCCCGTGCTGGGCAAACAGGTTTTGCAGCCGTTTGAGCTAAGATTTTAAAATTATTCACATAATGAAAACCTATACTTTGTTTCAGGCGAGTTTCCCATTCAAATGCATGTAACAGTGAGAAACGCATTGTCTTGGCGAAATAAAGCGTTTTTGAACAACTTCATATAAATCGCTGTAACTTTTGATAGAAGACTCAGACAAACATGTTTATGGCTTTATCTTATAGAACTCAATATCCCCGTGCTGGGCAAACAGAACAGGTTTTGCAGCCGTTTGAGCTAAGATTTTAAAATTATTCACATAATGAAAACCTATACTTTGTTTCAGGCGAGTTTCCCATTCAAATGCATGTAACAGTGAGAAACGCATTGTCTTGGCGAAATAAAGCGTTTTTGAACAACTTCATATAAATCGCTGTAACTTTTGATAGAAGACTCAGACAAACATGTTTATGGCTTTATCTTATAACTTATAGAACTCAAGATCCCCGTGCTGGGCAAACAGGTTTTGCAGCCGTTTGAGCTAAGATTTTAAAATTATTCACATAATGAAAACCTATACTTTGTTTCAGGCGAGTTTCCCATTCAAATGCATGTAACAGTGAGAAACGCATTGTCTTGGCGAAATAAAGCGTTTTTGAACAACTTCATATAAATCGCTGTAACTTTTGATAGAAGACTCAGACAAACATGTTTATGGCTTTATCTTATAGAACTCAAGATCCCCGTGCTGGGCAAACAGGTTTTGCAGCCGTTTGAGCTAAGATTTTAAAATTATTCACATAATGAAAACCTATACTTTGTTTCAGGCGAGTTTCCCATTCAAATGCATGTAACAGTGAGAAACGCATTGTCTTGGCAAAATAAAGCGTTTTTGAACAACTTCATATAAATCGCTGTAACTTTTGATAGAAGACTCAGACAAACATGTTTATGGCTTTATCTTATAGAACTCAAGATCCCCGTGCTGGGCAAACAGGTTTTGCAGCCGTTTGAGCTAAGATTTTAAAATTATTCACATAATGAAAACCTATACTTTGTTTCAGGCGAGTTTCCCATTCAAATGCATGTAACAGTGAGAAACGCATTGTCTTGGCGAAATAAAGCGGTTTTGAACAACTTCATATAAATCGCTGTAACTTTTGATAGAAGACTCAGACAAACATGTTTATGGCTTTATCTTATAGAACTCAAGATCCCCGTGCTGGGCAAACAGGTTTTGCAGCCGTTTGAGCTAAGATTTTAAAATTATTCACATAATGAAAACCTATACTTTGTTTCAGGCGAGTTTCCCATTCAAATGCATGTAACAGTGAGAAACGCATTGTCTTGGCGAAATAAAGCGTTTTTGAACAACTTCATATAAATCGCTGTAACTTTTGATAGAAGACTCAGACAAACATGTTTATGGCTTTATCTTATAGAACTCAATATCCCCGTGCTGGGCAAACAGAACAGGTTTTGCAGCCGTTTGAGCTAAGATTTTAAAATTATTCACATAATGAAAACCTATACTTTGTTTCAGGCGAGTTTCCCATTCAAATGCATGTAACAGTGAGAAACGCATTGTCTTGGCGAAATAAAGCGTTTTTGAACAACTTCATATAAATCGCTGTAACTTTTGATAGAAGACTCAGACAAACATGTTTATGGCTTTATCTTATAACTTATAGAACTCAAGATCCCCGTGCTGGGCAAACAGGTTTTGCAGCCGTTTGAGCTAAGATTTTAAAATTATTCACATAATGAAAACCTATACTTTGTTTCAGGCGAGTTTCCCATTCAAATGCATGTAACAGTGAGAAACGCATTGTCTTGGCGAAATAAAGCGTTTTTGAACAACTTCATATAAATCGCTGTAACTTTTGATAGAAGACTCAGACAAACATGTTTATGGCTTTATCTTATAGAACTCAAGATCCCCGTGCTGGGCAAACAGGTTTTGCAGCCGTTTGAGCTAAGATTTTAAAATTATTCACATAATGAAAACCTATACTTTGTTTCAGGCGAGTTTCCCATTCAAATGCATGTAACAGTGAGAAACGCATTGTCTTGGCAAAATAAAGCGTTTTTGAACAACTTCATATAAATCGCTGTAACTTTTGATAGAAGACTCAGACAAACATGTTTATGGCTTTATCTTATAGAACTCAAGATCCCCGTGCTGGGCAAACAGGTTTTGCAGCCGTTTGAGCTAAGATTTTAAAATTATTCACATAATGAAAACCTATACTTTGTTTCAGGCGAGTTTCCCATTCAAATGCATGTAACAGTGAGAAACGCATTGTCTTGGCGAAATAAAGCGTTTTTGAACAACTTCATATAAATCGCTGTAACTTTTGATAGAAGACTCAGACAAACATGTTTATGGCTTTATCTTATAGAACTCAATATCCCCGTGCTGGGCAAACAGAACAGGTTTTGCAGCCGTTTGAGCTAAGATTTTAAAATTATTCACATAATGAAAACCTATACTTTGTTTCAGGCGAGTTTCCCATTCAAATGCATGTAACAGTGAGAAACGCATTGTCTTGGCGAAATAAAGCGTTTTTGAACAACTTCATATAAATCGCTGTAACTTTTGATAGAAGACTCAGACAAACATGTTTATGGCTTTATCTTATAACTTATAGAACTCAAGATCCCCGTGCTGGGCAAACAGGTTTTGCAGCCGTTTGAGCTAAGATTTTAAAATTATTCACATAATGAAAACCTATACTTTGTTTCAGGCGAGTTTCCCATTCAAATGCATGTAACAGTGAGAAACGCATTGTCTTGGCAAAATAAAGCGTTTTTGAACAACTTCATATAAATCGCTGTAACTTTTGATAGAAGACTCAGACAAACATGTTTATGGCTTTATCTTATAGAACTCAAGATCCCCGTGCTGGGCAAACAGGTTTTGCAGCCGTTTGAACTAAGATTTTAAAATTATTCACATAATGAAAACCTATACTTTGTTTCAGGCGAGTTTCCCATTCAAATGCATGTAACAGTGAGAAACGCATCGTCTTGGCGAAATAAAGCGTTTTTGAACAACTTCATATAAATCGCTGTAACTTTTGATAGAAGACTCAGACAAACATGTTTATGGCTTTATCTTATAACTTATAGAACTCAAGATCCCCGTGCTGGGCAAACAGGTTTTGCAGCCGTTTGAGCTAAGATTTTAAAATTATTCACATAATGAAAACCTATACTTTGTTTCAGGCGAGTTTCCCATTCAAATGCATGTAACAGTGAGAAACGCATTGTCTTGGCAAAATAAAGCGTTTTTGAACAACTTCATATAAATCGCTGTAACTTTTGATAGAAGACTCAGACAAACATGTTTATGGCTTTATCTTATAGAACTCAAGATCCCCGTGCTGGGCAAACAGGTTTTGCAGCCGTTTGAACTAAGATTTTAAAATTATTCACATAATGAAAACCTATACTTTGTTTCAGGCGAGTTTCCCATTCAAATGCATGTAACAGTGAGAAACGCATCGTCTTGGCGAAATAAAGCGTTTTTGAACAACTTCATATAAATCGCTGTAACTTTTGATAGAAGACTCAGACAAACATGTTTATGGCTTTATCTTATAGAACTCAAGATCCCCGTGCTGGGCAAACAGGTTTTGCAGCCGTTTGAGCTAAGATTTTAAAATTATTCACATAATGAAAACCTATACTTTGTTTCAGGCGAGTTTCCCATTCAAATGCATGTAACAGTGAGAAACGCATTGTCTTGGCAAAATAAAGCGTTTTTGAACAACTTCATATAAATCGCTGTAACTTTTGATAGAAGACTCAGACAAACATGTTTATGGCTTTATCTTATAGAACTCAAGATCCCCGTGCTGGGCAAACAGGTTTTGCAGCCGTTTGAGCTAAGATTTTAAAATTATTCACATAATGAAAACCTATACTTTGTTTCAGGCGAGTTTCCCATTCAAATGCATGTAACAGTGAGAAACGCATTGTCTTGGCGAAATAAAGCGTTTTTGAACAACTTCATATAAATCGCTGTAACTTTTGATAGAAGACTCAGACAAACATGTTTATGGCTTTATCTTATATAACTCAATATCCCCGTTGCAGCCGTTTGAGCTAAGATTTTAAAATTATTCACATAATGAAAACCTATACTTTGTTTCAGGCGAGTTTCCCATTCAAATGCATGTAACAGTGAGAAACGCATTGTCTTGGCAAAATAAAGCGTTTTTGAACAACTTCATATAAATCGCTGTAACTTTTGATAGAAGACTCAGACAAACATGTTTATGGCTTTATCTTATAGAACTCAAGATCCCCGTGCTGGGCAAACAGGTTTTGCAGCCGTTTGAGCTAAGATTTTAAAATTATTCACATAATGAAAACCTATACTTTGTTTCAGGCGAGTTTCCCATTCAAATGCATGTAACAGTGAGAAACGCATTGTCTTGGCGAAATAAAGCGTTTTTGAACAACTTCATATAAATCGCTGTAACTTTTGATAGAAGACTCAGACAAACATGTTTATGGCTTTATCTTATATAACTCAATATCCCCGTTGCAGCCGTTTGAGCTAAGATTTTAAAATTATTCACATAATGAAAACCTATACTTTGTCTCGGGCGAGTTTCCCATTCAAATGCATGTAACAGTGAGAAACGCATTGTCTTGGCGAAAGAAAGCGTTTTTGAACAACTTCATATAAATCGCTGTAACTTTTGATAGAAGACTCAGACAAACATGTTCATGGCTTTATCTTATAGAACTCAAAATCCCCGTGCTGGGCAAACAGGGTTTGCAGCCGTTTGAGCTAAGATTTTAAAATTATTCACATAATGAAAACCTATACTTTGTTTCAGGCAAATTTCCCATTCAAATGCATGTAACAGTGAGAAACGCATTGTCTTGGCGAAATAAAGCGTTTTTGAACAACTTCATATAAATCGCTGTAACTTTTGATAGAAGACTCAGACAAACATGTTTATGGCTTTATCTTATATAACTCAATGTCCCCGTGCTAGGCAAACAGGTTTTGCAGCCGATTGAGCTAAGATTTTAAAATTATTCACATAATGAAAACCTATACTTTGTTTCAGGCGAGTTTCCCATTCAAATGCATGTAACAGTGAGAAGCACACTGTCTTGGCGAAATAAAGCGTTTTTGAACAACTTCATATAAATCGCTGTAACTTTTGATGGAAGACTCAGACAAACATGTTTATGGCTTTATCTTATATAACTCAATATCCCCGTGCTGGGCAAACAGGTTTTGCAGCCGTTTGAGCTAAGATTTTAAAATTATTCACATAATGAAAACCTATACTTTGTTTCAGGCAAATTTCCCATTCAAATGCATGTAACAGTGAGAAACACACTGTCTTGGCGAAATAAAGCGTTTTTGAACAACTTCATATAAATCGCTGTAACTTTTGATAGAGTACTCAGACAAACATGTTTATGGCTTTATCTTATAGAACTCAATATCCCCGTGCTGGTCAAACAGGTTTTGCAGCCGTTTGAGCTAAGATTTTAAAATTATTCACATAATGAAAACCTATACTTTGTTTATGGCTAGTTTCCCATTCAAATGCATGTAACAGTGAGAAACGCATTGTCTTGGCAAAATAAAGCGTTTTTGAACAACTTCATATAAATCGCAGTAACCTTTGATAGAAGACTCAGACAAACATGTTTATGGCTTTATCTTATATAACTCAATATCCCCGTGCTAGGCAAACAGGTTTTGCAGCCGATTGAGCTAAGATTTTAAAATTATTCACATAATGAAAACCTATACTTTGTCTCGGGCGAGTTTCCCATTCAAATGCATGTAACAGTGAGAAACGCACTGTCTTGGCGAAATAAAGCATTTTCGTACAACTTCATATAAATCGCTGTAACTTTTGATAGAAGACTCAGAAACACATGTTCATGGCTTTATCTTATAGAACTCAAAATCCCCCTGCTGGGCAAACAGGGTTTGCAGCCGATTGAGCTAAGATTTTAAAATTATTCACATAATGAAAACCTATACTTTGTTTCAGGCGAGTTTCCCATTCAACAGTGAGAAACACACTGTCTTGGCGTAATAAAGCGTTTTTGAACAACTTCATATAAATCGCTGTAACTTTTGATAGAAGACTCAGACAAACATGTTTATGGCTTTATCTTATATAACTCAATATCCCCGTGCTAGGCAAACAGGTTTTGCAGCCGATTGAGCTAAGATTTTAAAATTATTCACATAATGAAAACCTATACTTTGTTTCAGGCGAGTTTCCCATTCAAATGCATGTAACAGTGAGAAACACACTGTCTTGGCGAAAGAAAGCGTTTTTGAACAACTTCATATAAATCGCTGTAACTTTTGATAGAGTACTCAGACAAACATGTTTATGGCTTTATCTTATATAACTCAATATCCCCGTTGCAGCCGATTGAGCTAAGATTTTAAAATTATTCACATAATGAAAACCTATACTTTGTCTCAGGCGAGTTTCCCATTCAAATGCATGTAACAGTGAGAAACGCACTGTCTTGGCGAAATAAAGCATTTTCGTACAACTTCATATAAATCGCTGTAACTTTTGATAGAAGACTCAGAAACACATGTTCATGGCTTTATCTTATAGAACTCAAAATCCCCGTGCTGGGCAAACAGGTTTTGCAGCCGTTTGAGCTAAGATTTTAAAATTATTCACATAATGAAAACCTATACTTTGTTTCAGGCGAGTTTCCCATTCAAATGCATGTAACAGTGAGAAACACACTGTCTTGGCGAAATAAAGCGTTTTTGAACAACTTCATATAAATCGCTGTAACTTTTGATAGAAGACTCAGACAAACATGTTTATGGCTTTATCTTATATAACTCAATATCCCCGTTGCAGCCGTTTGAGCTAAGATTTTAAAATTATTCACATAATGAAAACCTATACTTTGTCTCAGGCGAGTTTCCCATTCAAATGCATGTAACAGTGAGAAACGCACTTTCTTGGCGAAATAAAGCATTTTCGTACAACTTCATATAAATCGCTGTAACTTTTGATAGAAGACTCAGAAACACATGTTCATGGCTTTATCTTATAGAACTCAAAATCCCCGTGCTGGGCAAACAGGTTTTGCAGCCGATTGAGCTAAGATTTTAAAATTATTCACATAATGAAAACCTATACTTTGTCTCGGGCGAGTTTCCCATTCAAATGCATGTAACAGTGAGAAACGCATTGTCTTGGCGAAATAAAGCGTTTTTGAACAACTTCATATAAATCGCTGTAACTTTTGATAGAAGACTCAGAAACACATGTTCATGGCTTTATCTTATAGAACTCAAAATCCCCCTGCTGGGCAAACAGGGTTTGCAGCCGATTGAGCTAAGATTTTAAAATTATTCACATAATGAAAACCTATACTTTGTTTCAGGCGAGTTTCCCATTCAACAGTGAGAAACACACTGTCTTGGCGTAATAAAGCGTTTTTGAACAACTTCATATAAATCGCTGTAACTTTTGATAGAAGACTCAGACAAACATGTTTATGGCTTTATCTTATATAACTCAATATCCCCGTGCTAGGCAAACAGGTTTTGCAGCCGATTGAGCTAAGATTTTAAAATTATTCACATAATGAAAACCTATACTTTGTTTCAGGCGAGTTTCCCATTCAAATGCATGTAACAGTGAGAAACACACTGTCTTGGCGAAAGAAAGCGTTTTTGAACAACTTCATATAAATCGCTGTAACTTTTGATAGAGTACTCAGACAAACATGTTTATGGCTTTATCTTATATAACTCAATATCCCCGTTTCAGCCGTTTGAGCTAAGATTTTAAAATTATTCACATAATGAAAACCTATAATTTGTCTCGGGCGAGTTTCCCATTCAAATGCATGTAACAGTGAGAAACGCATTGTCTTGGCGAAATAAAGCGTTTTTGAACAACTTCATATAAATCGCTGTAACTTTTGATAGAAGACTCAGACAAACATGTTTATGGCTTAATCTTATAGAACTCAAAATCCCCCTGCTGGGCAAACAGGGTTTGCAGCCGATTGAGCTAAGATTTTAAAATTATTCACATAATGAAAACCTTTACTTTGTTTCAGGCGAGTTTCCCTTTCAAATGCATGTAACAGTGAGAAACACACTGTCTTGGCGAAATAAAGCATTTTCGTACAACTTCATATAAATCGCTGTAACTTTTGATAGAAGACTCAGAAACACATGTTCATGGCTTTATCTTATAGAACTCAAAATCCCCCTGCTGGGCAAACAGGGTTTGCAGCCGATTGAGCTAAGATTTTAAAATTATTCACATAATGAAAACCTATACTTTGTTTCAGGCGAGTTTCCCATTCAACAGTGAGAAACACACTGTCTTGGCGTAATAAAGCGTTTTTGAACAACTTCATATAAATCGCTGTAACTTTTGATAGAAGACTCAGACAAACATGTTTATGGCTTTATCTTATATAACTCAATATCCCCGTGCTAGGCAAACAGGTTTTGCAGCCGATTGAGCTAAGATTTTAAAATTATTCACATAATGAAAACCTATACTTTGTTTCAGGCGAGTTTCCCATTCAACAGTGAGAAACACACTGTCTTGGCGTAATAAAGCGTTTTTGAACAACTTCATATAAATCGCTGTAACTTTTGATAGAAGACTCAGACAAACATGTTTATGGCTTTATCTTATATAACTCAATATCCCCGTGCTAGGCAAACAGGTTTTGCAGCCGATTGAGCTAAGATTTTAAAATTATTCACATAATGAAAACCTATACTTTGTTTCAGGCGAGTTTCCCATTCAAATGCATGTAACAGTGAGAAACACACTGTCTTGGCGAAATAAAGCGTTTTTGAACAACTTCATATAAATCGCTGTAACTTTTGATAGAGTACTCAGACAAACATGTTTATGGCTTTATCTTATATAACTCAATATCCCCGTTTCAGCCGTTTGAGCTAAGATTTTAAAATTATTCACATAATGAAAACCTATAATTTGTCTCGGGCGAGTTTCCCATTCAAATGCATGTAACAGTGAGAAACGCATTGTCTTGGCGAAATAAAGCGTTTTTGAACAACTTCATATAAATCGCTGTAACTTTTGATAGAAGACTCAGACAAACATGTTTATGGCTTAATCTTATAGAACTCAAAATCCCCCTGCTGGGCAAACAGGGTTTGCAGCCGATTGAGCTAAGATTTTAAAATTATTCACATAATGAAAACCTTTACTTTGTTTCAGGCGAGTTTCCCTTTCAAATGCATGTAACAGTGAGAAACACACTGTCTTGGCGAAATAAAGCATTTTCGTACAACTTCATATAAATCGCTGTAACTTTTGATAGAAGACTCAGAAACACATGTTCATGGCTTTATCTTATAGAACTCAAAATCCCCCTGCTGGGCAAACAGGGTTTGCAGCCGATTGAGCTAAGATTTTAAAATTATTCACATAATGAAAACCTATACTTTGTTTCAGGCGAGTTTCCCATTCAACAGTGAGAAACACACTGTCTTGGCGTAATAAAGCGTTTTTGAACAACTTCATATAAATCGCTGTAACTTTTGATAGAAGACTCAGACAAACATGTTTATGGCTTTATCTTATATAACTCAATATCCCCGTGCTAGGCAAACAGGTTTTGCAGCCGATTGAGCTAAGATTTTAAAATTATTCACATAATGAAAACCTATACTTTGTTTCAGGCGAGTTTCCCATTCAAATGCATGTAACAGTGAGAAGCACACTGTCTTGGCGAAATAAAGCGTTTTTGAACAACTTCATATAAATCGCTGTAACTTTTGATAGAAGACTCAGACAAACATGTTTATGGCTTTATCTTATAGAACTCAATATCCCCGTGCTGGGCAAACAGAACAGGTTTTGCAGCCGTTTGAGCTAAGATTTTAAAATTATTCACATAATGAAAACCTATACTTTGTTTCAGGCGAGTTTCCCATTCAAATGCATGTAACAGTGAGAAACACACTGTCTTGGCGAAAGAAAGCGTTTTTGAACAACTTCATATAAATCGCTGTAACTTTTGATAGAGTACTCAGACAAACATGTTTATGGCTTTATCTTATATAACTCAATATCCCCGTTTCAGCCGTTTGAGCTAAGATTTTAAAATTATTCACATAATGAAAACCTATAATTTGTCTCGGGCGAGTTTCCCATTCAAATGCATGTAACAGTGAGAAACGCATTGTCTTGGCGAAATAAAGCGTTTTTGAACAACTTCATATAAATCGCTGTAACTTTTGATAGAAGACTCAGACAAACATGTTTATGGCTTAATCTTATAGAACTCAAAATCCCCCTGCTGGGCAAACAGGGTTTGCAGCCGATTGAGCTAAGATTTTAAAATTATTCACATAATGAAAACCTTTACTTTGTTTCAGGCGAGTTTCCCTTTCAAATGCATGTAACAGTGAGAAACACACTGTCTTGGCGAAATAAAGCATTTTCGTACAACTTCATATAAATCGCTGTAACTTTTGATAGAAGACTCAGAAACACATGTTCATGGCTTTATCTTAGAGAACTCAAAATCCCCCTGCTGGGCAAACAGGGTTTGCAGCCGATTGAGCTAAGATTTTAAAATTATTCACATAATGAAAACCTATACTTTGTTTCAGGCGAGTTTCCCATTCAACAGTGAGAAACACACTGTCTTGGCGTAATAAAGCGTTTTTGAACAACTTCATATAAATCGCTGTAACTTTTGATAGAAGACTCAGACAAACATGTTTATGGCTTTATCTTATATAACTCAATATCCCCGTGCTAGGCAAACAGGTTTTGCAGCCGATTGAGCTAAGATTTTAAAATTATTCACATAATGAAAACCTATACTTTGTTTCAGGCGAGTTTCCCATTCAAATGCATGTAACAGTGAGAAGCACACTGTCTTGGCGAAATAAAGCGTTTTTGAACAACTTCATATAAATCGCTGTAACTTTTGATAGAAGACTCAGACAAACATGTTTATGGCTTTATCTTATAGAACTCAATATCCCCGTGCTGGGCAAACAGAACAGGTTTTGCAGCCGTTTGAGCTAAGATTTTAAAATTATTCACATAATGAAAACCTATACTTTGTCTCGGGCGAGTTTCCCATTCAAATGCATGTAACAGTGAGAAACGCATTGTCTTGGCGAAATAAAGCGTTTTTGAACAACTTCATATAAATCGCTGTAACTTTTGATAGAAGACTCAGACAAACATGTTTATGGCTTTATCTTATATAACTCAATATCCCCGTTGCAGCCGTTTGAGCTAAGATTTTAAAATTATTCACATAATGAAAACCTATACTTTGTCTCGGGCGAGTTTCCCATTCAAATGCATGTAACAGTGAGAAACGCATTGTCTTGGCGAAATAAAGCGTTTTTGAACAACTTCATATAAATCGCTGTAACTTTTGATAGAAGACTCAGACAAACATGTTTATGGCTTTATCTTATAGAACTCAAAATCCCCCTGCTGGGCAAACAGGGTTTGCAGCCGATTGAGCTAAGATTTTAAAATTATTCACATAATGAAAACCTTTACTTTGTTTCAGGCGAGTTTCCCATTCAAATGCATGTAACAGTGAGAAACACACTGTCTTGGCGAAATAAAGCATTTTCGTACAACTTCATATAAATCGCTGTAACTTTTGATAGAAGACTCAGAAACACATGTTCATGGCTTTATCTTATAGAACTCAAAATCCCCCTGCTGGGCAAACAGGGTTTGCAGCTGATTGAGCTAAGATTTTAAAATTATTCACATAATGAAAACCTATACTTTGTTTCAGGCGAGTTTCCCATTAAACAGTGAGAAACACACTGTCTTGGCGAAATAAAGCGTTTTTGAACAACTTCATATAAATCGCTGTAACTTTTGATAGAAGACTCAGACAAACATGTTTATGGCTTTATCTTATATAACTCAATATCCCCGTGCTAGGCAAACAGGTTTTGCAGCCGTTTGAGCTAAGATTTTAAAATTATTCACATAATGAAAACCTATACTTTGTTTCAGGCGAGTTTCCCATTCAAATGCATGTAACAGTGAGAAACACACTGTCTTGGCGAAAGAAAGCGTTTTTGAACAACTTCATATAAATCGCTGTAACTTTTGATAGAGTACTCAGACAAACATGTTTATGGCTTTATCTTATATAACTCAATATCCCCGTGCTGGGCAAACAGGTTTTGCAGCCGATTGAGCTAAGATTTTAAAATTATTCACATAATGAAAACCTATACTTTGTTTCAGGCGAGTTTCCCATTCAAATGCATGTAACAGTGAGAAGCACACTGTCTTGGCGAAATAAAGCGTTTTTGAACAACTTCATATAAATCGCTGTAACTTTTGATAGAAGACTCAGACAAACATGTTTATGGCTTTATCTTATAGAACTCAATATCCCCGTGCTGGGCAAACAGAACAGGTTTTGCAGCCGTTTGAGCTAAGATTTTAAAATTATTCACATAATGAAAACCTATACTTTGTCTCGGGCGAGTTTCCCATTCAAATGCATGTAACAGTGAGAAACGCATTGTCTTGGCGAAATAAAGCGTTTTTGAACAACTTCATATAAATCGCTGTAACTTTTGATAGAAGACTCAGACAAACATGTTTATGGCTTTATCTTATATAACTCAATATCCCCGTTGCAGCCGATTGAGCTAAGATTTTAAAATTATTCACATAATGAAAACCTTTACTTTGTTTCAGGCGAGTTTCCCATTCAAATGCATGTAACAGTGAGAAACACACTGTCTTGGCGAAATAAAGCATTTTCGTACAACTTCATATAAATCGCTGTAACTTTTGATAGAAGACTCAGAAACACATGTTCATGGCTTTATCTTATAGAACTCAAAATCCCCCTGCTGGGCAAACAGGGTTTGCAGCTGATTGAGCTAAGATTTTAAAATTATTCACATAATGAAAACCTATACTTTGTTTCAGGCGAGTTTCCCATTAAACAGTGAGAAACACACTGTCTTGGCGTAATAAAGCGTTTTTGAACAACTTCATATAAATCGCTGTAACTTTTGATAGAAGACTCAGACAAACATGTTTATGGCTTTATCTTATAGAACTCAATATCCCCGTGCTAGGCAAACAGGTTTTGCAGCCGATTGAGCTAAGATTTTAAAATTATTCACATAATGAAAACCTATACTTTGTTTCAGGCGAGTTTCCCATTCAAATGCATGTAACAGTGAGAAGCACACTGTCTTGGCGTAATAAAGCGTTTTTGAACAACTTCATATAAATCGCTGTAACTTTTGATGGAAGACTCAGACAAACATGTTTATGGCTTTATCTTATATAACTCAATATCCCCGTGCTGGGCAAACAGGTTTTGCAGCCGTTTGAGCTAAGATTTTAAAATTATTCACATAATGAAAACCTATACTTTGTTTCAGGCGAGTTTCCCATTCAAATGCATGTAACAGTGAGAAACACACTGTCTTGGCGAAAGAAAGCGTTTTTGAACAACTTCATATAAATCGCTGTAACTTTTGATAGAGTACTCAGACAAACATGTTTATGGCTTTATCTTATATAACTCAATATCCCCGTGCTGGGCAAACAGGTTTTGGAGCCGATTGAGCTAAGATTTTAAAATTATTCACATAATGAAAACCTATACTTTGTCTCGGGCGAGTTTCCCATTCAAATGCATGTAACAGTGAGAAACGCATTGTCTTGGCGAAATAAAGCGTTTTTGAACAACTTCATATAAATCGCTGTAACTTTTGATAGAAGACTCAGACAAACATGTTTATGGCTTTATCTTATATAACTCAATATCCCCGTGCTAGGCAAACAGGTTTTGCAGCCGATTGAGCTAAGATTTTAAAATTATTCACATAATGAAAACCTATACTTTGTTTCAGGCGAGTTTCCCATTCAAATGCATGTAACAGTGAGAAGCACACTGTCTTGGCGAAATAAAGCGTTTTTGAACAACTTCATATAAATCGCTGTAACTTTTGATGGAAGACTCAGACAAACATGTTTATGGCTTTATCTTATATAACTCAATATCCCCGTGCTGGGCAAACAGGTTTTGCAGCCGTTTGAGCTAAGATTTTAAAATTATTCACATAATGAAAACCTATACTTTGTTTCAGGCGAGTTTCCCATTCAAATGCATGTAACAGTGAGAAACACACTGTCTTGGCGAAAGAAAGCGTTTTTGAACAACTTCATATAAATCGCTGTAACTTTTGATAGAGTACTCAGACAAACATGTTTATGGCTTTATCTTATATAACTCAATATCCCCGTGCTGGGCAAACAGGTTTTGCAGCCGATTGAGCTAAGATTTTAAAATTATTCACATAATGAAAACCTATACTTTGTTTCAGGCGAGTTTCCCATTCAAATGCATGTAACAGTGAGAAACGCATTGTCTTGGCGAAATAAAGCGTTTTTGAACAACTTCATATAAATCGCTGTAACTTTTGATAGAAGACTCAGACAAACATGTTTATGGCTTTATCTTATAGAACTCAATATCCCCGTGCTGGGCAAACAGAACAGGTTTTGCAGCCGTTTGAGCTAAGATTTTAAAATTATTCACATAATGAAAACCTATACTTTGTTTCAGGCGAGTTTCCCATTCAACAGTGAGAAACACACTGTCTTGGCGTAATAAAGCGTTTTTGAACAACTTCATATAAATCGCTGTAACTTTTGATAGAAGACTCAGACAAACATGTTTATGGCTTTATCTTATATAACTCAATATCCCCGTGCTAGGCAAACAGGTTTTGCAGCCGATTGAGCTAAGATTTTAAAATTATTCACATAATGAAAACCTATACTTTGTTTCAGGCGAGTTTCCCATTCAAATGCATGTAACAGTGAGAAGCACACTGTCTTGGCGAAATAAAGCGTTTTTGAACAACTTCATATAAATCGCTGTAACTTTTGATAGAAGACTCAGACAAACATGTTTATGGCTTTATCTTATAGAACTCAATATCCCCGTGCTGGGCAAACAGAACAGGTTTTGCAGCCGTTTGAGCTAAGATTTTAAAATTATTCACATAATGAAAACCTATACTTTGTCTCGGGCGAGTTTCCCATTCAAATGCATGTAACAGTGAGAAACGCATTGTCTTGGCGAAATAAAGCGTTTTTGAACAACTTCATATAAATCGCTGTAACTTTTGATAGAAGACTCAGACAAACATGTTTATGGCTTTATCTTATATAACTCAATATCCCCGTTGCAGCCGTTTGAGCTAAGATTTTAAAATTATTCACATAATGAAAACCTATACTTTGTCTCGGGCGAGTTTCCCATTCAAATGCATGTAACAGTGAGAAACGCATTGTCTTGGCGAAATAAAGCGTTTTTGAACAACTTCATATAAATCGCTGTAACTTTTGATAGAAGACTCAGACAAACATGTTTATGGCTTTATCTTATAGAACTCAAAATCCCCCTGCTGGGCAAACAGGGTTTGCAGCCGATTGAGCTAAGATTTTAAAATTATTCACATAATGAAAACCTTTACTTTGTTTCAGGCGAGTTTCCCATTCAAATGCATGTAACAGTGAGAAACACACTGTCTTGGCGAAATAAAGCATTTTCGTACAACTTCATATAAATCGCTGTAACTTTTGATAGAAGACTCAGAAACACATGTTCATGGCTTTATCTTATAGAACTCAAAATCCCCCTGCTGGGCAAACAGGGTTTGCAGCTGATTGAGCTAAGATTTTAAAATTATTCACATAATGAAAACCTATACTTTGTTTCAGGCGAGTTTCCCATTCAACAGTGAGAAACACACTGTCTTGGCGTAATAAAGCGTTTTTGAACAACTTCATATAAATCGCTGTAACTTTTGATAGAAGACTCAGACAAACATGTTTATGGCTTTATCTTATATAACTCAATATCCCCGTGCTAGGCAAACAGGTTTTGCAGCCGTTTGAGCTAAGATTTTAAAATTATTCACATAATGAAAACCTATACTTTGTTTCAGGCGAGTTTCCCATTCAAATGCATGTAACAGTGAGAAACACACTGTCTTGGCGAAAGAAAGCGTTTTTGAACAACTTCATATAAATCGCTGTAACTTTTGATAGAAGACTCAGACAAACATGTTTATGGCTTTATCTTATATAACTCAATATCCCCGTGCTAGGCAAACAGGTTTTGCAGCCGATTGAGCTAAGATTTTAAAATTATTCACATAATGAAAACCTATACTTTGTTTCAGGCGAGTTTCCCATTCAAATGCATGTAACAGTGAGAAACACACTGTCTTGGCGAAAGAAAGCGTTTTTGAACAACTTCATATAAATCGCTGTAACTTTTGATAGAGTACTCAGACAAACATGTTTATGGCTTTATCTTATATAACTCAATATCCCCGTGCTGGGCAAACAGGTTTTGCAGCCGATTGAGCTAAGATTTTAAAATTATTCACATAATGAAAACCTATACTTTGTCTCGGGCGAGTTTCCCATTCAAATGCATGTAACAGTGAGAAACGCATTGTCTTGGCGAAATAAAGCGTTTTTGAACAACTTCATATAAATCGCTGTAACTTTTGATAGAAGACTCAGACAAACATGTTTATGGCTTTATCTTATATAACTCAATATCCCCGTGCTAGGCAAACAGGTTTTGCAGCCGATTGAGCTAAGATTTTAAAATTATTCACATAATGAAAACCTATACTTTGTTTCAGGCGAGTTTCCCATTCAAATGCATGTAACAGTGAGAAGCACACTGTCTTGGCGAAATAAAGCGTTTTTGAACAACTTCATATAAATCGCTGTAACTTTTGATGGAAGACTCAGACAAACATGTTTATGGCTTTATCTTATAGAACTCAATATCCCTGTGCTGGGCAAACAGTTTTGCAGCCGTTTGAGCTAAGATTTTAAAATTATTCACATAATGAAAACCTATACTTTGTTTCAGGCGAGTTTCCCATTCAAATGCATGTAACAGTGAGAAACACACTGTCTTGGCGAAAGAAAGCGTTTTTGAACAACTTCATATAAATCGCTGTAACTTTTGATAGAGTACTCAGACAAACATGTTTATGGCTTTATCTTATATAACTCAATATCCCCGTTGCAGCCGTTTGAGCTAAGATTTTAAAATTATTCACATAATGAAAACCTATACTTTGTCTCGGGCGAGTTTCCCATTCAAATGCATGTAACAGTGAGAAACGCACTGTCTTGGCGAAATAAAGCATTTTCGTACAACTTCATATAAATCGCTGTAACTTTTGATAGAAGACTCACAAACACATGTTCATGGCTTTATCTTATAGAACTCAAAATCCCCGTGCTGGGCAAACAGAACAGGTTTTGCAGCCGTTTGAGCTAAGATTTTAAAATTATTCACATAATGAAAACCTATACTTTGTCTCGGGCGAGTTTCCCATTCAAATGCATGTAACAGTGAGAAACGCATTGTCTTGGCGAAATAAAGCGTTTTTGAACAACTTCATATAAATCGCTGTAACTTTTGATGGAAGACTCAGACAAACATGTTTATGGCTTTATCTTATATAACTCAATATCCCCGTGCTGGGCAAACAGGTTTTGCAGCCGTTTGAGCTAAGATTTTAAAATTATTCACATAATGAAAACCTATACTTTGTTTCAGGCGAGTTTCCCATTCAAATGCATGTAACAGTGAGAAACACACTGTCTTGGCGAAATAAAGCGTTTTTGAACAACTTCATATAAATCGCTGTAACTTTTGATAGAAGACTCAGACAAACATGTTTATGGCTTTATCTTATATAACTCAATATCCCCGTGCTAGGCAAACAGGTTTTGCAGCCGTTTGAGCTAAGATTTTAAAATTATTCACATAATGAAAACCTATACTTTGTTTCAGGCGAGTTTCCCATTCAAATGCATGTAACAGTGAGAAACACACTGTCTTGGCGAAAGAAAGCATTTTTGAACAACTTCATATAAATCGCTGTAACTTTTGATAGAGTACTCAGACAAACATGTTTATGGCTTTATCTTATATAACTCAATATCCCCGTGCTGGGCAAACAGGTTTTGCAGCCGATTGAGCTAAGATTTTAAAATTATTCACATAATGAAAACCTATACTTTGTCTCGGGCGAGTTTCCCATTCAAATGCATGTAACAGTGAGAAACGCATTGTCTTGGCGAAATAAAGCGTTTTTGAACAACTTCATATAAATCGCTGTAACTTTTGATGGAAGACTCAGACAAACATGTTTATGGCTTTATCTTATAGAACTCAATATCCCCGTGCTGGGCAAACAGGTTTTGCAGCCGTTTGAGCTAAGATTTTAAAATTATTCACATAATGAAAACCTATACTTTGTTTCAGGCGAGTTTCCCATTCAAATGCATGTAACAGTGAGAAACACACTGTCTTGGCGAAAGAAAGCGTTTTTGAACAACTTCATATAAATCGCTGTAACTTTTGATAGAGTACTCAGACAAACATGTTTATGGCTTTATCTTATATAACTCAATATCCCCGTTGCAGCCGTTTGAGCTAAGATTTTAAAATTATTCACATAATGAAAACCTATACTTTGTCTCGGGCGAGTTTCCCATTCAAATGCATGTAACAGTGAGAAACGCACTGTCTTGGCGAAATAAAGCATTTTCGTACAACTTCATATAAATCGCTGTAACTTTTGATAGAAGACTCACAAACACATGTTCATGGCTTTATCTTATAGAACTCAAAATCCCCGTGCTGGGCAAACAGAACAGGTTTTGCAGCCGTTTGAGCTAAGATTTTAAAATTATTCACATAATGAAAACCTATACTTTGTCTCGGGCGAGTTTCCCATTCAAATGCATGTAACAGTGAGAAACGCATTGTCTTGGCGAAATAAAGCGTTTTTGAACAACTTCATATAAATCGCTGTAACTTTTGATAGAAGACTCAGACAAACATGTTTATGGCTTTATCTTATAGAACTCAATATCCCCGTTGCAGCCGTTTGAGCTAAGATTTTAAAATTATTCACATAATGAAAACCTATACTTTGTCTCGGGCGAGTTTCCCATTCAAATGCATGTAACAGTGAGAAACGCATTGTCTTGGCGAAATAAAGCGTTTTTGAACAACTTCATATAAATCGCTGTAACTTTTGATAGAAGACTCAGAAACACATGTTCATGGCTTTATCTTATAGAACTCAAAATCCCCCTGCTGGGCAAACAGGGTTTGCAGCTGATTGAGCTAAGATTTTAAAATTATTCACATAATGAAAACCTATACTTTGTTTCAGGCGAGTTTCCCATTCAACAGTGAGAAACACACTGTCTTGGCGTAATAAAGCGTTTTTGAACAACTTCATATAAATCGCTGTAACTTTTGATAGAAGACTCAGACAAACATGTTTATGGCTTTATCTTATAGAACTCAATATCCCCATGCTGGGCAAACAGGTTGCAGCCGATTGAGCTAAGATTTTAAAATTATTCACATAATGAAAACCTATATTTGAATTTGAATTTACACTTTGTTTCAGGCGAGTTTCCCATTCAAATGCATGTAACAGTGAGAAACACACTGTCTTGGCGAAATAAAGCGTTTTTGAACAACTTCATATAAATCGCTGTAACTTTTGATAGAAGACTCAGACAAACATGTTTATGGCTTTATCTTATAGAACTCAATATCCCCATGCTGGGCAAACAGGTTGCAGCCGATTGAGCTAAGATTTTAAAATTATTCACATAATGAAAACCTATATTTGAATTTGAATTTACACTTTGTTTCAGGCGAGTTTCCCATTCAAATGCATGTAACAGTGAGAAACACACTGTCTTGGCGAAATAAAGCGTTTTTGAACAACTTCATATAAATCGCTGTAACTTTTGATAGAAGACTCAGACAAACATGTTTATGGCTTTATCTTATATAACTCAATATCCCCGTGCTAGGCAAACAGGTTTTGCAGCTGATTGAGCTAAGATTTTAAAATTATTCACATAATGAAAACCTATACTTTGTTTCAGGCGAGTTTCCCATTCAAATGCATGTAACAGTGAGAAACACACTGTCTTGGCGAAATAAAGCGTTTTTGAACAACTTCATATAAATCGCTGTAACTTTTGATAGAAGACTCAGACAAACATGTTTATGGCTTTATCTTATATAACTCAATATCCCCGTTGCAGCCGTTTGAGCTAAGATTTTAAAATTATTCACATAATGAAAACCTATACTTTGTCTCAGGCGAGTTTCCCATTCAAATGCATGTAACAGTGAGAAACGCATTGTCTTGGCGAAATAAAGCGTTTTTGAACAACTTCATATAAATCGCTGTAACTTTTGATAGAAGACTCAGACAAACATGTTTATGGCTTTATCTTATAGAACTAAATATCCCCGTGCTAGGCAAACAGGTTTTGCAGCCGATTGAGCTAAGATTTTAAAATTATTCACATAATGAAAACCTATATTTGAATTTGAATTTACACTTTATTTCAGGCGAGTTTCCCATTCAAATGCATGTAACAGTGAGAAACACACTGTCTTGGCGAAATAAAGCGTTTTTGAACAACTTCATATAAATCGCTGTAACTTTTGATAGAAGACTCAGACAAACATGTTTATGGCTTCATCTTATATAACTCAATATCCCCGTGCTAGGCAAACAGGTTTTGCAGCTGATTGAGCTAAGATTTTAAAATTATTCACATAATGAAAACCTATACTTTGTTTCAGGCGAGTTTCCCATTCAAATGCATGTAACAGTGAGAAACACACTGTCTTGGCGAAATAAAGCGTTTTTGAACAACTTCATATAAATCGCTGTAACTTTTGATAGAGGTCTCAGACAAACATGTTTATGGCTTTATCTTATAGAACTCAATATCCCCGTACTGGGCAGCTGTTTGAGCAAAGATTTTAAAATTATTCACATAATGAAAACCTATACTTTGTTTCAGGCGAGTTTCCCATTCAAATGCATGTAACAGTGAGAAACGCATTGTCTTGGCGTTTTTGAACAACTTCATATAAATCGCTGTAACTTTTGATAGAAGACTCAGACAAACATGTTTATGGCTTTATCTTATAGAACTCAATATCCCCATGCTGGGCAAACAGGTTGCAGCCGATTGAGCTAAGATTTTAAAATTATTCACATAATGAAAACCTATATTTGAATTTGAATTTACACTTTGTTTCAGGCGAGTTTCCCATTCAAATGCATGTAACAGTGAGAAACACACTGTCTTGGCGAAATAAAGCGTTTTTGAACAACTTCATATAAATCGCTGTAACTTTTGATAGAGTACTCAGACAAACATGTTTATGGCTTTATCTTATATAACTCAATATCCCCGTTGCAGCCGTTTGAGCTAAGATTTTAAAATTATTCACATAATGAAAACCTATACTTTGTCTCGGGCGAGTTTCCCATTCAAATGCATGTAACAGTGAGAAACGCACTGTCTTGGCGAAATAAAGCATTTTCGTACAACTTCATATAAATCGCTGTAACTTTTGATAGAAGACTCAGAAACACATGTTCATGGCTTTATCTTATAGAACTCAAAATCCCCCTGCTGGGCAAACAGGGTTTGCAGCCGATTGAGCTAAGATTTTAAAATTATTCACATAATGAAAACCTATACTTTGTTTCAGGCGAGTTTCCCATTCAACAGTGAGAAACACACTGTCTTGGCGTAATAAAGCGTTTTTGAACAACTTCATATAAATCGCTGTAACTTTTGATGGAAGACTCAGACAAACATGTTTATGGCTTTATCTTATAGAACTCAATATCCCCGTGCTGGGCAAACAGGTTTTGCAGCCGTTTGAGCTAAGATTTTAAAATTATTCACATAATGAAAACCTATACTTTGTTTCAGGCGAGTTTCCCATTCAAATGCATGTAACAGTGAGAAACACACTGTCTTGGCGAAAGAAAGCGTTTTTGAACAACTTCATATAAATCGCTGTAACTTTTGATAGAGTACTCAGACAAACATGTTTATGGCTTTATCTTATATAACTCAATATCCCCGTTGCAGCCGTTTGAGCTAAGATTTTAAAATTATTCACATAATGAAAACCTATACTTTGTCTCGGGCGAGTTTCCCATTCAAATGCATGTAACAGTGAGAAACGCACTGTCTTGGCGAAATAAAGCATTTTCGTACAACTTCATATAAATCGCTGTAACTTTTGATAGAAGACTCACAAACACATGTTCATGGCTTTATCTTATAGAACTCAAAATCCCCGTGCTGGGCAAACAGAACAGGTTTTGCAGCCGTTTGAGCTAAGATTTTAAAATTATTCACATAATGAAAACCTATACTTTGTCTCGGGCGAGTTTCCCATTCAAATGCATGTAACAGTGAGAAACGCATTGTCTTGGCGAAATAAAGCGTTTTTGAACAACTTCATATAAATCGCTGTAACTTTTGATAGAAGACTCAGACAAACATGTTTATGGCTTTATCTTATATAACTCAATATCCCCGTTGCAGCCGTTTGAGCTAAGATTTTAAAATTATTCACATAATGAAAACCTATACTTTGTCTCGGGCGAGTTTCCCATTCAAATGCATGTAACAGTGAGAAACGCATTGTCTTGGCGAAATAAAGCGTTTTTGAACAACTTCATATAAATCGCTGTAACTTTTGATAGAAGACTCAGAAACACATGTTCATGGCTTTATCTTATAGAACTCAAAATCCCCCTGCTGGGCAAACAGGGTTTGCAGCTGATTGAGCTAAGATTTTAAAATTATTCACATAATGAAAACCTATACTTTGTTTCAGGCGAGTTTCCCATTCAACAGTGAGAAACACACTGTCTTGGCGTAATAAAGCGTTTTTGAACAACTTCATATAAATCGCTGTAACTTTTGATAGAAGACTCAGACAAACATGTTTATGGCTTTATCTTATAGAACTCAATATCCCCATGCTGGGCAAACAGGTTGCAGCCGATTGAGCTAAGATTTTAAAATTATTCACATAATGAAAACCTATATTTGAATTTGAATTTACACTTTGTTTCAGGCGAGTTTCCCATTCAAATGCATGTAACAGTGAGAAACACACTGTCTTGGCGAAATAAAGCGTTTTTGAACAACTTCATATAAATCGCTGTAACTTTTGATAGAAGACTCAGACAAACATGTTTATGGCTTTATCTTATATAACTCAATATCCCCGTGCTAGGCAAACAGGTTTTGCAGCTGATTGAGCTAAGATTTTAAAATTATTCACATAATGAAAACCTATACTTTGTTTCAGGCGAGTTTCCCATTCAAATGCATGTAACAGTGAGAAACACACTGTCTTGGCGAAATAAAGCGTTTTTGAACAACTTCATATAAATCGCTGTAACTTTTGATAGAAGACTCAGACAAACATGTTTATGGCTTTATCTTATAGAACTCAATATCCCCGTGCTAGGCAAACAGGTTTTGCAGCCGATTGAGCTAAGATTTTAAAATTATTCACATAATGAAAACCTATACTTTGTCTCGGGCGAGTTTCCCATTCAAATGCATGTAACAGTGAGAAACGCATTGTCTTGGCGAAATAAAGCGTTTTTGAACAACTTCATATAAATCGCTGTAACTTTTGATAGAAGACTCAGACAAACATTTTTATGGCTTTATCTTATATAACTCAATATCCCCGTTGCAGCCGTTTGAGCTAAGATTTTAAAATTATTCACATAATGAAAACCTATACTTTGTCTCAGGCGAGTTTCCCATTCAAATGCATGTAACAGTGAGAAACGCATTGTCTTGGCGAACTAAAGCGTTTTTGAACAACTTCATATAAATCGCTGTAACTTTTGATAGAAGACTCAGACAAACATGTTTATGGCTTCATCTTATATAACTCAATATCCCCGTGCTAGGCAAACAGGTTTTGCAGCTGATTGAGCTAAGATTTTAAAATTATTCACATAATGAAAACCTATACTTTGTTTCAGGCGAGTTTCCCATTCAAATGCATGTAACAGTGAGAAACACACTGTCTTGGCGAAATAAAGCGTTTTTGAACAACTTCATATAAATCGCTGTAACTTTTGATAGAGGTCTCAGACAAACATGTTTATGGCTTTATCTTATAGAACTCAATATCCCCGTACTGGGCAGCTGTTTGAGCAAAGATTTTAAAATTATTCACATAATGAAAACCTATACTTTGTCTCGGGCGAGTTTCCCATTCAAATGCATGTAACAGTGAGAAACGCATTGTCTTGGCGAAAGAAAGCGTTTTTGAACAACTTCATATAAATCGCTGTAACTTTTGATAGAAGACTCAGACAAACATGTTTATGGCTTTATCTTATAGAACTCAATATCCCCGTGCTAAGCAAACAGGTTTTGCAGCCGATTGAGCTAAGATTTTAAAATTATTCACATAATGAAAACCTATACTTTGTTTCAGGCGAGTTTCCCATTCAAATGCATGTAACAGTGAGAAACGCATTGTCTTGGCGTTTTTGAACAACTTCATATAAATCGCTGTAACTTTTGATAGAAGACTCAGACAAACATGTTTATGGCTTTATCTTATAGAACTCAATATCCCCATGCTGGGCAAACAGGTTGCAGCCGATTGAGCTAAGATTTTAAAATTATTCACATAATGAAAACCTATATTTGAATTTGAATTTACACTTTGTTTCAGGCGAGTTTCCCATTCAAATGCATGTAACAGTGAGAAACACACTGTCTTGGCGAAATAAAGCGTTTTTGAACAACTTCATATAAATCGCTGTAACTTTTGATAGAGTACTCAGACAAACATGTTTATGGCTTTATCTTATATAACTCAATATCCCCGTTGCAGCCGTTTGAGCTAAGATTTTAAAATTATTCACATAATGAAAACCTATACTTTGTCTCGGGCGAGTTTCCCATTCAAATGCATGTAACAGTGAGAAACGCACTGTCTTGGCGAAATAAAGCATTTTCGTACAACTTCATATAAATCGCTGTAACTTTTGATAGAAGACTCAGAAACACATGTTCATGGCTTTATCTTATAGAACTCAAAATCCCCCTGCTGGGCAAACAGGGTTTGCAGCCGATTGAGCTAAGATTTTAAAATTATTCACATAATGAAAACCTATACTTTGTTTCAGGCGAGTTTCCCATTCAACAGTGAGAAACACACTGTCTTGGCGTAATAAAGCGTTTTTGAACAACTTCATATAAATCGCTGTAACTTTTGATGGAAGACTCAGACAAACATGTTTATGGCTTTATCTTATATAACTCAATATCCCCGTGCTGGGCAAACAGGTTTTGCAGCCGATTGAGCTAAGATTTTAAAATTATTCACATAATGAAAACCTATACTTTGTCTCGGGCGAGTTTCCCATTCAAATGCATGTAACAGTGAGAAACGCATTGTCTTGGCGAAATAAAGCGTTTTTGAACAACTTCATATAAATCGCTGTAACTTTTGATAGAAGACTCAGACAAACATGTTTATGGCTTTATCTTATAGAACTAAATATCCCCGTGCTAGGCAAACAGGTTTTGCAGCCGATTGAGCTAAGATTTTAAAATTATTCACATAATGAAAACCTATATTTGAATTTGAATTTACACTTTATTTCAGGCGAGTTTCCCATTCAAATGCATGTAACAGTGAGAAACACACTGTCTTGGCGAAATAAAGCGTTTTTGAACAACTTCATATAAATCGCTGTAACTTTTGATAGAAGACTCAGACAAACATGTTTATGGCTTCATCTTATATAACTCAATATCCCCGTGCTAGGCAAACAGGTTTTGCAGCTGATTGAGCTAAGATTTTAAAATTATTCACATAATGAAAACCTATACTTTGTTTCAGGCGAGTTTCCCATTCAAATGCATGTAACAGTGAGAAACACACTGTCTTGGCGAAATAAAGCGTTTTTGAACAACTTCATATAAATCGCTGTAACTTTTGATAGAGGTCTCAGACAAACATGTTTATGGCTTTATCTTATAGAACTCAATATCCCCGTACTGGGCAGCTGTTTGAGCAAAGATTTTAAAATTATTCACATAATGAAAACCTATACTTTGTCTCGGGCGAGTTTCCCATTCAAATGCATGTAACAGTGAGAAACGCATTGTCTTGGCGAAAGAAAGCGTTTTTGAACAACTTCATATAAATCGCTGTAACTTTTGATAGAAGACTCAGACAAACATGTTTATGGCTTTATCTTATAGAACTCAATATCCCCATGCTGGGCAAACAGGTTGCAGCCGATTGAGCTAAGATTTTAAAATTATTCACATAATGAAAACCTATATTTGAATTTGAATTTACACTTTGTTTCAGGCGAGTTTCCCATTCAAATGCATGTAACAGTGAGAAACACACTGTCTTGGCGAAATAAAGCGTTTTTGAACAACTTCATATAAATCGCTGTAACTTTTGATAGAGTACTCAGACAAACATGTTTATGGCTTTATCTTATATAACTCAATATCCCCGTTGCAGCCGTTTGAGCTAAGATTTTAAAATTATTCACATAATGAAAACCTATACTTTGTCTCGGGCGAGTTTCCCATTCAAATGCATGTAACAGTGAGAAACGCACTGTCTTGGCGAAATAAAGCATTTTCGTACAACTTCATATAAATCGCTGTAACTTTTGATAGAAGACTCAGAAACACATGTTCATGGCTTTATCTTATAGAACTCAAAATCCCCCTGCTGGGCAAACAGGGTTTGCAGCCGATTGAGCTAAGATTTTAAAATTATTCACATAATGAAAACCTATACTTTGTTTCAGGCGAGTTTCCCATTCAACAGTGAGAAACACACTGTCTTGGCGTAATAAAGCGTTTTTGAACAACTTCATATAAATCGCTGTAACTTTTGATAGAAGACTCAGACAAACATGTTTATGGCTTTATCTTATATAACTCAATATCCCCATGCTAGGCAAACAGGTTTTGCAGCCGATTGAGCTAAGATTTTAAAATTATTCACATAATGAAAACCTATACTTTGTTTCAGGCGAGTTTCCCATTCAAATGCATGTAACAGTGAGAAGCACACTGTCTTGGCGAAATAAAGCGTTTTTGAACAACTTCATATAAATCGCTGTAACTTTTGATGGAAGACTCAGACAAACATGTTTATGGCTTTATCTTATATAACTCAATATCCCCGTGCTGGGCAAACAGGTTTTGCAGCCGTTTGAGCTAAGATTTTAAAATTATTCACATAATGAAAACCTATACTTTGTTTCAGGCGAGTTTCCCATTCAAATGCATGTAACAGTGAGAAACACACTGTCTTGGCGAAAGAAAGCGTTTTTGAACAACTTCATATAAATCGCTGTAACTTTTGATAGAGTACTCAGACAAACATGTTTATGGCTTTATCTTATAGAACTCAAAATCCCCCTGCTGGGCAAACAGGGTTTGCAGCCGATTGAGCTAAGATTTTAAAATTATTCACATAATGAAAACCTATACTTTGTCTCGGGCGAGTTTCCCATTCAAATGCATGTAACAGTGAGAAACGCACTGTCTTGGCGAAATAAAGCATTTTCGTACAACTTCATATAAATCGCTGTAACTTTTGATAGAAGACTCAGAAACACATGTTCATGGCTTTATCTTATAGAACTCAAAATCCCCCTGCTGGGCAAACAGGGTTTGCAGCCGATTGAGCTAAGATTTTAAAATTATTCACATAATGAAAACCTATACTTTGTTTCAGGCGAGTTTCCCATTCAACAGTGAGAAACACACTGTCTTGGCGTAATAAAGCGTTTTTGAACAACTTCATATAAATCGCTGTAACTTTTGATAGAAGACTCAGACAAACATGTTTATGGCTTTATCTTATATAACTCAATATCCCCGTGCTAGGCAAACAGGTTTTGCAGCCGATTGAGCTAAGATTTTAAAATTATTCACATAATGAAAACCTATACTTTGTTTCAGGCGAGTTTCCCATTCAAATGCATGTAACAGTGAGAAACACACTGTCTTGGCGAAATAAAGCGTTTTTGAACAACTTCATATAAATCGCTGTAACTTTTGATAGAAGACTCAGACAAACATGTTTATGGCTTTATCTTATATAACTCAATATCCCCGTGCTAGGCAAACAGGTTTTGCAGCCGTTTGAGCTAAGATTTTAAAATTATTCACATAATGAAAACCTATACTTTGTTTCAGGCGAGTTTCCCATTCAAATGCATGTAACAGTGAGAAACACACTGTCTTGGCGAAAGAAAGCGTTTTTGAACAACTTCATATAAATCGCTGTAACTTTTGATAGAGTACTCAGACAAACATGTTTATGGCTTTATCTTATATAACTCAATATCCCCGTGCTGGGCAAACAGGTTTTGCAGCCGATTGAGCTAAGATTTTAAAATTATTCACATAATGAAAACCTATACTTTGTCTCGGGCGAGTTTCCCATTCAAATGCATGTAACAGTGAGAAACGCATTGTCTTGGCGAAATAAAGCGTTTTTGAACAACTTCATATAAATCGCTGTAACTTTTGATAGAAGACTCAGACAAACATGTTTATGGCTTTATCTTATAGAACTCAATATCCCCGTGCTAGGCAAACAGGTTTTGCAGCCGATTGAGCTAAGATTTTAAAATTATTCACATAATGAAAACCTATACTTTGTTTCAGGCGAGTTTCCCATTCAAATGCATGTAACAGTGAGAAGCACACTGTCTTGGCGAAATAAAGCGTTTTTGAACAACTTCATATAAATCGCTGTAACTTTTGATGGAAGACTCAGACAAACATGTTTATGGCTTTATCTTATATAACTCAATATCCCCGTGCTGGGCAAACAGGTTTTGCAGCCGTTTGAGCTAAGATTTTAAAATTATTCACATAATGAAAACCTATACTTTGTTTCAGGCGAGTTTCCCATTCAAATGCATGTAACAGTGAGAAACACACTGTCTTGGCGAAAGAAAGCGTTTTTGAACAACTTCATATAAATCGCTGTAACTTTTGATAGAGTACTCAGACAAACATGTTTATGGCTTTATCTTATATAACTCAATATCCCCGTTGCAGCCGTTTGAGCTAAGATTTTAAAATTATTCACATAATGAAAACCTATACTTTGTCTCGGGCGAGTTTCCCATTCAAATGCATGTAACAGTGAGAAACGCACTGTCTTGGCGAAATAAAGCATTTTCGTACAACTTCATATAAATCGCTGTAACTTTTGATAGAAGACTCACAAACACATGTTCATGGCTTTATCTTATAGAACTCAAAATCCCCGTGCTGGGCAAACAGAACAGGTTTTGCAGCCGTTTGAGCTAAGATTTTAAAATTATTCACATAATGAAAACCTATACTTTGTCTCGGGCGAGTTTCCCATTCAAATGCATGTAACAGTGAGAAACGCATTGTCTTGGCGAAATAAAGCGTTTTTGAACAACTTCATATAAATCGCTGTAACTTTTGATAGAAGACTCAGACAAACATGTTTATGGCTTTATCTTATATAACTCAATATCCCCGTTGCAGCCGTTTGAGCTAAGATTTTAAAATTATTCACATAATGAAAACCTATACTTTGTCTCGGGCGAGTTTCCCATTCAAATGCATGTAACAGTGAGAAACGCATTGTCTTGGCGAAATAAAGCGTTTTTGAACAACTTCATATAAATCGCTGTAACTTTTGATAGAAGACTCAGAAACACATGTTCATGGCTTTATCTTATAGAACTCAAAATCCCCCTGCTGGGCAAACAGGGTTTGCAGCTGATTGAGCTAAGATTTTAAAATTATTCACATAATGAAAACCTATACTTTGTTTCAGGCGAGTTTCCCATTCAACAGTGAGAAACACACTGTCTTGGCGTAATAAAGCGTTTTTGAACAACTTCATATAAATCGCTGTAACTTTTGATAGAAGACTCAGACAAACATGTTTATGGCTTTATCTTATAGAACTCAATATCCCCATGCTGGGCAAACAGGTTGCAGCCGATTGAGCTAAGATTTTAAAATTATTCACATAATGAAAACCTATATTTGAATTTGAATTTACACTTTGTTTCAGGCGAGTTTCCCATTCAAATGCATGTAACAGTGAGAAACACACTGTCTTGGCGAAATAAAGCGTTTTTGAACAACTTCATATAAATCGCTGTAACTTTTGATAGAAGACTCAGACAAACATGTTTATGGCTTTATCTTATATAACTCAATATCCCCGTGCTAGGCAAACAGGTTTTGCAGCTGATTGAGCTAAGATTTTAAAATTATTCACATAATGAAAACCTATACTTTGTTTCAGGCGAGTTTCCCATTCAAATGCATGTAACAGTGAGAAACACACTGTCTTGGCGAAATAAAGCGTTTTTGAACAACTTCATATAAATCGCTGTAACTTTTGATAGAAGACTCAGACAAACATGTTTATGGCTTTATCTTATAGAACTCAATATCCCCGTGCTGGGCAAACAGGTTTTGCAGCCGATTGAGCTAAGATTTTAAAATTATTCACATAATGAAAACCTATACTTTGTCTCGGGCGAGTTTCCCATTCAAATGCATGTAACAGTGAGAAACGCATTGTCTTGGCGAAATAAAGCGTTTTTGAACAACTTCATATAAATCGCTGTAACTTTTGATAGAAGACTCAGACAAACATGTTTATGGCTTTATCTTATAGAACTCAATATCCCCGTGCTAGGCAAACAGGTTTTGCAGCCGATTGAGCTAAGATTTTAAAATTATTCACATAATGAAAACCTATACTTTGTTTCAGGCGAGTTTCCCATTCAAATGCATGTAACAGTGAGAAGCACACTGTCTTGGCGAAATAAAGCGTTTTTGAACAACTTCATATAAATCGCTGTAACTTTTGATGGAAGACTCAGACAAACATGTTTATGGCTTTATCTTATATAACTCAATATCCCCGTGCTGGGCAAACAGGTTTTGCAGCCGTTTGAGCTAAGATTTTAAAATTATTCACATAATGAAAACCTATACTTTGTTTCAGGCGAGTTTCCCATTCAAATGCATGTAACAGTGAGAAACACACTGTCTTGGCGAAAGAAAGCGTTTTTGAACAACTTCATATAAATCGCTGTAACTTTTGATAGAGTACTCAGACAAACATGTTTATGGCTTTATCTTATATAACTCAATATCCCCGTTGCAGCCGTTTGAGCTAAGATTTTAAAATTATTCACATAATGAAAACCTATACTTTGTCTCGGGCGAGTTTCCCATTCAAATGCATGTAACAGTGAGAAACGCACTGTCTTGGCGAAATAAAGCATTTTCGTACAACTTCATATAAATCGCTGTAACTTTTGATAGAAGACTCACAAACACATGTTCATGGCTTTATCTTATAGAACTCAAAATCCCCGTGCTGGGCAAACAGAACAGGTTTTGCAGCCGTTTGAGCTAAGATTTTAAAATTATTCACATAATGAAAACCTATACTTTGTCTCGGGCGAGTTTCCCATTCAAATGCATGTAACAGTGAGAAACGCATTGTCTTGGCGAAATAAAGCGTTTTTGAACAACTTCATATAAATCGCTGTAACTTTTGATAGAAGACTCAGACAAACATGTTTATGGCTTTATCTTATATAACTCAATATCCCCGTTGCAGCCGTTTGAGCTAAGATTTTAAAATTATTCACATAATGAAAACCTATACTTTGTCTCGGGCGAGTTTCCCATTCAAATGCATGTAACAGTGAGAAACGCATTGTCTTGGCGAAATAAAGCGTTTTTGAACAACTTCATATAAATCGCTGTAACTTTTGATAGAAGACTCAGACAAACATGTTTATGGCTTTATCTTATAGAACTCAAAATCCCCCTGCTGGGCAAACAGGGTTTGCAGCCGATTGAGCTAAGATTTTAAAATTATTCACATAATGAAAACCTTTACTTTGTTTCAGGCGAGTTTCCCATTCAAATGCATGTAACAGTGAGAAACACACTGTCTTGGCGAAATAAAGCATTTTCGTACAACTTCATATAAATCGCTGTAACTTTTGATAGAAGACTCAGAAACACATGTTCATGGCTTTATCTTATAGAACTCAAAATCCCCCTGCTGGGCAAACAGGGTTTGCAGCTGATTGAGCTAAGATTTTAAAATTATTCACATAATGAAAACCTATACTTTGTTTCAGGCGAGTTTCCCATTCAACAGTGAGAAACACACTGTCTTGGCGTAATAAAGCGTTTTTGAACAACTTCATATAAATCGCTGTAACTTTTGATAGAAGACTCAGACAAACATGTTTATGGCTTTATCTTATATAACTCAATATCCCCGTGCTAGGCAAACAGGTTTTGCAGCCGATTGAGCTAAGATTTTAAAATTATTCACATAATGAAAACCTATACTTTGTTTCAGGCGAGTTTCCCATTCAAATGCATGTAACAGTGAGAAGCACACTGTCTTGGCGTAATAAAGCGTTTTTGAACAACTTCATATAAATCGCTGTAACTTTTGATGGAAGACTCAGACAAACATGTTTATGGCTTTATCTTATATAACTCAATATCCCCGTGCTGGGCAAACAGGTTTTGCAGCCGTTTGAGCTAAGATTTTAAAATTATTCACATAATGAAAACCTATACTTTGTTTCAGGCGAGTTTCCCATTCAAATGCATGTAACAGTGAGAAACACACTGTCTTGGCGAAATAAAGCGTTTTTGAACAACTTCATATAAATCGCTGTAACTTTTGATAGAAGACTCAGACAAACATGTTTATGGCTTTATCTTATATAACTCAATATCCCCGTGCTAGGCAAACAGGTTTTGCAGCCGATTGAGCTAAGATTTTAAAATTATTCACATAATGAAAACCTATACTTTGTTTCAGGCGAGTTTCCCATTCAAATGCATGTAACAGTGAGAAGCACACTGTCTTGGCGTAATAAAGCGTTTTTGAACAACTTCATATAAATCGCTGTAACTTTTGATGGAAGACTCAGACAAACATGTTTATGGCTTTATCTTATATAACTCAATATCCCCGTGCTGGGCAAACAGGTTTTGCAGCCGTTTGAGCTAAGATTTTAAAATTATTCACATAATGAAAACCTATACTTTGTTTCAGGCGAGTTTCCCATTCAAATGCATGTAACAGTGAGAAACACACTGTCTTGGCGAAATAAAGCGTTTTTGAACAACTTCATATAAATCGCTGTAACTTTTGATAGAAGACTCAGACAAACATGTTTATGGCTTTATCTTATATAACTCAATATCCCCGTGCTAGGCAAACAGGTTTTGCAGCCGATTGAGCTAAGATTTTAAAATTATTCACATAATGAAAACCTATACTTTGTTTCAGGCGAGTTTCCCATTCAAATGCATGTAACAGTGAGAAGCACACTGTCTTGGCGAAATAAAGCGTTTTTGAACAACTTCATATAAATCGCTGTAACTTTTGATGGAAGACTCAGACAAACATGTTTATGGCTTTATCTTATATAACTCAATATCCCCGTGCTGGGCAAACAGGTTTTGCAGCCGTTTGAGCTAAGATTTTAAAATTATTCACATAATGAAAACCTATACTTTGTTTCAGGCGAGTTTCCCATTCAAATGCATGTAACAGTGAGAAACACACTGTCTTGGCGAAATAAAGCGTTTTTGAACAACTTCATATAAATCGCTGTAACTTTTGATAGAAGACTCAGACAAACATGTTTATGGCTTTATCTTATATAACTCAATATCCCCGTGCTAGGCAAACAGGTTTTGCAGCCGATTGAGCTAAGATTTTAAAATTATTCACATAATGAAAACCTATACTTTGTTTCAGGCGAGTTTCCCATTCAAATGCATGTAACAGTGAGAAGCACACTGTCTTGGCGAAATAAAGCGTTTTTGAACAACTTCATATAAATCGCTGTAACTTTTGATGGAAGACTCAGACAAACATGTTTATGGCTTTATCTTATATAACTCAATATCCCCGTGCTGGGCAAACAGGTTTTGCAGCCGTTTGAGCTAAGATTTTAAAATTATTCACATAATGAAAACCTATACTTTGTTTCAGGCGAGTTTCCCATTCAAATGCATGTAACAGTGAGAAACACACTGTCTTGGCGAAAGAAAGCGTTTTTGAACAACTTCATATAAATCGCTGTAACTTTTGATAGAGTACTCAGACAAACATGTTTATGGCTTTATCTTATATAACTCAATATCCCCGTTGCAGCCGTTTGAGCTAAGATTTTAAAATTATTCACATAATGAAAACCTATACTTTGTCTCGGGCGAGTTTCCCATTCAAATGCATGTAACAGTGAGAAACGCACTGTCTTGGCGAAATAAAGCATTTTCGTACAACTTCATATAAATCGCTGTAACTTTTGATAGAAGACTCACAAACACATGTTCATGGCTTTATCTTATAGAACTCAAAATCCCCCTGCTGGGCAAACAGGGTTTGCAGCCGATTGAGCTAAGATTTTAAAATTATTCACATAATGAAAACCTATACTTTGTTTCAGGCGAGTTTCCCATTCAAATGCATGTAACAGTGAGAAACACACTGTCTTGGCGAAATAAAGCGTTTTTGAACAACTTCATATAAATCGCTGTAACTTTTGATAGAGTACTCAGACAAACATGTTTATGGCTTTATCTTATATAACTCAATATCCCCGTTTCAGCCGTTTGAGCTAAGATTTTAAAATTATTCACATAATGAAAACCTATACTTTGTCTCGGGGGAGTTTCCCATTCAAATGCATGTAACAGTGAGAAACGCATTGTCTTGGCGAAATAAAGCGTTTTTGAACAACTTCATATAAATCGCTGTAACTTTTGATAGAAGACTCAGACAAACATGTTTATGGCTTAATCTTATAGAACTCAAAATCCCCCTGCTGGGCAAACAGGGTTTGCAGCCGATTGAGCTAAGATTTTAAAATTATTCACATAATGAAAACCTTTACTTTGTTTCAGGCGAGTTTCCCTTTCAAATGCATGTAACAGTGAGAAACACACTGTCTTGGCGAAATAAAGCATTTTCGTACAACTTCATATAAATCGCTGTAACTTTTGATAGAAGACTCAGAAACACATGTTCATGGCTTTATCTTATAGAACTCAAAATCCCCCTGCTGGGCAAACAGGGTTTGCAGCTGATTGAGCTAAGATTTTAAAATTATTCACATAATGAAAACCTATACTTTGTTTCAGGCGAGTTTCCCATTCAACAGTGAGAAACACACTGTCTTGGCGTAATAAAGCGTTTTTGAACAACTTCATATAAATCGCTGTAACTTTTGATAGAAGACTCAGACAAACATGTTTATGGCTTTATCTTATATAACTCAATATCCCCGTGCTAGGCAAACAGGTTTTGCAGCCGATTGAGCTAAGATTTTAAAATTATTCACATAATGAAAACCTATACTTTGTTTCAGGCGAGTTTCCCATTCAAATGCATGTAACAGTGAGAAGCACACTGTCTTGGCGTAATAAAGCGTTTTTGAACAACTTCATATAAATCGCTGTAACTTTTGATGGAAGACTCAGACAAACATGTTTATGGCTTTATCTTATATAACTCAATATCCCCGTGCTGGGCAAACAGGTTTTGCAGCCGTTTGAGCTAAGATTTTAAAATTATTCACATAATGAAAACCTATACTTTGTTTCAGGCGAGTTTCCCATTCAAATGCATGTAACAGTGAGAAACACACTGTCTTGGCGAAATAAAGCGTTTTTGAACAACTTCATATAAATCGCTGTAACTTTTGATAGAAGACTCAGACAAACATGTTTATGGCTTTATCTTATATAACTCAATATCCCCGTGCTGGGCAAACAGGTTTTGCAGCCGATTGAGCTAAGATTTTAAAATTATTCACATAATGAAAACCTATACTTTGTCTCGGGCGAGTTTCCCATTCAAATGCATGTAACAGTGAGAAACGCATTGTCTTGGCGAAATAAAGCGTTTTTGAACAACTTCATATAAATCGCTGTAACTTTTGATGGAAGACTCAGACAAACATGTTTATGGCTTTATCTTATATAACTCAATATCCCCGTGCTGGGCAAACAGGTTTTGCAGCCGTTTGAGCTAAGATTTTAAAATTATTCACATAATGAAAACCTATACTTTGTTTCAGGCGAGTTTCCCATTCAAATGCATGTAACAGTGAGAAACACACTGTCTTGGCGAAATAAAGCGTTTTTGAACAACTTCATATAAATCGCTGTAACTTTTGATAGAAGACTCAGACAAACATGTTTATGGCTTTATCTTATATAACTCAATATCCCCGTGCTGGGCAAACAGGTTTTGCAGCCGATTGAGCTAAGATTTTAAAATTATTCACATAATGAAAACCTATACTTTGTCTCTGGCGAGTTTCCCATTCAAATGCATGTAACAGTGAGAAACGCATTGTCTTGGCGAAATAAAGCGTTTTTGAACAACTTCATATAAATCGCTGTAACTTTTGATAGAAGACTCAGACAAACATGTTTATGGCTTTATCTTATATAACTCAATATCCCCGTGCTAGGCAAACAGGTTTTGCAGCCGATTGAGCTAAGATTTTAAAATTATTCACATAATGAAAACCTATACTTTGTTTCAGGCGAGTTTCCCATTCAAATGCATGTAACAGTGAGAAGCACACTGTCTTGGCGAAATAAAGCGTTTTTGAACAACTTCATATAAATCGCTGTAACTTTTGATGGAAGACTCAGACAAACATGTTTATGGCTTTATCTTATATAACTCAATATCCCCGTGCTGGGCAAACAGGTTTTGCAGCCGTTTGAGCTAAGATTTTAAAATTATTCACATAATGAAAACCTATACTTTGTTTCAGGCGAGTTTCCCATTCAAATGCATGTAACAGTGAGAAACACACTGTCTTGGCGAAAGAAAGCGTTTTTGAACAACTTCATATAAATCGCTGTAACTTTTGATAGAGTACTCAGACAAACATGTTTATGGCTTTATCTTATATAACTCAATATCCCCGTTGCAGCCGTTTGAGCTAAGATTTTAAAATTATTCACATAATGAAAACCTATACTTTGTCTCGGGCGAGTTTCCCATTCAAATGCATGTAACAGTGAGAAACGCACTGTCTTGGCGAAATAAAGCATTTTCGTACAACTTCATATAAATCGCTGTAACTTTTGATAGAAGACTCACAAACACATGTTCATGGCTTTATCTTATAGAACTCAAAATCCCCCTGCTGGGCAAACAGGGTTTGCAGCCGATTGAGCTAAGATTTTAAAATTATTCACATAATGAAAACCTATACTTTGTTTCAGGCGAGTTTCCCATTCAACAGTGAGAAACACACTGTCTTGGCGTAATAAAGCGTTTTTGAACAACTTCATATAAATCGCTGTAACTTTTGATAGAAGACTCAGACAAACATGTTTATGGCTTTATCTTATATAACTCAATATCCCCGTGCTAGGCAAACAGGTTTTGCAGCCGATTGAGCTAAGATTTTAAAATTATTCACATAATGAAAACCTATACTTTGTTTCAGGCGAGTTTCCCATTCAAATGCATGTAACAGTGAGAAACACACTGTCTTGGCGAAAGAAAGCGTTTTTGAACAACTTCATATAAATCGCTGTAACTTTTGATAGAGTACTCAGACAAACATGTTTATGGCTTTATCTTATATAACTCAATATCCCCGTTTCAGCCGTTTGAGCTAAGATTTTAAAATTATTCACATAATGAAAACCTATACTTTGTCTCGGGCGAGTTTCCCATTCAAATGCATGTAACAGTGAGAAACGCATTGTCTTGGCGAAATAAAGCGTTTTTGAACAACTTCATATAAATCGCTGTAACTTTTGATAGAAGACTCAGAAACACATGTTCATGGCTTTATCTTATAGAACTCAAGATCCCCCTGCTGGGCAAACAGGGTTTGCAGCCGATTGAGCTAAGATTTTAAAATTATTCACATAATGAAAACCTATACTTTGTTTCAGGCGAGTTTCCCATTCAACAGTGAGAAACACACTGTCTTGGCGTAATAAAGCGTTTTTGAACAACTTCATATAAATCGCTGTAACTTTTGATAGAAGACTCAGACAAACATGTTTATGGCTTTATCTTATATAACTCAATATCCCCGTGCTAGGCAAACAGGTTTTGCAGCCGATTGAGCTAAGATTTTAAAATTATTCACATAATGAAGACCTATACTTTGTCTCGGGCGAGTTTCCCATTCAAATGCATGTAACAGTGAGAAACGCATTGTCTTGGCGAAATAAAGCGTTTTTGAACAACTTCATATAAATCGCTGTAACTTTTGATAGAAGACTCAGACAAACATGTTTATGGCTTTATCTTATATAACTCAATATCCCCGTTGCAGCCGTTTGAGCTAAGATTTTAAAATTATTCACATAATGAAAACCTATACTTTGTCTCGGGCGAGTTTCCCATTCAAATGCATGTAACAGTGAGAAACGCATTGTCTTGGCGAAATAAAGCGTTTTTGAACAACTTCATATAAATCGCTGTAACTTTTGATAGAAGACTCAGACAAACATGTTTATGGCTTTATCTTATAGAACTCAAAATCCCCCTGCTGGGCAAACAGGGTTTGCAGCCGATTGAGCTAAGATTTTAAAATTATTCACATAATGAAAACCTTTACTTTGTTTCAGGCGAGTTTCCCATTCAAATGCATGTAACAGTGAGAAACACACTGTCTTGGCGAAATAAAGCATTTTCGTACAACTTCATATAAATCGCTGTAACTTTTGATAGAAGACTCAGAAACACATGTTCGTGGCTTTATCTTATAGAACTCAAAATCCCCCTGCTGGGCAAACAGGGTTTGCAGCTGATTGAGCTAAGATTTTAAAATTATTCACATAATGAAAACCTATACTTTGTTTCAGGCGAGTTTCCCATTCAACAGTGAGAAACACACTGTCTTGGCGTAATAAAGCGTTTTTGAACAACTTCATATAAATCGCTGTAACTTTTGATAGAAGACTCAGACAAACATGTTTATGGCTTTATCTTATATAACTCAATATCCCCGTGCTAGGCAAACAGGTTTTGCAGCCGATTGAGCTAAGATTTTAAAATTATTCACATAATGAAAACCTATACTTTGTTTCAGGCGAGTTTCCCATTCAAATGCATGTAACAGTGAGAAACACACTGTCTTGGAGAAAGAAAGCGTTTTTGAACAACTTCATATAAATCGCTGTAACTTTTGATAGAGTACTCAGACAAACATGTTTATGGCTTTATCTTATATAACTCAATATCCCCGTTGCAGCCGTTTGAGCTAAGATTTTAAAATTATTCACATAATGAAAACCTATACTTTGTCTCGGGCGAGTTTCCCATTCAAATGCATGTAACAGTGAGAAACGCATTGTCTTGGCGAAATAAAGCGTTTTTGAACAACTTCATATAAATCGCTGTAACTTTTGATAGAAGACTCAGACAAACATGTTTATGGCTTTATCTTATAGAACTCAAAATCCCCCTGCTGGGCAAACAGGGTTTGCAGCCGATTGAGCTAAGATTTTAAAATTATTCACATAATGAAAACCTTTACTTTGTTTCAGGCGAGGTTCCCATTCAAATGCATGTAACAGTGAGAAACACACTGTCTTGGCGAAATAAAGCATTTTCGTACAACTTCATATAAATCGCTGTAACTTTTGATAGAAGACTCAGAAACACATGTTCATGGCTTTATCTTATAGAACTCAAAATCCCCCTGCTGGGCAAACAGGGTTTGCAGCCGATTGAGCTAAGATTTTAAAATTATTCACATAATGAAAACCTATACTTTGTTTCAGGCGAGTTTCCCATTCAACAGTGAGAAACACACTGTCTTGGCGTAATAAAGCGTTTTTGAACAACTTCATATAAATCGCTGTAACTTTTGATAGAAGACTCAGACAAACATGTTTATGGCTTTATCTTATATAACTCAATATCCCCATGCTAGGCAAACAGGTTTTGCAGCCGATTGAGCTAAGATTTTAAAATTATTCACATAATGAAAACCTATACTTTGTTTCAGGCGAGTTTCCCATTCAAATGCATGTAACAGTGAGAAGCACACTGTCTTGGCGAAATAAAGCGTTTTTGAACAACTTCATATAAATCGCTGTAACTTTTGATGGAAGACTCAGACAAACATGTTTATGGCTTTATCTTATATAACTCAATATCCCCGTGCTGGGCAAACAGGTTTTGCAGCCGTTTGAGCTAAGATTTTAAAATTATTCACATAATGAAAACCTATACTTTGTTTCAGGCGAGTTTCCCATTCAAATGCATGTAACAGTGAGAAACACACTGTCTTGGCGAAAGAAAGCGTTTTTGAACAACTTCATATAAATCGCTGTAACTTTTGATAGAGTACTCAGACAAACATGTTTATGGCTTTATCTTATAGAACTCAAAATCCCCCTGCTGGGCAAACAGGGTTTGCAGCCGATTGAGCTAAGATTTTAAAATTATTCACATAATGAAAACCTATACTTTGTCTCGGGCGAGTTTCCCATTCAAATGCATGTAACAGTGAGAAACGCACTGTCTTGGCGAAATAAAGCATTTTCGTACAACTTCATATAAATCGCTGTAACTTTTGATAGAAGACTCAGAAACACATGTTCATGGCTTTATCTTATAGAACTCAAAATCCCCCTGCTGGGCAAACAGGGTTTGCAGCCGATTGAGCTAAGATTTTAAAATTATTCACATAATGAAAACCTATACTTTGTTTCAGGCGAGTTTCCCATTCAACAGTGAGAAACACACTGTCTTGGCGTAATAAAGCGTTTTTGAACAACTTCATATAAATCGCTGTAACTTTTGATAGAAGACTCAGACAAACATGTTTATGGCTTTATCTTATATAACTCAATATCCCCGTGCTAGGCAAACAGGTTTTGCAGCCGATTGAGCTAAGATTTTAAAATTATTCACATAATGAAAACCTATACTTTGTTTCAGGCGAGTTTCCCATTCAAATGCATGTAACAGTGAGAAACACACTGTCTTGGCGAAATAAAGCGTTTTTGAACAACTTCATATAAATCGCTGTAACTTTTGATAGAAGACTCAGACAAACATGTTTATGGCTTTATCTTATATAACTCAATATCCCCGTGCTAGGCAAACAGGTTTTGCAGCCGTTTGAGCTAAGATTTTAAAATTATTCACATAATGAAAACCTATACTTTGTTTCAGGCGAGTTTCCCATTCAAATGCATGTAACAGTGAGAAACACACTGTCTTGGCGAAAGAAAGCGTTTTTGAACAACTTCATATAAATCGCTGTAACTTTTGATAGAGTACTCAGACAAACATGTTTATGGCTTTATCTTATATAACTCAATATCCCCGTGCTGGGCAAACAGGTTTTGCAGCCGATTGAGCTAAGATTTTAAAATTATTCACATAATGAAAACCTATACTTTGTCTCGGGCGAGTTTCCCATTCAAATGCATGTAACAGTGAGAAACGCATTGTCTTGGCGAAATAAAGCGTTTTTGAACAACTTCATATAAATCGCTGTAACTTTTGATAGAAGACTCAGACAAACATGTTTATGGCTTTATCTTATAGAACTCAATATCCCCGTGCTAGGCAAACAGGTTTTGCAGCCGATTGAGCTAAGATTTTAAAATTATTCACATAATGAAAACCTATACTTTGTTTCAGGCGAGTTTCCCATTCAAATGCATGTAACAGTGAGAAGCACACTGTCTTGGCGAAATAAAGCGTTTTTGAACAACTTCATATAAATCGCTGTAACTTTTGATGGAAGACTCAGACAAACATGTTTATGGCTTTATCTTATATAACTCAATATCCCCGTGCTGGGCAAACAGGTTTTGCAGCCGTTTGAGCTAAGATTTTAAAATTATTCACATAATGAAAACCTATACTTTGTTTCAGGCGAGTTTCCCATTCAAATGCATGTAACAGTGAGAAACACACTGTCTTGGCGAAAGAAAGCGTTTTTGAACAACTTCATATAAATCGCTGTAACTTTTGATAGAGTACTCAGACAAACATGTTTATGGCTTTATCTTATATAACTCAATATCCCCGTTGCAGCCGTTTGAGCTAAGATTTTAAAATTATTCACATAATGAAAACCTATACTTTGTCTCGGGCGAGTTTCCCATTCAAATGCATGTAACAGTGAGAAACGCACTGTCTTGGCGAAATAAAGCATTTTCGTACAACTTCATATAAATCGCTGTAACTTTTGATAGAAGACTCACAAACACATGTTCATGGCTTTATCTTATAGAACTCAAAATCCCCGTGCTGGGCAAACAGAACAGGTTTTGCAGCCGTTTGAGCTAAGATTTTAAAATTATTCACATAATGAAAACCTATACTTTGTCTCGGGCGAGTTTCCCATTCAAATGCATGTAACAGTGAGAAACGCATTGTCTTGGCGAAATAAAGCGTTTTTGAACAACTTCATATAAATCGCTGTAACTTTTGATAGAAGACTCAGACAAACATGTTTATGGCTTTATCTTATATAACTCAATATCCCCGTTGCAGCCGTTTGAGCTAAGATTTTAAAATTATTCACATAATGAAAACCTATACTTTGTCTCGGGCGAGTTTCCCATTCAAATGCATGTAACAGTGAGAAACGCATTGTCTTGGCGAAATAAAGCGTTTTTGAACAACTTCATATAAATCGCTGTAACTTTTGATAGAAGACTCAGACAAACATGTTTATGGCTTTATCTTATAGAACTCAAAATCCCCCTGCTGGGCAAACAGGGTTTGCAGCCGATTGAGCTAAGATTTTAAAATTATTCACATAATGAAAACCTTTACTTTGTTTCAGGCGAGTTTCCCATTCAAATGCATGTAACAGTGAGAAACACACTGTCTTGGCGAAATAAAGCATTTTCGTACAACTTCATATAAATCGCTGTAACTTTTGATAGAAGACTCAGAAACACATGTTCATGGCTTTATCTTATAGAACTCAAAATCCCCCTGCTGGGCAAACAGGGTTTGCAGCTGATTGAGCTAAGATTTTAAAATTATTCACATAATGAAAACCTATACTTTGTTTCAGGCGAGTTTCCCATTCAACAGTGAGAAACACACTGTCTTGGCGTAATAAAGCGTTTTTGAACAACTTCATATAAATCGCTGTAACTTTTGATAGAAGACTCAGACAAACATGTTTATGGCTTTATCTTATATAACTCAATATCCCCGTGCTAGGCAAACAGGTTTTGCAGCCGATTGAGCTAAGATTTTAAAATTATTCACATAATGAAAACCTATACTTTGTTTCAGGCGAGTTTCCCATTCAAATGCATGTAACAGTGAGAAGCACACTGTCTTGGCGTAATAAAGCGTTTTTGAACAACTTCATATAAATCGCTGTAACTTTTGATGGAAGACTCAGACAAACATGTTTATGGCTTTATCTTATATAACTCAATATCCCCGTGCTGGGCAAACAGGTTTTGCAGCCGTTTGAGCTAAGATTTTAAAATTATTCACATAATGAAAACCTATACTTTGTTTCAGGCGAGTTTCCCATTCAAATGCATGTAACAGTGAGAAACACACTGTCTTGGCGAAATAAAGCGTTTTTGAACAACTTCATATAAATCGCTGTAACTTTTGATAGAAGACTCAGACAAACATGTTTATGGCTTTATCTTATATAACTCAATATCCCCGTGCTAGGCAAACAGGTTTTGCAGCCGATTGAGCTAAGATTTTAAAATTATTCACATAATGAAAACCTATACTTTGTTTCAGGCGAGTTTCCCATTCAAATGCATGTAACAGTGAGAAGCACACTGTCTTGGCGTAATAAAGCGTTTTTGAACAACTTCATATAAATCGCTGTAACTTTTGATGGAAGACTCAGACAAACATGTTTATGGCTTTATCTTATATAACTCAATATCCCCGTGCTGGGCAAACAGGTTTTGCAGCCGTTTGAGCTAAGATTTTAAAATTATTCACATAATGAAAACCTATACTTTGTTTCAGGCGAGTTTCCCATTCAAATGCATGTAACAGTGAGAAACACACTGTCTTGGCGAAATAAAGCGTTTTTGAACAACTTCATATAAATCGCTGTAACTTTTGATAGAAGACTCAGACAAACATGTTTATGGCTTTATCTTATATAACTCAATATCCCCGTGCTAGGCAAACAGGTTTTGCAGCCGATTGAGCTAAGATTTTAAAATTATTCACATAATGAAAACCTATACTTTGTTTCAGGCGAGTTTCCCATTCAAATGCATGTAACAGTGAGAAGCACACTGTCTTGGCGAAATAAAGCGTTTTTGAACAACTTCATATAAATCGCTGTAACTTTTGATGGAAGACTCAGACAAACATGTTTATGGCTTTATCTTATATAACTCAATATCCCCGTGCTGGGCAAACAGGTTTTGCAGCCGTTTGAGCTAAGATTTTAAAATTATTCACATAATGAAAACCTATACTTTGTTTCAGGCGAGTTTCCCATTCAAATGCATGTAACAGTGAGAAACACACTGTCTTGGCGAAATAAAGCGTTTTTGAACAACTTCATATAAATCGCTGTAACTTTTGATAGAAGACTCAGACAAACATGTTTATGGCTTTATCTTATATAACTCAATATCCCCGTGCTAGGCAAACAGGTTTTGCAGCCGATTGAGCTAAGATTTTAAAATTATTCACATAATGAAAACCTATACTTTGTTTCAGGCGAGTTTCCCATTCAAATGCATGTAACAGTGAGAAGCACACTGTCTTGGCGAAATAAAGCGTTTTTGAACAACTTCATATAAATCGCTGTAACTTTTGATGGAAGACTCAGACAAACATGTTTATGGCTTTATCTTATATAACTCAATATCCCCGTGCTGGGCAAACAGGTTTTGCAGCCGTTTGAGCTAAGATTTTAAAATTATTCACATAATGAAAACCTATACTTTGTTTCAGGCGAGTTTCCCATTCAAATGCATGTAACAGTGAGAAACACACTGTCTTGGCGAAAGAAAGCGTTTTTGAACAACTTCATATAAATCGCTGTAACTTTTGATAGAGTACTCAGACAAACATGTTTATGGCTTTATCTTATATAACTCAATATCCCCGTTGCAGCCGTTTGAGCTAAGATTTTAAAATTATTCACATAATGAAAACCTATACTTTGTCTCGGGCGAGTTTCCCATTCAAATGCATGTAACAGTGAGAAACGCACTGTCTTGGCGAAATAAAGCATTTTCGTACAACTTCATATAAATCGCTGTAACTTTTGATAGAAGACTCACAAACACATGTTCATGGCTTTATCTTATAGAACTCAAAATCCCCCTGCTGGGCAAACAGGGTTTGCAGCCGATTGAGCTAAGATTTTAAAATTATTCACATAATGAAAACCTATACTTTGTTTCAGGCGAGTTTCCCATTCAAATGCATGTAACAGTGAGAAACACACTGTCTTGGCGAAATAAAGCGTTTTTGAACAACTTCATATAAATCGCTGTAACTTTTGATAGAGTACTCAGACAAACATGTTTATGGCTTTATCTTATATAACTCAATATCCCCGTTTCAGCCGTTTGAGCTAAGATTTTAAAATTATTCACATAATGAAAACCTATACTTTGTCTCGGGGGAGTTTCCCATTCAAATGCATGTAACAGTGAGAAACGCATTGTCTTGGCGAAATAAAGCGTTTTTGAACAACTTCATATAAATCGCTGTAACTTTTGATAGAAGACTCAGACAAACATGTTTATGGCTTAATCTTATAGAACTCAAAATCCCCCTGCTGGGCAAACAGGGTTTGCAGCCGATTGAGCTAAGATTTTAAAATTATTCACATAATGAAAACCTTTACTTTGTTTCAGGCGAGTTTCCCTTTCAAATGCATGTAACAGTGAGAAACACACTGTCTTGGCGAAATAAAGCATTTTCGTACAACTTCATATAAATCGCTGTAACTTTTGATAGAAGACTCAGAAACACATGTTCATGGCTTTATCTTATAGAACTCAAAATCCCCCTGCTGGGCAAACAGGGTTTGCAGCTGATTGAGCTAAGATTTTAAAATTATTCACATAATGAAAACCTATACTTTGTTTCAGGCGAGTTTCCCATTCAACAGTGAGAAACACACTGTCTTGGCGTAATAAAGCGTTTTTGAACAACTTCATATAAATCGCTGTAACTTTTGATAGAAGACTCAGACAAACATGTTTATGGCTTTATCTTATATAACTCAATATCCCCGTGCTAGGCAAACAGGTTTTGCAGCCGATTGAGCTAAGATTTTAAAATTATTCACATAATGAAAACCTATACTTTGTTTCAGGCGAGTTTCCCATTCAAATGCATGTAACAGTGAGAAGCACACTGTCTTGGCGTAATAAAGCGTTTTTGAACAACTTCATATAAATCGCTGTAACTTTTGATGGAAGACTCAGACAAACATGTTTATGGCTTTATCTTATATAACTCAATATCCCCGTGCTGGGCAAACAGGTTTTGCAGCCGTTTGAGCTAAGATTTTAAAATTATTCACATAATGAAAACCTATACTTTGTTTCAGGCGAGTTTCCCATTCAAATGCATGTAACAGTGAGAAACACACTGTCTTGGCGAAATAAAGCGTTTTTGAACAACTTCATATAAATCGCTGTAACTTTTGATAGAAGACTCAGACAAACATGTTTATGGCTTTATCTTATATAACTCAATATCCCCGTGCTGGGCAAACAGGTTTTGCAGCCGATTGAGCTAAGATTTTAAAATTATTCACATAATGAAAACCTATACTTTGTCTCGGGCGAGTTTCCCATTCAAATGCATGTAACAGTGAGAAACGCATTGTCTTGGCGAAATAAAGCGTTTTTGAACAACTTCATATAAATCGCTGTAACTTTTGATGGAAGACTCAGACAAACATGTTTATGGCTTTATCTTATATAACTCAATATCCCCGTGCTGGGCAAACAGGTTTTGCAGCCGTTTGAGCTAAGATTTTAAAATTATTCACATAATGAAAACCTATACTTTGTTTCAGGCGAGTTTCCCATTCAAATGCATGTAACAGTGAGAAACACACTGTCTTGGCGAAATAAAGCGTTTTTGAACAACTTCATATAAATCGCTGTAACTTTTGATAGAAGACTCAGACAAACATGTTTATGGCTTTATCTTATATAACTCAATATCCCCGTGCTGGGCAAACAGGTTTTGCAGCCGATTGAGCTAAGATTTTAAAATTATTCACATAATGAAAACCTATACTTTGTCTCTGGCGAGTTTCCCATTCAAATGCATGTAACAGTGAGAAACGCATTGTCTTGGCGAAATAAAGCGTTTTTGAACAACTTCATATAAATCGCTGTAACTTTTGATAGAAGACTCAGACAAACATGTTTATGGCTTTATCTTATATAACTCAATATCCCCGTGCTAGGCAAACAGGTTTTGCAGCCGATTGAGCTAAGATTTTAAAATTATTCACATAATGAAAACCTATACTTTGTTTCAGGCGAGTTTCCCATTCAAATGCATGTAACAGTGAGAAGCACACTGTCTTGGCGAAATAAAGCGTTTTTGAACAACTTCATATAAATCGCTGTAACTTTTGATGGAAGACTCAGACAAACATGTTTATGGCTTTATCTTATATAACTCAATATCCCCGTGCTGGGCAAACAGGTTTTGCAGCCGTTTGAGCTAAGATTTTAAAATTATTCACATAATGAAAACCTATACTTTGTTTCAGGCGAGTTTCCCATTCAAATGCATGTAACAGTGAGAAACACACTGTCTTGGCGAAAGAAAGCGTTTTTGAACAACTTCATATAAATCGCTGTAACTTTTGATAGAGTACTCAGACAAACATGTTTATGGCTTTATCTTATATAACTCAATATCCCCGTTGCAGCCGTTTGAGCTAAGATTTTAAAATTATTCACATAATGAAAACCTATACTTTGTCTCGGGCGAGTTTCCCATTCAAATGCATGTAACAGTGAGAAACGCACTGTCTTGGCGAAATAAAGCATTTTCGTACAACTTCATATAAATCGCTGTAACTTTTGATAGAAGACTCACAAACACATGTTCATGGCTTTATCTTATAGAACTCAAAATCCCCCTGCTGGGCAAACAGGGTTTGCAGCCGATTGAGCTAAGATTTTAAAATTATTCACATAATGAAAACCTATACTTTGTTTCAGGCGAGTTTCCCATTCAACAGTGAGAAACACACTGTCTTGGCGTAATAAAGCGTTTTTGAACAACTTCATATAAATCGCTGTAACTTTTGATAGAAGACTCAGACAAACATGTTTATGGCTTTATCTTATATAACTCAATATCCCCGTGCTAGGCAAACAGGTTTTGCAGCCGATTGAGCTAAGATTTTAAAATTATTCACATAATGAAAACCTATACTTTGTTTCAGGCGAGTTTCCCATTCAAATGCATGTAACAGTGAGAAACACACTGTCTTGGCGAAAGAAAGCGTTTTTGAACAACTTCATATAAATCGCTGTAACTTTTGATAGAGTACTCAGACAAACATGTTTATGGCTTTATCTTATATAACTCAATATCCCCGTTTCAGCCGTTTGAGCTAAGATTTTAAAATTATTCACATAATGAAAACCTATACTTTGTCTCGGGCGAGTTTCCCATTCAAATGCATGTAACAGTGAGAAACGCATTGTCTTGGCGAAATAAAGCGTTTTTGAACAACTTCATATAAATCGCTGTAACTTTTGATAGAAGACTCAGAAACACATGTTCATGGCTTTATCTTATAGAACTCAAGATCCCCCTGCTGGGCAAACAGGGTTTGCAGCCGATTGAGCTAAGATTTTAAAATTATTCACATAATGAAAACCTATACTTTGTTTCAGGCGAGTTTCCCATTCAACAGTGAGAAACACACTGTCTTGGCGTAATAAAGCGTTTTTGAACAACTTCATATAAATCGCTGTAACTTTTGATAGAAGACTCAGACAAACATGTTTATGGCTTTATCTTATATAACTCAATATCCCCGTGCTAGGCAAACAGGTTTTGCAGCCGATTGAGCTAAGATTTTAAAATTATTCACATAATGAAGACCTATACTTTGTCTCGGGCGAGTTTCCCATTCAAATGCATGTAACAGTGAGAAACGCATTGTCTTGGCGAAATAAAGCGTTTTTGAACAACTTCATATAAATCGCTGTAACTTTTGATAGAAGACTCAGACAAACATGTTTATGGCTTTATCTTATATAACTCAATATCCCCGTTGCAGCCGTTTGAGCTAAGATTTTAAAATTATTCACATAATGAAAACCTATACTTTGTCTCGGGCGAGTTTCCCATTCAAATGCATGTAACAGTGAGAAACGCATTGTCTTGGCGAAATAAAGCGTTTTTGAACAACTTCATATAAATCGCTGTAACTTTTGATAGAAGACTCAGACAAACATGTTTATGGCTTTATCTTATAGAACTCAAAATCCCCCTGCTGGGCAAACAGGGTTTGCAGCCGATTGAGCTAAGATTTTAAAATTATTCACATAATGAAAACCTTTACTTTGTTTCAGGCGAGTTTCCCATTCAAATGCATGTAACAGTGAGAAACACACTGTCTTGGCGAAATAAAGCATTTTCGTACAACTTCATATAAATCGCTGTAACTTTTGATAGAAGACTCAGAAACACATGTTCGTGGCTTTATCTTATAGAACTCAAAATCCCCCTGCTGGGCAAACAGGGTTTGCAGCTGATTGAGCTAAGATTTTAAAATTATTCACATAATGAAAACCTATACTTTGTTTCAGGCGAGTTTCCCATTCAACAGTGAGAAACACACTGTCTTGGCGTAATAAAGCGTTTTTGAACAACTTCATATAAATCGCTGTAACTTTTGATAGAAGACTCAGACAAACATGTTTATGGCTTTATCTTATATAACTCAATATCCCCGTGCTAGGCAAACAGGTTTTGCAGCCGATTGAGCTAAGATTTTAAAATTATTCACATAATGAAAACCTATACTTTGTTTCAGGCGAGTTTCCCATTCAAATGCATGTAACAGTGAGAAACACACTGTCTTGGAGAAAGAAAGCGTTTTTGAACAACTTCATATAAATCGCTGTAACTTTTGATAGAGTACTCAGACAAACATGTTTATGGCTTTATCTTATATAACTCAATATCCCCGTTGCAGCCGTTTGAGCTAAGATTTTAAAATTATTCACATAATGAAAACCTATACTTTGTCTCGGGCGAGTTTCCCATTCAAATGCATGTAACAGTGAGAAACGCATTGTCTTGGCGAAATAAAGCGTTTTTGAACAACTTCATATAAATCGCTGTAACTTTTGATAGAAGACTCAGACAAACATGTTTATGGCTTTATCTTATAGAACTCAAAATCCCCCTGCTGGGCAAACAGGGTTTGCAGCCGATTGAGCTAAGATTTTAAAATTATTCACATAATGAAAACCTTTACTTTGTTTCAGGCGAGGTTCCCATTCAAATGCATGTAACAGTGAGAAACACACTGTCTTGGCGAAATAAAGCATTTTCGTACAACTTCATATAAATCGCTGTAACTTTTGATAGAAGACTCAGAAACACATGTTCATGGCTTTATCTTATAGAACTCAAAATCCCCCTGCTGGGCAAACAGGGTTTGCAGCTGATTGAGCTAAGATTTTAAAATTATTCACATAATGAAAACCTATACTTTGTTTCAGGCGAGTTTCCCATTCAACAGTGAGAAACACACTGTATTGGCGTAATAAAGCGTTTTTGAACAACTTCATATAAATCGCTGTAACTTTTGATAGAAGACTCAGACAAACATGTTTATGGCTTTATCTTATATAACTCAATATCCCCGTGCTAGGCAAACAGGTTTTGCAGCCGATTGAGCTAAGATTTCAAAATTATTCACATAATGAAAACCTATACTTTGTTTCAGGCGAGTTTCCCATTCAAATGCATGTAACAGTGAGAAGCACACTGTCTTGGCGTAATAAAGCGTTTTTGAACAACTTCATATAAATCGCTGTAACTTTTGATGGAAGACTCAGACAAACATGTTTATGGCTTTATCTTATATAACTCAATATCCCCGTGCTGGGCAAACAGGTTTTGCAGCCGTTTGAGCTAAGATTTTAAAATTATTCACATAATGAAAACCTATACTTTGTTTCAGGCGAGTTTCCCATTCAACAGTGAGAAACACACTGTCTTGGCGTAATAAAGCGTTTTTGAACAACTTCATATAAATCGCTGTAACTTTTGATAGAAGACTCAGACAAACATGTTTATGGCTTTATCTTATATAACTCAATATCCCCGTGCTAGGCAAACAGGTTTTGCAGCCGATTGAGCTAAGATTTTAAAATTATTCACATAATGAAAACCTATACTTTGTTTCGGGCGAGTTTCCCATTCAAATGCATGTAACAGTGAGAAACGCATTGTCTTGGCGAAATAAAGCGTTTTTGAACAACTTCATATAAATCGCTGTAACTTTTGATAGAAGACTCAGAAACACATGTTCATGGCTTTATCTTATAGAACTCAAAATCCCCCTGCTGGGCAAACAGGGTTTGCAGCTGATTGAGCTAAGATTTTAAAATTATTCACATAATGAAAACCTATACTTTGTTTCAGGCGAGTTTCCCATTCAACAGTGAGAAACACACTGTATTGGCGTAATAAAGCGTTTTTGAACAACTTCATATAAATCGCTGTAACTTTTGATAGAAGACTCAGACAAACATGTTTATGGCTTTATCTTATATAACTCAATATCCCCGTGCTAGGCAAACAGGTTTTGCAGCCGATTGAGCTAAGATTTCAAAATTATTCACATAATGAAAACCTATACTTTGTTTCAGGCGAGTTTCCCATTCAAATGCATGTAACAGTGAGAAGCACACTGTCTTGGCGTAATAAAGCGTTTTTGAACAACTTCATATAAATCGCTGTAACTTTTGATGGAAGACTCAGACAAACATGTTTATGGCTTTATCTTATATAACTCAATATCCCCGTGCTGGGCAAACAGGTTTTGCAGCCGTTTGAGCTAAGATTTTAAAATTATTCACATAATGAAAACCTATACTTTGTTTCAGGCGAGTTTCCCATTCAACAGTGAGAAACACACTGTCTTGGCGTAATAAAGCGTTTTTGAACAACTTCATATAAATCGCTGTAACTTTTGATAGAAGACTCAGACAAACATGTTTATGGCTTTATCTTATATAACTCAATATCCCCGTGCTAGGCAAACAGGTTTTGCAGCCGATTGAGCTAAGATTTTAAAATTATTCACATAATGAAAACCTATACTTTGTTTCGGGCGAGTTTCCCATTCAAATGCATGTAACAGTGAGAAACGCATTGTCTTGGCGAAATAAAGCGTTTTTGAACAACTTCATATAAATCGCTGTAACTTTTGATAGAAGACTCAGACAAACATGTTTATGGCTTTATCTTATATAACTCAATATCCCCGTGCTGGGCAAACAGGTTTTGCAGCCGTTTGAGCTAAGATTTTAAAATTATTCACATAATGAAAACCTATACTTTGTTTCAGGCGAGTTTCCCATTCAAATGCATGTAACAGTGAGAAACACACTGTCTTGGCGAAAGAAAGCGTTTTTGAACAACTTCATATAAATCGCTGTAACTTTTGATAGAGTACTCAGACAAACATGTTTATGGCTTTATCTTATATAACTCAATATCCCCGTGCTGGGCAAACAGGTTTTGCAGCCGTTTGAGCTAAGATTTTAAAATTATTCACATAATGAAAACCTATACTTTGTTTCAGGCGAGTTTCCCATTCAAATGCATGTAACAGTGAGAAACACACTGTCTTGGCGAAAGAAAGCGTTTTTGAACAACTTCATATAAATCGCTGTAACTTTTGATAGAGTACTCAGACAAACATGTTTATGGCTTTATCTTATATAACTCAATATCCCCGTTGCAGCCGTTTGAGCTAAGATTTTAAAATTATTCACATAATGAAAACCTATACTTTGTCTCGGGCGAGTTTCCCATTCAAATGCATGTAACAGTGAGAAACGCATTGTCTTGGCGAAATAAAGCGTTTTTGAACAACTTCATATAAATCGCTGTAACGTTTGATAGAAGACTCAGACAAACATGTTTATGGCTTTATCTTATAGAACTCAAAATCCCCCTGCTGGGCAAACAGGGTTTGCAGCCGATTGAGCTAAGATTTTAAAATTATTCACATAATGAAAACCTATACTTTGTTTCAGGCGAGTTTCCCATTCAACAGTGAGAAACACACTGTCTTGGCGAAAGAAAGCGTTTTTGAACAACTTCATATAAATCGCTGTAACTTTTGATAGAAGACTCAGACAAACATGTTTATGGCTTTATCTTATATAACTCAATATCCCCGTGCTAGGCAAACAGGTTTTGCAGCCGATTGAGCTAAGATTTTAAAATTATTCACATAATGAAAACCTATACTTTGTTTCAGGCGAGTTTCCCATTCAAATGCATGTAACAGTGAGAAGCACACTGTCTTGGCGAAATAAAGCGTTTTTGAACAACTTCATATAAATCGCTGTAACTTTTGATGGAAGACTCAGACAAACATGTTTATGGCTTTATCTTATAGAACTCAAAATCCCCCTGCTGGGCAAACAGGGTTTGCAGCCGATTGAGCTAAGATTTTAAAATTATTCACATAATGAAAACCTATACTTTGTTTCAGGCGAGTTTCCCATTCAAATGCATGTAACAGTGAGAAACACACTGTCTTGGCGAAATAAAGCGTTTTTGAACAACTTCATATAAATCGCTGTAACTTTTGATAGAAGACTCAGACAAACATGTTTATGGCTTTATCTTATATAACTCAATATCCCCGTTGCAGCCGTTTGAGCTAAGATTTTAAAATTATTCACATAATGAAAACCTATACTTTGTTTCAGCCGAGTTTCCCATTCAAATGCATGTAACAGTGAGAAACACACTGTCTTGGCGAAAGAAAGCGTTTTTGAACAACTTCATATAAATCGCTGTAACTTTTGATAGAGTACTCAGACAAACATGTTTATGGCTTTATCTTCTATAACTCAATATCCCCGTTGCAGCCGTTTGAGCTAAGATTTTAAAATTATTCACATAATGAAAACCTATACTTTGTTTCAGGCGAGTTTCCCATTCAACAGTGAGAAACACACTGTCTTGGCGAAATAAAGCGTTTTTGAACAACTTCATATAAATCGCTGTAACTTTTGATAGAGTACTCAGACAAACATGTTTATGGCTTTATCTTATATAACTCAATATCCCCGTTGCAGCCGTTTGAGCTAAGATTTTAAAATTATTCACATAATGAAAACCTATACTTTGTTTCAGGCGAGTTTCCCATTCAAATGCATGTAACAGTGAGAAGCACACTGTCTTGGCGAAATAAAGCGTTTTTGAACAACTTCATATAAATCGCTGTAACTTTTGATGGAAGACTCAGACAAACATGTTTATGGCTTTATCTTATATAACTCAATATCCCCGTGCTAGGCAAACAGGTTTTGCAGCCGACTGAGCTAAGATTTTAAAATTATTCACATAATGAAAACCTATACTTTGTTTCAGGCGAGTTTCCCATTCAAATGCATGTAACAGTGAGAAACGCACTGTCTTGGCGAAATAAAGCGTTTTTGAACAACTTCATATAAATCGCTGTAACTTTTGATGGAAGACTCAGACAAACATGTTTATGGCTTTATCTTATATAACTCAATATCCCCGTGCTAGGCAAACAGGTTTTGCAGCCGATTGAGCTAAGATTTTAAAATTATTCACATAATGAAAACCTATACTTTGTTTCAGGCAAATTTCCCATTCAAATGCATGTAACAGTGAGAAACACACTGTCTTGGCGAAAGAAAGCGTTTTTGAACAACTTCATATAAATCGCTGTAACTTTTGATAGAGTACTCAGACAAACATGTTTATGGCTTTATCTTATATAACTCAATATCCCCGTTGCAGCCGTTTGAGCTAAGATTTTAAAATTATTCACATAATGAAAACCTATACTTTGTTTCAGGCGAGTTTCCCATTCAAATGCATGTAACAGTGAGAAACGCATTGTCTTGGCGAAATAAAGCGTTTTTGAACAACTTCATATAAATCGCTGTAACTTTTGATAGAAGACTCAGACAAACATGTTTATGGCTTTATCTTATATAACTCAATATCCCCGTGCTAGGCAAACAGGTTTTGCAGCCGATTGAGCTAAGATTTTAAAATTATTCACATAATGAAAACCTATACTTTGTTTCAGGCGAGTTTCCCATTCAAATGCATGTAACAGTGAGAAACACACTGTCTTGGCGAAATAAAGCGTTTTTGAACAACTTCATATAAATCGCTGTAACTTTTGATAGAAGACTCAGACAAACATGTTTATGGCTTTATCTTATATAACTCAATATCCCCGTGCTAGGCAAACAGGTTTTGCAGCCGATTGAGCTAAGATTTTAAAATTATTCACATAATGAAAACCTATACTTTGTTTCAGGCGAGTTTCCCATTCAAATGCATGTAACAGTGAGAAACACACTGTCTTGGCGAAAGAAAGCGTTTTTGAACAACTTCATATAAATCGCTGTAACTTTTGATAGAGTACTCAGACAAACATGTTTATGGCTTTATCTTATATAACTCAATATCCCCGTTGCAGCCGTTTGAGCTAAGATTTTAAAATTATTCACATAATGAAAACCTATACTTTTTCTCGGGCGAGTTTCCCATTCAAATGCATGTAACAGTGAGAAACGCATTGTCTTGGCGAAATAAAGCGTTTTTGAACAACTTCATATAAATCGCTGTAACTTTTGATAGAAGACTCAGACAAACATGTTTATGGCTTTATCTTATAGAACTCAAAATCCCCCTGCTGGGCAAACAGGGTTTGCAGCCGATTGAGCTAAGATTTTAAAATTATTCACATAATGAAAACCTATACTTTGTTTCAGGCGAGTTTCCCATTCAACAGTGAGAAACACACTGTCTTGGCGAAATAAAGCGTTTTTGAACAACTTCATATAAATCGCTGTAACTTTTGATGGAAGACTCAGACAAACATGTTTATGGCTTTATCTTATATAACTCAATATCCCCGTGCTGGGCAAACAGGTTTTGCAGCCGTTTGAGCTAAGATTTTAAAATTATTCACATAATGAAAACCTATACTTTGTTTCAGGCGAGTTTCCCATTCAAATGCATGTAACAGTGAGAAACACACTGTCTTGGCGAAATAAAGCGTTTTTGAACAACTTCATATAAATCGCTGTAACTTTTGATGGAAGACTCAGACAAACATGTTTATGGCTTTTTCTTCTAGAACTCAATATCCCCGTGCTGGGCAAACAGAACAGGTTTTGCAGCCGTTTGAGCTAAGATTTTAAAATTATTCACATAATGAAAACCTATACTTTGTTTCAGGCGAGTTTCCCATTCAAATGCATGTAACAGTGAGAAACACACTGTCTTGGCGAAAGAAAGCGTTTTTGAACAACTTCATATAAATCGCTGTAACTTTTGATAGAGTACTCAGACAAACATGTTTATGGCTTTATCTTATATAACTCAATATCCCCGTTGCAGCCGTTTGAGCTAAGATTTTAAAATTATTCACATAATGAAAACCTATACTTTGTTTCAGGCGAGTTTCCCATTCAAATGCATGTAACAGTGAGAAACACACTGTCTTGGCGAAAGAAAGCGTTTTTGAACAACTTCATATAAATCGCTGTAACTTTTGATAGAGTACTCAGACAAACATGTTTATGGCTTTATCTTATATAACTCAATATCCCCGTTGCAGCCGTTTGAGCTAAGATTTTAAAATTATTCACATAATGAAAACCTATACTTTGTCTCGGGCGAGTTTCCCATTCAAATGCATGTAACAGTGAGAAACGCATTGTCTTGGCGAAATAAAGCGTTTTTGAACAACTTCATATAAATCGCTGTAACTTTTGATAGAAGACTCAGACAAACATGTTTATGGCTTTATCTTCTAGAACTCAAAATCCCCCTGCTGGGCAAACAGGTTTTGCAGCCGATTGAGCTAAGATTTTAAAATTATTCACATAATGAAAACCTATACTTTGTTTATGGCTAGTTTCCCATTCAAATGCATGTAACAGTGAGAAACGCATTGTCTTGGCAAAATAAAGCGTTTTTGAACAACTTCATATAAATCGCAGTAACCTTTGATAGAAGACTCAGACAAACATGTTTATGGCTTTATCTTATATAACTCAATATCCCCGTTGCAGCCGTTTGAGCTAAGATTTTAAAATTATTCACATAATGAAAACCTATACTTTGTTTCAGGCGAGTTTCCCATTCAACAGTGAGAAACACACTGTCTTGGCGAAATAAAGCGTTTTTGAACAACTTCATATAAATCGCTGTAACTTTTGATGGAAGACTCAGACAAACATGTTCATGGCTTTATCTTATATAACTCAATATCCCCGTGCTGGGCAAACAGGTTTTGCAGCCGTTTGAGCTACGATTTTAAAATTATTCACATAATGAAAACCTATACTTTGTTTCAGGCGAGTTTCCCATTCAAATGCATGTAACAGTGAGAAACGCATTGTCTTGGCGAAAGAAAGCGTTTTTGAACAACTTCATATAAATCGCTGTAACTTTTGATAGAGTACTCAGACAAACATGTTTATGGCTTTATCTTATATAACTCAATATCCCCGTTGCAGCCGTTTGAGCTAAGATTTTAAAATTATTCACATAATGAAAACCTATACTTTGTTTCAGGCGAGTTTCCCATTCAACAGTGAGAAACACACTGTCTTGGCGTAATAAAGCGTTTTTGAACAACTTCATATAAATCGCTGTAACTTTTGATAGAAGACTCAGACAAACATGTTTATGGCTTTATCTTATATAACTCAATATCCCCGTGCTAGGCAAACAGGTTTTGCAGCCGATTGAGCTAAAATTTTAAAATTATTCACATAATGAAAACCTATACTTTGTTTCAGGCGAGTTTCCCATTCAAATGCATGTAACAGTGAGAAACACACTGTCTTGGCAAAAGAAAGCGTTTTTGAACAACTTCATATAAATCGCTGTAACTTTTGATAGAGTACTCAGACAAACATGTTTATGGCTTTATCTTATATAACTCAATATCCCCGTTTCAGCCGTTTGAGCTAAGATTTTAAAATTATTCACATAATGAAAACCTATACTTTGTCTTGGGCGAGTTTCCCATTCAAATGCATGTAACAGTGAGAAACGCATTGTCTTGGCGAAATAAAGCGTTTTTGAACAACTTCATATAAATCGCTGTAACTTTTGATAGAAGACTCAGACAAACATGTTTATGGCTTAATCTTATAGAACTCAAAATCCCCCTGCTGGGCAAACAGGGTTTGCAGCCGATTGAGCTAAGATTTTAAAATTATTCACATAATGAAAACCTTTACTTTGTTTCAGGCGAGTTTCCCATTCAAATGCATGTAACAGTGAGAAACGCACTGTCTTGGCGAAATAAAGCATTTTCGTACAACTTCATATAAATCGCTGTAACTTTTGATAGAAGACTCAGAAACACATGTTCATGGCTTTATCTTATAGAACTCAATATCCCCGTGCTGGGCAGCTGTTTGAGCTAAGCTTTTAAAATTATTCACATAATGAAAACCTATACTTTGTTTCAGGCGAGTTTCCCATTCAAATGCATGTAACAGTGAGAAACACACTGTCTTGGCGAAAGAAAGCGTTTTTGAACAACTTCATATAAATCGCTGTAACTTTTGATAGAGTACTCAGACAAACATGTTTATGGCTTTATCTTATATAACTCAATATCCCCGTTGCAGCCGTTTGAGCTAAGATTTTAATATTATTCACATAATGAAAACCTATACTTTTTCTCGGGCGAGTTTCCCATTCAAATGCATGTAACAGTGAGAAACGCACTGTCTTGGCGAAATAAAGCATTTTCGTACAACTTCATATAAATCGCTGTAACTTTTGATAGAAGACTCAGAAACACATGTTCATGGCTTTATCTTATAGAACTCAAAATCCCCCTGCTGGGCAAACAGGGTTTGCAGCCGATTGAGCTAAGATTTTAAAATTATTCACATAATGAAAACCTATACTTTGTTTCAGGCGAGTTTCCCATTCAAATGCATGTAACAGTGAGAAACACACTGTCTTGGCAAAAGAAAGCGTTTTTGAACAACTTCATATAAATCGCTGTAACTTTTGATAGAGTACTCAGACAAACATGTTTATGGCTTTATCTTATATAACTCAATATCCCCGTTTCAGCCGTTTGAGCTAAGATTTTAAAATTATTCACATAATGAAAACCTATACTTTGTCTTGGGCGAGTTTCCCATTCAAATGCATGTAACAGTGAGAAACGCATTGTCTTGGCGAAATAAAGCGTTTTTGAACAACTTCATATAAATCGCTGTAACTTTTGATAGAAGACTCAGAAACACATGTTCATGGCTTTATCTTATAGAACTCAATATCCCCGTGCTGGGCAGCTGTTTGAGCTAAGCTTTTAAAATTATTCACATAATGAAAACCTTTACTTTGTTTCAGGCGAGTTTCCCATTCAAATGCATGTAACAGTGAGAAACGCACTGTCTTGGCGAAATAAAGCATTTTCGTACAACTTCATATAAATCGCTGTAACTTTTGATAGAAGACTCAGAAACACATGTTCATGGCTTTATCTTATAGAACTCAATATCCCCGTGCTGGGCAGCTGTTTGAGCTAAGCTTTTAAAATTATTCACATAATGAAAACCTATACTTTGTCTCGGGCGAGTTTCCCATTCAAATGCATGTAACAGTGAGAAACACACTGTCTTGGCGAAATAAATCGTTTTGAACAACTTCATATAAATCGCTGTAACTTTTGATAGAGGTCTCAGACAAACATGTTTATGGCTTTATCTTATAGAACTCAATATCCCCGTGCTGGGCAGCTGTTTGAGCAAAGATTTTAAAATTATTCACATAATGATAACCTATACTTTGTTTCAGGCGAGTTTCCCATTCAAATGCATGTAACAGTGAGAAACACACTGTCTTGGCGAAATAAATCGTTTTGAACAACTTCATATAAATCGCTGTAACTTTTGATAGAGGTCTCAGACAAACATGTTTATGGCTTTATCTTATAGAACTCAATATCCCCGTGCTGGGCAGCTGTTTGAGCAAAGATTTTAAAATTATTCACATAATGAAAACCTATACTTTGTCTCGGGCGAGTTTCCCATTCAAATGCATGTAACAGTGAGAAACGCACTGTCTTGGCGAAAGAAAGCGTTTTTGAACAACTTCATATAAATCGCTGTAACTTTTGATAGAAGACTCAGACAAACATGTTTATGGCTTTATCTTATAGAACTCAATATCCCCGTGCTGGGCAGCTGTTTGAGCTAAGATTTTAAAATTATTCACATAATGAAAACCTATACTTTGTCTCAGGCGAGTTTCCCATTCAAATGCATGTAACAGTGAGAAACGCATTGTCTTGGCGAAATAAAGCGTTTTTGAACAACTTCATATAAATCGCTGTAACTTTTGATAGAAGACTCAGACAAACATGTTTATGGCTTTATCTTATATAACTCAATATCCCCGTTGCAGCCGTTTGAGCTAAGATTTTAAAATTATTCACATAATGAAAACCTATACTTTGTTTCAGGCGAGTTTCCCATTCAACAGTGAGAAACACACTGTCTTGGCGTAATAAAGCGTTTTTGAACAACTTCATATAAATCGCTGTAACTTTTGATAGAAGACTCAGACAAACATGTTTATGGCTTTATCTTATAGAACTCGATATCCCCGTGCTGGGCAAACAGGTTTTGCAGCCGTTTGAGCTAAGATTTTAAAATTATTCACATAATGAAAACCTATACTTTGTCTCGGGCGAGTTTCCCATTCAAATGCATGTAACAGTGAGAAACGCATTGTCTTGGCGAAATAAAGCGTTTTTGAACAACTTCATATAAATCGCTGTAACTTTTGATAGAAGACTCAGACAAACATGTTTATGGCTTTATCTTATATAACTCAATATCCCCGTTGCAGCCGTTTGAGCTAAGATTTTAAAATTATTCACATAATGAAAACCTATACTTTGTCTCGGGCGAGTTTCCCATTCAAATGCATGTAACAGTGAGAAACGCATTGTCTTGGCGAAATAAAGCATTTTCGTACAACTTCATATAAATCGCTGTAACTTTTGATAGAAGACTCAGAAACACATGTTCATGGCTTTATCTTATAGAACTCTTATAGAACTCAAAATCCCCCTGCTGGGCAAACAGGGTTTGCAGCCGATTGAGCTACGATTTTAAAATTATTCACATAATGAAAACCTATACTTTGTTTCAGGCGAGTTTCCCATTCAACAGTGAGAAACACACTGTCTTGGCATAATAAAGCGTTTTTGAACAACTTCATATAAATCGCTGTAACTTTTGATAGAAGACTCAGACAAACATGTTTATGGCTTTATCTTATATAACTCAATATCCCCGTGCTAGGCAAACAGGGTTTGCAGCCGATTGAGCTAAGATTTTAAAATTATTCACATAATGATAACCTATACTTTGTTTCAGGCGAGTTTCCCATTCAAATGCATGTAACAGTGAGAAACACACTGTCTTGGCGAAATAAAGCGTTTTTGAACAACTTCATATAAATCGCTGTAACTTTTGATAGAGGTCTCAGACAAACATGTTTATGGCTTTATCTTATAGAACTCAATATCCCCGTGCTGGGCAGCTGTTTGAGCAAAGATTTTAAAATTATTCACATAATGAAAACCTATACTTTGTCTCGGGCGAGTTTCCCATTCAAATGCATGTAACAGTGAGATACACACTGTCTTGGTGAAAGAAAGCGTTTTTGAACAACTTCATATAAATCGCTGTAACTTTTGATAGAGGTCTCAGACAAACATGTTTATGGCTTTATCTTATAGAACTCAAAATCCCCCTGCTGGGCAAACAGGGTTTGCAGCCGATTGAGCTAAGATTTTAAAATTATTCACATAATGAAAACCTTTACTTTGTTTCAGGCGAGTTTCCCATTCAAATGCATGTAACAGTGAGAAACGCACTGTCTTGGCGAAATAAAGCATTTTCGTACAACTTCATATAAATCGCTGTAACTTTTGATAGAAGACTCAGAAACACATGTTCATGGCTTTATCTTATAGAACTCAATATCCCCGTGCTGGGCAGCTGTTTGAGCTAAGCTTTTAAAATTATTCACATAATGAAAACCTTTACTTTGTTTCAGGCGAGTTTCCCATTCAAATGCATGTAACAGTGAGAAACGCACTGTCTTGGCGAAATAAAGCATTTTCGTACAACTTCATATAAATCGCTGTAACTTTTGATAGAAGACTCAGAAACACATGTTCATGGCTTTATCTTATAGAACTCAATATCCCCGTGCTGGGCAGCTGTTTGAGCTAAGCTTTTAAAATTATTCACATAATGAAAACCTATACTTTGTCTCGGGCGAGTTTCCCATTCAAATGCATGTAACAGTGAGATACACACTGTCTTGGTGAAAGAAAGCGTTTTTGAACAACTTCATATAAATCGCTGTAACTTTTGATAGAAGACTCAGACAAACATGTTTATGGCTTTATCTTATAGAACTCAATATCCGCGTTGCAGCCGATTGAGCTAAGATTTTAAAATTATTCACATAATGATAACCTATACTTTGTTTCAGGCGAGTTTCCCATTCAAATGCATGTAACAGTGAGAAACACACTGTCTTGGCGAAATAAAGCGTTTTGAACAACTTCATATAAATCGCTGTAACTTTTGATAGAGGTCTCAGACAAACATGTTTATGGCTTTATCTTATAGAACTCAATATCCCCGTGCTGGGCAGCTGTTTGAGCAAAGATTTTAAAATTATTCACATAATGAAAACCTATACTTTGTCTCGGGCGAGTTTCCCATTCAAATGCATGTAACAGTGAGAAACGCACTGTCTTGGCGAAAGAAAGCGTTTTTGAACAACTTCATATAAATCGCTGTAACTTTTGATAGAAGACTCAGACAAACATGTTTATGGCTTTATCTTATAGAACTCAATATCCGCGTTGCAGCCGATTGAGCTAAGATTTTAAAATTATTCACATAATGATAACCTATACTTTGTTTCAGGCGAGTTTCCCATTCAAATGCATGTAACAGTGAGAAACACACTGTCTTGGCGAAATAAAGCGTTTTGAACAACTTCATATAAATCGCTGTAACTTTTGATAGAGGTCTCAGACAAACATGTTTATGGCTTTATCTTATAGAACTCAATATCCCCGTGCTGGGCAGCTGTTTGAGCAAAGATTTTAAAATTATTCACATAATGAAAACCTATACTTTGTCTCGGGCGAGTTTCCCATTCAAATGCATGTAACAGTGAGAAACGCACTGTCTTGGCGAAAGAAAGCGTTTTTGAACAACTTCATATAAATCGCTGTAACTTTTGATAGAAGACTCAGACAAACATGTTTATGGCTTTATCTTATAGAACTCAATATCCCCGTGCTGGGCAGCTGTTTGAGCTAAGATTTTAAAATTATTCACATAATGAAAACCTATACTTTGTTTCAGGCGAGTTTCCCATTCAAATGCATGTAACAGTGAGAAACGCATTGTCTTGGCGAAATAAAGCGTTTTTGAACAACTTCATATAAATCGCTGTAACTTTTGATAGAGGTCTCAGACAAACATGTTTATGGCTTTATCTTATAGAACTCAAAATCCCCCTGCTGGGCAAACAGGGTTTGTAGCCGATTGAGCTAAGATTTTAAAATTATTCACATAATGAAAACCTTTACTTTGTTTCAGGCGAGTTTCCCATTCAAATGCATGTAACAGTGAGAAACGCACTGTCTTGGCGAAATAAAGCATTTTCGTACAACTTCATATAAATCGCTGTAACTTTTGATAGAAGACTCAGAAACACATGTTCATGGCTTTATCTTATAGAACTCAATATCCCCGTGCTGGGCAGCTGTTTGAGCTAAGCTTTTAAAATTATTCACATAATGAAAACCTATACTTTGTCTCAGGCGAGTTTCCCATTCAAATGCATGTAACAGTGAGAAACACACTGTCTTGGCGAAATAAAGCATTTTCGTACAAGTTCATATAAATCGCTGTAACTTTTGATAGAAGACTCAGAAACACATGTTCATGGCTTTATCTTATAGAACTCAATATCCCCGTGCTGGGCAGCTGTTTGAGCTAAGATTTTAAAATTATTCACATAATGATAACCTATACTTTGTCTCGGGCGAGTTTCCCATTCAAATGCATGTAACAGTGAGAAACGCACTGTCTTGGCGAAAGAAAGCGTTTTTGAACAACTTCATATAAATCGCTGTAACTTTTGATAGAAGACTCAGACAAACATGTTTATGGCTTTATCTTATAGAACTCAATATCCGCGTTGCAGCCGATTGAGCTAAGATTTTAAAATTATTCACATAATGATAACCTATACTTTGTTTCAGGCGAGTTTCCCATTCAAATGCATGTAACAGTGAGAAACACACTGTCTTGGCGAAATAAAGCGTTTTGAACAACTTCATATAAATCGCTGTAACTTTTGATAGAGGTCTCAGACAAACATGTTTATGGCTTTATCTTATAGAACTCAATATCCCGGTGCTGGGCAGCTGTTTGAGCAAAGATTTTAAAATTATTCACATAATGAAAACCTATACTTTGTCTCGGGCGAGTTTCCCATTCAAATGCATGTAACAGTGAGAAACGCACTGTCTTGGCGAAAGAAAGCGTTTTTGAACAACTTCATATAAATCGCTGTAACTTTTGATAGAAGACTCAGACAAACATGTTTATGGCTTTATCTTATAGAACTCAATATCCCCGTGCTGGGCAGCTGTTTGAGCTAAGATTTTAAAATTATTCACATAATGATAACCTATACTTTGTTTCAGGCGAGTTTCCCATTCAAATGCATGTAACAGTGAGAAACACACTGTCTTGGCGAAATAAAGCGTTTTTGAACAACTTCATATAAATCGCTGTAACTTTTGATAGAGGTCTCAGACAAACATGTTTATGGCTTTATCTTATAGAACTCAATATCCCCGTGCTGGGCAGCTGTTTGAGCAAAGATTTTAAAATTATTCACATAATGAAAACCTATACTTTGTCTCGGGCGAGTTTCCCATTCAAATGCATGTAACAGTGAGATACACACTGTCTTGGTGAAAGAAAGCGTTTTTGAACAACTTCATATAAATCGCTGTAACTTTTGATAGAGGTCTCAGACAAACATGTTTATGGCTTTATCTTATAGAACTCAAAATCCCCCTGCTGGGCAAACAGGGTTTGCAGCCGATTGAGCTAAGATTTTAAAATTATTCACATAATGAAAACCTTTACTTTGTTTCAGGCGAGTTTCCCATTCAAATGCATGTAACAGTGAGAAACGCACTGTCTTGGCGAAATAAAGCATTTTCGTACAACTTCATATAAATCGCTGTAACTTTTGATAGAAGACTCAGAAACACATGTTCATGGCTTTATCTTATAGAACTCAATATCCCCGTGCTGGGCAGCTGTTTGAGCTAAGCTTTTAAAATTATTCACATAATGAAAACCTATACTTTGTCTCAGGCGAGTTTCCCATTCAAATGCATGTAACAGTGAGAAACACACTGTCTTGGCGAAATAAAGCATTTTCGTACAAGTTCATATAAATCGCTGTAACTTTTGATAGAAGACTCAGACAAACATGTTCATGGCTTTATCTTATAGAACTCAATATCCCCGTGCTGGGAAAACAGGATTTGCAGCTGTTTGAGCTAAAATTTTAAAATTATTCACATAATGAAAACCTATACTTTGTCTCGGGCGAGTTTCCCATTCAAATGCATGTAACAGTGAGAAACGCACTGTCTTGGCGAAAGAAAGCGTTTTTGAACAACTTCATATAAATCGCTGTAACTTTTGATAGAAGACTCAGACAAACATGTTTATGGCTTTATCTTATAGAACTCAATATCCCCGTGCTGGGCAGCTGTTTGAGCTAAGATTTTAAAATTATTCACATAATGATAACCTATACTTTGTTTCAGGCGAGTTTCCCATTCAAATGCATGTAACAGTGAGAAACACACTGTCTTGGCGAAATAAAGCGTTTTTGAACAACTTCATATAAATCGCTGTAACTTTTGATAGAGGTCTCAGACAAACATGTTTATGGCTTTATCTTATAGAACTCAATATCCCCGTGCTGGGCAGCTGTTTGAGCAAAGATTTTAAAATTATTCACATAATGAAAACCTATACTTTGTCTCGGGCGAGTTTCCCATTCAAATGCATGTAACAGTGAGATACACACTGTCTTGGTGAAATAAAGCGTTTTTGAACAACTTCATATAAATCGCTGTAACTTTTGATAGAGGTCTCAGACAAACATGTTTATGGCTTTATCTTATAGAACTCAATATCCCCGTGCTGGGCAGCTGTTTGAGCTAAGCTTTTAAAATTATTCACATAATGAAAACCTATACTTTGTCTCGGGCGAGTTTCCCATTCAAATGCATGCAACAGTGAGAAACGCATTTTCTTGGCGTTTTTGAACAACTTCATATAAATCGCTGTAACTTTTGATAGAAGACTCAGACAAACATGTTTATGGCTTTATCTTATAGAACTCAATATCCCCATGCTGGGCAAACAGGTTGCAGCCGATTGAGCTAAGATTTTAAAATTATTCACATAATGAAAACCTATACTTTGTTTCAGGCGAGTTTCCCATTCAAATGCATGTAACAGTGAGAAACGCATTGTCTTGGCGAAATAAAGCGTTTTTGAACAACTTCATATAAATCGCTCTAACTTTTGATAGAGGTCTCAGACAAACATGTTTATGGCTTTATCTTATAGAACTCAATATCCCCGTTGCAGCCGTTTGAGCTAAGATTTTAAATTTATTCACATAATGAAAACCTATACTTTGTCTCAGGCGAGTTTCCCATTCAAATGCATGTAACAGTGAGAAACGCATTGTCTTGGCGAAATAAAGCGTTTTTGAACAACTTCATATAAATCGCTGTAACTTTTGATAGAAGACTCAGACAAACATGTTGATGGCTTTATCTTATAGAACTCAATATCCCCGTTGCAGCCGTTTGAGCTAAGATTTTAAAATTATTCACATAATGAAAACCTATACTTTGTCTCAGGCGAGTTTCCCATTCAAATGCATGTAACAGTGAGAAACGCATTGTCTTGGCGAAATAAAGCGTTTTTGAACAACTTCATATAAATCGCTGTAACTTTTGATAGAAGACTCAGACAAACATGTTTATGGCTTTATCTTATAGAACTCAATATCCCCGTGCTGGGCAGCTGTTTGAGCTAAGATTTTAAAATTATTCACATAATGATAACCTATACTTTGTTTCAGGCGAGTTTCCCATTCAAATGCATGTAACAGTGAGAAACACACTGTCTTGGCGAAATAAAGCGTTTTTGAACAACTTCATATAAATCGCTGTAACTTTTGATAGAAGACTCAGACAAACATGTTTATGGCTTTATCTTATAGAACTCAATATCCCCGTTGCAGCCGTTTGAGCTAAGATTTTAAAATTATTCACATAATGAAAACCTATACTTTGTCTCGGGCGAGTTTCCCATTCAAATGCATGTAACAGTGAGAAACGCATTGTCTTGGCGAAAGAAAGCGTTTTTGAACAACTTCATATAAATCGCTGTAACTTTTGATAGAAGACTCAGACAAACATGTTTATGGCTTTATCTTATAGAACTCAATATCCCCGTGCTAGGCAAACAGGTTTTGCAGCTGATTGAGCTAAGATTTTAAAATTATTCACATAATGAAAACCTATACTTTGTTTCAGGCGAGTTTCCCATTCAAATGCATGTAACAGTGAGAAACACACTGTCTTGGCGAAATAAAGCGTTTTTGAACAACTTCATATAAATCGCTGTAACTTTTGATAGAAGACTCAGACAAACATGTTTATGGCTTTATCTTATAGAACTCAATATCCCCGTTGCAGCCGTTTGAGCTAAGATTTTAAAATTATTCACATAATGAAAACCTATACTTTGTCTCAGGCGAGTTTCCCATTCAAATGCATGTAACAGTGAGAAACGCATTGTCTTGGCGAAATAAAGCGTTTTTGAACAACTTCATATAAATCGCTGTAACTTTTGATAGAAGACTCAGACAAACATGTTTATGGCTTTATCTTATAGAACTCAATATCCCCGTGCTGGGCAGCTGTTTGAGCTAAGATTTTAAAATTATTCACATAATGATAACCTATACTTTGTTTCAGGCGAGTTTCCCATTCAAATGCATGTAACAGTGAGAAACACACTGTCTTGGCGAAATAAAGCGTTTTTGAACAACTTCATATAAATCGCTGTAACTTTTGATAGAAGACTCAGACAAACATGTTTATGGCTTTATCTTATAGAACTCAATATCCCCGTTGCAGCCGTTTGAGCTAAGATTTTAAAATTATTCACATAATGAAAACCTATACTTTGTCTCGGGCGAGTTTCCCATTCAAATGCATGTAACAGTGAGAAACGCATTGTCTTGGCGAAAGAAAGCGTTTTTGAACAACTTCATATAAATCGCTGTAACTTTTGATAGAAGACTCAGACAAACATGTTTATGGCTTTATCTTATAGAACTCAATATCCCCGTGCTAGGCAAACAGGTTTTGCAGCTGATTGAGCTAAGATTTTAAAATTATTCACATAATGAAAACCTATACTTTGTTTCAGGCGAGTTTCCCATTCAAATGCATGTAACAGTGAGAAACACACTGTCTTGGCGAAATAAAGCGTTTTTGAACAACTTCATATAAATCGCTGTAACTTTTGATAGAAGACTCAGACAAACATGTTTATGGCTTTATCTTATAGAACTCAATATCCCCGTTGCAGCCGTTTGAGCTAAGATTTTAAAATTATTCACATAATGAAAACCTATACTTTGTCTCAGGCGAGTTTCCCATTCAAATGCATGTAACAGTGAGAAACGCATTGTCTTGGCGAAATAAAGCGTTTTTGAACAACTTCATATAAATCGCTGTAACTTTTGATAGAAGACTCAGACAAACATGTTTATGGCTTTATCTTATAGAACTCAATATCCCCGTTGCAGCCGTTTGAGCTAAGATTTTAAAATTATTCACATAATGAAAACCTATACTTTGTCTCGGGCGAGTTTCCCATTCAAATGCATGTAACAGTGAGAAACGCATTGTCTTGGCGAAATAAAGCGTTTTTGAACAACTTCATATAAATCACTGTAACTTTTGATAGAAGACTCAGACAAACATGTTTATGGCTTTATCTTATATAACTCAATATCCCCGTGCTAGGCAAAGAGGTTTTGCAGCCGATTGAGCTAAGATTTTAAAATTATTCACATAATGAAAACCTATACTTTGTTTCAGGCGAGTTTCCCATTCAAATGCATGTAACAGTGAGAAACACACTGTCTTGGCGAAATAAAGCGTTTTTGAACAACTTCATATAAATCGCTGTAACTTTTGATAGAAGACTCAGACAAACATGTTTATGGCTTTATCTTATATAACTCAATATCCCCGTGCTGGGCAAACAGGTTTTGCAGCCGATTGAGCTAAGATTTTAAAATTATTCACATAATGAAAACCTATACTTTGTTTCAGGCGAGTTTCCCATTCAAATGCATGTAACAGTGAGAAACGCATTGTCTTGGCGTTTTTGAACAACTTCATATAAATCGCTGTAACTTTTGATAGAAGACTCAGACAAACATGTTTATGGCTTTATCTTATAGAACTCAATATCCCCATGCTGGGCAAACAGGTTGCAGCCGATTGAGCTAAGATTTTAAAATTATTCACATAATGAAAACCTATATTTGAATTTGAATTTACACTTTGTTTCAGGCGAGTTTCTCATTCAAATGCATGTAACAGTGAGAAACGCATTGACTTGGCGAAATAAAGCGTTTTTGAACAACTTCATATAAATCGCTGTAACTTTTGATAGAAGACTCAGACAAACATGTTTATGGCTTTATCTTATAGAACTCAATATCCCCATGCTGGTCAAACAGGTTGCAGCTGATTGAGCTAAGATTTTAAAATTATTCACATAATGAAAACCTATATTTGAATTTGAATTTACACTTTGTTTCAGGCGAGTTTCCCATTCAAATGCATGTAACAGTGAGAAACACACTGTCTTGGCGAAATAAAGCGTTTTTGAACAACTTCATATAAATCGCTGTAACTTTTGATAGAAGACTCAGACAAACATGTTTATGGCTTTATCTTATATAACTCAATATCCCCGTGCTAGGCAAACAGGTTTTGCAGCCGATTGAGCTAAGATTTTAAAATTATTCACATAATGAAAACCTATACTTTGTTTCAGGCGAGTTTCCCATTCAAATGCATGTAACAGTGAGAAACGCATTGTCTTGGCGTTTTTGAACAACTTCATATAAATCGCTGTAACTTTTGATAGAAGACTCAGACAAACATGTTTATGGCTTTATCTTATAGAACTCAATATCCCCATGCTGGGCAAACAGGTTGCAGCCGATTGAGCTAAGATTTTAAAATTATTCACATAATGAAAACCTATATTTGAATTTGAATTTACACTTTGTTTCAGGCGAGTTTCCCATTCAAATGCATGTAACAGTGAGAAACACACTGTCTTGGCGAAATAAAGCGTTTTTGAACAACTTCATATAAATCGCTGTAACTTTTGATAGAAGACTCAGACAAACATGTTTATGGCTTTATCTTATAGAACTCAATATCCCCATGCTGGGCAAACAGGTTGCAGCCGATTGAGCTAAGATTTTAAAATTATTCACATAATGAAAACCTATATTTGAATTTGAATTTACACTTTGTTTCAGGCGAGTTTCCCATTCAAATGCATGTAACAGTGAGAAACACACTGTCTTGGCGAAATAAAGCGTTTTTGAACAACTTCATATAAATCGCTGTAACTTTTGATAGAAGACTCAGACAAACATGTTTATGGCTTTATCTTATATAACTCAATATCCCCGTGCTAGGCAAACAGGTTTTGCAGCCGATTGAGCTAAGATTTTAAAATTATTCACATAATGAAAACCTATACTTTGTTTCAGGCGAGTTTCCCATTCAAATGCATGTAACAGTGAGAAACGCATTGTCTTGGCGTTTTTGAACAACTTCATATAAATCGCTGTAACTTTTGATAGAAGACTCAGACAAACATGTTTATGGCTTTATCTTATAGAACTCAATATCCCCATGCTGGGCAAACAGGTTGCAGCCGATTGAGCTAAGATTTTAAAATTATTCACATAATGAAAACCTATATTTGAATTTGAATTTACACTTTGTTTCAGGCGAGTTTCCCATTCAAATGCATGTAACAGTGAGAAACACACTGTCTTGGCGAAATAAAGCGTTTTTGAACAACTTCATATAAATCGCTGTAACTTTTGATAGAAGACTCAGACAAACATGTTTATGGCTTTATCTTATAGAACTCAATATCCCCATGCTGGGCAAACAGGTTGCAGCCGATTGAGCTAAGATTTTAAAATTATTCACATAATGAAAACCTATATTTGAATTTGAATTTACACTTTGTTTCAGGCGAGTTTCCCATTCAAATGCATGTAACAGTGAGAAACACACTGTCTTGGCGAAATAAAGCGTTTTTGAACAACTTCATATAAATCGCTGTAACTTTTGATAGAAGACTCAGACAAACATGTTTATGGCTTTATCTTATATAACTCAATATCCCCGTGCTAGGCAAACAGGTTTTGCAGCTGATTGAGCTAAGATTTTAAAATTATTCACATAATGAAAACCTATACTTTGTTTCAGGCGAGTTTCCCATTCAAATGCATGTAACAGTGAGAAACACACTGTCTTGGCGAAATAAAGCGTTTTTGAACAACTTCATATAAATCGCTGTAACTTTTGATAGAAGACTCAGACAAACATGTTTATGGCTTTATCTTATAGAACTCAATATCCCCGTGCTAGGCAAACAGGTTTTGCAGCCGATTGAGCTAAGATTTTAAAATTATTCACATAATGAAAACCTATACTTTGTCTCGGGCGAGTTTCCCATTCAAATGCATGTAACAGTGAGAAACGCATTGTCTTGGCGAAATAAAGCGTTTTTGAACAACTTCATATAAATCGCTGTAACTTTTGATAGAAGACTCAGACAAACATGTTTATGGCTTTATCTTATATAACTCAATATCCCCGTTGCAGCCGTTTGAGCTAAGATTTTAAAATTATTCACATAATGAAAACCTATACTTTGTCTCAGGCGAGTTTCCCATTCAAATGCATGTAACAGTGAGAAACGCATTGTCTTGGCGAAATAAAGCGTTTTTGAACAACTTCATATAAATCGCTGTAACTTTTGATAGAAGACTCAGACAAACATGTTTATGGCTTTATCTTATAGAACTCAATATCCCCGTGCTAAGCAAACAGGTTTTGCAGCCGATTGAGCTAAGATTTTAAAATTATTCACATAATGAAAACCTATACTTTGTTTCAGGCGAGTTTCCCATTCAAATGCATGTAACAGTGAGAAACGCATTGTCTTGGCGTTTTTGAACAACTTCATATAAATCGCTGTAACTTTTGATAGAAGACTCAGACAAACATGTTTATGGCTTTATCTTATAGAACTCAATATCCCCGTGCTAGGCAAAGAGGTTTTGCAGCCGATTGAGCTAAGATTTTAAAATTATTCACATAATGAAAACCTATACTTTGTTTCAGGCGAGTTTCCCATTCAAATGCATGTAACAGTGAGAAACACACTGTCTTGGCGAAATAAAGCGTTTTTGAACATCTTCATATAAATCGCTGTAACTTTTGATAGAAGACTCAGACAAACATGTTTATGGCTTTATCTTATAGAACTCAATATCCCCGTTGCAGCCGTTTGAGCTAAGATTTTAAAATTATTCACATAATGAAAACCTATACTTTGTCTCAGGCGAGTTTCCCATTCAAATGCATGTAACAGTGAGAAACGCATTGTCTTGGCGAAATAAAGCGTTTTTGAACAACTTCATATAAATCGCTGTAACTTTTGATAGAAGACTCAGACAAACATGTTTATGGCTTTATCTTATAGAACTCAAGATCCCCGTGCTGGGCAAACAGGTTTTGCAGCCGTTTGAGCTAAAATTTTAAAATTATTCACATAATGAAAACCTATACTTTGTTTCAGGCGAGTTTCCCATTCAAATGCATGTAACAGTGAGAAACGCATTGTCTTGGCGAAATAAAGCGTTTTTGAACAACTTCATATAAATCGCTGTAACTTTTGATAGAGGTCTCAGACAAACATGTTTATGGCTTTATCTTATAGAACTCAATATCCCCGTTGCAGCCGTTTGAGCTAAGATTTTAAAATTATTCACATAATGAAAACCTATACTTTGTCTCAGGCGAGTTTCCCATTCAAATGCATGTAACAGTGAGAAACGCATTGTCTTGGCGAAATAAAGCGTTTTTGAACAACTTCATATAAATCGCTGTAACTTTTGATAGAAGACTCAGACAAACATGTTTATGGCTTTATCTTATAGAACTCAATATCCCCGTGCTAAGCAAACAGGTTTTGCAGCCGATTGAGCTAAGATTTTAAAATTATTCACATAATGAAAACCTATACTTTGTTTCAGGCGAGTTTCCCATTCAAATGCATGTAACAGTGAGAAACGCATTGTCTTGGCGTTTTTGAACAACTTCATATAAATCGCTGTAACTTTTGATAGAAGACTCAGACAAACATGTTTATGGCTTTATCTTATAGAACTCAATATCCCCATGCTGGGCAAACAGGTTGCAGCCGATTGAGCTAAGATTTTAAAATTATTCACATAATGAAAACCTATATTTGAATTTGAATTTACACTTTGTTTCAGGCGAGTTTCCCATTCAAATGCATGTAACAGTGAGAAACACACTGTCTTGGCGAAATAAAGCGTTTTTGAACAACTTCATATAAATCGCTGTAACTTTTGATAAAAGACTCAGACAAACATGTTTATGGCTTTATCTTATAGAACTCAATATCCCCGTGCTGGGCAAACAGGTTTTGCAGCCGTTTGAGCTAAGATTTTAAAATTATTCACATAATGAAAACCTATACTTTGTCTCAGGCGAGTTTCCCATTCAAATGCATGTAACAGTGAGAAACGCATTGTCTTGGCGAAATAAAGCGTTTTTGAACAACTTCATATAAATCGCTGTAACTTTTGATAGAAGACTCAGACAAACATGTTTATGGCTTTATCTTATAGAACTCAATATCCCCGTGCTGGGCAAACAGGTTTTGCAGCCGTTTGAGCTAAGATTTTAAAATTATTCACATAATGAAAACCTATACTTTGTTTCAGGCGAGTTTCCCATTCAAATGCATGTAACAGTGAGAAACGCATTGTCTTGGCGAAATAAAGCGTTTTTGAACAACTTCATATAAATCGCTGTAACTTTTGATAGAAGACTCAGACAAACATGTTTATGGCTTTATCTTATAGAACTCAATATCCCCGTGCTAGGCAAACAGGTTTTGCAGCCGATTGAGCTAAGATTTTAAAATTATTCACATAATGAAAACCTATACTTTGTTTCAGGCGAGTTTCCCATTCAAATGCATGTAACAGTGAGAAACACACTGTCTTGGCGAAATAAAGCGTTTTTGAACAACTTCATATAAATCGCTGTAACTTTTGATAGAAGACTCAGACAAACATGTTTATGGCTTTATCTTATAGAACTCAAGATCCCCATGCTGGGCAAACAGGTTGCAGCCGATTGAGCTAAGATTTTAAAATTATTCACATAATGAAAACCTATACTTTGTTTCAGGCGAGTTTCCCATTCAAATGCATGTAACAGTGAGAAACGCATTGTCTTGGCGTTTTTGAACAACTTCATATAAATCGCTGTAACTTTTGATAGAAGACTCAGACAAACATGTTTATGGCTTTATCTTATAGAACTCAATATCCCCGTGCTAGGCAAAGAGGTTTTGCAGCCGATTGAGCTAAGATTTTAAAATTATTCACATAATGAAAACCTATACTTTGTTTCAGGCGAGTTTCCCATTCAAATGCATGTAACAGTGAGAAACACACTGTCTTGGCGAAATAAAGCGTTTTTGAACATCTTCATATAAATCGCTGTAACTTTTGATAGAAGACTCAGACAAACATGTTTATGGCTTTATCTTATAGAACTCAATATCCCCGTTGCAGCCGTTTGAGCTAAGATTTTAAAATTATTCACATAATGAAAACCTATACTTTGTCTCAGGCGAGTTTCCCATTCAAATGCATGTAACAGTGAGAAACGCATTGTCTTGGCGAAATAAAGCGTTTTTGAACAACTTCATATAAATCGCTGTAACTTTTGATAGAAGACTCAGACAAACATGTTTATGGCTTTATCTTATAGAACTCAAGATCCCCGTGCTGGGCAAACAGGTTTTGCAGCCGTTTGAGCTAAAATTTTAAAATTATTCACATAATGAAAACCTATACTTTGTTTCAGGCGAGTTTCCCATTCAAATGCATGTAACAGTGAGAAACGCATTGTCTTGGCGAAATAAAGCGTTTTTGAACAACTTCATATAAATCGCTGTAACTTTTGATAGAGGTCTCAGACAAACATGTTTATGGCTTTATCTTATAGAACTCAATATCCCCGTTGCAGCCGTTTGAGCTAAGATTTTAAAATTATTCACATAATGAAAACCTATACTTTGTCTCAGGCGAGTTTCCCATTCAAATGCATGTAACAGTGAGAAACGCATTGTCTTGGCGAAATAAAGCGTTTTTGAACAACTTCATATAAATCGCTGTAACTTTTGATAGAAGACTCAGACAAACATGTTTATGGCTTTATCTTATAGAACTCAATATCCCCGTGCTGGGCAAACAGGTTTTGCAGCCGTTTGAGCTAAAATTTTAAAATTATTCACATAATGAAAACCTATACTTTGTTTCAGGCGAGTTTCCCATTCAAATGCATGTAACAGTGAGAAACGCATTGTCTTGGCGAAATAAAGCGTTTTTGAACAACTTCATATAAATCGCTGTAACTTTTGATAGAAGACTCAGACAAACATGTTTATGGCTTTATCTTATAGAACTCAATATCCCCGTGCTAGGCAAAGAGGTTTTGCAGCCGATTGAGCTAAGATTTTAAAATTATTCACATAATGAAAACCTATACTTTGTTTCAGGCGAGTTTCCCATTCAAATGCATGTAACAGTGAGAAACACACTGTCTTGGCGAAATAAAGCGTTTTTGAACAACTTCATATAAATCGCTGTAACTTTTGATAGAAGACTCAGACAAACATGTTTATGGCTTTATCTTATAGAACTCAATATCCCCGTGCTGGGCAAACAGGTTTTGCAGCCGATTGAGCTAAGATTTTAAAATTATTCACATAATGAAAACCTATACTTTGTTTCAGGCGAGTTTCCCATTCAAATGCATGTAACAGTGAGAAACGCATTGTCTTGGCGTTTTTGAACAACTTCATATAAATCGCTGTAACTTTTGATAGAAGACTCAGACAAACATGTTTATGGCTTTATCTTATAGAACTCAATATCCCCATGCTGGGCAAACAGGTTGCAGCCGATTGAGCTAAGATTTTAAAATTATTCACATAATGAAAACCTATATTTGAATTTGAATTTACACTTTGTTTCAGGCGAGTTTCCCATTCAAATGCATGTAACAGTGAGAAACACACTGTCTTGGCGAAATAAAGCGTTTTTGAACAACTTCATATAAATCGCTGTAACTTTTGATAGAAGACTCAGACAAACATGTTTATGGCTTTATCTTATAGAACTCAATATCCCCATGCTGGGCAAACAGGTTGCAGCCGATTGAGCTAAGATTTTAAAATTATTCACATAATGAAAACCTATATTTGAATTTGAATTTACACTTTGTTTCAGGCGAGTTTCCCATTCAAATGCATGTAACAGTGAGAAACACACTGTCTTGGCGAAATAAAGCGTTTTTGAACAACTTCATATAAATCGCTGTAACTTTTGATAGAAGACTCAGACAAACATGTTTATGGCTTTATCTTATATAACTCAATATCCCCGTGCTAGGCAAACAGGTTTTGCAGCTGATTGAGCTAAGATTTTAAAATTATTCACATAATGAAAACCTATACTTTGTTTCAGGCGAGTTTCCCATTCAAATGCATGTAACAGTGAGAAACACACTGTCTTGGCGAAATAAAGCGTTTTTGAACAACTTCATATAAATCGCTGTAACTTTTGATAGAAGACTCAGACAAACATGTTTATGGCTTTATCTTATAGAACTCAATATCCCCGTGCTAGGCAAACAGGTTTTGCAGCCGATTGAGCTAAGATTTTAAAATTATTCACATAATGAAAACCTATACTTTGTCTCGGGCGAGTTTCCCATTCAAATGCATGTAACAGTGAGAAACGCATTGTCTTGGCGAAATAAAGCGTTTTTGAACAACTTCATATAAATCGCTGTAACTTTTGATAGAAGACTCAGACAAACATGTTTATGGCTTTATCTTATATAACTCAATATCCCCGTTGCAGCCGTTTGAGCTAAGATTTTAAAATTATTCACATAATGAAAACCTATACTTTGTCTCAGGCGAGTTTCCCATTCAAATGCATGTAACAGTGAGAAACGCATTGTCTTGGCGAAATAAAGCGTTTTTGAACAACTTCATATAAATCGCTGTAACTTTTGATAGAAGACTCAGACAAACATGTTTATGGCTTTATCTTATAGAACTAAATATCCCCGTGCTAGGCAAACAGGTTTTGCAGCCGATTGAGCTAAGATTTTAAAATTATTCACATAATGAAAACCTATATTTGAATTTGAATTTACACTTTATTTCAGGCGAGTTTCCCATTCAAATGCATGTAACAGTGAGAAACACACTGTCTTGGCGAAATAAAGCGTTTTTGAACAACTTCATATAAATCGCTGTAACTTTTGATAGAAGACTCAGACAAACATGTTTATGGCTTCATCTTATATAACTCAATATCCCCGTGCTAGGCAAACAGGTTTTGCAGCTGATTGAGCTAAGATTTTAAAATTATTCACATAATGAAAACCTATACTTTGTTTCAGGCGAGTTTCCCATTCAAATGCATGTAACAGTGAGAAACACACTGTCTTGGCGAAATAAAGCGTTTTTGAACAACTTCATATAAATCGCTGTAACTTTTGATAGAGGTCTCAGACAAACATGTTTATGGCTTTATCTTATAGAACTCAATATCCCCGTACTGGGCAGCTGTTTGAGCAAAGATTTTAAAATTATTCACATAATGAAAACCTATACTTTGTCTCGGGCGAGTTTCCCATTCAAATGCATGTAACAGTGAGAAACGCATTGTCTTGGCGAAAGAAAGCGTTTTTGAACAACTTCATATAAATCGCTGTAACTTTTGATAGAAGACTCAGACAAACATGTTTATGGCTTTATCTTATAGAACTCAATATCCCCGTGCTAAGCAAACAGGTTTTGCAGCCGATTGAGCTAAGATTTTAAAATTATTCACATAATGAAAACCTATACTTTGTTTCAGGCGAGTTTCCCATTCAAATGCATGTAACAGTGAGAAACGCATTGTCTTGGCGTTTTTGAACAACTTCATATAAATCGCTGTAACTTTTGATAGAAGACTCAGACAAACATGTTTATGGCTTTATCTTATAGAACTCAATATCCCCATGCTGGGCAAACAGGTTGCAGCCGATTGAGCTAAGATTTTAAAATTATTCACATAATGAAAACCTATATTTGAATTTGAATTTACACTTTGTTTCAGGCGAGTTTCCCATTCAAATGCATGTAACAGTGAGAAACACACTGTCTTGGCGAAATAAAGCGTTTTTGAACAACTTTATATAAATCGCTGTAACTTTTGATAAAAGACTCAGACAAACATGTTTATGGCTTTATCTTATATAACTCAATATCCCCGTGCTAGGCAAACAAGTTTTGCAGCTGATTGAGCAAAGATTTTAAAATTATTCACATAATGAAAACCTATACTTTGTTTCAGGCGAGTTTCCCATTCAAATGCATGTAACAGTGAGAAACACACTGTCTTGGCGAAATAAAGCGTTTTTGAACAACTTCATATAAATCGCTGTAACTTTTGATAGAAGACTCAGACAAACATGTTTATGGCTTTATCTTATAGAACTCAATATCCCCGTTGCAGCCGTTTGAGCTAAGATTTTAAAATTATTCACATAATGAAAACCTATACTTTGTCTCAGGCGAGTTTCCCATTCAAATGCATGTAACAGTGAGAAACGCATTGTCTTGGCGAAATAAAGCGTTTTTGAACAACTTCATATAAATCGCTGTAACTTTTGATAGAAGACTCAGACAAACATGTTTATGGCTTTATCTTATAGAACTCAATATCCCCGTTGCAGCCGATTGAGCTAAGATTTTAAAATTATTCACATAATGAAAACCTATACTTTGTTTCAGGCGAGTTTCCCATTCAAATGCATGTAACAGTGAGAAACACACTGTCTTGGCGAAATAAAGCGTTTTTGAACAACTTCATATAAATCGCTGTAACTTTTGATAGAAGACTCAGACAAACATGTTTATGGCTTTATCTTATATAACTCAATATCCCCGTGCTGGGCAAACAGGTTTTGCAGCCGATTGAGCTAAGATTTTAAAATTATTCACATAATGAAAACCTATACTTTGTTTCAGGCGAGTTTCCCATTCAAATGCATGTAACAGTGAGAAACGCATTGTCTTGGCGTTTTTGAACAACTTCATATAAATCGCTGTAACTTTTGATAGAAGACTCAGACAAACATGTTTATGGCTTTATCTTATATAACTCAATATCCCCGTTGCAGCCGTTTGAGCTAAGATTTTAAAATTATTCACATAATGAAAACCTATACTTTGTCTCAGGCGAGTTTCCCATTCAAATGCACGTAACAGTGAGAAACACACTGTCTTGGCGAAATAAAGCGTTTTTGAACAACTTTATATAAATCGCTGTAACTTTTGATAAAAGACTCAGACAAACATGTTTATGGCTTTATCTTATATAACTCAATATCCCCGTGCTAGGCAAACAGGTTTTGCAGCTGATTGAGCAAAGATTTTAAAATTATTCACATAATGAAAACCTATACTTTGTTTCAGGCGAGTTTCCCATTCAAATGCATGTAACAGTGAGAAACACACTGTCTTGGCGAAATAAAGCGTTTTTGAACAACTTCATATAAATCGCTGTAACTTTTGATAGAAGACTCAGACAAACATGTTTATGGCTTTATCTTATAGAACTCAATATCCCCGTTGCAGCCGTTTGAGCTAAGATTTTAAAATTATTCACATAATGAAAACCTATACTTTGTCTCAGGCGAGTTTCCCATTCAAATGCATGTAACAGTGAGAAACGCATTGTCTTGGCGAAATAAAGCGTTTTTGAACAACTTCATATAAATCGCTGTAACTTTTGATAGAAGACTCAGACAAACATGTTTATGGCTTTATCTTATAGAACTCAATATCCCCGTGCTGGGCAAACAGGTTTTGCAGCCGTTTGAGCTAAGATTTTAAAATTATTCACATAATGAAAACCTATACTTTGTTTCAGGCGAGTTTCCCATTCAAATGCATGTAACAGTGAGAAACGCATTGTCTTGGCGAAATAAAGCGTTTTTGAACAACTTCATATAAATCGCTGTAACTTTTGATAGAAGACTCAGACAAACATGTTTATGGCTTTATCTTATAGAACTCAATATCCCCGTTGCAGCCGTTTGAGCTAAGATTTTAAAATTATTCACATAATGAAAACCTATACTTTGTCTCAGGCGAGTTTCCCATTCAAATGCATGTAACAGTGAGAAACGCATTGTCTTGGCGAAATAAAGCGTTTTTGAACAACTTCATATAAATCGCTGTAACTTTTGATAGAAGACTCAGACAAACATGTTTATGGCTTTATCTTATAGAACTCAATATCCCCGTTGCAGCCGTTTGAGCTAAGATTTTAAAATTATTCACATAATGAAAACCTATACTTTGTCTCAGGCGAGTTTCCCATTCAAATGCATGTAACAGTGAGAAACGCATTGTCTTGGCGAAATAAAGCGTTTTTGAACAACTTCATATAAATCGCTGTAACTTTTGATAGAAGACTCAGACAAACATGTTTATGGCTTTATCTTATAGAACTCAATATCCCCGTGCTAAGCAAACAGGTTTTGCAGCCGATTGAGCTAAGATTTTAAAATTATTCACATAATGAAAACCTATACTTTGTCTCAGGCGAGTTTCCCATTCAAATGCATGTAACAGTGAGAAACGCATTGTCTTGGCGTTTTTGAACAACTTCATATAAATCGCTGTAACTTTTGATAGAAGACTCAGACAAACATGTTTATGGCTTTATCTTATAGAACTCAATATCCCCGTGCTAGGCAAACAGGTTTTGCAGCCGTTTGAGCTAAGATTTTAAAATTATTCACATAATGAAAACCTATACTTTGTTTCAGCCGAGTTTCCCATTCAAATGCATGTAACAGTGAGAAACACACTGTCTTGGCGAAATAAAGCGTTTTTGAACAACTTCATATAAATCGCTGTAACTTTTGATAGAAGACTCAGACAAACATGTTTATGGCTTTATCTTATAGAACTCAATATCCCCGTTGCAGCCGTTTGAGCTAAGATTTTAAAATTATTCACATAATGAAAACCTATACTTTGTTTCGGGCGAGTTTCCCATTTAAATGCATGTAACAGTGAGAAACGCATTGTCTTGGCGAAATAAAGCGTTTTTGAACAACTTCATATAAATCGCTGTAACTTTTGATAGAAGACTCAGACAAACATGTTTATGGCTTTATCTTATAGAACTCAAGATCCCCGTGCTAGGCAAAGAGGTTTTGCAGCCGATTGAGCTAAGATTTTAAAATTATTCACATAATGAAAACCTATACTTTGTTTCAGGCGAGTTTCCCATTCAAATGCATGTAACAGTGAGAAACACACTGTCTTGGCGAAATAAAGCGTTTTTGAACAACTTCATATAAATCGCTGTAACTTTTGATAGAAGACTCAGACAAACATGTTTATGGCTTTATCTTATAGAACTCAATATCCCCATGCTGGGCAAACAGGTTGCAGCCGATTGAGCTAAGATTTTAAAATTATTCACATAATGAAAACCTATATTTGAATTTGAATTTACACTTTGTTTCAGGCGAGTTTCCCATTCAAATGCATGTAACAGTGAGAAACACACTGTCTTGGCGAAATAAAGCGTTTTTGAACAACTTCATATAAATCGCTGTAACTTTTGATAGAAGACTCAGACAAACATGTTTATGGCTTTATCTTATATAACTCAATATCCCCGTGCTAGGCAAACAGGTTTTGCAGCTGATTGAGCTAAGATTTTAAAATTATTCACATAATGAAAACCTATACTTTGTTTCAGGCGAGTTTCCCATTCAAATGCATGTAACAGTGAGAAACACACTGTCTTGGCGAAATAAAGCGTTTTTGAACAACTTCATATAAATCGCTGTAACTTTTGATAGAAGACTCAGACAAACATGTTTATGGCTTTATCTTATATAACTCAATATCCCCGTGCTGGGCAAACAGGTTTTGCAGCCGTTTGAGCTAAGATTTTAAAATTATTCACATAATGAAAACCTATACTTTGTCTCGGGCGAGTTTCCCATTCAAATGCATGTAACAGTGAGAAACGCATCGTCTTGGCGAAAGAAAGCGTTTTTGAACAACTTCATATAAATCGCTGTAACTTTTGATAGAAGACTCAGACAAACATGTTTATGGCTTTATCTTATAGAACTCAATATCCCCGTGCTGGGCAAACAGGTTTTGCAGCCGTTTGAGCTAAGATTTTAAAATTATTCATATAATGAAAACCTATACTTTGTTTCAGGCGAGTTTCCCATTCAAATGCATGTAACAGTGAGAAACGCATTGTCTTGAGAAATAAAGCGTTTTTGAACAACTTCATATAAATCGCTGTAACTTTTGATGGAAGATTCAGATATACGTATTCATGACTTTATCTTATATAACTCAATATCCCCGTGCTGGGCAAACAGGTTTTGCAGCCGTTTGAGCTAAGATTTTAAAATTATTCACATAATGAAAACCTATACTTTGTCTTCCGGCGAGTTTCCCATTCAAATGCATGTAACAGTGAGAAACGCATTGTCTTGAGAAAGAAAGCGTTTTTGAACAACTTCATATAAATCGCTGTAACTTTTGATAGAGGTCTCAGACAAACATGTTTATGGCTTTATCTTATAGAACTCAATATCCCCGTGCTGGGCAGCTGATTGAGCTAAGATTTTAAAATTATTCACATAATGAAAACCTATACTTTGTCTTCCGGCGAGTTTCCCATTCAAATGCATGTAACAGTGAGAAACACACTGTCTTGGTGAAAGAAAGCGTTTTTGAACAACTTCATATAAATCGCTGTAACTTTTGATAGAGGTCTCAGACAAACATGTTTATGGCTTTATCTTATAGAACTCAATATCCCCGTGCTGGGCAGCTGATTGAGCTAAGATTTTAAAATTATTCACATAATGAAAACCTATACTTTGTTTCAGGCGAGTTTCCCATTCAAATGCATGTAACAGTGAGAAACACACTGTCTTGGCGAAATAAAGCGTTTTTGAACAACTTCATATAAATCGCTGTAACTTTTGATAGAAGACTCAGACAAACATGTTTATGGCTTTATCTTATAGAACTCAATATCCCCGTGCTGGGCAAACAGGTTTTGCAGCCGTTTGAGCTAAGATTTTAAAATTATTCACATAATGAAAACCTATACTTTGTCTCAGGCGAGTTTCCCATTCAAATGCATGTAACAGTGAGAAACGCATTGTCTTGGCGTTTTTGAACAACTTCATATAAATCGCTGTAACTTTTGATAGAAGACTCAGACAAACATGTTTATGGCTTTATCTTATAGAACTCAATATCCCCATGCTGGGCAAACAGGTTTTGCAGCCGTTTGAGCTAAGATTTTAAAATTATTCACATAATGAAAACCTATACTTTGTCTCGGGCGAGTTTCCCATTCAAATGCATGTAACAGTGAGAAACGCATCGTCTTGGCGAAAGAAAGCGTTTTTGAACAACTTCATATAAATCGCTGTAACTTTTGATAGAAGACTCAGACAAACATGTTTATGGCTTTATCTTATAGAACTCAATATCCCCGTGCTGGGCAAACAGGTTTTGCAGCCGTTTGAGCTAAGATTTTAAAATTATTCATATAATGAAAACCTATACTTTGTTTCAGGCGAGTTTCCCATTCAAATGCATGTAACAGTGAGAAACGCATTGTCTTGAGAAATAAAGCGTTTTTGAACAACTTCATATAAATCGCTGTAACTTTTGATGGAAGATTCAGATATACGTATTCATGACTTTATCTTATATAACTCAATATCCCCGTGCTGGGCAAACAGGTTTTGCAGCCGTTTGAGCTAAGATTTTAAAATTATTCACATAATGAAAACCTATACTTTGTCTTCCGGCGAGTTTCCCATTCAAATGCATGTAACAGTGAGAAACACACTGTCTTGGTGAAAGAAAGCGTTTTTGAACAACTTCATATAAATCGCTGTAACTTTTGATAGAGGTCTCAGACAAACATGTTTATGGCTTTATCTTATAGAACTCAATATCCCCGTGCTGGGCAGCTGTTTGAGCAAAGATTTTAAAATTATTCACATAATGAAAACCTATACTTTGTTTCAGGCGAGTTTCCCATTCAAATGCATGTAACAGTGAGAAACACACTGTCTTGGCGAAATAAAGCGTTTTTGAACAACTTCATATAAATCGCTGTAACCTTTGATAGAAGACTCAGACAAACATGTTTATGGCTTTATCTTATAGAACTCAATATCCCCGTGCTGGGCAAACAGGTTTTGCAGCCGTTTGAGCTAAGATTTTAAAATTATTCACATAATGAAAACCTATACTTTGTCTCAGGCGAGTTTCCCATTCAAATGCATGTAACAGTGAGAAACGCATTGTCTTGGCGTTTTTGAACAACTTCATATAAATCGCTGTAACTTTTGATAGAAGACTCAGACAAACATGTTTATGGCTTTATCTTATAGAACTCAATATCCCCATGCTGGGCAAACAGGTTGCAGCCGATTGAGCTAAGATTTTAAAATTATTCACATAATGAAAACCTATATTTGAATTTGAATTTACACTTTGTTTCAGGCGAGTTTCCCATTCAAATGCATGTAACAGTGAGAAACACACTGTCTTGGCGAAATAAAGCGTTTTTGAACAACTTCATATAAATCGCTGTAACTTTTGATAGAAGACTCAGACAAACATGTTTATGGCTTTATCTTATATAACTCAATATCCCCGTGCTAGGCAAACAGGTTTTGCAGCTGATTGAGCTAAGATTTTAAAATTATTCACATAATGAAAACCTATACTTTGTTTCAGGCGAGTTTCCCATTCAAATGCATGTAACAGTGAGAAACACACTGTCTTGGCGAAATAAAGCGTTTTTGAACAACTTCATATAAATCGCTGTAACTTTTGATAGAAGACTCAGACAAACATGGTTATGGCTTTATCTTATAGAACTCAATATCCCCGTGCTAGGCAAACAGGTTTTGCAGCCGATTGAGCTAAGATTTTAAAATTATTCACATAATGAAAACCTATACTTTGTTTCAGGCGAGTTTCCCATTCAAATGCATGTAACAGTGAGAAACGCATTGTCTTGGCGAAATAAAGCGTTTTTGAACAACTTCATATAAATCGCTGTAACTTTTGATAGAAGACTCAGACAAACATATTTATGGCTTTATCTTATATAACTCAATATCCCCGTGCTAGGCAAACAGGTTTTGCAGCCGATTGAGCTAAGATTTTAAAATTATTCACATAATGAAAACCTATACTTTGTTTCAGGCGAGTTTCCCATTCAAATGCATGTAACAGTGAGAAACACACTGTCTTGGCGAAATAAAGCGTTTTTGAACAACTTCATATAAATCGCTGTAACTTTTGATAGAAGACTCAGACAAACATGTTTATGGCTTTATCTTATAGAACTCAATATCCCCGTGCTAGGCAAACAGGTTTTGCAGCCGATTGAGCTAAGATTTTAAAATTATTCACATAATGAAAACCTATACTTTGTTTCAGGCGAGTTTCCCATTCAAATGCATGTAACAGTGAGAAACGCATTGTCTTGGCGAAATAAAGCGTTTTTGAACAACTTCATATAAATCGCTGTAACTTTTGATAGAAGACTCAGACAAAAATGTTTATGGCTTTATCTTATAGAACTCGATATCCCCGTTGCAGCCGTTTGAGCTAAGATTTTAAAATTATTCACATAATGAAAACCTATACTTTGTCTCGGGCGAGTTTCCCATTCAAATGCATGTAACAGTGAGAAACGCATTGTCTTGGCGAAATAAAGCGTTTTTGAACAACTTCATATAAATCGCTGTAACTTTTGATAGAAGACTCAGACAAACATGTTTATGGCTTTATCTTATAGAACTCAATATCCCCGTTGCAGCCGTTTGAGCTAAGATTTTAAAATTATTCACATAATGAAAACCTATACTTTGTCTCAGGCGAGTTTCCCATTCAAATGCATGTAACAGTGAGAAACGCATTGTCTTGGCGAAATAAAGCGTTTTTGAACAACTTCATATAAATCGCTGTAACTTTTGATAGAAGACTCAGACAAACATGTTTATGGCTTTATCTTATATAACTCAATATCCCCGTGCTGGGCAAACAGGTTTTGCAGCTAATTGAGCTAATATTTTAAAATTATTCACATAATGAAAACCTATACTTTGTTTCAGGCGAGTTTCCCATTCAAATGCATGTAACAGTGAGAAACACACTGTCTTGGCGAAATAAAGCGTTTTTGAACAACTTCATATAAATCGCTGTAACTTTTGATAGAAGACTCAGACAAACATGTTTATGGCTTTATCTTATAGAACTCAATATCCCCGTGCTAGGCAAACAGGTTTTGCAGCCGATTGAGCTAAGATTTTAAAATTATTCACATAATGAAAACCTATACTTTGTTTCAGGCGAGTTTCCCATTCAAATGCATGTAACAGTGAGAAACACACTGTCTTGGCGAAATAAAGCGTTTTTGAACAACTTCATATAAATCGCTGTAACTTTTGATAGAAGACTCAGACAAACATGTTTATGGCTTTATCTTATAGAACTCAATATCCCCGTGCTAGGCAAACAGGTTTTGCAGCCGATTGAGCTAAGATTTTAAAATTATTCACATAATGAAAACCTATACTTTGTTTCAGGCGAGTTTCCCATTCAAATGCATGTAACAGTGAGAAACGCATTGTCTTGGCGAAATAAAGCGTTTTTGAACAACTTCATATAAATCGCTGTAACTTTTGATAGAAGACTCAGACAAACATGTTTATGGCTTTATCTTATAGAACTCAATATCCCCGTGCTGGGCAAACAGGTTTTGCAGCCGTTTGAGCTAAGATTTTAAAATTATTCACATAATGAAAACCTATACTTTGTCTCAGGCGAGTTTCCCATTCAAATGCATGTAACAGTGAGAAACGCATTGTCTTGGCGAAATAAAGCGTTTTTGAACAACTTCATATAAATCGCTGTAACTTTTGATAGAAGACTCAGACAAACATGTTTATGGCTTTATCTTATAGAACTCAATATCCCCGTTGCAGCCGTTTGAGCTAAGATTTTAAAATTATTCACATAATGAAAACCTATACTTTGTCTCAGGCGAGTTTCCCATTCAAATGCATGTAACAGTGAGAAACGCATTGTCTTGGCGAAATAAAGCGTTTTTGAACAACTTCATATAAATCGCTGTAACTTTTGATAGAAGACTCAGACAAACATGTTTATGGCTTTATCTTATAGAACTCAATATCCCCGTGCTAAGCAAACAGGTTTTGCAGCCGATTGAGCTAAGATTTTAAAATTATTCACATAATGAAAACCTATACTTTGTTTCAGGCGAGTTTCCCATTCAAAGGCATTTAACAGTGAGAAACGCATTGTCTTGGCGTTTTTGAACAACTTCATATAAATCGCTGTAACTTTTGATAGAAGACTCAGACAAACATGTTTATGGCTTTATCTTATAGAACTCAATATCCCCGTGCTAGGCAAACAGGTTTTGCAGCCGATTGAGCTAAGATTTTAAAATTATTCACATAATGAAAACCTATATTTGAATTTGAATTTACACTTTGTTTCAGGCGAGTTTCCCATTCAAATGCATGTAACAGTGAGAAACACACTGTCTTGGCGAAAGAAAGCGTTTTTGAACAACTTCATATAAATCGCTGTAACTTTTGATAGAAGACTCAGACAAACATGTTTATGGCTTTATCTTATAGAACTCGATATCCCCGTTGCAGCCGTTTGAGCAAAGCTTTTAAAATTATTCACATAATGAAAACCTATACTTTGTCTCGGGCGAGTTTCCCATTCAAATGCATGTAACAGTGAGAAACATACGCTCTTGGCGAAATAAAGCGTTTTTGAACAACTTCATATAGATCGCTGTAACTTTTGATAGAAGACTCAGACACACATGTTTATGGCTTTATCTTATAATACTCAATGTCCCCGTGCTGGGCAAACAGGTTTTGCAGCCGATTGAGCTAAGATTTTAAAATTATTCACATAATGAAAACCTATACTTTGTCTCGGGCGAGTTTCCCATTCAAATGCATGTAACAGTGAGAAACACACTGTCTTGGCGAAATAAAGCGTTTTTGAACAACTTCATATAAATCGCTGTAACTTTTGATAGAAGACTCAGACAAACATGTTTATGGCTTTATCTTATAGAACTCAATATCCCCGTGCTGGGCAGCTGTTTGAGCAAAGCTTTTAAAATTATTCACATAATGAAAACCTATACTTTGTCTCGGGCGAGTTTCCCATTCAAATGCATGTAACAGTGAGAAACACACTGTCTTGGCGAAATAAAGCATTTTCGTACAACTTCATATAAATCGCTGTAACTTTTGATAGAAGACTCAGAAACACATGTTCATGGCTTTATCTTATAGAACTCAATATCCCCGTGCTGGGCAAACAGGTTTCGCAGCCGATTGAGCTAAGATTTTAAAATTATTCACATAATGAAAACCTATACTTTGTTTCAGGCGAGTTTCCCATTCAAATGCATGTAACAGTGAGAAACGCATTGTCTTGGCGAAATAAAGCGTTTTTGAACAATTTCATATAAATCGCTGTAACTTTTGATAGAAGACTCAGAAAAAACATGTTTATGGCTTTATCTTATAGAACTCAATATCCCCGTGCTGGGCAAACAGGTTTTGCAGCCGTTTGAGCTAAGATTTTAAAATTATTCACATAATGAAAACCTATACTTTGTCTCAGGCGAGTTTCCCATTCAAATGCATGTAACAGTGAGAAACGCATTGTCTTGGCGAAAGAAAGCGTTTTTGAACAACTTCATATAAATCGCTGTAACTTTTGATAGAAGACTCAGACAAACATGTTTATGGCTTTATCTTATAGAACTCAATATCCCCGTGCTGGGCAAACAGGTTTCGCAGCCGATTGAGCTAAGATTTTAAAATTATTCACATAATGAAAACCTATACTTTGTTTCAGGCGAGTTTCCCATTCAAATGCATGTAACAGTGAGAAACGCATTGTCTTGGCGAAATAAAGCGTTTTTGAACAATTTCATATAAATCGCTGTAACTTTTGATAGAAGACTCAGACAAACATGTTTATGGCTTAATCTTATAGAACTCAATATCCCCGTTTTGCAGCCGTTTGAGCTAAGATTTTAAAATCATTCACATAATGAAAACCTATACTTTGAATGGGAAACTCATTTGAATGGGTTTCCCATTCAAATGCATGTAACAGTGAGAAACGCATTGTCTTGGCGAAAGAAAGCGTTTTTGAACAACTTCATATAAATCGCTGTAACTTTTGATAGAAGACTCAGACAAACATGTTTATGGCTTTATCTTATAGAACTCAATATCCCCGTGCTAGGCAAACAGGTTTTGCAGCCGATTGAGCTAAGATTTTAAAATTATTCACATAATGAAAACCTATACTTTGTCTCGGGCGAGTTTCCCATTCAAATGCATGTAACAGTGAGAAACGCATTGTCTTGGCGAAATAAAGCATTTTTGAACAACTTCATATAAATCGCTGTAACTTTTGATAGAAGACTCAGACAAACATGTTTATGGCTTTATCTTATATAACTCAATATCCCCGTTGCAGCCGTTTGAGCTAAGATTTTAAAATTATTCACATAATGAAAACCTATACTTTGTCTCAGGCGAGTTTCCCATTCAAATGCATGTAACAGTGAGAAACGCATTGTCTTGGCGAAATAAAGCGTTTTTGAACAACTTCATATAAATCGCTGTAACTTTTGATAGAAGACTCAGACAAACATGTTTATGGCTTTATCTTATAGAACTCAATATCCCCGTGCCAAGCAAACAGGTTTTGCAGCCGATTGAGCTAAGATTTTAAAATTATTCACATAATGAAAACCTATACTTTGTTTCAGGCGAGTTTCCCATTCAAATGCATGTAACAGTGAGAAACGCATTGTCTTGGCGTTTTTGAACAACTTCATATAAATCGCTGTAACTTTTGATAGAAGACTCAGACAAACATGTTTATGGCTTTATCTTATAGAACTCAATATCCCCGTGCTAGGCAAAGAGGTTTTGCAGCCGATTGAGCTAAGATTTTAAAATTATTCACATAATGAAAACCTATACTTTGTTTCAGGCGAGTTTCCCATTCAAATGCATGTAACAGTGAGAAACACACTGTCTTGGCGAAATAAAGCGTTTTTGAACAACTTCATATAAATCGCTGTAACTTTTGATAGAAGACTCAGACAAACATGTTTATGGCTTTATCTTATATAACTCAATATCCCCGTGCTGGGCAAACAGGTTTTGCAGCCGATTGAGCTAAGATTTTAAAATTATTCACATAATGAAAACCTATACTTTGTTTCAGGCGAGTTTCCCATTCAAATGCATGTAACAGTGAGAAACGCATTGTCTTGGCGTTTTTGAACAACTTCATATAAATCGCTGTAACTTTTGATAGAAGACTCAGACAAACATGTTTATGGCTTTATCTTATAGAACTCAATATCCCCATGCTGGGCAAACAGGTTGCAGCCGATTGAGCTAAGATTTTAAAATTATTCACATAATGAAAACCTATATTTGAATTTGAATTTACACTTTGTTTCAGGCGAGTTTCCCATTCAAATGCATGTAACAGTGAGAAACACACTGTCTTGGCGAAATAAAGCGTTTTTGAACAACTTCATATAAATCGCTGTAACTTTTGATAGAAGACTCAGACAAACATGTTTATGGCTTTATCTTATAGAACTCAATATCCCCGTTGCAGCCGTTTGAGCTAAGATTTTAAAATTATTCACATAATGAAAACCTATACTTTGTCTCAGGCGAGTTTCCCATTCAAATGCATGTAACAGTGAGAAACGCATTGTCTTGGCGTTTTTGAACAACTTCATATAAATCGCTGTAACTTTTGATAGAAGACTCAGACAAACATGTTTATGGCTTTATCTTATAGAACTCGATATCCCCGTGCTGGGCAAACAGGTTTTGCAGCCGATTGAGCTAAGATTTTAAAATTATTCACATAATGAAAACCTATACTTTGTTTCAGGCGAGTTTCCCATTCAAATGCATGTAACAGTGAGAAACACACTGTCTTGGCGAAAGAAAGCGTTTTTGAACAACTTCATATAAATCGCTGTAACTTTTGATAGAAGACTCAGACAAACATGTTTATGGCTTTATCTTATAGAACTCAATATCCCCGTTGCAGCCGTTTGAGCTAAGATTTTAAAATTATTCACATAATGAAAACCTATACTTTGTTTCAGGCGAGTTTCCCATTCAAATGCATGTAACAGTGAGAAACGCATTGTCTTGGCGTTTTTGAACAACTTCATATAAATCGCTGTAACTTTTGATAGAAGACTCAGACAAACATGTTTATGGCTTTATCTTATAGAACTCAATATCCCCATGCTGGGCAAACAGGTTGCAGCCGATTGAGCTAAGATTTTAAAATTATTCACATAATGAAAACCTATATTTGAATTTGAATTTACACTTTGTTTCAGGCGAGTTTCCCATTCAAATGCATGTAACAGTGAGAAACACACTGTCTTGGCGAAATAAAGCGTTTTTGAACAACTTCATATAAATCGCTGTAACTTTTGATAAAAGACTCAGACAAACATGTTTATGGCTTTATCTTATATAACTCAATATCCCCGTGCTAGGCAAACAGGTTTTGCAGCTGATTGAGCAAAGATTTTAAAATTATTCACATAATGAAAACCTATACTTTGTTTCAGGCGAGTTTCCCATTCAAATGCATGTAACAGTGAGAAACACACTGTCTTGGCGAAATAAAGCGTTTTTGAACAACTTCATATAAATCGCTGTAACTTTTGATAGAAGACTCAGACAAACATGTTTATGGCTTTATCTTATAGAACTCAATATCCCCGTTGCAGCCGTTTGAGCTAAGATTTTAAAATTATTCACATAATGAAAACCTATACTTTGTTTCAGGCGAGTTTCCCATTCAAATGCATGTAACAGTGAGAAACGCATTGTCTTGGCGAAATAAAGCGTTTTTGAACAACTTCATATAAATCGCTGTAACTTTTGATAGAGGTCTCAGACAAACATGTTTATGGCTTTATCTTATAGAACTCAATATCCCCGTTGCAGCCGTTTGAGCTAAGATTTTAAAATTATTCACATAATGAAAACCTATACTTTGTCTCAGGCGAGTTTCCCATTCAAATGCATGTAACAGTGAGAAACGCATTGTCTTGGCGAAATAAAGCGTTTTTGAACAACTTCATATAAATCGCTGTAACTTTTGATAGAAGACTCAGACAAACATGTTTATGGCTTTATCTTATAGAACTCAATATCCCCGTGCTAAGCAAACAGGTTTTGCAGCCGATTGAGCTAAGATTTTAAAATTATTCACATAATGAAAACCTATACTTTGTTTCAGGCGAGTTTCCCATTCAAATGCATGTAACAGTGAGAAACGCATTGTCTTGGCGTTTTTGAACAACTTCATATAAATCGCTGTAACTTTTGATAGAAGACTCAGACAAACATGTTTATGGCTTTATCTTATAGAACTCAATATCCCCATGCTGGGCAAACAGGTTGCAGCCGATTGAGCTAAGATTTTAAAATTATTCACATAATGAAAACCTATATTTGAATTTGAATTTACACTTTGTTTCAGGCGAGTTTCCCATTCAAATGCATGTAACAGTGAGAAACACACTGTCTTGGCGAAATAAAGCGTTTTTGAACAACTTCATATAAATCGCTGTAACTTTTGATAAAAGACTCAGACAAACATGTTTATGGCTTTATCTTATATAACTCAATATCCCCGTGCTAGGCAAACAGGTTTTGCAGCTGATTGAGCAAAGATTTTAAAATTATTCACATAATGAAAACCTATACTTTGTTTCAGGCGAGTTTCCCATTCAAATGCATGTAACAGTGAGAAACACACTGTCTTGGCGAAATAAAGCGTTTTTGAACAACTTCATATAAATCGCTGTAACTTTTGATAGAGGTCTCAGACAAACATGTTTATGGCTTTATCTTATAGAACTCAATATCCCCGTTGCAGCCGTTTGAGCTAAGATTTTAAAATTATTCACATAATGAAAACCTATACTTTGTCTCAGGCGAGTTTCCCATTCAAATGCATGTAACAGTGAGAAACGCATTGTCTTGGCGAAATAAAGCGTTTTTGAACAACTTCATATAAATCGCTGTAACTTTTGATAGAAGACTCAGACAAACATGTTTATGGCTTTATCTTATAGAACTCAATATCCCCGTTGCAGCCGTTTGAGCTAAGATTTTAAAATTATTCACATAATGAAAACCTATACTTTGTCTCAGGCGAGTTTCCCATTCAAATGCATGTAACAGTGAGAAACGCATTGTCTTGGCGAAATAAAGCGTTTTTGAACAACTTCATATAAATCGCTGTAACTTTTGATAGAAGACTCAGACAAACATGTTTATGGCTTTATCTTATAGAACTCAATATCCCCGTGCTAAGCAAACAGGTTTTGCAGCCGATTGAGCTAAGATTTTAAAATTATTCACATAATGAAAACCTATACTTTGTTTCAGGCGAGTTTCCCATTCAAATGCATGTAACAGTGAGAAACGCATTGTCTTGGCGTTTTTGAACAACTTCATATAAATCGCTGTAACTTTTGATAGAAGACTCAGACAAACATGTTTATGGCTTTATCTTATAGAACTCAATATCCCCATGCTGGGCAAACAGGTTGCAGCCGATTGAGCTAAGATTTTAAAATTATTCACATAATGAAAACCTATATTTGAATTTGAATTTACACTTTGTTTCAGGCGAGTTTCCCATTCAAATGCATGTAACAGTGAGAAACACACTGTCTTGGCGAAATAAAGCGTTTTTGAACAACTTCATATAAATCGCTGTAACTTTTGATAAAAGACTCAGACAAACATGTTTATGGCTTTATCTTATATAACTCAATATCCCCGTGCTAGGCAAACAGGTTTTGCAGCTGATTGAGCAAAGATTTTAAAATTATTCACATAATGAAAACCTATACTTTGTTTCAGGCGAGTTTCCCATTCAAATGCATGTAACAGTGAGAAACACACTGTCTTGGCGAAATAAAGCGTTTTTGAACAACTTCATATAAATCGCTGTAACTTTTGATAGAGGTCTCAGACAAACATGTTTATGGCTTTATCTTATAGAACTCAATATCCCCGTTGCAGCCGTTTGAGCTAAGATTTTAAAATTATTCACATAATGAAAACCTATACTTTGTCTCAGGCGAGTTTCCCATTCAAATGCATGTAACAGTGAGAAACGCATTGTCTTGGCGAAATAAAGCGTTTTTGAACAACTTCATATAAATCGCTGTAACTTTTGATAGAAGACTCAGACAAACATGTTTATGGCTTTATCTTATAGAACTCAATATCCCCGTTGCAGCCGTTTGAGCTAAGATTTTAAAATTATTCACATAATGAAAACCTATACTTTGTTTCAGGCGAGTTTCCCATTCAAATGCATGTAACAGTGAGAAACGCATTGTCTTGGCGTTTTTGAACAACTTCATATAAATCGCTGTAACTTTTGATAGAAGACTCAGACAAACATGTTTATGGCTTTATCTTATAGAACTCAATATCCCCGTGCTAGGCAAACAGGTTTTGCAGCCGTTTGAGCTAAGATTTTAAAATTATTCACATAATGAAAACCTATACTTTGTTTCAGCCGAGTTTCCCATTCAAATGCATGTAACAGTGAGAAACACACTGTCTTGGCGAAATAAAGCGTTTTTGAACAACTTCATATAAATCGCTGTAACTTTTGATAGAAGACTCAGACAAACATGTTTATGGCTTTATCTTATAGAACTCAATATCCCCGTTGCAGCCGTTTGAGCTAAGATTTTAAAATTATTCACATAATGAAAACCTATACTTTGTTTCGGGCGAGTTTCCCATTTAAATGCATGTAACAGTGAGAAACGCATTGTCTTGGCGAAATAAAGCGTTTTTGAACAACTTCATATAAATCGCTGTAACTTTTGATAGAAGACTCAGACAAACATGTTTATGGCTTTATCTTATAGAACTCAATATCCCCATGCTGGGCAAACAGGTTGCAGCCGATTGAGCTAAGATTTTAAAATTATTCACATAATGAAAACCTATATTTGAATTTGAATTTACACTTTGTTTCAGGCGAGTTTCCCATTCAAATGCATGTAACAGTGAGACACACACTGTCTTGGCGAAAGAAAGCGTTTTTGAACAACTTCATATAAATCGCTGTAACTTTTGATAGAAGACTCAGACAAACATGTTTATGGCTTTATCTTATATAACTCAATATCCCCGTGCTAGGCAAACAGGTTTTGCAGCTGATTGAGCTAAGATTTTAAAATTATTCACATAATGAAAACCTATACTTTGTTTCAGGCGAGTTTCCCATTCAAATGCATGTAACAGTGAGAAACACACTGTCTTGGCGAAATAAAGCGTTTTTGAACAACTTCATATAAATCGCTGTAACTTTTGATAGAAGACTCAGACAAACATGTTTATGGCTTTATCTTATATAACTCAATATCCCCGTGCTGGGCAAACAGGTTTTGCAGCCGTTTGAGCTAAGATTTTAAAATTATTCACATAATGAAAACCTATACTTTGTCTCGGGCGAGTTTCCCATTCAAATGCATGTAACAGTGAGAAACGCATCGTCTTGGCGAAAGAAAGCGTTTTTGAACAACTTCATATAAATCGCTGTAACTTTTGATAGAAGACTCAGACAAACATGTTTATGGCTTTATCTTATAGAACTCAATATCCCCGTGCTGGGCAAACAGGTTTTGCAGCCGTTTGAGCTAAGATTTTAAAATTATTCACATAATGAAAACCTATACTTTGTTTCAGGCGAGTTTCCCATTCAAATGCATGTAACAGTGAGAAACGCATTGTCTTGGCGTTTTTGAACAACTTCATATAAATCGCTGTAACTTTTGATAGAAGACTCAGAAAAACATGTTTATGGCTTTATCTTATAGAACTCAATATCCCCATGCTGGGCAAACAGGTTGCAGCCGATTGAGCTAAGATTTTAAAATTATTCACATAATGAAAACCTATATTTGAATTTGAATTTACACTTTGTTTCAGGCGAGTTTCCCATTCAAATGCATGTAACAGTGAGAAACACACTGTCTTGGCGAAATAAAGCGTTTTTGAACAACTTCATATAAATCGCTGTAACTTTTGATGGAAGATTCAGATATACGTATTCATGACTTTATCTTATATAACTCAATATCCCCGTTGCAGCCGTTTGAGCTAAGATTTTAAAATTATTCACATAATGAAAACCTATACTTTGTCTCAGGCGAGTTTCCCATTCAAATGCATGTAACAGTGAGAAACGCATTGTCTTGGCGTTTTTGAACAACTTCATATAAATCGCTGTAACTTTTGATAGAAGACTCAGACAAACATGTTTATGGCTTTATCTTATAGAACTCGATATCCCCGTGCTGGGCAAACAGGTTTTGCAGCCGATTGAGCTAAGATTTTAAAATTATTCACATAATGAAAACCTATACTTTGTTTCAGGCGAGTTTCCCATTCAAATGCATGTAACAGTGAGAAACACACTGTCTTGGCGAAAGAAAGCGTTTTTGAACAACTTCATATAAATCGCTGTAACTTTTGATAGAAGACTCAGACAAACATGTTTATGGCTTTATCTTATAGAACTCAATATCCCCGTTGCAGCCGTTTGAGCTAAGATTTTAAAATTATTCACATAATGAAAACCTATACTTTGTTTCAGGCGAGTTTCCCATTCAAATGCATGTAACAGTGAGAAACGCATTGTCTTGGCGTTTTTGAACAACTTCATATAAATCGCTGTAACTTTTGATAGAAGACTCAGACAAACATGTTTATGGCTTTATCTTATAGAACTCAATATCCCCATGCTGGGCAAACAGGTTGCAGCCGATTGAGCTAAGATTTTAAAATTATTCACATAATGAAAACCTATATTTGAATTTGAATTTACACTTTGTTTCAGGCGAGTTTCCCATTCAAATGCATGTAACAGTGAGAAACACACTGTCTTGGCGAAATAAAGCGTTTTTGAACAACTTCATATAAATCGCTGTAACTTTTGATAAAAGACTCAGACAAACATGTTTATGGCTTTATCTTATATAACTCAATATCCCCGTGCTAGGCAAACAGGTTTTGCAGCTGATTGAGCAAAGATTTTAAAATTATTCACATAATGAAAACCTATACTTTGTTTCAGGCGAGTTTCCCATTCAAATGCATGTAACAGTGAGAAACACACTGTCTTGGCGAAATAAAGCGTTTTTGAACAACTTCATATAAATCGCTGTAACTTTTGATAGAAGACTCAGACAAACATGTTTATGGCTTTATCTTATAGAACTCAATATCCCCGTTGCAGCCGTTTGAGCTAAGATTTTAAAATTATTCACATAATGAAAACCTATACTTTGTTTCAGGCGAGTTTCCCATTCAAATGCATGTAACAGTGAGAAACGCATTGTCTTGGCGAAATAAAGCGTTTTTGAACAACTTCATATAAATCGCTGTAACTTTTGATAGAGGTCTCAGACAAACATGTTTATGGCTTTATCTTATAGAACTCAATATCCCCGTTGCAGCCGTTTGAGCTAAGATTTTAAAATTATTCACATAATGAAAACCTATACTTTGTCTCAGGCGAGTTTCCCATTCAAATGCATGTAACAGTGAGAAACGCATTGTCTTGGCGAAATAAAGCGTTTTTGAACAACTTCATATAAATCGCTGTAACTTTTGATAGAAGACTCAGACAAACATGTTTATGGCTTTATCTTATAGAACTCAATATCCCCGTGCTAAGCAAACAGGTTTTGCAGCCGATTGAGCTAAGATTTTAAAATTATTCACATAATGAAAACCTATACTTTGTTTCAGGCGAGTTTCCCATTCAAATGCATGTAACAGTGAGAAACGCATTGTCTTGGCGTTTTTGAACAACTTCATATAAATCGCTGTAACTTTTGATAGAAGACTCAGACAAACATGTTTATGGCTTTATCTTATAGAACTCAATATCCCCATGCTGGGCAAACAGGTTGCAGCCGATTGAGCTAAGATTTTAAAATTATTCACATAATGAAAACCTATATTTGAATTTGAATTTACACTTTGTTTCAGGCGAGTTTCCCATTCAAATGCATGTAACAGTGAGAAACACACTGTCTTGGCGAAATAAAGCGTTTTTGAACAACTTCATATAAATCGCTGTAACTTTTGATAAAAGACTCAGACAAACATGTTTATGGCTTTATCTTATATAACTCAATATCCCCGTGCTAGGCAAACAGGTTTTGCAGCTGATTGAGCAAAGATTTTAAAATTATTCACATAATGAAAACCTATACTTTGTTTCAGGCGAGTTTCCCATTCAAATGCATGTAACAGTGAGAAACACACTGTCTTGGCGAAATAAAGCGTTTTTGAACAACTTCATATAAATCGCTGTAACTTTTGATAAAAGACTCAGACAAACATGTTTATGGCTTTATCTTATATAACTCAATATCCCCGTGCTAGGCAAACAGGTTTTGCAGCCGATTGAGCTAAGATTTTAAAATTATTCACATAATGAAAACCTATATTTGAATTTGAATTTACACTTTGTTTCAGGCGAGTTTCCCATTCAAATGCATGTAACAGTGAGAAACACACTGTCTTGGCGAAATAAAGCGTTTTTGAACAACTTCATATAAATCGCTGTAACTTTTGATAGAAGACTCAGACAAACATGTTTATGGCTTTATCTTATAGAACTCAATATCCCCGTTGCAGCCGTTTGAGCTAAGATTTTAAAATTATTCACATAATGAAAACCTATACTTTGTCTCGGGCGAGTTTCCCATTCAAATGCATGTAACAGTGAGAAACGCATTGTCTTGGCGAAATAAAGCGTTTTTGAACAACTTCATATAAATCGCTGTAACTTTTGATAGAAGACTCAGACAAACATGTTTATGGCTTTATCTTATAGAACTCAATATCCCCGTTGCAACCGATTGAGCTAAGATTTTAAAATTATTCACATAATGAAAACCTATACTTTGTTTCAGGCGAGTTTCCCATTCAAATGCATGTAACAGTGAGAAACACACTGTCTTGGCGAAAGAAAGCGTTTTTGAACAACTTCATATAAATCGCTGTAACTTTTGATAGAAGACTCAGACAAACATGTTTATGGCTTTATCTTATAGAACTCAATATCCCCGTTGCAGCCGTTTGAGCTAAGATTTTAAAATTATTCACATAATGAAAACCTATACTTTGTCTCAGGCGAGTTTCCCATTCAAATGCATGTAACAGTGAGAAACGCATTGTCTTGGCGAAATAAAGCGTTTTTGAACAACTTCATATAAATCGCTGTAACTTTTGATAGAAGACTCAGACAAACATGTTTATGGCTTTATCTTATAGAACTCAATATCCCCGTTGCAGCCGTTTGAGCTAAGATTTTAAAATTATTCACATAATGAAAACCTATACTTTGTCTCAGGCGAGTTTCCCATTCAAATGCATGTAACAGTGAGAAACGCATTGTCTTGGCGAAATAAAGCGTTTTTGAACAACTTCATATAAATCGCTGTAACTTTTGATAGAGGTCTCAGACAAACATGTTTATGGCTTTATCTTATAGAACTCAATATCCCCGTTGCAGCCGTTTGAGCTAAGATTTTAAAATTATTCACATAATGAAAACCTATACTTTGTCTCAGGCGAGTTTCCCATTCAAATGCATGTAACAGTGAGAAACGCATTGTCTTGGCGTTTTTGAACAACTTCATATAAATCGCTGTAACTTTTGATAAAAGACTCAGACAAACATGTTTATGGCTTTATCTTATATAACTCAATATCCCCGTGCTAGGCAAACAGGTTTTGCAGCTGATTGAGCAAAGATTTTAAAATTATTCACATAATGAAAACCTATACTTTGTTTCAGGCGAGTTTCCCATTCAAATGCATGTAACAGTGAGAAACACACTGTCTTGGCGAAATAAAGCGTTTTTGAACAACTTCATATAAATCGCTGTAACTTTTGATAGAAGACTCAGACAAACATGTTTATGGCTTTATCTTATAGAACTCAATATCCCCGTTGCAGCCGTTTGAGCTAAGATTTTAAAATTATTCACATAATGAAAACCTATACTTTGTTTCAGGCGAGTTTCCCATTCAAATGCATGTAACAGTGAGAAACGCATTGTCTTGGCGAAATAAAGCGTTTTTGAACAACTTCATATAAATCGCTGTAACTTTTGATAGAGGTCTCAGACAAACATGTTTATGGCTTTATCTTATAGAACTCAATATCCCCGTTGCAGCCGTTTGAGCTAAGATTTTAAAATTATTCACATAATGAAAACCTATACTTTGTCTCAGGCGAGTTTCCCATTCAAATGCATGTAACAGTGAGAAACGCATTGTCTTGGCGAAATAAAGCGTTTTTGAACAACTTCATATAAATCGCTGTAACTTTTGATAGAAGACTCAGACAAACATGTTTATGGCTTTATCTTATAGAACTCAATATCCCCGTGCTAAGCAAACAGGTTTTGCAGCCGATTGAGCTAAGATTTTAAAATTATTCACATAATGAAAACCTATACTTTGTTTCAGGCGAGTTTCCCATTCAAATGCATGTAACAGTGAGAAACGCATTGTCTTGGCGTTTTTGAACAACTTCATATAAATCGCTGTAACTTTTGATAGAAGACTCAGACAAACATGTTTATGGCTTTATCTTATAGAACTCAATATCCCCATGCTGGGCAAACAGGTTGCAGCCGATTGAGCTAAGATTTTAAAATTATTCACATAATGAAAACCTATATTTGAATTTGAATTTACACTTTGTTTCAGGCGAGTTTCCCATTCAAATGCATGTAACAGTGAGAAACACACTGTCTTGGCGAAATAAAGCGTTTTTGAACAACTTCATATAAATCGCTGTAACTTTTGATAAAAGACTCAGACAAACATGTTTATGGCTTTATCTTATATAACTCAATATCCCCGTGCTAGGCAAACAGGTTTTGCAGCTGATTGAGCAAAGATTTTAAAATTATTCACATAATGAAAACCTATACTTTGTTTCAGGCGAGTTTCCCATTCAAATGCATGTAACAGTGAGAAACACACTGTCTTGGCGAAATAAAGCGTTTTTGAACAACTTCATATAAATCGCTGTAACTTTTGATAGAGGTCTCAGACAAACATGTTTATGGCTTTATCTTATAGAACTCAATATCCCCGTTGCAGCCG